>NC_081843.1:44127697-44727697 GCF_963259705.1 Myotis daubentonii | reverse complement strand
AGTACCTCTAGTTTTTCTCACTGGGACAGCACAAAATAAATTTAATTCTTTCTCCACACAGATTTTCAAGTGTCTCCCCCTTGGTCTTTTCTCTCTTCCTCCTACTTTTCCTCTTTTCTCTTTTTCTTCTTCTAAAATGACTTTCTTGAGATATAGTTTGCATACTATAAAATTCATCCATTGTAAGTATATAGTATAATAATTTTTGGTATTTTCATTAGTTGTATAATCAATCTCACAATCCAGTTTTAGCATATTTTTACCACTCCAATGTTTCCTGTGCTTGTTTGTAGTCAGTCCCTAGGCAATCACTGATATACTTTCTTTATATACAAATTTGCCTTTCAAGAAATTTTGTATAAATAGTGCCATACAATATCAAGTCTGTGCAGGAGGCAACCAATTGATGTGTCTCTCTCACATCAGTGTGTTTCTCACTGTGTCTCTACCCCTCCCTTCCACTCTCTTAAAAAAAATCAGTGGAAAATACCCTTGCGTGAGGAATAACAAAAAATAAAAATAATATAAAAAATAAAAATAGGATGTATTATATCAATAGATATATAATTATCTAAATGGATATAAAAAAAGTATTTGAAGAAATTCAGCCTCCAGTTACACTTACAAAAAAACAAAACAAAACAACAAACAAATAAACTAACAAAAACCTCCGAATGTATTAGGACCTTCTTCAAACCAACAAAGAGACTCTACAAAAATCCCTACTTTCAATATATAATACTTAATGGTAAAAACGTAACCATTCCTATTCACCTTATTATACAGATCTTAGTGCACTAAAGCAGGGAGAAAAATAAAATAGAAGGCATACATATTGGAAAGAAAAAATAAAAGCACCTTTATTTGGAGATGACATGATTAATTCCTTAGAAAATACCAAACAATGTACAAAAAATGTTATTAAGACTAATAAATGAATCACCAGGGTCACATCAGACAAAGTTAATATAAAAAATCAATTCAATCTTTTTGCTGCAACGACTGTGGGATGAGGACCATTCCCAGCATTCAGACTGCCAACATTCCAGAAAATGTCAGCATCGCTTGACAAGACACACAGTTACGGTGCAGGGGCCCAGAAGCACCCTGTGGAGGGACTTCAATCACATCAATGTAGAACTCAGTCTCTCTGGAAAGAAAAAGGAGAGGCTCCAGATTGACAAATGGTGGGGAAATAGGAAGGAGCTGGCTGTCATTGGCACTACTGCAGTCATGTACAGAACATGATCAAGGGTGTTACACTACACGGCTTTCGTTACAAGATCAGGTCTATGCTCACTTCCCCATCAATGTCGTATTCAAGAGAATGGTACTCTTGTTGAAATCAGAGATTTCTCATGGGAAAAATACATCCGCAGGGTTCAGATAAGGTGAGGCATTGCTTGTTAAGTTTCCCAAGTCTAGAAAGAAAGATGAGTTAATTCTTTTTTTTCTTTTTTTAAATATATTTTATTGATTTTTTACAGAGAGGAAGGGAGAGAGATAGAGAGTTAGAAACATCGATGAGAGAGAAACATCGATCAGCTGCCTCCTGCACATCTCCCACTGGGGATATGCCCGCAACCCAGGTGCATGCCCTTGACCGGAATCGAACCTGGGACCTTCCAGTCCGCAGGCCGACGCTCTATCCACTGAGCCAAACCGGTTTCGGCAAGTTAATTCTTGAAGGAAATGACATTGAACTTGTATCAAATTCAGCTGCTTTGATTCAGCAAGTTACACAGTAAAAAACAAGAATATCAGAACGTTTTTGGATGGTATTTGTGTCTCTGAAAAGGAGCAGTTCAGCAGACTGATGAGGAAGATCTGAGTTGTCCAGTTACAGAAACAGTAAGAAGCTGGATGATTCCTCAGACTTATTTGTAACATTTTAAAGATACAGTAAAAGCCATGTACCGAACAAATAAATTTTAGTTCTATATACTAGGAATGAACATTTGGAAATTTAAACTTAAATATGTTATAATTTTCACTAGCATTAAAAACCAGAAAAATAGGAATAATTTTAACAAAATATGTAAAATATTTGTAATCTGAAAACTAAATTATTCATTACAACTATGTAAGCCAAAAGAGACATATAAATGGGAAGATAAACCATGTTTATTGATTAGAAGACAATATTGTTAAAATGCCAATATTCCCCCCAAACTGTCTTATGATTCAATTAAATTTTAATTAGAATCCCAGCACGCTTTCTTTGGGTAGAGAATGATCAGCTGACTATAGTATTTATATGGAAAATAAATAGAATAGCCAACATATTTTGGAACAACAGCAAAGCTGGAGGACTCATATGACTTGAGTTTAATTCTTATTATAAAGTGACAATAATGAAGTTAATGAGGTATTGTTTTAAGGATAGACACATAGACAAATGAACAGAATAGAGAATATAGAAATAGATCTGCAGAGTTATGATTGCTCTATTTTTTTTTATAAAGATGCCAAGGCAAGAGAGAGACAAATATCACATGATCTCACTCATTTATGGAATATAATGAAAAACATAAACTAATTAACAAAAACAGATCCAGAGACAGAGAAGCATCGATCAGACTGTCAAACCCCAGAGGGAAGGTAGGGGAGGGTGGGGGTATGGGGGAGAGATCAACCAAAGGACTTGTATGCATGCATATAAGCCTAACCAATGGACACAGACAACAGGGGGGTAAGGGCATGAGTTGGGGAGGTCGGGGGAGTTATGGTGGGATAAGGGCACATATGTAATACCTTAATCAATAAAGAAATTTTTTAAAAATTTAAAAAAAGATCACACAACTGGAAAAATAAAAAGAACATCCTGTAGTGATGGATATATGCTATATCATGACAAAGGTAAATGACAGTAAACACTTGTTAAAAACCTTAAGCTGTATACTTAAAATGTGTGCATTCTATTGTATGTAGATTATACTTCAATCAAGTTCTCTTAGCATTAAATAATTAAGAGTTAAAAAAAAAAGATGCCAAGGCAAATAAATGGAGTCATGATAGTCTTTTAACGTATAATAATGCTCATCTAACTGGATATCCATATGCAAAGCAATGAACAATGACTAGTGATTCATTTCAAATACAAAAATGATCTCAAAATGGATAGTAGATCTGTTTTTAAGGGCTAAATTTATAAAATTTCCAGAAGGAAATCTAGAATAAAGCTTTTGTGGCATTGGATGACAAAAAGTTTTTAGAGCAGGACTCAAAAACTATAAACTACACAAGAAAATATTGATAAATTTTTTAACAAAATAAAAAACTCACTTTTCCTCTGTGATATGTTACAAAAATGAAAAGAAATAAACTTGGAGAAAATATTTGCAAAATATATCTCATAAAAGACTTAATAAGTATAAAGAGTTCTTATAACTCAAAATAAAAAAAGAAAAACAATTAAAATGGGTAGAAGGTTTGCCATGGCCAGATGGTGCAGTTGGTTGAAGCATTGTCTCTATACCAAAAGGCTGCAGGTTCAATTCCCGGTCAGGGGACATACCTAGGTTGTGGGTTTGATCCCAGGACGGGGTGCGTAAGGGAGGCAACCAATTGATGTTTCTTTCTTACATTGATGTTTCTTTCTCTCTCTCTGCCTTCCCCTCTCTCAAAATAATAAAACAAAATAAAATAAATAATAAAATAAAATAAATAAGTAAAATAAAATAAATAAAATAAAATAAATAAAATAAAATAAATAAAATAAAATAATAAATAAATAAAATAAAATAAAATAATTACAAATAAAAAGAAATGTGTAAAAGGTTTGAATAAACACCTGACCATGGAAGAGATTTAGATGGCAAATGAGTTAAAAGATTTTAACATCAACATCATTTCAACATATTCAAAATCATTTTGCCTTAGGGAAATGCAAATTAGAGCCACAATGAGAAACCACTACACACCTATTAGAATAACTAAAACAAAAGATTTTAATTAGTATGCAGAACAGTTAGAACTATCATGCATTAATGTTACGAACTTAAAATAGTCAACTACTTTGGAAGACAATTTGACAATTTCTTATAAAGTTAATCATACACGTCAATTCCATTCCTAATACTCAAAAGAAATGATGGTCTACCTAGAGGTCTGCACAAACATCTCTGTATAGGTGTATATAGCAGCTACTTTTACAATTGCACAAACTGGAAATGACCCGAATGTTCTTCAGCTGATGAAATACAGTATGTTCAAAATTTAGGTATATCTACAATTGAATATAACTCTGCAATAAAAGGAATGAACAACTGATTAATGTAACAATATTGATGAATCTTGAATGTGTTATGCTAAGTAAATAAAGCGAGATTCAAAGGCTACGTAGTCTAACACTTTGGAAAAGAAAACTATAGATAGTAAATAGATTTGTGGTTTCCAGGGCTGTCATTCCATTCTTTGTATTTTTAATCTCAGACATTGCACGTTTTATTTCTTTTAGTTTGATTTGGGCTTTTTGTTTTGTGTTGTTAATCCTAACCCATTGATTTTGACAGATAGTAGAAGGGAGAAAAGGAGGAAGGAAGGAAGGAGCACTGGAGAGAGCTATATATAGAGAGAGAGACACATTGATTGGCTGCTTCCTGCACACACC
This sequence comes from Myotis daubentonii, assembly GCF_963259705.1. Lineage (NCBI taxonomy): Eukaryota > Metazoa > Chordata > Mammalia > Chiroptera > Vespertilionidae > Myotis > Myotis daubentonii. The sequence goes on along the minus strand of NC_081843.1, from coordinate 44,723,085 downwards.
CCAAGGTCTGGGGATTGAACCTACCACCCAGGTATATACCTTTGATCAGGAATCAAACCTAAGATCCTCTGGTGCACAGGCCAATACTCAACCACTGAGCCTTGCCAGCCAGGGCTGATTTGGGCTTTTTTATATCTTACACTTCTACTTTTTGAACATATAAAATGCAGTTATAATATGTCTTTTAATGTCCTTGTTTGCCAATTCTAATATATGCATCAATTCTGGGTTGGTTATTACAGATTATATTTCCCTCCTTTTCATGCCTGGAAATTTTTAAAATTGTGAATTTCATTCTTTCTAGTATTAATTTTAAGCTTTGTTAGGGGGGGAGTTTTGTTAGATGGCAGAGCAGTGTTCTAGGGCTAATCATTCTCCATTATTGAGGCAAGACCCTTTTGTATATGCTACGCAGTACCTCCTGAATTTTTAGACGTTCCATCCGGGTTGGTATGAATAGGCACTGTCTCTAGAGTCTGTGAACCCTCAGCAAGGTTACCGCTAAACTTCCAGATGACTCTTTCCTCAGCCTTGGTAGTTTTCTTATAGACTTACATCGGTAAGAACTCAGCTGATGACATAGGGGGATTCTCTGCAGATCTGGAGTTCTTTCACTGTGTAACCATCTCCTCTTCCTCTCCAGTACTCTATGCTGGTCTCCCTCTGGGCTTCTTCTCTCAGTGATGTGTGGCCTAGAACCTCTCTCAGCACAGTAAGCTGGACAATAAACCACCGGGCTCACCTAATTTGTTCCCTGTCTCTCAGCTGTCACTGCCCTTTGTTGCTTGATGTCCAGTGTCTTAAAAACAATATTTTGAATGTATTTCATCCAGTTTTCTGGGTGAGTAAGGTGAGAAAATAAATCCGGTCCAAGGTACTGCACCTTGGCCAGAACTAGAATGATACTTTAATAATTCTTTCTTTTATTACTAAATCAATTGGGCTTTTCCTACATCAACTCTTTTCAAGAAATTTCTTGAGCAGGCCAGATGGAGGTCCATAGAGTGTTCCAGTTTTACTGCTGTTCACAATTCAAAAGTTCTCTTCCTCACTGTGGTCAAAAGTAGACTGCTTCATTTAACGGTAGCTTTTTCTATATATATATATATATATATATATATATATATATATATATATATATATATATATATATATATATATATATATTTGGTACCTTGCCCGTTCTACTTTACTGAACCAGAACAGTCAAAGATAATTTCAGTTGCTTAGCACACTTTAAGCAAGTTCTTGCACTCTCTGTCAAGAGGTACACTTTTTGAACATCATTCTGACCCTCACACTTGTTCAAATGTATTTTGATAGCACTTTTAGGTATGCTCTCCATTAGAGAAACTTCACTCTGAATTTTTATTCCAAGGTTCTTCCCCATCTACTCCCTTAACCTCAACTGCTTTTGACAACCATTGCATGTAGTTTATAAACCGGATTATCCTGTCTTCATGGGAAATAGTGTTTGCATTAAAAATTTACCTGTTGCTTTTGGATGATTTCCATAAGGAGCAGGTAGGATGCTGATTTATGAAGCTTGCTCATTTTGGAAGTTATCCTTTTTTTAAAAAAGTTGCAAACAAAATTTCGTAATATGAAGGGAATGCATATCTATATATATAAAAGCAAAGCGACCGGAATGACAGAATGACTGGAACGACCGGAACAACCGGTCACTATGACGTGCACTGTGGTGGTTGCCCAATTGGAGCCTTGATTGGCCCCCCTCAATCTCCCATAGCACTGCCCCCCTCTGACCTGGTCCCTGTTTGCCCCCTACCCCGATCTGGGGCAGGGCCAGCTGGCCGACCTCCTGTGGCCCCTCCCCGCTGCTGGCCCAGCCCCGATTGGCCCCCATTGGCCCCCATTGGGCCTCTAGTGTTAAAATAATGATGGTGTAGGAATGCCTTCATTGAAATAAAAATATTTATATGATATTATTAAGGAAAATTAAAGGTTATAAATGGTATTTATAGCAGATACTATTTTGGGAAATATAGTGGTTATATGCAAAGAAAAATGAGGACTATGCATCAAACTATTAACTATGGGCATATTTTAATGTTGGACTTATGGATAGTTTCGGTTTTCTTCTTTGTGATAACCTCTATTTAGTAAACTTTAAACCAAAAACATGTTTCTAATGTAATATTATCACCACAAATTATAATATGTACATAATTTATATGAAAACATGAATACTTAGACTGAAGTATAAATCAAGCATTATATTAGTACTTCATATATCCTTCTAAGAAGATATTATTTCACAGATACCTGTAAGTTAACATTAAAATATTGACGTTATGTCATAGTTAATTTAAAAATAGCAATAATTTTCATTTCTGCCTGTAACAGGAGTTATTTCTTTTAAAAATAATATAAATAAGATAATCTTGTAGAGTCAGATTTGGTAGGAATCAAATTTTAATGCATATCAAATTTTATTCCCTACTGAAGACTTGAAGGGAAAAAGTTACCCTGGGGCTTGAAAGATTAGTGTGGAGGTAAAATAATGAACTCTGTCACTCCTTACAGTGCTTCACTGTACGAGTATAATGTGGCTATGAGACTTCCTTCCAACTGCTGCAAAAAGTATGTATATTCTATAACTCATTTACATTATATCTATCTCCTATCTGTCTATGAAATTATTTTCTATCAGCTGGAATGGCTGCCTGTTCAAGTTACTACTGAGCAAGTAACATGAAGTTCCCAGTCATTGTGTTAATTTTCTCTCTTCTTGGTACAATTGTAGACCAAAAACACGTAATTATACCAAGGTGGCAATAGGCCAGACATGATTTTCAAGAATACTGTGACGGCCTGGGGATACCCATCTAGATAGTTCTCTTGATACAATGCACACAACAGAATGATGGTTCTTTGATTTGTAACAGCATCTGTTGTAGAATTTATACTATTCACAAGTTTGTCATTTTAGAGTTTTATATGAGTCTTTGACTTATGGTTCTTCGTTATTGCTACTGAGGGCCGAAGCCCAGAACTATGATTTTTAAATGTGTATCTCAATTTTGCCTAACGTGGTTGTTCTATACTCAAAGGTAGCTGTGTGTTCTCAATTATTGTACAGACTCTAAATGTGAAAAGCACCAATGTCAGCCATTACACACAGTCAGGATTTGGAACTAACTCAAAATCTCATATGAAATGCCTACTGCATTTTAGGCACTGGGAGTACAAGGGTGAATAATCTCTGTGACAAAGCCTTCTATCCAAAGACCATCAGGAATATATTTGTAGTCAAATGAAGTTTCATTTATCAGTTTATTGCGATGAGGGAGACAATACATAATGGAGAAACATGGGGCTTACCACATGTAAAGAGGGCGTTAAGAAGAATTTATAGGATTTGCGCATGTGTCAGGTGATTTTTGAGGAAGGTTCAGGGAAGTGAGATTTGCTCTGGATTGGGTGCTTTCAGAGAGCAGAATAATTATAAAATTGGATATCTTAATGAATCTTATCTCGAAGGCGGGAAGAATAATGTGAGGCTAAGCCTTTAACTGACAAAGAAACAGTGATACTCATGTTAGCTGAGAGAAGGATGTTTGGTAATTGTTGCACTGTAATCTTTTGTTTGTGTTCTGACAAGGACATGGAGTGTTTTGTTTTTTTTTTCCATCACACTTTATTACAGTCACAGAGCTATCTTGTCTGATGTTGAGGTTCTGTGAGGTTAATTTCTGGAAAAGAATGTGCCACAGCTTAGCTGTGAATACCAGACCATCTCCTAACAACCCCAGGCCCTAGCTGTTAGTGTTAGGTGAGCTCTTGTCTGTCAGTTTGCTTTCTTTTTCTTATATGCTGCATTGCCTAGTGAGGAAGATAGGCCCTTAATTTGATTATTAAAATAATCATAACAACAACAATAGCAATAATAACAACTAGTATATGTTAAGTTCTTATGTTCCAGGCACTCGTCTGAGCACTTTATATATATTATTTCATTTAATTTTCATGACAACCCTGTGAGGTAGATATTGAGATTATTACCCTGCTTATAGACATGGGAACTGAGGTATAGAGAAGTTAAGTGATTTGCCCAAAGATGCTTAGCTATGTGTAAAATCCAAATCCAAGATCTCATGTTCTTACATACTACTTTAAAATATATATATTTTATTGATTTTTTACAGAGAGGAAGGGATAGGGATAGAGAGTTAGAAACATCAGTGAGAGAGAAACATCGATCAGCTGGGGATGTGTCCGCAACCAAGGTACATGCCCTTGACCAGAATCAAACCTGGGACCCTTGAGTCCACAGGCCAATGCTCTATCCACTGAGCCAAACCAGTTAGAGCACTACTTTAAATTTAAATATATATTATAGTGTGATAAGTATTAAGTGGTTTCGTGGATACTGTTGATACTGGGCCCAGATTCCTTTTTCTGGCCCAGCACACTCTCCCCCAGTTGCTATGAGAATGGCTGCTTAAGGCTCCCAGCTGCCTTTCTTTTAAGTATTGCCACCTCACCAGGGAGATTATGCTGCCCACTAAGGACAGCCCAGGGGTAATGATTTTGAATAATGGGTGGGATCAACCCTGTTGAAACATAGACTTACAAGTTGTAATTGCTACTTCCTGACCTCAGGGCTGGAGATAATAGTTAGCTCTGGCTATATCCATGGCATTATACCAAGTATCATATTTAAATTAATTTTGATTTCCACAATTTTTTATTTGTTCATTCCAACTTGCCAGTGATAGAGGAAAGTTGTATGATAGACTTACCACATCACTCTCATGAAAATTTGAACGTTCAAGGAAAACATCAGGGAGGAGGAAATTCTGAGGCAGAGAATGGATCTCTCCTAATGGAACTTCAGGCATCAGGCCGAACAGTATTTTTAGGGGGAGAGGCTTCACATGCAGTCTCAGTGCCATTATTTGTTCACGGCCTCCTTTTCTTTTCCTAATTCAATCCGTGGCCAACTCTGATGTGTCTTTCCTAGGTTTCATGTTTGAGTTAGTCCCATGTCTTTGTGTTAGTGTTACTGACCCAAAGTTCGGGTGCCTGATGCTTTAAAAGTCCAAAAGTCAAAACATCAGGGTTTGTAGAATGGAAAGGTTTATTGATTGAAAAGGCACTAACTGAGAAGATGGGAGACCTAATGTTGCCTCAAATCCATCTTCCTTGCTGGACCAAGCTAAGGGTTTAAACAGTGGTTCTCAACCTTCTGGCCCTTTAAATACAGTTCCTCATGTTGTGACCCAACCATAAAATTATTTTCGTTGCTACTTCATAACTGTAATGTTGCTACAGTTATTAATCGTAATGTAAATATCTGATATGCAGGATGGTCTTAGGTGACCCCTGTGAAAGGGTCGTTCGACCGCCAAAGGGGTCGTGACCCACAGGTTGAGAACCGCTGGTTTAAAGGTTTGGTGGGAACAGGTATGCATAAGTGCTTGTGGGCAGGTTTTATTGGAGAAACTTAAAAGTTGGCCATTTATGGTAAAGGGCCGTTAATAGCAGATCTTTCTGATTGACAGACCCTTGATTCTGAAAGGGTTCCAGTGTTTAAGCTGCAGTTATGTCCGGTCCTTTGGTTCTTTCTGTGTGGGGATGGGATTGGCGCTGGTGTAGCTGGAAGCATAAGTTCTCTCCTCTGCACATGCTGCAGCTGCATGACTTACAGTTTTTATCTGTTGTCTCTGAAAAACAATTCAGTATCTTATTAGGTGTTAATGCAGTTATTTCAGCACAAAAATCTAGGCTACAAGGGGGTAAAAAACAAAACAAAGCAAAATTCCTCTGAGCACATCTTAGCCCTTGCTAAAGCATTTGCAAGTTCTGCATAGATAGCAATCAATTTTTTTTTCCAACTAAGGCAGGGACACAGCAAAATGGAATCTTTCATTGAAAAAGGACATTTTTACTTTTATTCACATTTATAGCTTAACATGACCTAGAAAGGAGACATGGCCTCACAGATTTTGTCTGTCCTGGTAAAAAGCACCAACATCCACATGATGACTCAAGTTGAAATATTGGAGTTATTTCAGAATTCTACCCTATCTTGTTCTTAATTGGTCACTAAGTGCTATTTGAAAACTTCCTAAAATTTATTTTATTTCACTCTTCCCATCTTTTTGCCTCAATGCTGACCTTCATTGTCTCTTACCTGAATTAAAACAACAGCTTTCTGTTTCACTTGGAAAATAGACCATTTATCCCCTCTCCTCCCAAATAATATCTACAAAGCCTGTGAATTGTAAGAATTGAAGGTCATACATGTATTTAGGGGCAAATCTTCTGACTAAGTAAAAAGGGAATTTTATACAAGTCCTTTTTATTTTTTTAAAGCTAGTTCTTCACTAGAAAGTAAGGAATCACTAACTCAATTCATAAAAAAATTACTAAGTGTCTGCTCTCTGATGGGCATTGTGGGTAACTGGTTAGTAAAGGTGACCAAAGACTAAAATCACAGTTCTCCAACTGTGATCCTCGAACCAGCACTACCCGTCTCCCCTGGGAACCTGTTAGAAATGTGAAATCTTCAGTCCCACTCCAGATTGCTTGAGTCAGAAACTCTGCAGTTGGGGCCCAGCCACCTGTGTTTTAACAAATCCTTCATGGGATTTGAGATCCACCGATCTCAGAGGATTTGTTTGACCTTAGGATGAGGGAGGGTCTAAATGCCCGCTAACATGTCTTCTAATGCTAAAATCCCATGATCACTTGAAAATTCCTACCACTTTCATTTCCAAAGTAACTTTATTCTTTTTATATTTCATTTTGAATCAAATTTAAGAGGGAAAAGATCCTCTTAAACTTGGTTTTGATTAGTTCTTGGTTTTGTTTTCTTGGTTTTGATTAGTTCAGTGGTTTGATAGAATTACTAAGAAGCAGCCTGGGGCACGTTACTGTAAATAGAAGGGTTAGACGTGAAATGAGTGTTTCAGAGCCAGATTCGGGGGTCTCTCGGGGCCTGTGTCTCACCTAGAGCTCACGCCTCTCCTACGCAGCTCTAATGCCAAGTAGCAGCAGCACAGTTTCCAAGCATGAGATTTGGGCTGAGACAGCCCCTTTCTAATTCCCCCCACATTAACCTGACAGTGCACTAGATTTTCAACATTTTACTTTATGCTGATTCCTTGAAAAAGCACTCTCTTGTGAATGTTAATGTGGTGGCTTGTCTGCCTTATGATTGTTTTCCTGCATGTGGGGGGAAAATCCAATTTTGTGTCAAGCATTAATCATATCTTAGGCTATTTGTACCTGAATTTGAAAGGTGTACATCTTAAGAAAATCCATCATGATTACAGTGAAATACAGACAAAAAGCAATGATGTTAATATGATTAAGGACTTTTTAGCCATAAATTTTGAGATTGAAGGTTTAATATATGATCCTTCAGGAAGCTACATGGTCTCCAAGCTCTCTTGCTAATGAACAATTCTACTGTCTCCAATAGCATCTAACCTCTGGTTACTTTGGCATGTTATCCAGGGTGCCTAGAAGCATGCCAACAACGAAGATACCAATTTATCATTCTGTCCTTTTTCTCTTTACCATGAAAAGGAATGAAGAAATACACATCTAGCCTTTAAGGTTAAGAGAGCCAACTCATCGTTTAAATTTCTTTTATTGTAATTTATAATATCAAATCGTATATTTACAGCTTCTGTGGCCTATACTTGATGACAAGAGGAGCTTTAACTTTATCAATATGACCACTTTAGTATATATTATTGCATGTATTATTTCTGGGATCATATATTAATATACAGGACACTTTTAAATTCCAAGGAGTATATATCTTTTAGTTTAACTTAACTATCATTTGCAAAACACTTTCGGTACAGTCACTAAGAAGACACCCAAAATACTGATAGTAACAGTATTTATGGATCTCTTAATCACTGCAGGAAATCTTATTGCTCATTGTAACAGTCTGATAGAGCTGCCTGAACAAAATACCCGGCTTAAACAACAGAGTGTTATTTTTTTACAGTCTGGAGCCTGGAAGTCTGAGTTCAAGATGTTGGCAGGGCTAACTTTTTCTGAGTCCTCTCTCCTTGGCTTGTAAATGATGGTCTTCTTCTCCCTGTGCCTGCACATGGTCTTCCTCAGTGCATATCTGTGTTCTGATCTCCTTTTCTTACAATGATGGCAGTCATATTACTGTAACCCAGCCCCACCTCATTTTAACTTAATTATCTCTTTGAAGACACTATTTCCAAATATAGTCACATTTTGAGGTGCTAGGTGTTATGACTGACATGACATATGAACACAACTCAGCCCATAACTCTTGTGGTCTATTACCCCCGAGGTCTTAATATTCCAACACACCAAACTTTCACCATAAGCTTCTAGCTCTTCAGCTCTAGCACTGCATCTCACCAATATCTTCAGTGCTAGACTGTTCTCCGGAGCTGTCATTTCTTCATGTCTCATTTTTCATCCACTCATGTCTCCATGGTGACTCCAACCATTATATTCCCAAGAGCCTTAATATTAAGCGCCCCCTTTTTTTTTCAAAGAATCTACCATCTGCTATGCTATAAATTGGCTCAAAGAAATCACCCAAATATGAAAGTTCGTGTCCTCATGAATTGTTTACATCCTCAGTTGACTTGGGTCCCTAGTGGTAGTCAGTAGTCTCTTATCCTCCAGAACTCTCATATATTTCCTGCCATAACACACCTTAAACATCCAAATGACCTTTCATCTCAGGAGACAACTTTGCCTATTTTTAAAATGAAAATGTGCTGTTGAGTTCCTTAACTTCCTTTCTTTATGTGCATAAGTTCATTAATTTACAGTTACTTCTATTTACCCCCTCCAAATGCAAAATAAGGCCATTCCTTTTATTTTAAATCAAATTATTCAATCCCCTTCTATTCTTCTCTTTGGAAAGTTTATTAATTAACAACTTCTTAAACCTTTTTTCTCAACTGGTTCCTCCATCTCAGCATAAAAAATATTTATCTTCAAAAAACAAACACAAAACTTTTTATTCTTTTGCCTTCGTTATCTTTTTATAGCCAAGTTTCTTATAGAAGTAGTCTTTATTTGTTTTCCCCTTTTCCTAACTTTCTAAACACATTTTCACATCTGTATTTCTGATTTCCGCCTCCACCATCCCACTATATTTGATTTTGCCAAATTACCATTGAAAACTTGGAGTTTTAAAGCAATAGACACGGTTACAGTTCCTTGCTTAAAATGTCTTTTCCAAACTCTTTGATCCAACTCCTATTTAAATTTTAAGTCCCAGTTTAAGGGCCATGGAAACTGCTCTTAATACTTTGGCTAAATAAATTTCCAATTTGTTTTCCCAAATATCCTATGTGTATCTTTGTTGTTATACCGTGTCTTTCCCAATTTTGTAATCCCTGTGCTTGGAGCTTGGAACAACAATGCTTTGCAAATTGTAAGAGTTAGGCGAATACTGGTTAAATGAATAAAAGTTCACCCATCTTTTTACTTCAAGTAAGCTTGATTTAAGCATCTAAAAGCATATGTGTAAATAAATAAATAAATAAATAAATTCATAAAGATATATATGCATGCACACAATATAGTATGCATTATATGTAATATTATATGATGTATATACTACACCCTTTTGCCATTTCTGCCATTGAAGAAATATACAAGAAGCATCATGTGTCTAAAATACTCCAAAAATATATTCAGTCATTTTAAATTTCTTTTTAAATTAATTGTAAATAAGAAAACAATAGTATTTTTCAATAGTTACATTGAGCAACCTCATTATAGCTTCAAGTGAGATTTCACTTGGGAAACAACAGCAGTAAATGTGGCAAAAGAAGTAGGAGATTGGCAATGTAGTTTTCCTCTTCTCCAACACCTAACTTTATGAAAATGAGCATGACTAAGCAAGCATAAAGGAAGGACTGTGAATATTAGGTTATTTATCATAAAAGCCAATTTTACAGTTGCTTTTCTTAATAAAATGTTCTATAACACAATGAAATATGCATAAATGCCAAATGAATGCTCTATTTCAAAGAATGTCTATAGGACTTGTGGGAGTAATTTAACTGATAGACATAATTAATGTGACAGCTGTTGAGTAACTTAAACTTGGATATAGCAGGTCACTGTGAGAGAGATGTACTAGTCCAGTCATAGTTTATGTTTCAAATGGGGCTTGGAAAAATGAGCACTCATCAATGGAGAGTGAAAAGAGACTCTGGCCATGATTATAGAGATATAAAAGTGAATAAATTCAACTGGCTTTCTTCCCCATAAAAGTATCTCTTTTGATATTATAAACAGCCTAGGCATTTTAAGTTCAATCCTTCTTTATTATGTACTTCCTTAAGTGAACTGTGTTCAGCACTGCCAGTGGTGAACCTGAGGAGGGGCGGTGAAGGATTAAACAAGACAGACAAGAGAATGCAGTTGGGGTCAGGTGGATCACTGTGCCTGGATGAGGAAACAGTGACTCAGCTGTAAGCCAAAGCTTTATTTTATAGTCAGATCACGCAAAGCAAAACAAGGGCAAGATGTTTACAATGTTCTTGCGAGTTTCAAATCTGCTTCTTTCCTGCTGTTGCCATTCTCTGAAGTCTATCAAGCCTTGTTTTGGCAGCACTTGCTGCATCCCCCCTTCCCCTCCCCCTCCCCCTTCCCCCTCCCCCCTCCACCCCCCTCCCCGCAGCCCACATCCCTTAGCTACCTAGGATTGCAGGGTCGGGCCATTAGGTCAAGCTTACAATCATAGTCTTTTGGCTATAATTGTGCTGGGAGGGCTTTGCTCTCCAAGCTGGGACTTGTAAGTGGCTTTGCCACAAGTCAGTCCAAGGCTTGATCCTGTCCGAATGCTGTAGTCATTCTCCACACTTAAGCATGGCACTTTTCTCCCCTGTTTCTTGCAAGTACTATTTTTAATTTATCGTGATGCCTGTAAATTTTTGTTTTCATTAAAATTAATTTGGGTCTCATCTAATATAACTAGAAAATACAAACATTGTAAATCATGCTAAAGTAATTAAACAAGGAGGTCATTAGACTGTTTGCACCAATATCATGGCTCCTACTTAAGCAAACAAAAACCTATAAATACCTTAAGGTCACAAAATTGAAACCTGAGGACACCCAATCACAAATAGCCAACTGGGTGTTAAGATATGGGCAATCAGTAATTTCCTTCCCTTCCATCTTTTCTCTACGAGTTTTTCCCTAGCTCCCATTGGCAGAGGGCCTCTACTAGTTCGGCATTGCTCAATTGGAATTGATTATTGCTCAAATAAATTCTTAAAATGTTAATATGTCTCAGTTTATCTTCTAACACCAGTAATGCAGTCTTATGGCCTTTCAAAACAAATCAAAGATTTAACCCAGGCAGTTTCATGGTTACCCAAAATATCTGAGTGAAATAGGAACTGGGGAGCCGAACATGATTTTCTTGACATTAAGGAGGGTCAGAGTGAAAGGGCATCATTCAGGAGCTGCCAGGAACAACCAGGCTTCACAATGAATGGTTATGGTTTAGCATTGGCAGTCTGAGCCCATGGTCATCCCTTCGATTAAACTTGTCGTTTTCTTGGTGCTACATTAATCCTGGGTCAGGGAGGCACCTCTGATGTGTCCTCTTCTTTACTATCCTAGGAGTTGGAGACCTCTGTGAGGTAACTATATTTGGAGCCCAGCTACTGTTTTCCTGGGCTGCTTTCTGGTCTATAGTAAATGCAATTCTCAAAGTGTAAACTTCTGGATTAGTAAGGGATCATCCCAATTATTATAAGGAAAGGACTAAACTCTACTTTATATTAAACCTTAAGAAAAACACCGTAAAATCTGTTCACATAATTCATTCCCTGCTCTATTTCATAGGGATGCACATGACTTATTTTTTACCCTGCTCTCACCAATCTTATTTTTAATCCCAAAAGAAGTTTTTACATTCGGTTTAAGAAGTGAGAAGGAGGTGATAGGGCAAGAATTAGTAAGAAAGAAGGCCTGTCTTGTATAACTGTAGAGACTATATTCCTTTAAAATCCCTCATATTTAAATAATGAGTCACTCTTGAGGACAGCAAGCCTTTGGAGTGTTACAAAAAGGAAACAGTATAACTTCACAAGGACTTGAAATTATATTACTTATGTTGTGCCAATAATCTCACCAGAATTTGATACCCTGAACTAAATCTCTGAGAAGTCACTACCACTATTGTACTCATCGTGCAGTCAGAGCATTTGAGGCTCAGTGGGGTTTGTCTAAGGTTTGTTGGCTTATAAGCATTAACATTAGGACTCAAACCTACGTTGTTTGCTTTCAAGGTCACATATGCTTTTAATTGCTCTGCCATACTGAATTTCAGCCTTCACTAAGGTGATCTGCATTTTAACTCATTTAATTAGCAACCCAGATTCACCACTGGGATAAGCTAAGCAAGTAACTCTCTGAGTTTCAATTTTCTACCCAGGAAAATGTGTATAATGGCATCTAACACATAGGGTTATTTTTAGATTTAAAGTTGTTAATAGACATAAAATAGCTAGCCCCTACATATTCTGGCATGAAGTTCATGCTCAAGAAATGTTAGTTCTCTATGCCACATACCTGTCTGATCTGCAACTCACCTTGGCTCAAGTTTTGTGGAACTCAAAGCGGATAAACTGGTGACTATGTTATGACCAGTTTTTATTCCCACCATTCGAAAAGATCAAAAAAGATTTTATTGAAGGTGCAAAGAAACCCTTGATGTGTCTGCAGACCATCGTGTGCAGAGCACTGTGGATTCATAGAGAGGTGAATGAATGAGCTTTTATGCTCAGGTCAGGAGGCACAGAAGGAAATTTCAGAGGTCTTATGGAGGATTTGGCACTTTGAGCTGAGCCTTAAAGAACAAGCACAGCAAGAAAAAGTGGAGAAAGAAGCAACTGCATTTTATGTCATGGAAACAACACAACAAAGGCAAACAGTACACAGTGGATCGGTGAATCAGAGGAATAGCTGCTGGCATCTGGGGGCAATTCCAGGGCAAGAGGCCAGGAGGGAAGCCCTAGGAAATGGGGATCTTACAGCAGGAGAGCACTGGATGTCTCAGCAACTGTATTGCTTGAAAATTAGTGTTCCTGGTTTTACTTAGATTATCCTGAATAACCAATAGATGTTTTTATTTTGGCTGCTTTTGAATAGCAAAATGTCATGAAATATTTTGTCCTTGATCTTGTCAATTACTCAGAAATCATTTATTTAGTTAAATGAAAAATACTTACATTTATTATATAATAACATTTAATATTATATAAAAAACAATGTATGTTGAAGCCTAATCAATTTACTTTTTAAAAAAACCTGACTGCATAAGGCCTTGTGGAGATTACTTGCTTTTTTGGGAACTAAAACATTTAATACTCATTGTGTTCATTTCACTGACTTTCAAAGTTCGGGCATGCCAGTCTTAAAAGCAGCATAAAGATAACTCCTAGGAAGGATTTGATAAAATTCCCCATTTGGCTAAGATGGTTGAACTAAAACTGGTTAGTTCAACCATCTTAGAAAAAACCCTAGAAAAGACTTGCTGACACAGAAATGCTTTTTTTTTAATCATTGTTTTAACTGTCACAATTCATGGAACTATTGTGAATCCAATTTTTAAAGGTAAATTTTAACTTTAAGAAAAGCTGGTGTACCTTCTCAAGATTTCTCTTCCTGAGTTAAATTAGAACCATTGGGTCCTGGGGTTTATAAAGACACATATTTGAGCAAAACCCTAAAGGGAGAGAATGAAAAGTAGATGCTCAAAGTGATTTATCTCATTGCTGTAGAATAAATAGTATGTTGTATAACTAATTAAAATAGTTCATAGATATTATGTGTCACTGGAGCAAACATGTATATAATTAATACATTTTTGGGGGGGTATTTATTTGAAATGAGAACTACTTTGAGGTTCAAATGTAATTCCCCCCGCCCCCTTTGCTAAAATAAGGACAAACTCTGAAGCTGCTCTCTGTTCTGTAAGCACTTGTAGCTTGGGATATTAAAAGGTATTCTCAGAATCCCGTCTCTTTTGCTAAAGAAATTTAAAGTCAGACAAGTGACTGTCACTTCAAGTTTCCAATTTCCAGCTTGCTTTCTTACAATGAATTTTCCAGGCCACACAATAATCTATTTTATGCAGCTGTGTGCTGCAGTATTTAAGTTTTAATCTTTGAGTTTATGCTGGTAATTTCATTTTGTGGGAATGGATACTCTTTGATGCTCTGTTTTCATCCTGTTCATTGCCATGGTGCTAACACAGAACTTGTGTGTTTATTAAATGTCTGATGAAGTGCGTTGAAGTGATAATGAGCTTATGTTCCTTTCACAAGCATATCATCTATTTACAAAATATCTGGCTTTTATAGTTTGGCTTTTATTTTATTTTATACATATACTAGCGGCTCAGTGCACGAAATTTGTGCACGAGGGAGGTTCCCTCAGCCCGGCCTGTGCACTCTTGCAATCCGGGACCCCTCAGGGGATATCTGACTGCCAGTTTAGGTCTGATTCCTACAGTCGGACATCCAGCAGTCAGATATCCCTCTTGCAATCCAGGACTGCTCACTCCTAACTGTTCGCCTGCCTGCCTGACTGCTTGCTCCTTACTGCTCGGCTTGCCACTCCTTAGCACTGCTGCAGAGGTGGGAGAGGCTCCCGCCACCGCTGCTGCACTCACCAGCCATGAGCCCCGCTTCTCACAGTGGAACTTGCACTGTGAGAGAGCACTGACCACAGGGGGGCAGCTCCTGTGTTGAGCGTCTGCCCCCTGGTGGTCAGTGTGCATCAGAGCGACCAGTCATTCTGTTTGTTCTGTCCTAACAATCACTTAGGCTTTTATATATATACTAGAGGCCCGGTGCACAAAAATTTGTGCACTCAGAGGGGAGGAGGGTTCCTCAGCCCGGCCTGTGCCCTCTCGCAGTCTGGGCCCCCTCGGGAGATAATGACCTGCTGGCTTAAGCCTGCTCCCGGGTGGCAGAGGGCAGGCCCAATCCCTAGGTGCAGCCCCTGGTCAGACTCAGAGCAGGGCCGAGTGGGGAGTTGGGGCGCCACCCCCTGTCATGCACAGAGCAGGGTGGATCAGGAGGTTGCGATGCCACCCTCAGTCATGCTCAGGGTAGGGCCGATTGGGGAGTTGGGGCACCGCCCCCTGTCACACTCAAGGCAGGGTCGATGGGGAAGTTGCAGCGCCACCCCCTGTCACGCACAGAGCAGGGCCAATCGGGGTTGGGGCGCTGCTCCCTGTCACTCACAGAGCAGGGCCCATCAGGGGGGTTGGGGCTCCATACCCTGTCACGCACAGAGCAGGGTCAATCAGGGGGTTGGGGAGCTCCCCCCGTCGCTCACAGAACAGGGCCCATCAGGGGGTTGGGGAGCTCCCCCCTGTCACTCACAGAGTAGGGCTGATAGGGGAGTTGGGGCACCACCCCCTGTCACACACACAGCAGGGCGGATCAGGGGGTTGGGGCACCGCACCCTGTCACACATAGAGCCACAGGGTGATCAGGGAGTTGGGGAGCTCCCCCCTATCAGGCACAGAGCAGGGCTGATCAGGGGGTTGGGACGCCTTCCCCTGTCACGAACAGAGCAGGGCCGATAGGGAGGTTGTGGCCCTGCCCCCTGTCACACACAGAGCCACAGGGCGATCAGGGGGTTTGGGTGCTGCCCCCTGTCATGCTGATCCCGGTGCCGGGAGGCCTCGCGGCTCCGCTGATCCTGGTGCTGGGAGGCATATTACCCTTTTACTTTATAGGATAGAGGCCTGGTGCACGGGTGGGGGCTGGCTGGTTTGCCCTGAAGGGTGTCCTGGATCAGGATGGGGGTCCCCACTGGGGTGCCTGGCCAGCCTGGATGAGGGGCTGATGGCTGTTTGCAGCTGGTCACACACCCTTCAGGGTGGGGGTCCCCACTGGGGTGCCTGGCCAGTCTGGGTGAGGGGCTGAGGGCTGTTTTCAGGCTGGCGGGTGACTGAAGCTCCCAACCACTCCTTTTTTTCTTTTTTCTTTTTTTTTTAATATTTTTTATTGATTTTTCACAGAGAGGAAGGGAGAGAGATAGAGAGCCAGAAACATCGACGAGAGAGAAACATCGATCAGCTGCCTCCTGCACACCTCCCACTGGGTATGTGCCCACAACCCAGGTACATGCCCTTGACCGGAATCGAACCCGGGACCCTTCAGTCCGCAGGCCGACGCTCTATCCCCTGAGCCAAACCAGTTTTGGCATCTTTTTTTCTTTTTTATTCTGGGCCAGCTTTAGCTCTGAGGCTTGGCTCCAGCTCTTAGGCCTCCCCTGCTAAAAGCAGGTATCTGGTTTGTTTGGGTTCTATAATCAAAACACTATTTCAACTCCAGCTCTGAGATCCCGGCTGGCTGAAAGCAAGTTTCTGGGGTTTTGTTTAGCTTCTATATTTGTAACAATGTTTCAAACTGCAAGCTCAGAGGCCGGCAGCGGCAGGCGGGGAACGTTGGAGTCCTCCGTCACTGAAGCAAGCAAGCCTCATGTTCGCTTCAAGCTGCCTGGCTGCCGGCCGCCATCTTCGCTGGCAGTTAATTTGCATATCACCCTTATTAGCCAATGGGAAGGGTAGCGGATGTACAGCTAATTACCATGTTTCTCTTTTATTAGATAGGACTAGAGGCCCGGTGCACAAAAATTTGTGCACTCGGGGGGTCCCTCAGCCCAGCCTATGCCCTCTTGCAGTCTGTGACCCCTCAGAGGATGTCCATCTGCTGGCTTAGGCCCGCTCCCTGGGGGATTGGGCCCAAGCTGGATGCCAGACATTCCTCCGGCAGCCCAGCAGGCCTTGGGGTATGTCCACTTACCAGTGGGAAACACGCCTAAGCTGCAGTCAGACATCCTTAGTGCTGCTGAGGTGGGAAAGGCTACTACCACCACCGCTATACTGGCAGCAGTCAGCCTGGCTTGTGGCTGAGCATAGCTCACCCTGTGGTAGCGCACTGACCACCAGGGGGCAGCTCCTGCATTGAGCATCTGCCCCCTGGTGGTCAGTGTGTGTCATAGTGACCAGTCATTCCCAGTCTTTCTGCTGTTAGGGTCAGTTTGCATATTACCCTTTTATTATATAGGATAGAGGCCTGGTGCATGGGTGGGGGCCAGCTGGTTTGCCCTGAAGGGTGTCCTGGATCAGGGTGGGGGTCCCGCTGGGGTGCCTGGCCAGTCTGGGTGATGGGCTGAGGGCCGTTTTCAGGTTGGCCAAGCCCCCCGGTGACAGAAGCTCCCAGCCTCTCCTTTTTTTCTTTTTTCTTTTTTTTTATTCTGGGACTTATTTACCTTCTATAATTGAAACTTTGTAGCCTTGAGAAGAGCTCAGAGCCGGCCAGGGTAGGCAGGAGGGAAAGCCTCCTGCTCACTCCAGCTCCGTGGCCACGGCCGGCTGAAAGCAGGTATCTAGGGTTTATTTACCTTCTATAATTGAAACTTTGTTGCTTCGAGTGGAGCTCACAGCCCAAAGCAGCAAGCGAGAAGCTTGGCTTCCTCCATCATTGGGGCAACCAAGCCTCCTGCTTGCTCCAGCTCTGTGGCTGCCGGCTGCCATCTTGGTTGGGTTAATTTGCATATAGTCACTCTGATTGGCTGGTGGGTGTGGCTTAAGGCATAGCAAATGTATGGTCAATTTACATGTTTGTCTTTTATTAGTGTAGATAGATTATAAAAAGCAATGTGGTCTTACTTTTTCCTAGCCTTTCCCCCTATACCCATTCTGGTCAACCTCTTCTCATAATCAATTAGACTACTTTATGTATGTTACTGTGAAGAGATTTAAAAAATGACTAAAGATTATGAGAAGTCAAGACATGGCCATGGCTGGGTAGCTCAGTTGGTGAGAGCATTGTCCTGATGTGCCAAGGTTGCAGCTTTCATCCCTGGTCAGGGCACATACAAGAGTCAACCAATGAAGGTATACGTAAGTGGAACAATGAATCGATTTCTCTCCTTTCTTCTCTCTTCCTAAAAATCAATACACTAAAAAAAATGAATTCTAAAACATCTTTCGAAAAGAAAAAGACAAGCCATGATAATATAAACAATGTCCAACACATATAATTTAACATTCCCCTTAGTTGCTTCTTATTTGTAGAGCAAATCATGACCTAGAAAAGGTATTTAAAGATAATGAAGAGCACAGAAAAATATTTGGAAGGCTGCACCTCAAGTTCTTATTGTTTTGTTTACATCTGAGAAATAGAGGTGGAGACAGAGAATGGGAAAATTATTTATTTCTTTTTATTTCTGACTAGAGGCCCAGAGCACGAAATTTGTGCATGGGGGGGGGGGGGATGCACGGGAGTTCCATCAGCCCAGCCTGCACCCTCTCCAATCCGGGACATCCCTCTCACAATCTGGGACTGCTGGCTCCTAACCGCTCACCTGCCTGCCTGCCTGCCAGAGTGCTCCTAACCACTCTGCCTGCTGGCCTGGTCGCCCCTAACTGCCTCTGCCTCAGACCCCCCACTGTGGCTTTGTTAGTATAGATATTCACCCTTTTGAAATGTAAAAAGGCATAATGTATTATGGGTTAATATTTCCAGAAGTATGAATTCTGATAATTGTGTATAGACCAGCAATCTACCTAAGTAGTCAGAATACATCAGAATGAAATGTTTTAAGTAAAAAAAAAATTATATAATAATTGTTATAAATATCTAGCATTTATTTTGAAATTTTATTATATGCTAGGAACTATTGTAGGAGCTGGCTTCACGTTTATTATCCCATTTAATCCTCACAATAATCCTATGAAATAAAGATAATTATTATCCTCTTTCATAGATGAAATTGCTGCAGGGGGAAATTTATTATCTTCCTAAGTTTCAACAGCTGGCAAGTGGTGGTTCACACTTTGAACTCAGGTGTTCAGACTCCAGAACACACACTTGTATTTACTACTCTCCTCCCTGGTTGTGATTGGTTAGTCAGAGAGATACTCTTTGTCTTCAGTCCTGATGGTTGAAAATTTCTGTAAGATGATTTCACATTTGTGCCTTAATTCTTTGAGTATAACTTAATTTTGCCTACACTGAAGACTTTTCCATATGTAAAATTCATGCCTAGGCATCTGTTATTCTAGAAGACCACACATATTGGTAGAAAATTGGGTTGAATTTGCATTATACTAACAGCTATCTTGAAAATTGGCTATTAAGACAATTTTCTAATATTTTTCCATAATAGTAGAGTTCTTAGAAAACATTAATATTTGAGGATTCTCCTATTTAGATAGGTTCTAAATTCAATATTCAATCTTTAATTCAATATTATGTGCCCTCCAATCCTAAACGGGTCTCAAATGCCCATCAATAGTTGACATTTGGTAATCTGCTACAACGGGAAGACATGCATTTTTGCCTTGGAAGCACTTGGGAAAATTAGTCAACTCTGTGCAACTCAATAAACACTAATTTTTAATTTAATATCAGAGACTTGATATAATCTGGAAATCTCTACAAAAAGAACTGGAGGAATGAGAGGGAATTTGAAAAACTAAGATAATTACATTTTGAGGCTACATTCAATTCCCACTAAAATAGACTCTTTGGCATAGTTCTGGGCTAGAATGTAATGATTTCTTTATTGATTTTAAATTTATTGCATAATTAGAAACTATGACTGGAAGTGAAATACTGATTGGATAAATTGACCTTTTAAAATGGACAGATGTAGCCCTAGCCAGTGTGGCTCAGTTGGTTGGAGCATTGTCCTGTGCACTGAGGGGTTGTGGGCTCAATCCCCGGTCAGGGTGCAACAGGTCAATGTTTCTCACATTGATGTTTCTCTCTCTCCCTCTCTTTTCCTCTCTCTCTAAAATCAATTAAAAATAAATTAATAGAAAAATGGACAGACATATACATTTAAGTGTTTGTAAATTAAATTTAAATTAAAGCTCTGAAAAAATGAGTGGAGAAAATGGGAATCCAGAAATTAGATAAATGCATGGACTTCAGTATGGATTAATTCCTTACTCAGATTAGTGAGCATCGGAATGTTACAGCCTATGTAGTAAAATTTTAAAAAAGAATCTACTGAATCTATGAGCCCTTGAAAACAAAAAGAAAGAAAATGTAATTACCAAGACTTATGCATGAAATGGTTCATAGAAGGTTTAAGCCCATGTCCTCCTCTTATAGTACTTCACATTTGGGGGAAGACTGTGAGTTATAATTACTACAGTGGCCATTATTGTAGTATGTTTTTAGTGCTATGTTTATCCAGCTTTGTAAAAGTGGTGTAGGAGTAATCAAAGACTCATATTAAAGGGAAATCTTAAGTACCACTTTACTTAAATAATTAATGCAACAGAAAGGAGTAATGATTAAATGGACATTAGAATCGAGAATGTTTATTGTTAATTATTAAATTAGCCATATTCTCTGTCCTGACCATTCATGATTTAAAAGTCAGTTTATGGTTCTCAAGAGCAGTGGCTCAGGCAGTCAATCTAATCTAGGTCCTCTTGTTTTCACTGGGCATTTGCTTTTCAATATCATAGCATTACAGCAGGGAGTGTTTCCTGGTGTAATATATGGAGAAAGTAATAGATAATTGCAGGATTAATGACTAGAAATAATTAAAATGACACTACTAAGCTCTGTCTTTTCAGGAAGAGAACTCTAATTAAGCCACATCTCCTTTCCATTATCATTCCACTGCCAATTAAAGTCTGATATATTTTGTCAGTTTTATACAGATGAAGCTTTTAGTCTTTCATATATTCAAATTTACATTTTGGCAGAATTATAAAGGGCTCTGTCATTTTCATTTTATATGCCTATAAAAGACTCCACTCAGACCATCCTTTACCCACTTCGCAACTTCTCTCATTGTCACCGATCAAAAAATGCCTGTTATTGTCACAGCTGTGTGATGCTTGTTAGCTTTTAACATTCGTAATTTCTTAGAATGCAATTATGTAAGAAATAAAAATTCAGAATAGTTAAACAAAGGGCACATGACATAGTAATAAGAATTCTAATTTATGTACCTTTTATAGGCATCACAGTTTTGTTTGGGTCAAATGTGACCCAAGGCAATGGAGATCTAGAAGGACAGAAACTTATTATTAGGGGCTGCTGTATTATTTGTTTATGCTCTTAATCTTCACCCATATTAATGCTTATTGATTTTAGAGAAAGGGGAGGAGAGAAAGAGAAAGAGAAACATCTATGTGAGAGAGCACATCAATTGGTTGCCTTCCTTACATGTCCTGACAAGGAATCGAACCATCAACCTTTCGGTATACTGGACAACTCTCCACCAACTGCTATATTTGTTTTTTTTATCTGCAATAATGGTAGAATGATTTTTAGGGAACATGGGTAGTAGAAAAAATATGAAAATTGCTCTTTTAAAGTTACACATAGGTTTAACTACTTAATGGTAGAAAATGGGCGGTAGAGAAGCAGCATGGCTTGTTGGAAAGTGGTAGTTTCTGTTACCAAGCAGTCCTGTGTTTGTATCTCCAGCTCTGTATCTTACTAATTTGGAGGCATTAGTGAAGTTACATATTTTCCCCAAATATCAGTTTCCTCCTCATTGATACGAGTTTTTATGAAAAGCAGAGAGACAATGCTTGGAAAGCAACAACTGGCAAAAAACATACTTGGTATCTGGTGATTGTTATTGTTGGGGCTTTGGCTTCCATTCTATTGTTATATGAGCTCTGTTATTACTAGTCCCAGATGTCCCTTATTGCTTCTCTCCATTATTCTTAGAAGATATAGCATGTGGATTCTCAGAAACACATTTCTTCTGATCTTATCAAAATTTTAAGCTAATCACTAAGAAATCTCTTGCAAGAATAAAGCATTATAAATCCAAAGATAAATGACTATTCATGTTTTCCTTATCCATTGATTTCTTTATCTCTCTGTCTTTGATGTAGACAACAAAAAATTCACTATGGAAGACAAAAGCAAGTACACAGATTTTATTCTTCATTCAATTTTAAAGAGAATTATAATAGAAGTGGAATCTATGAATATGCTTCCTTAACATTTGAAAATGGCCTATTTTATCCTTGTGTTAATAAAACAGATGCAAATTTTTGAAACTAATAAGTCTGTAATCTATCTCTTTGTTGTTTGTTTTACTATTGTTGTTTTGCAAATAGTAAAACCTTTTGTACTTGAAAGTTGATCTCAGAATATTCTTATATTTTTGGCATACCACAAATGTTTAATATTAGTAAGCCCTTTAGTAAACAATGATGTAAATGATTCTATTGCTACAAACTTGTTTTAATTCCCTTATTTAAAAAACACCACACACCTTTCTTGGACCCACATTTTCTTCCAGCCATGCTTCTTATCACTGTATAACTTTATAGCAAATTCCTTGGAAAAGTTGACCAATACTCAATGACTTCACTTCTTCTCTTTATTTTCCTTTGACCTCCATGCTGCTAGATTAAATGCTTATTTCTTAGTCTTATCATTCGGTCTAAGAAGTTGCCTAAGACCATCCTGCATATCAGATATTTAAATTACGATTCATAACAGTAGCAACATTACAGTTATGAAGTAGCGACGAAAATAATTTTATGGTTGGGTCACAACATGAGGAACTGTATTTAAAGGACCAGAGGGTTGAGAACCACTGAACTGTGTCCTTATATTTAAAGAGATATAATTATTGAGTCCCCAACCTATCTTTGCATATCTGAATTGCCAGTGAATTCCTAAGATAATTGTAAATATGTTCCTGTAGTACTCTATGCATATTTTCGTCATACAAAATTTATAAAATTATGGAGTAATATTTATAGAGAATTGAGGAATTATGATTTGTGTGGCATTTAATGTACCGAAATTTGCTACGTACTTAATTTGGGCTAAGTGTCCTGTTATTGGACCTCAAAAAAAGTAAGAAATTATATTTTTCGTTACTGAGTTTAAATGATAAAAAGTTACTTGTATCTTAAATATTTCAGTATTGAAGAATATACTATGGATCTACAAAGTTCAGTCATCTTCCTGATTTGGCTCAACAATGTGTTTCTGCAGTTTGGAAAAAAAAACAACAAAAACCTTCATAATGGCAAGTACCATTTTTGAACTCTATGTGCCAGGCTCTATGAACTCTATGTAGTAGCTCACATGTGTATTATTTCATTTAATCTTTATTACAATCATATGGGGAAAGTTATAATTCCTGTTTTGTATGGGTGAGAAAACTAAGGCTCTGAGAAGCTAGGTAACTTGCCTAATGCCACATAATAAGTAAACGGTAGGACTATGCTAGAATTAATTACCAGAATTCTGTGCCTCCAAATTTTGTGCTCTTCCATCGAACCTACTGCCTATCTAATTTCTAGCCTTATTATAAGCTTGGAAACGACATGGATTTGCCAATAGCCCTTAAGAAAAGTCTAGAACTTTGTACTCATCCATCAGTTTTTGTAATAAGTGCCCTCTTAATGTTTCTAGTTATAACTCATCTCCCAATAATACTCAATAATACTCTTTATTGAGTTTTGTGCCCTTCACAGATTTATGTGTTCACATCAAGCTCTCAGTTTCTGCATATTTAAAGCAATACTTATTTTATTGCTTCAAGCTGAGAAATGCATAATGTGGAAATCAGCAATAGTGTGGGGACCCTTAACTTGCAGTGTCCCGTCTTAACTATTTTTTTAAGTTTCCAACTCTCACATTTTCATTGCATTTAATATGCATCATATAAGTTTCTCCTTGGCAAGTTCATTACATATGCTTTTTGATTGCAGTTAGAGCTTTTGAAATTGCTGTTAGGCATGGTGAAAATAATTAACAACATAGGTCTCTGCAGATTTTAGGACAAATAGCTGCAGTCAGTTAGTTTCTCAAATAATTTAATTACTGTTAATGAATAGTAATACGATACTGCATAGCAGTGTAGTTGGTGAGTAGCAACTGCGCACTCAGCATATATTTCCCCTTTTCCGGGAAAGAATGCATTAATTTTTTTTGCAGCTTAAAACTGATAAAGATACGTTTTTGATGTGTCCATAATTTTAAAAAGTAGTATATCATAATATCAGACTGGTCGTTGCCAGAGGTGAGGGTTGTGGAGGGGCTGGGTGAAAAGGTGAAGTGATTAAGAAGTACAAATGGGTAGTCACGGAATAGTCTTGGGGATGTAAAGTACAGCGTAGGGAATATAATCAATTATATTCTATTAACTAGTTATGATGCCAGGTGAAATATTGGAAGAACCACTTTGTCAAATATGGGATTGTCTAACCATACTGAACACCCGAGACAAATACAAAATAATATTGGATGTAAAATGGAATTGAAAAAAATAAATTAACTACATTTAAATACCATACACAAAAAAGTATATCATCATTTTACTAGAAAATGTGAAAGGAAATTGTTGAAATTAATTTGTGACCATTCAGGATTGCTGGATAATATAGGGGGACTCAAGTGACAAAAAGTAACTTGAGTTCTTGTATATTAATTTGTGTAAAATATTTCTTTTGAAAAATGAAGCAGTTAATAAATTTAAGCAACGAGAACATGAAGGCATTTCTCCCAAATAAACACACAATCAAATTAACAAGAAAAGGTACAAAAATGAGTCTTGCTGTTGAGTTTGGAGTAAAGATTATTTGTATAGCAATACTTGGTTATGGGTGGTGTGGAGAGTCTCCATAATGAAACCTTAGAGGCATATGGAGACATGCAGCTGAGCATGGTTTATGGATTCATCTCCTACCTTCACCACCAGAAGCGTGATTTCACATTTTGGGATGCAGGTATATATACAAATCTTTCTTTTTACCTGACAAAAATGATGTCTGCTAAAAGTAATGTAGCTAAACTATATACATATGTTTTGCATAGTATTTTTGATATTTTTAAAAATCTCCCCCAGAAGTTAGATATCGGTCAGTAATATTAGTAGCAAATGTGATACATACATACGTAATGAATCATTATTATTACTGTCTTGGAAAACTTCCTCAACATTTACTGTTTTTATACATTTAAACTTCCCTGAATATTTGACTTGACACAGAAATCTAGCCTGAAACTCATTCTTCTTTAAATTTTTGTTTTTATTTTTACCTTTCTACTCTTTTACTTTTTTTTTTACAATTTATCAAGGTATAATTGATATTTAATAACTGCACACTTGAAATTATATAATTTGACAAGTTTTGATATATGTATGCACCTGTGAAACCACCATGACAATCAAGATAACGAGCATATTATCTCAAAATTTTTCTTGTGTCTATTTATAATTCATTCTTTACTCCATACCTGTCTGCAGGTAACCATATATTTCCTTTATGTCACTTTAGTTTTCATTTTCTAGAATTTTATGTACATGCAATCATACATTACTTTTTGTTTGGTTCTTTACACTAAGTGTAATTATTTTGAGATTTATACATCTTGCATCAGCAGTTAATTTTTTTCTTCAAATGTTCCTGCTGTTGATCATTTGATTTGTTACCAACTTTTGGCTGTTTCAGTAACACTGGTATAAATAGTCATTTATAGGATTGGGCAAAAATGGGTTTATTGTATGCAAAATAATACAATAATTAATCTATATATATAAAAGCCAAGTGACCAGAATGACTGGAACACTGGAATGACCGGTTGCTATGATGCGCACTGCGGCTGGCCAACTGGCCCGATGGGAGCAGGGCTGGTCGGCCAACCTCCTGCAGCCCTTTTCCCCGGCTGGCCCTGCCCCCAATCGCCCCCACCCCCCCATTCAGGGGCAAAGCTGGCCGACCTTCCACGGGGCCCCCTCCCCCTGGGCGGCTGGCCCAATCGGCCTGATCAGGGCAGGCCAGTCAGACCCCACCCAAGAACGAATTTGTGCACTGGGCTTCTAGTAAATAATAATAACAAGAATAAACTCTTTTGTGTACTCATAACCTTAAACTTACTTTTGCCCCATGCTGTGTGCAGCAAGTCTCCGGTAGACTTCTGCTCTCATGTCTCTTCAGTGAACACTGAGATGTGGAATATGTAACTTTTTAAGAAACTTAGGAAGGCTTTCAAAGAAGTTGTTTTATTCAGTTTGGGCTGTTATAACAAAGTACCATAGACTGGGTGACTTATAAACAACAGACATTTCTCAGAGTTCTGGAGGCTTGAAAGTCCACAGTCACGGTGTCAGCATGGTTGGGTTCCGGTGAAAGCCGTCTTCTGGGTTGCAGACTGCCTGTTTCTCCCTGTGCCCTTACATGGTGAAGGAAAGGGAGAGAGCTCTGGGGTTCCTTTTACAGGGGCACTAGTCCCACTAATGAGGGCTCCACTCTCACGACCTAATCATCCCCCAAAGGCCCCACCTTCGAATGCCATCAAAGTGGGGGTTAGGATTTCACCATATGAATTTTGGGGGAAAACAGACATCTAGACCATAACAATAGTTGTACAATTTGAATTCTCGCAGATAGTATACTGGTATAAAGGTTCTGGTTGCTCCATATCCTCACCAAACTTGTTATAGCTAGTGTTCTAATTTTAGTGTTTCTGGTGCCCATAATGGTAACTCATTAGATATCTGGTTAAGCCGTAGTACTTGTTGACAATTCTTTTCTTTCCCCACTGAATGGCATTGGCATGTCTTTTTTAAACATCACTTGATCACTTGAACATATACTTGTGGTACTGT
Source organism: Myotis daubentonii (assembly GCF_963259705.1). NCBI lineage: Eukaryota > Metazoa > Chordata > Mammalia > Chiroptera > Vespertilionidae > Myotis > Myotis daubentonii. The sequence continues at coordinate 44,696,433 of NC_081843.1, read as the reverse complement.
TTCTGCAACCCTCTGTTCTGCTCCATTAATGTATGCGTCTATTTCTTTGCTAATAGTAAAATGAGTTGATTACCATCATTTTATGGTTAGTCATAAAATCAGGGAGGGGAAGTCCTCAAATTTTGTACTTTTCTTCTTAAAATATCTTTGGTTTTTCTAGATCCCTTGCATTTCCATAAAGATTTTAGAACTAGTTCCTTTTCTAAAAAAATAAAATACTGTTACTGCTAAAATTTTATGAAGATTGTATTCAATCCATAGATCAACTTGGTGACACTTTCTCTTTTAACAGAGTTGATTCTTACAACATAGGAGCATGGTAAGTCACTCCACTTTTAAGGTCATTTTTGTTTTTGCTCAACAATATTTCCGTTTTCCTTGGTGCCTTTAATGGGTTTGCCATTTTGATGGGCTTGTACTTGTTGTTGTTGTTTATCTTACCCATTAGTTCTCCAGTAACTGTGATGAAATTGGGTCACACTTTGTTATTCTTTTCACATATTGGTTACATTTTACCACTTCGCATCGGCACCTGCTGTTTAACCTACAGGTGTCTCTTCCCCTTCATCTTTTTCTTATATAAATTCTTCCTTGCTGTACACGTACTCAACTGCAAGGCTTTCCCTCACCTGAGGCACTTTCTGATCAAATCTCATGGTTAAGCCACCGCCCAGTTTTGACTTTCTGAAGTACTCAGAGTTTATTCCACAGAGTTTCATAAGACATTTGGTTGTGAAAATAATAGAGTCTGTTTATAATGCTGCTGTGGAAAAAACACACAGCAACTCCAAGCCTTGATGAAAGGCCCCATGTAGACCTTTAGATGGGCTACTCACTGTCCTCAGAAACATAGCTTATGACTTATGTAAGTGTTCACCCAAGAATGTTACTCATGTCCCCTAGTTTTGTGCCAGAAAGAAGGAAATGATGATATTCTAAATCTGATTACAAACAGCTATTGTTCTAGATCAGCGGTCCTCAACCTGTGGGTCACAATCCCTTTGAGGGTCAAACGGCCCTTTCACAGGGGTCGCCTAAGACCATCGGAAAACACATATATAATTACATATTATTTTTGTGATTAATCACTATGCTTTAATTATGTTCAATTTGTAACAATGAAAATACATCCTGCATATCAGATATTTACATTACAATTCATAACAGTAACAAAATTACAGTTATGAAGTAGCAACGAAAATAATTTTATGGTTGAGGGTCACCACAACATGAGGGACTGTATTAAAGGGTTGCGGCATTAGGAAGGTTGAGAACCACTGCTCTAGATCCTTAAGATGGCTCTGTTATCATATTTACTCTTGAACAAGACTGTGTCCTCAGGGACACATGCTGATGACTGCACCAAGTTCCAAAGTCTTAACATTTCCCTGCTTATTTGAAAATCTTAGTTGTGGAAGTACATATTGAGTTAACTCCCTTCTGTGAAACCCAAGGATATTAAATATAAAATGTAAAAAAACCAGGGAAGGATTGCTATTCTAATAAAACTAGATAACAACCGAAACTTACAGTTTTTGACAACATTTTGCCTGATAGAGAAGTATGGCCTAAATTGGAAAAGGAGGCTGAAGTCTGATTACAAGGCTTCAGTTTTTCAATTACACATACATTTCTCTGAATAAAACTTACAGTATCCTGAAGGGAGGAGTGGAAAAGCAACTTTAAAAAACAATATGTTAGACAGTTTTGGATTTATAACCAAAGACAAATCAATATGTTAGACAGTATTGGAGATATAAGCAAAGACAAATGAGGAAAAAAATAAATAATCCTATGTGTCTAAAGTTGTTGACTATGGAGATTTCCTGTGAGTTATGAGACCATGCTAACCTGGTCTTTTCCAGGGAGAATGGAGAACTGATTGGGACAAATTATATATATATATATATATATATATATATATATATATATATATATATATACACACACACACACACACACACACACACACACACACACACACACACTAGAGGCCCATTGCAGGAAGGCAGGAAGATTCCTGCAAGAATAGGGCTTCCTGAGACCGGAGCTAAGCAGACCACTGCCTTGTTCCCTCCCGTGTCCTCTGCTTTGCCTCCTTCCCGTGTCCGCTGCCTCTGCTCCGCTCCCTTCTCCGCCGCTTGGCTCCCTTCTGCAGTGCTTGGCTTCCTTCTACACTGTCTTTAGTCTTTGCTGGGCGCCTGTGTATACAAATTAACCGCCATCTTTGTTGGGTTCATTTGCATACTCTTCTGATTGGCTGGTGGGCGTAGCGAAGGTACGGCCAATTAGCATCTTTGTCTTTTATTAGTCTAGATATATATGCGCCATATGTGACTGTATCCAGATGCAGCTGCTTGTATCAAAACTGGCCCAGCATAAGGAATACCCTCAATAAAGTCCACAAATGCCAGCGTATTTGATGGATATTTGGTGACATCATCAAAGACTGCTTATCTCAAGATTTCCTTCTTAGGCGAGATAATTAACTGTTTTCGTTGTTTATCCATTATTACTTGCAGCCCACCATATATACATGAGTATTCATTCTATTACCTTCTTCCAAATGCTCTTCTAATATACAGACCCTAGATATACTGATGGCTAAGGCCCATGTTATTTTTCTTATAGCCTTTCTTCACCAATATTTTCCTGCTTCTCCCTCACTGAAAATGGGGTATAGTATAACAGTATCTTATTTGAAGATCATTATACATAATATAAATATATATTTAACATATATATTACATATAATATTATGTGCCGTGCCAGCTCAACCAAGGGTTCTGCAAGCCTGAGTCAGGGCAGTGAAGGATGAAGAAAAGGCAGACAAAGAGAATAAGCTGGGTCTAGGTGGGTCTTCCTGTGCCTGGCTGAGGCCACGGAGCGAGATCCAGACAGCAAGCTGAGCCTTTATTTTATAATCAGAGGTAAACAAGGTAGTGGTCACCATAATTACAATGTTCTTGTGAGTTTCCCTTGTTTTGGCATCACTTGCTGCACCTCCCACAGTCTATTAGCTACCCAGATAAGATCTAGGGAGCATCAACCCTAATTATGCTAAGAGGGCTGTGCCCTCTAAGCTGGGACTTGTTTGTGGCTTTGCCAACAGGTCAGTCTGAGGCTTAACCCTATAGCTGCTTCCTACAATATTATATTACTAAACATATAAAATCAATGCTATCTAACTTATTTAAATTACCTTACCATTTATTCAGCCTTTTGCACTTTATTTTTCTCTTTAATTCTCTTCCTGCTCCTTTCCCAGTCTTCTCTTTCCACTCTTAATATAGGAGTATGCAAGCAGGCACAAGAATCACTGGTATAGATATTTTAAGATAGTGCTACTTCTCTGTTGGTTAGTTTGGAGAAGAGTATAATAATAAGATTGTTTTGTGCCAGTATGGTATCAACACTAATAAAAGAGAAAAATGGTAATTGGCGTACGAGCTACCCTTTTCATTGGCTAATCAGGGCTATATGCAAATTAACTGCCAACTGAGATGGCAGTTAACTGCCAACAAGATGGAGGTTAATTTGCATATGTAGGCACAATGCAGGGAGGCCAAAGGGAAAGCAGGAAGAAGCCCCCTGCCACTGACAGTGATCGGAAACCCTGGGGCCGCCTTTGCCCTGCCCCCCAGCCATGATCAGAGAATCAGGTGCCTTTTCCGCCCTAGCCAGTGATAGCAGGAAGTAGGGGTGGAGCCAGCGATGGGAGCTGGGCACGGTCTAAGCTGGCAGTCCCAGGAGCTAGGGGCCCCTTGCCTGGGCCTAAAGCGAAGCTCACGATCGTGGGGCCACTGCAGCTGCGGGTCCCCGCTGCCCGGGCCGAACGCCTAGGCCAGAGGCATCATGCCTGGGCAAGGGGCCGATCCTGCGATTGGAGGGTGATGGGGGTCAACACCTGAGGGCTCCCAGTATGTGAGAGGGGGCAGGCTGGGCTGAGGAACACTCCCCCCCCACACACACCCAGTGCATGGGGATCAGCGGAGCCGCGAGGCCTCCCGGCACCGGCATCAGTGTGACAGGGGGCAGTGCCCAAACCCCCTGAACCCCCTGATCGCCCTGCGGCTCTGTGTCAGACAGGGGGCAGGGCCACAACCTCCCTATCCGCCCTGCTCTGTTTGGGACAGGGGAAGGCGCCCCAACCCCCTGATCAGCCCTGCTCTGTGACTGATAGGGGGGAGCTGCCCACCCCCCTGATCGCTCTGCGGCTCTGTGTGTGACAGGGTGCAGTGCCCCAACCCCCTGATCGGCCCTGCTCTGTGTGTGACAGGGTGTGGTGCCCCAACCCCCTCCCCCCCGCCCCCCCCCCCAACGGGTCCTGCTCTGTGTGTGACGGTGTAGAGCCATAACCTCCCCTTCGGCCCTGCCCTGAGTGTGAGAGTGGCGGCACCCCAACCCCTCTGATGGGCTCTGCTCTGTGAGTGACAGGGGCCAGCGCCCCAACCCCCTGATTGGCCCTGCTCTGTGCGTGACAGGGGGTTGCACCGCAACCTCCCCATCGACCCTGCCTTGAGTGTGACAGGGGGCGGTGCCCCAATCCCCCAATCGGCCCTACCCTGAGCGTGACTGAGGGTGGCATCGCAACCTCCTGATCCTCCCTGCTCTGTGCATGACATGGGGCGGTGCCCCAACTCCCCAAATGGCCCTGCTCTGAGCCCGACCAGGGGCTGCACCTAGGGATTGGGCCTGCCCTCTGCCACCCGGGAGCAGGCCTAAGCCAGCAGGTCGTTATCTCCCGAGGGGGCCCAGACTGCGAGAGGGCACAGGCCGGGCTGAGGGACCCCCCCTCCCTCCCCGAGTGCACAAATTTTTGTGCACCGGGCCTCTAGTTTACATATAACACCTTTTAATAAGATCCAAGCAGATGTATGAAGTGAAGGTTTAACTATGTATATATTTTCAAGATAGTATCTAAAGTCTACGATTTCCAAGCTCTTTCTCATTACACTCAGTTCAGACTTCCAAAGAAACAGTTCCACTTACTAGTATTCTTCAAACAACTGAAAGCTTTCAGCAGTAAGTAAATAAAGCACAACAGATTTTTACTCAAGATTGCAGATGCCTCATGTACTTTTTTAGATGTACTTTTTTATTTCAATTTTTTTATTGATGAGAGAGAGAGAGAGAGAGAGAGAGACTTCATTGATTTGTTGTTCCAATTATTTATGCATTAATGGCTGATTCATGTATATGCCCTGACTGGGGATCAAACTCGCAACCTTGGCATATCAATTGGGAGAAACCTCTAACCAACTGAGCTACCCAACCCAGCCAGCGCCTATTTCAAATTTTTAAAAAGCTCAACAGTAACTTAGAGTAATTTCTTTTGAAAATATCTATTATTTGGTGGTTGGAAGAATATAAATTTTGTCATGTTCTAATTCCCTTATTAATTCATTCCATGACACATTTTAAGCACCACAATCATCTAGGTTTAGCAATAGATGCTAGAAATAGAACGATGAACATGACAGGTATATGGCCTTTTGGGGAATGGAGCTAATGAATAAAAAATTCTGAATGCAATGAGGATGTGAAAGGTTTAAAGGGAATATATACGAGGAGATTCCATCCTGATCTGGATTGTCAGGAAGTGCTCCTCTGAGGAATGTTTTTTATACTTGCACTGGTTTCTCATTGCTGCTGCAACAAATTATGACAAACTCTCTGTGTCTTAAAACAAATGTATATCTAATAGTTCTGGAGGTCAGAAGTCCAAAATAGGTCTTCATGGGCTGAAATGAAAGTGTCAGCAGGGCTGTGTCCCTTTCTGGAAGTTCTAGGGGAGAATGCATTTTCTTGCCTTTTCGCACTTTCTAGAGACCTCCTGCATCCTTGGCTCAGGCTCTCCTTCCATCTTTGAAGCCAGCAATGGCTGGTTGAGTCCATTTCACATTGCATCGCTGACTCTAGCTTTCCTGTCTCTTTTTTTTCCCCCTTCACATTGCAAAGGCCCCTTGTGATGACATTGGGCCCACCTGTGTAGTACAGGATGCAATCTTAAAGTCAGCTGAAATCTTAATCCCACCTACAGCCTAATTCCCCTTGCCATGTAATGTAACACATTCACAGGTTCTAGGGATTAGAACATAAACATCTTTGGTGGGTAGGGGGTGGTCGTTATTCTTTTTATCATAATACTTGCACAATGAATAGTAATTATCTAAACACTAGGAAATATCTAGAAGGGGATGAAGAGGATTTCAGCTCTGTATGCATGACGGGTTTGTATGGTATGCATGAATAGTGACGGTGGCATATTTAATAAGCCCCAAATGGAAAATCGGATAGAGGAAGGAGGTGAGTTTTCAGTGAGTTCTGCTCACATTTTGCAACCTCTGTAATCTGCATTCAGCTCACTGTTCCCTCAGTAGATATTCTTGGCCATACTTTGCAATTTTTTTTTCTAAACACAAGCTGCTTACTATTTGGTTAAAAACTCAAGGAGAAAACTATATAGTTTTTTTATTTTTATTTTTTCAGAATAATCTCCTAGAAAAGTCCATGGGAAACCAATGCCCTAATGTCTAGAAACTGACTATGTGAAGTTACATGGCAAAAGGTATTTTGCGACTGTAATGAAGGTAGCAGATTTAAAATAGGGAGAGTACTCTGGATTATACCAGTATACACAATCTAATCACATGAGCCCTTAAAAACAGCATTTTGTTTTAGTTAGAGTCAGATAGATGCGACAGAAGAAGAGTCAGAGATCTATGTGAAAAGCACATGACACACCCTTGCAGGCTTTTAAGATGGAATGGGGACAATGTGACCAGAATGCAGATGACTATAAGGAGCTGAGAGAAGCTCCTGGTTGACAGCCAGCAAAGAAATAGGGCCTGAGCTCTCTAGCTTTAAGGAACTGCAGTTTGCCAACAACGTGGATGAGCTTGGAAGTGCATTCTTCCCAGAGCCCACAGAAAGGAACCCTGCTCTGCCAACACCTTGGTTTCGGCCTGTGAGATCCTAAAGAGCGAATTAGTTGAGCCACACAGTACCCAGATAAAGAACCATATGATTTCACTCCTATGTGGGATATAAAACAAACTCACAGACATAGACAACAGTATGGTGGTGACCAGAGGGAAGGGGGTGGGGGTAGGAAAGGGGGCCAAATTATGGTGATGGAAGATGATTTGATTTTGAGTGGTCAACGTCAAATGCAATATGCACAATGCAATATACAGATCAGGTATCATAGAAATTTACACTTGAAACCTCTATGACCCTATTAACCAATGTAACTCCAATAAATTTAATAAAAAATACTGATTAATAATTCTAGGGCTTAAGGAGGAAACCATAATTTAAATAATGAAAATGAAAAAAAGACATACCATTTAAATGGACTATTTCATACCAAAGTTTGATGTTAGTAAAAAGTTCCCCTCTTATAATTAAAGTTAATAATAGTATCCTATTTGTTGCTTTTGAATTAGTGAATAAGTGAGAAACTGTAAATATTTCAAAATAAAAATAGCATCCACCATGAAAGGTTTTTTTCTTCACTTTGAGAAGCAGTACACAGACTGTCTTAAGTGCAAATTTGGTAGACTGTATGTTTCATGGAAGTAATAAATGTGATTGAGGATAAGTTTCTTATAATCTCTCTTATAGTTCTTGAGCTCATTGCTATTGCTCTTTATGTTTTAATGCTAACATGCTTTTACTTTTCATACCCACAATTCTTTATTTGTGACACATGACTGAGATTAGTTGTCTATTTACCCAAATGGTAAAAAGTTGACAGTTTCATTATAAATCTCTGTGCAACATAAAAGATACAATGCACGAGCTTATGAACACCCAGTTTCCTCAATAAAAACATGGAGTTTTTATGTTGAAAACTAGGAATATGGTATCATAAAGCCTTTTAAAACTAATTTATTTGACTAACATGCAAATGGGTAACATAAATAAATTAATGTCTATAATAGAAGTATCTAGTTCTTTGTACCATTTATTTATACCACTAAATAAATGTTTCATAAAGTAGGTTTACATTAGGTGGTTCATTAGTTTAGCACTGATTTATTGAGCAACTACTATAGGGAAGGTGCAGCTTTGAAAGAGATATATAAATGAAAAGACATGCTTTTTGTACTTTTGGAGCAAAGTAAAACCATAGTCTCCTAAACACAAAAAAAGGTCATAAACACTTTCAAATAACATGAATGTATGCTGTGAAGTTTAATTTTTCTCATTTTTTCCCAATATTTGTGTATCTTTAAACTTAATGTCCATAGTCTTACCAGCTACTAAGGCCATATGCAAACCGATTTCTGTTTGAGTGTCTACTGATTTTCACTTCTTCGCCACTTATTCAGAGGCCATCTTTTTTTCTTTTTCCTTTAAACATCCATGGTATGTACCCATTGTTTCATGGGCCATAGTTCTTATTTTGCTTTAGATTTTATTTATCTGCGTAGCTCTTTAATTTTTTTGGTAGTTTTTGAAGATCTTAAAGTCAGATTCCATTCTTGGCGTTCACATTTCTCAATAATGGATATTCCAATACTGAGAATATGAAAAACCACAAGAAGCATATTTTTAAATTAAATTTGTTAAGGTAACATCTACACAGAGCTTCCTGCCTGCTCTGGCCGGCTGTGGCCTCTGCAAAAGGCAACAAAGTTTCAATTATAGAAGCAAAATAAATACCAGATACCTGCTTCCAGCCAGCCTCCACTGGGAGCTTGGGTGGCTGGGGACTGTGGCCAGCCTGCAAACAGCCATCAGCCCCTCACCCAGGATGGCCTCAACCACATGGGGTGAGGGTCCCCACTGGGGGGCTTGGCCAGGCTGCAAACAGCCATCAGCCCCTCACCAAGGCTGGCCAGGCACCCCAGCGGGGACCCCACCCTGAACGGGCTGTGGCTAGTCTGCAAACAGCCATTAGCCTCTCACCCAGGATGACTACACCCTCATGGGGTGAGGGTCCCTGCTGGGGGGCTTGGCCTGCCTGCAAACAGCCATCAGCCCCTCACCCAGACTCGTAAGGGACCCCAGCAGGACCCTCTACCCTGAAGAGGCTGTGGCCAGCCTGCAAATGGCCCTCAGCCCCTCACCCAGGCTGGCAAAGCACCCCAGCAGGCACCCCCACCCTGAAGAGGCTGTGGCCAGCCTGCAAACAGCCATCAGCCCCTCACTCAGGCTGGCCAAGCACCCCAGGGGGTCCCCCACCCTGAAGGGGCTGTGGCCAGCCTGCAAACAGCCATCAGCCCCTCACCCAGGCTGGCCACACCCTCATGGGGTGAGGGTTCTCGCTGGGGGGCTTTGCCAGCCTGCAAGCAGCCATCAGCCCCTCACCCAGGCTGGCCACACCCTCATGGGGTGAGGGTTCTCGCTGGGGGGCTTTGCCAGCCTGAAAACAGCCATCAGCCCCTCACCCAGGCTGGCCAGGCACCCTAGCAGGATCCCCCTCCCTGAAGGGGGTATGGCCAGCCTGAAAATGGCCCTCAGCCCCTCACCCAGGCTGGCCAGGCACCCCAGTGGGATCCCCACCCTGATCCGGGACACCCTTCAGGGCAAACCAGCTGGCCCCCACCCATGCACCAGGCCTCTATCCTATATAATAAAAGGGTAATATGCAAATTGACCTTAAGAGCAGAGCAACTGGGAATCACTGGTCACTATGACCACACTCACCACCAGGGGGCAGATGCTCAATGCAGGATCTTCCCCCTGGTGGTCAGTGTGCTCCCACAGGGGAACTCTGCTCAGTCACAAGCCAGGCTAATGGCTGCCAGTACAGCGGTGGTGGTGGGAGCCTCTCCTGCCTCCTCAGCAGCGCTAAGGATGTCCAACTGCAGCTAGGCCTGTACCCCGCTGTCAAGTGGACATCCCCCCCGGGCTCCTGGGCTGCCAGAGGGATGTCTGACTGCCAGCTTAGGCCTGATCTCCCGGGGAGCGGGCCTAAGCCAGCAGGTGGTCATTCCCCAAGGGGTCCCAGACTGCAAGAGGGCACAGGCCGGGCTGAAGGATCCTCCCGAGTGCACAAATTTTTGTGCACTGGGCCTCTAGTTGGTTAATAAGATCATAAAGGATTCAAGGGTGCATTTCTGTGATACATGATCTGTATATTGCATTGTGTGCCCACCACCAAAAGTCAGTCATCTTCTGTCACCATATATTTGGCCCTCTTTACTGCTCCTCCACCCCACTTCCCTCTGGTAACCACCAAACAGTTGTCTGTATGTATGAATTTCAGTTATATGTCCCAGATATGAGAGAAAGCATCCACCATGAAAGGTTTATTTATTCACTTAGCTTTGTGTGACTGACTTATATCACTTTGCATTTTATTCTCAAGGTTCATCCATGTTGTTGCAAATAGCAATATTTCATCTTTTCTTATGACTGAGTAGTATTCTATTGTGTATGTGTACCACATCTTCTTTATCCAATCATCTATCCAAGGACACTTTGGTTGTTTCCATTCACTACTAGTGGGAATGTAAACTGGTATAACTACTGTGGAAAACAGTATGGAGCTTCCTCAAAAAAAATTAAGAATAGGGTTGCCACCCTGACTGGGTGGCACAGTTGGGTGGAGCATCACCCCGTGCTCCAAAAGGTGGCAGGTTCAGTTCCAGGCTAGGACACATAGCTAGGTTACAGAGCCCTGGAAGCAACCGATCAATGTTTTTTTCTCTCTCTCCCTTCCTCTCGCTCTCTCTCTCAAAAAAAAGGAAAAAAAGAAAAAAGAAAAGAATAAATCATATGACCCAGCAATCTTTTTTCTAGGTATCTACCCACAAAATTTGAAAACGTTTATTCGCAAAGCTATATGCACCTCTATGTCCATTGCAGCATTATTCACAAGACACATATTTTTTTGTATTTTCCCTTACATGTAGGCTCTTTAAGTTGAATAGTAAAAGTTAGCTTATCTAGCATTTTTTCAGCAGAAAAATGATAGACATTGGCAATTGTGGTATCATTCAAAATCAACTTTTAATCCAGTGAAAAGTAGGATTGTGGAATCTAGAAGTAAATATGTAAGTAGTTGTCAGCAGGTAACTATTATTTATTATTTCTGTAGCTCTTCAGTAACATGGTTAGGACAATCCCCCATAGAAATTTTAAAAATAATTACCATATATATTTATATCACTGTCCTTTTATTCACTGAATGATTTCTAAGAGGTAGGAAAAAGAGAATTGCTTAGAAAAGGGAAGCCATTTGAGACAATACAAATTAAATCTTGTTAACAAGCTAATAGTAATACAGTGGGGCCTTGACTTACAAGTTTAATTCGTTCTGAGACCAAGCTCATTAAGGAGCTCTTTAACTCAAATTACTCTATCAACTCAATGCAAAAAATCGGCAGAGAGACAGCTGGTATCTCAAAAAACTCTTTCGTCGGGACACTGGTAAGTCAAGGCCCCACTATACTTTTGTTAGGATTTCAGAAGACTGAAAATCCATAGTTAAATAATAATTTGTAAGATCTGTGGATAGATTACAAATAAAATACATTTCAAATACTTTTGGAATTTGAAGGATCATAAAAATAAACAGACTTGTGAATTAATTTAATATAAATAACATATTTATATTTTCAAAACTGGCATTTATAAAAAGCTTAAACTTAGACCCTGGCTAAATTGTATTTTTTTTTTTTATCAAATTGGTAGTCTCTTTCTTACAGTGCCATTATTTCATCTAAAACTTACACCCTCTGGCCATAAAATATAATTTACAATAAGATGTACTTTGTATTGGCATATTTAAATTTCCTAATATTTGTCAGGTTTAAGAAATATTGTACAAACACTTTAGTTTTGCTTTAAGCAATTTGTCATTGTAAGAACCATTTTTCTCTGGTTATTGCAAGATATTTTCTATTAGTGTAATGACTAAGCTTTTCAAAATACTAGTACTCACTGGGAGGAGGAGGAAAAAGTACATGTTGCTGATAATAGACCTATTATTCAAAATGCCAAAGGAGGTTGTGCTATCTGATGAACATTTTATTAAAAAGTAGAGTGGAATAGTAATATAAGTGAGTTTTTCTCTCCATTCTGGACTCAAGCTTTTAGTTTTCCCACTTAAAATATCAAGGGGGGAAGTACTTCTCTTGGATAACCTCATGCTTCCACGAATCCTAATTGTTTAACTTTGCATAGTGAGGCAAATGTGTTTTGCCCAAGAGTGTCTCAATGTTTGGGTAACACAACTTTGTATTCTATCCAAGAGCTTAGGCTGAATTTAGACATTCTGGAATATATTAACACAGTTCTGGGAAAGGTTCATCAATATATGTCATTGACTGCCACTTTTCAGTAAATAAAACAGAAAAAAAGGAGTTTTATAATGTACTGCTCTTTGTAGCATTTTAAGCAATTATTACATAAGAACTTAATGCAATATTTATTCATTACTTGTTATTGTTAAATATAAATATTGCTTGTTGAAATATTAATTGAATGCACACATTGAAAATAGAAAACAGTTTTAAAACCCTGAAAGACTAAGTGAATATAAGATTAAAAATAATTTCTTGCCGAAACCAGTTTGGCTCAGTGGATAGAGCGTCAGCCTGCAGACTGAAAGGTCCCAGGTTCGATTCCGGTCAAGGGCATGTACCTGCGTTGGGGACACATCCCCAGTAGGAGATGTGCAGGAGGCAGCTAATGATGTTTCTCTCTCATCGATGTTTCTAACTCTCTATCTCTCTCCCTTCCTCTCTGTAAAAAATCAATAAAATATATTAAAATAATAATAATAATAATAATTTCTTCATTTTTGTGTCTTAATGGCCTATCATCATTATTGAAAAAAAGGGCTTATTTCTTTATCAGTCAAGACATCTTTAATTTTGCAAATTGAATCAAATTTGTTTTTTAGTGATACATTTCAACATTGAAACAATTTTGGAAATCTTATTTCAAAACCCCCTATTTTTGATCTTGCCCTAACAAAAGATTCTACAGGACAGTAGTATGGAAATAGTGTTTATTGCATATGTAGGGCTCACTAAAATAACAGAAGATCTCTATTTGACTCTCCTTTAACATTAATTTTTTTTTTATTGCTTAAAGTATTATAAAGGGTATTACATATGTGTCCTTTTTTCCCCCCCGCCCTTGACAGTCCCCTAGCCTCCCCTATCCCCCAGTGTCTTATATCCATTGGTTATGCTTATATGCATGCATACAAGTCCTTTGGTTGATCTCTTACCCCCCTCCCTCCTGCCCCCCAACCCTCCCCGGCCTTCCCGCTGCAGTTTGACAATCTGTTTGAGGCAGCTCTGCCTCTGTATCTATTATTGTTCAAAAGTTTATAATGGTCTCTATTATCCATGAATGAGTGAGATCATTCATGCAACGGCATGGATGAACCTGGAGAGCATTATGCTAAGTGAAATAAGACAGTCAATGAAGGAAAAATTTTTTAAATTAACATTTATTCATTAAAAATGGTGAGGGGCATTAAATTAATTTGCTAGCTATAAAAACTTGGTTTCACCATTATTTACCATAATAATATTCTCCTCTATTCCACAGATTAATATATAATTTAATTTTGGAAATATTATCTCTGTCTCTAATTGAATTATGTATTTCTGAATACAACTTATTATAAAATGACTTTTTAGTGTTATAATAATCATAATTAAATATTCTGCTTAAAGTTTAAGTAGTTCTATATGATCTATGTTTACATTACATATGGGGAAACCATCAGAATCCATCAGAATTCTTTTCCTTTTCTTTTGACATGTGATAAATGGATTATAAACAGGACAACATATTTTACTCCTTTTTGAATTCACAGCCTTTGCAATGTGACCTTACAGTTCCTCTCAACAGAGATGTGTGTTTATAATTTGGGCTAATTTTGTGACTTGATTTGGCCAAAAGACATTGAAAGTGATACTGTGTCAATTCTGAGGCCTGGCCTCAAGAGGCCTAACACTGTTTGTTCTTTTTCTTGGATCTCTGTCTGCGCTGTGAGAAAAAGCCCAAGCTGTCCTGCTGGATGCTAAAAGACACATTACCCTGACGACTCCGTTGTTCAGCCTAAGCCAATAACTGCGGTGGGATGGAGGCCTTCCCGAAGCATCAGTTCCCAGCCAGCACCCTAACTGCTTGCAGATGTATGAATGAGCTCAGCCAAGATCAGCTGAGTCTGGCTCAATTCAGTAGAACCACATCACGGGCCCATAAACTTATGAGCAAGAATAAGTGCTCATTGTTTTAAATCACTGACTTTCAGGGTTGTGTCTTTTTTAACAATAGCTAGTGGGCAAACCTCACTCAATAAGTAATTATTCTTCTCCATTTTTAGTTATTTATTTCACTCTTTTTTATGTATAGTATTAATAGTTTTCCTGTTTGGTGTTAGAAAGAATCCTTGGTTAATTATAAGAATGTATAAACATTCCTACATTTTCAAATGTTAGTATCGATTGTATCTTGGTAATAGAAACTCAAGTGATTTTTGCTTTTCCTGAGTTGTTTGATTTTTACAAGGGGAATGTATATCTTTTACACTAACAATAAAATTCTATTTATAAATCACTATACCTACCTTACTGCTGGATTCAATTGATAATAGTATTTTATTTGGAAATACTTAATACCTATTCACAAATAAGTTTGTTCTGTAGTTTTGTTTTAGGTTGTTTTGTGGGTTTTGGTGACAGGTTTAGCTAGTTACATAAAAAAACTAGAATGACAAAAAAAATTATAAGAATGTAGAATACCTCTATTTCCCCCAAGATTATTTTATGTTATTTTAAAATATATTTTTATTAATTTCAGAGATGAAGGGAGAGAGAGAAAGGGATAGAAACATCAATGATGAGAATCATTGATCAGCTACCTCCTGCACACCGTCTACTGGGGATCAAGCCTGCAACCCAGGCATATGCCCTGACCAGGAATTGAACCATTACCTCCTGGTTCCTAGGTTGACACTCAAGCACTGAGCCACACCAGCTGGGTTCCAAGATTATTTTATATACTATTTGAAGATAACCAATGGGAATGTCTACTAGTATTTTGAAAGATTTTATGACAACTTCAAGTGTTTTGAAACCTTTCTCTTTGAAATTTATTATGAGGTATAGTTTATTATCATTTATCATCATGCAAAGTAAACTTCTCCTATTTGAACATTTGCAATTGTTTGAGCTTTGTTTTTATTAGTGGATTTCTATATGTTAACTTATGTAGAACTGGATTATTCTCTGGCATTTATATTTTTGGTTCTTTTCAAATTGCTCATTATATAATGATAGGTGGAAAGAGTGGAATTTTGAACATAATTATCTAGTTTGCTCTGATAGATGTATAGATAAGAGTAGCTTAGATTAGATTAGATAAATAAACAGGGAAATGATAAATACATATAACATGCTTAGCACAATGTTTGGCATGTGGTTTGCCCTCGATAAATATTAATTGGGAATTGTTTTTATAGAAGTTTGTTATTAATAATTATTTTATTTACCAGGAGGAGGTTTTAATCTTAAAAATAAAATAAATAATTATTGGGCAGTTGTATCATTAAACAGAATATTTTGAAAATGTCATATGGTATTCCTTACTATGATTTGTTTTGTTTACCTGAGCAATCAATCAATGTTGTTCACAAAAGAGAACTCAGCCTCAAGGTTTTTTTTTTTTTTAATATATTTTTTATTGATTAAGATATTACATATGTGTCCTTATCCCCATGTTACCCTCTACTCCCCCCCCCCCCCGCTCATGCCCCCACCCCCCCGTTGTCCGTGTCCATTGGTTAGGCCTATATGCTTGCATATAAGTCATTTGGTTGATCTTTCCCCCTTACCCCCACCCTCCCCTACCTTCCCTCCAAGGCCCGACAGTCCAATCAATGCCTCTCCGTCTCTGGATCAGTCCTTGTTCATCAGTTTATGTTGTTCATTATATTCCACAAATAAGTGAGATCATGTGGTATTTATCCACTCTCCAGTTCCATCCATACTGTGGCAAATGGTAAGAGTTCCTTTTTCTTCTTCCTCTTCTTAAAGAATACCTTTCAGCATTTCATATAATGCTGGTTTGGTGGTGATGAACTCCTTTAGCGTTTTCTTATCTGTGAAGCTCTTTATCTGGCCTTCTATTCTGAATGATATAGCTTTACTGGATAAAGTAATCTTGGTTGTAGGTTCTTGGTATTGATCACTTTGAATATTTCTTGCCACTCTCTTCTGGCTTGCATGGTTTCTGTTGAGAAATCAGCTGACAGTCGTATGGGTACTCCCTTGTAGGTAACTGAGTTTCTTTCTCTTGCTGCTTTTAAGATTCTCTCTTTGTCTTTTGCTCTTGGCATTTTAATTATGATGTGTCTTGGTGTGGTCCTCTTTGGGTTCCTTTTGTTTGGGGTTCTCTGTGCTTCCTGGACTTGTAAGTCTATTTCTTTGACCAGGTAGGGGAAGTTTTCTGTCATTATTTCTTCAAATAGGTTTTCAATATCTTGCCCTCTCTCTTCTTCTGGTACCCCTATAATTCGGATGTTGGTACTGGTACACTTGAAGTTGTCCCAGAGGCTCCTTACACTATCTTCATATTTTTGGAATCTCTTTTCTTTTTTCTTTTTCGGTTGGGTCTTTTTTGTTTCTTCATATTTCAAATCTTTGACTTGATTCTTGGGATCCTCTTGTCTGCTGTTGGATCTCTGTATATTATTCTTTATTTAAGTCAGTGTATGCTTAATTTCTAGTTGGTCCTTTTTCATATCCTCGAGAGTCTCACTAGATTTATCGAGGGTCTCACTAAATTTATCGGCAGTTTCCATAAAATTCTTGAAAAACCTTATAAACGTGGCCTTGAACTCTATATCCAGTCGTTTGCTTTCCTCCATTTCTGTCATTTGTGACCTGTTTCTTTGTCTCCGCATTTTTTATGCTTCCCTGTGTTGGTAGAGTGTCTTTGTGTGCTAGGTGTCATGTAGGGCCCAGTGGCTCAGCCTCCCCAGTTACCTGAGGTGGACACTCTTGGTGTACCCCCTTGTGGGCTTTTTGCACAGTCTTATTGTAGTTATGCCTTGATTGTTGTAGGATCACTGGGAGGAATTGACCTCCAGGCCAATTGGCAGTGAGAATCAGCTGTGTCTGCAGTGGGAGAACTTCTGTGCTGAAGACACCCTTTTGGGGCAAGACTTGCTTCAGTGGGGTTTTGGTGCTCACTGAGTCTGCACCTTGAGTGTGTCCCTTATGAATCTGAGGAGTTGTAATCTGGATGGTCCCCTTCTGACCACTGGGTACACTGGCTCTTGGATCTAAGGATGTGCTAATTTAGCCTCTGCCTGAGGTTACACAGCAGGAGCTACGAAGAGAACTGCAGATTCCCCTTCCTTTTTTGGAGTTTGGAGGTACCCTGATGAGGCCCAGCTGTGAAGCAATGCAAGTTGCTGTGGGGCCTTGGGCCTTCTCTTGGAAGTGCTGGGTCTGCGGCCCAGCTGCAGTTGTTAGGTAATTTTCAGGTTGCAAAGGGCCGGGGCATTCATATGCAAAAGCCTCTGCTGCAGCCTGGGTGGGCGGGGTCTCAGGGAATCAAAGGGCGGAGCAAGCAGCTATGGCGGATTCTCAGCCCTGCCCTAAGGGGTCGCGCTTCTCAGTGTCCCCATAATTGCTGCAAGCACCTCTGAGGGAAAGCCGACCTCAAGTTCCAAGTTTTGCCCGCTGCCAGACAGTCCAGTTTCTCCCCGTATGAGTCCTGGGTCCCCAGAGACTTCCCGGAACTGGAGTTCAGAGCAGTCGGGAGCTTGTGACTCCCTCTCGATTAAAAAAGACAGCCGTTGCCGAAACTGGTTTGGCTCAGTGGATAGAGCATCGGCTTGCGGACTGAAGGGTCCTGGGTTCGATTCCAGTCAAGGGCATGTACCTGGGTTGCGGGCACATCCCCAGTGGGAGATGTGCAGGAGGCAGCTGATCGATGTTTCTCTCTCATCGATGTTTCTGACTCTCTATATCTCTCCCTTTCTCTCTGTAAAAAAAAAAAAAAAATCAATAAAATATATTTAAAAAAAAAAAAAAAAAAGACAGCCGCGTCCCCAGGTGCCAGCCCCTTTCTGCCCGCGCGAGAGTCCGTACCTCTGCACTTTATTTCCGCAGCTCCTCTGGCTCTCAGTGTCCTTTTCTTTCCTTCTAGTTGTAGAATTTCCACTCAGCCAGCCTTCCTGCAGTTCTGGATGATGTCTATTTTGTCTTTTTGTTGTTTTTTTGAAGTTGTTGTGGGAGGCAGCAATTTCCCGGTGTTTATCTATGCCGCCATTTTAGTTTCTCCTCAAGGGTTTTTTTTTTTTTTTTTAGCAGCTGCAATATCGTACATTTTAGTTAAAATATATTTGCTACAAGATACTTTTCATTTTACGATTTGAAAAGGTAGTGGCAAAATTATAGTTGTCAAAATGGTTATTTTCAATAACGACTTAATTAACATGCATTGCTTCCAGAAATTGTGCTTTTCCGCAGTGGGCCATGACTCACATGTATTTGCATCTAACCAGTACATGTTAGAAATAAATGTTCACTTATCCTTAAAATAAAAAGAAAGAAAATGAGGCCTAAATAGCTCTAGTAATTAAAAGACTGCGTCAAACCATATATCCTATATAAAATGTTGGTTTTGTGTTCTGCAGAGAATTACCATTCTCCGTTAATGTTTATGTTATGTGCCATTTTCAAACCTAGCCTGTCCCAGGTTGTGCAAACAATTGGGGCGCTCCCTCTTCATCCTGATTCCTAGAAAAACAGACCAAGAATCCTCTCTAAGCATTTGGTAAATGTGTGTAACTCCTCACACCTCTCACACCCACCCCTGCTGTAAAGCAAGCAGCACACTTCATCACACACTAGTAGGGGTCCAGAATGAGCCCGACTGACCTAACAGTCCTACAAATTACTCGGCACCTCCACCCGGTATCATTTGGGCCAAAGTGCTCTGTATCTGCTCAGCAGCTGGGGCTCTGGTGCTTATTACTGTGCCAGAGTGTTCCTTTCTGCCTTAGGAGGCCTCTGCTTTGGGGAGCTTTCTAGGCTCCCTTCTGCCTTTTTGAGTCCCGTCTGACTTGCATGATTTGGGCTCTGCACCTTCTTTTAATTCTAGCACTTCACATGGCTGCACCCAGAGAGTATCTTTGTCTCTAGAATCAGGAAACTGCTCTCTGGGAGACCAGTCTCCAGCCTTCCCAGGATAAGAGATAGGGTAGCTTCCAAATGAATACTGGAAATTCAGTCATCAGGAATCTAATTTTAGCTTTTCTAAACAGGGAGCACCCATCAATTTATCAATTCCACACAATGTACTTATTTTTCTAACCTTTGACAAAAGTTCAATGCAGTGTTTTTTCTTTTCTGTGAATATGTGTTATTGAAATTTTGGGGTCACGATTATTCTTTTATGTCCTTAAATACCCACTTCACGGGCTTAATTCTCAAATCCCCCAAGGCAGGAACTCCTGTTTGTTTTTTATCTCCATGTATTACAAGTTAAAACCTGATTGGGGGAGACATTATAAATACAGTTGGCATTGATGTAAATAAGATTTCAAAAATTCTAGTATTTGTGAAGCACTACTATTTTAATCAGACTGTCAATAGGTGTGCTTAATGTGCAAGAAAAATATTTTGCTTTATCCATGTATAGTATATGAATTATCTAGAGGTGATGAGATTTCATGCAAGTACACAAGATATTGTTCTCAGGGTGGAAGGAGTTGGTGTCCTGTTGGGTCCTCCTGAGGTTGGCTCTCAGTGAGTAATTTTTCTTGGTGTATTACACCCAGTGCCTCTGAATGAATCTGGCTACCAAAAGTAAGTGCTGCTGCAATAATTTTCAGTTTAATCCAGGAAGGCACATTGAATAATAGTGTATTGGACGGCTCGTTAGAGTAATATTCAGAGTAGCCCACTGGATAAATGGATTCCCATAAACATTTACCTACAAACCTCTACTCTTTCTCAGAGAGAAGTTGCTTCTGAGTGCTGCAGCCAAAATGGGAGTTTTGTTCCAAAGACACTGCTTTGCCCTCTCTTTGTTCCATGCGAATCCTCTGCTTCCTGCATGACTGCTTCCAATGATGATGGCATTCTAGTCCTCTGCTGCCTCGTGCCCAGAGCCCGATGTTTCTCTGAAGGGCTATCTCGGGGAAGCTGATTTTTGCTCTCCTGGAACCAGGCTTTATTCCTTTGCTATAGAACTGAGATACGTTTAGCTCCTTGAATATGTCTGAGCAGGTGTGTCCTCCACTCTACTTACGGGCCCTTTAATATGAGATTATGATGCTTGAAGAAAGTGATATTTTGGAGGGTTTTGTGTAACTCCTGAATTTATTCTGGGCCTCTAATATTTTTTCTGTTTTTTAATTTTATTTCATTGTGTTCAATATATAATGATTTATTTCAAAATTAGCAAGGTTAAATAATATTTTTTTTTGTAAAAAAATAAATAAAAGTTAAACTTTGCTGAAACCTATAAGGTAAAATAATAAAATTTTAACTCCCTAGGAGAATTCCCTTGAACAGATATTTTTTTTCTATGCATAAATATTGTGTATTAAGTGGCATGTTGCTATCAAGACTTCTAGTGGTATCCAAGTAGGAAACAAACTGCTTTATTTTTTTCCCCCGTATAGCCTTTTAAAAAAATATATATTTTATTGATTTTTTACAGAGAGGAAGGGAGAGGGATAGAGAGCCAGAATCATCGATGAGAAAGAAACACGGATCGGCCGCCTCCTGCACACCTCCCACTGGGGATGTGCCCGCAACCAAGGCACACGCCCCTGAGACCTTTCAGTCCGCAGGCCGAAACTCTATCCGCTGAGCCAAACCGGTTAGGGCCCCCGTATAGCCTTTTAATTTGCCCAGTGCGGTTAGTTTTTTCCTGGTTGGAAACTTAGGAGATTCCATGAATTTTGGTATTATTTTAAGATGCAAGGTCAGTCTTGATTTAGACTACCTGATTCCATGTACTAGTACTTCACTATCCACTCTGAGCTCAATGTCCTGCTGCCTCCCTCCAGCGCAGGCTGTAGCGGGTGAGAGATCTGGAGGATGGGTGGGGTGCTGCAGCTCACTCTCTCCTTCTCACGCACATCCTCCACCATTTGTTCTCTCTGGCTTCAGTTACTGGAACCTTATGGGTCTGGTGCTCATGGTGGAGGAGATAGGGAGTTAAGGAGAATGGAAACAATCACATTTGACAAGCACATTTGTAAGTTGGCTTCATCAATAGAGAAATAGTGTTCCCTTAAGAGGCACATTGTGAATTCATCAGAATCTCTCCATCCCCATAGCCGTGTGCTGGGAGGTAATTCTTCATGCGTCTCATTTTTCTGCACATCGTATGAGCAGAAGCACTGACTGCCTTTGGCTGGACATATTTTTGGTTTTGGATATCATATTTGTAAAAACAAACAACCTTGGAAGATATAGTGTCTCCCTAAGAGCAAAAAAAAAAATTATAAAAAATTAGGATTCCTTAAACTCAAGGACCTGTTCAAGGCTGGGTAGGAATGTATCTCTTCTATAATGAAGTGGATTGCTTTTTCAACCCCTGACATTAAGATTCAGGGGAACTGTCATGATAAAGACTTCAGATGATATAACCACTTCGTGCAGTGTGGTCATACTCGGCCTCTCCCAGAGCACCCAGAGGTGATCTCTAATCAGCAGGGCACTTCTTGATCCGAACACCTGGAGTAGAGTTTGCATTTCATATAAGGTTATTCAATTTTGCCGGCACCATTTAAGTCTACCCTTTCTCTGCCGGATTGCCTTTGTGACTTTGTCAAAAATCAATTGACTATGTATGTGCGAGGGAATATTTCTCAATTTTGTTCTCTTTTGTTGATCTATTTATTTTCACACCAATATCACACTATATTGATTACTGTCACTATTACTGATAAGTTGTGAAATTAGATAGTGTAAGCAATCCAGTTTTGTTCTCCCTTTTGAAAGCTGTGAGAACTATTTTTGGTCTTTCATTTCCATATGAATTTTAGGATGAGCTTGTTAATGTAAAAAACTTGGTGATATTTTTAATTGGAGTTGTGTTAAAAATCCAAATCAATATTAACAATATTTAATGGTTTGATCCATAGACACACCATATCTCTCCATATATTCGAATCGTCTTTAATTCCTCCTACCAAAACTTTTGTAAAGGTTTTTTCTAAGCATTTTTGCTGTCAGCCTTTTCAGTCTATTCATATTAATAACAATCTAGTTTTCCTAAAGCAGTTCATTTATACACCTCAAACATTTATTTTCCCCTTTATTCCCAACAGAGTAAATAATTAAACCTCACACCCAAGAACCTCACATAACATCCTAGTGTCTCCTGTCTTCCATTCGCTTCTCCAGATCCATTCTCCACCTTGATTCAACTGCTGTGTGCCCTGTGGGGCTGATCTACATGAATTATATCAACGGAAACCCTGGTGGGAAATAGGAAGGAGGAGAATGAAGTCAGGGAATTTATTTCCCCAGGTTCTTCCTTTTTATTAAAAGTCATGCATCTTGTCCGGCATCCCTCTGTCCTTCTGAGCTTTGATAACTCTCACTCTCCACCCCACCTTTCAGACTGAGGGGTGGAAATGGTTTAGTGTTGCTGGGATACTGCCTTACTCTTGTGGTTTCGCTTTACCTTGCACATACCTTTGTAAATATTCCCTGTATGGAACTCAGCTTGAATAATTTAATTTGAATGTGCCATCTGTTGCCCGGCTGTTACACTTCCTAAATTTACCTCATGCCATATACAGCATCCTTTGAAGACAGATGGTTTATTTATTGTTGACATAGTGGTTCAGGACACCCACCTTGGAATAACAAAGTTGTGGGTTTGAATCCTGATTTTACTACTTATCAGTTCAATGACTTTGTTCAAATTACTTAACCTCTCTCAGCTTCAATATCCTCATTTATAAAATAGGAATAATAATAGTAACCACTTCAGAGTTTTTGGGAGACCTAAAGAAGTATGTAGAGTTCTGTCACAGAGCAGATGTTGGGGAATGTGGTTTGGCCATGTATATTTTTTGAGCATGTATACCTCATGCGTTCATGCTGACATACTTTTTTCCGTTTCCCCCTATTATTCTTCACTTTAATCTATCAATTCTAGCCTCAGTTAAAATCCTGTTTCTCCTATAATTTCTTGTATTTTTCAATACTTATAACACTTACTCCCTTTATGTGTTAATCTATAAATGTCTTCCTTCCCCAATATATTGTTAACAATCTGGTGATAGTTATAAGGACTGTTCTTTTCCTTGTATCGCCCCTAACTAACTCAGTGTTGGGAACATAAAAGAAGCTCAACAAATATTTCTTTAGTTTTTACATTTTAATCATTTAATTTCAATAAAGGTAGGTACATTTTATAATGCATTAAGTTAAGTAGACAAACTGCATAATGCAAATTTCTAGAATTTTTTTTTTTGTATTATCACATCACATTATTATCATGCCTATTTCACAGTATGACTTATTGAATATTTGATGACTTGGGGTAATTATGATACAAATTATCTATAATAACATCTAAGCACCTCAGTGACTACTGTGTAGATATAGTGTATACATGTAATGAGATACTTAAACAAAGGTTAAAAACAAGTGAGAAGTACAAGAAGGAAGTTATAGTAGTATTAATGCCAGTATACTTAGTAACCCGATATTTTGGTCATCTTTTAAACAT
This sequence comes from Myotis daubentonii, assembly GCF_963259705.1. Taxonomy (NCBI): domain Eukaryota; kingdom Metazoa; phylum Chordata; class Mammalia; order Chiroptera; family Vespertilionidae; genus Myotis; species Myotis daubentonii. The sequence continues at coordinate 44,672,733 of NC_081843.1, read as the reverse complement.
ACCAGCGTGTAGTCTCACCATAATACTATAGAATAGATCATTTATTTCCTCTGATGATAATATAAAAACTTTGGTCTCTGTTTGATTTTTAAATTATGCCCATTGAGGAATAATATGGACCACTAATATAAGTTAAACTACAGAAGGGCCCAGTACAAGAATCAGCGTTGGTTTCTCCTGAGCAGTGTTATGCATCTCCCTTCCGGTACATTGCCTTTAATTTTGTCCTACACAAAGAATATAATAGAGAGATAGCCTGTAGGTGGCACTTGAATCCACTGATCACTATCCTGTGCTCAATCCTGAATCTTTATATTGCGGTTTTTAAGTATAGCAGCATGGCTGTATTTGGTGTTGGCTTCTGAGCATGGTATTTCAGACTTCGGGCTACTGTGAAAAATCCCCATTAAACCATGCCAGATTCCTGTTGGAGTGCAGCAAGTCCCCAAACTTCTGTTTTGTTAGTAGAAATGAAGTACATGTAGAGTGTAAGGGAGCAGTGAGGATCGCCTGACTGTGATGTGTGTATTCTGAAAGTGATAGTACTGAAAGTGTCTCATGGGAATTAAACAGTAATTGATTGTAAACAGTGAGCTCGTTGATGATTAGAAAGAAATGGGGATAGTTTCTTTTGAAACATAGGGCACAGTAAGATGAGTCCTGTTTGTTTTTGATGTAAAACATTAAGAGAGTTTGGACTTTAATAAATAGGATATTAATTGTGCAAATCATCTAATACAATATTTTAAAGCAAAAATCAATATGATAGTGGGAATTAAAATATGTATTTGAGTAATTATGTGCATAGTAGTTCAATGAAGATAGTTTTATGTTTCTCTTTTTATCCACATGACTCATCTGTTAACACATAGCATTATGTGTGAGAGATGGCTTGGACCTTGAAGCTACAAGTCCTCAGTCAGTCTTCTACCACCTTTTCAGGTTCATGTGGGATGTAAAAAGGAGGCTTTGGACATAATTACTATTTATTTTCTTTTTTCTGTCACCATTACTTACATGTGTACATCAAAATTCTTCACATGGTTAGAATCTCTGTAATCGGAGGTGAGTGGATGCATATAGAGTGAGTGCCCTTCTCTCTTCCGTTTTCCTACTCCCCCAGGAGAGAAAAATTGCGACAGGGCTTTGCCTCCAAAACCTGTAAGACTTCCCTGACCTTGGTGAATTAGGCAATTGCACATAAGAATCAAGAGTGTTTCTTCCTTCCAGACATAGAAGCAGACCTCTTTGGCACATTTCCCATAGGCTTACCTTCTAATCTCGGACTTAGCGGTCTTTAGTATGCAGAAGGCCTGCGAATGTAGGCCAAAGGGATAGGATGTCTTTTTAGTGTTCCTCCTGAGGTCTAAAGTTGCTTATTTGTAGGCCTTTATTAGAGGGGTGATCACACCCTAGTGGGAGAGGAACCTGCCCATTGCACAATACCAACCCCATTAAAACATCAAGAGGCAGAACATTCCAAAGAGAAATAGCACCAAAAAGATAATCTGCAAAAGACATTTCAGATGCCAGCTACATATGAAGAGTACTGATGAGAAAGAAAATATATTAATTAGAGGAAGGGAAATAAAAAAGATCAGGCATTAAGTATAAGCAAAATGTATTTGCATAGAGGTTTTGTTAAAGGAAAGGTAAATGTGGCTATGTTTATATTTCTGTTTTATGCTCATTTAGTTGAAATAGAATGTGTTCAGTCACTGAATTCTGAAAAGCATGCGCTACCAGCAGGATTTAGAAAAATGGAAGATAAAGAGAAATCTATAGGCAGTGTCAATATTATTACTACTATATGATCACTGGTAAAAATGTGATAACATGTCTTAAAATAATTAAATGGACTGATTTGAAATGTTTAAGCTATTTGATTGTCAATGGATTTTTTCAGTGAGATATTCTGGAACATTAGTCCTACCAAAGTTCTTCCTTTGAGACATCTCTGCCACCAATCTATAATCCTAAACTGACCAAGTTTTTGCTTAGTTTTAAAGGATATTAAATTCCATTTCTTTTCTGATAATGGGCATTAAGTCAGCAAATGTAGTGATCTTATAGCATGTTCTTGCATTCAGGTAGGTAAGAGTCTGATATTAAAATATAAGAATATAAATTTATATGATGGATTAAGCATTAAGTGTAATGTTAATATTTTAATAAACAGATATCTCTGGTCACTCTTGGGTCATAATGATATTTCATGCACATTGGCTGTCATTCAGCAAGTCTACAACAGTATGACTAATGTCTTTTTGTTTTTGATTTGGTTTCCCTCTTGCTTAATCAGCTGATATATGTGCCATTTTTAAATATCATCTTTGCAAATACGGAGTGCAGAAAATGGTCTTGTATTTTTTTTTAATATATTTTATTGATTTTTTTACAGAGAGGAAGGGAGAGAGATAGAGAGTTAGAAACATCAATGAGAGAGAAACATCGATCAGCTGCCTCCTGCACATCTCCTACTGGGGATGTGCCCGCAACCCAGGTACATGCCCTTGACCGGAATTGAACCTGGGACCTTTCAGTCCGCAGGCCGACACTCTATCCACTGAGCTAAACTGGTTTCGGCTGATCTTGTATTTGTTAAATACCCTTAATGGTAATTGGAATCTCAGATATTTAGATAAAATCAGTGAACTGTTGAACTTCCCACTATACCTCTAGTTTTGTAGTTTGTTGTTGCCAACTATATGAATTGCATCATTGTTAGCTGATGAGGCTGTAAACAGTTTGAATGAAAATATGGATTTTCAATTTTTGATAAAATAGTGTACTGGATATTCTCAACAAACCTTTCACTTCAAAATAAATTAAGACACTGAAAAATATTAGCTATATATAAAATGAATTATTGAGCTAACAAGAAAGTAAGGAAAATATTTAGAGACTAAAAACAAAAGATACACAAGAATCCAGAAAGTTAAGCAAGTACAAAATAGCTGGTTATCTTGGGGAAATTATCAATGAATGGTGATTCTGAAGACCCATTTTAAAAATCTTACAAACTTTTGGGGGAAAGAATGTAAACCTAGCCTGCACTCATTTAAAAATTTAAAAGGAGACTCTTGCCCAAATCTAGGACCCTAAACAACTATATCCTCAGTGAAGGAAAAAGTTTAGCCACCAAGGGAGACAGGAATGATGCTCTATTATCTCCACCATACAGAAGAGAAAATTTGATTTGTAACCAAAAACTTGTGCCCATGTGTCTTTAAGGTTGAAATTCACACTACCCATCAGGAAACAAAAAACTTTTATCTAAACTTTTATTTTAGATAATACTTGATTAGTAGTGCTCCTAAGCATGTGAGACAAATATGAACAGATTTTATTTTAAGGAACACCAGTTTGCAAGAATGTCCCAAAATGAAAGTCTTGCTCAAATTTTAAAAGGAAAAAAAATTACAAAATGCAAGACTCCTTAAAGTCAAAGAGTAAAGGCTTATAGAAACAAATAACAATAATGAGACTCTCAGTGCAGTTATTGGAATTAATAGCCACAGAATAGAAAATAATTTTGTTCATATTAAAATATAAGTATATAAAAATATTAATTCAGATATTAAGAAACTCAGTCAGGTTAAAAGTAATCCAACTAAAATTTTTGAAATAAAATATAATAATCAAATAAAATTTCAATGAACAGATTAAAAAGTTATATTTTAAAAAGTTATATATTTTTTAAAATTCCACTTAATTTGTTATAAACTTCTTTATAGCATTGTCTTTTCATCTTTTTATTATTTATTGCATCTATACTATGAAGATTAATAAACAGAACCCTCATGTAAATTAGAGTTTGAGGAACCAATAAGAGGAGCTCTCACACTCTACCACTCATCATCAATTATTTCAAATTAGAGGCTGGTGCACAGATTCATGTACTGGTGTGGGGTGTGGCCTATGGGGATCAGCCCACTGTGGAAGCACTGCTCATCCTGATCAGCTGAATGGCTGTGGACCCACCTCTGAGCAGCTGCTCCTGCTGCAGGAGCACGCTGACCACCGGGGGCAGCTCCTGTGTTGAGCGGCTGCCCCCTGGTGGTCAGTGCACATCATAGTGACTGGTCGACCTGTCGTTTCGCCATTCGGTTGCTGGGCTTTTATATATATAGATAGATAGGGGTGAGCTATACTCTCCAAAAGGAAAATGTTTTTCTATTCTACTCATTAAAACATTGACCTAGCCCTAACCGGTGTGGCTCAGTGGATAGAGCATTGGCCTGTGGACTGAAGGGTCCCAGGTTTGATTCCACTCAAGGGCATGTACCTTGGTTGTGGGCACATACCCAGTAGGGAGTGTGCAGGAGGCAGCTGATCGATATTTCTCTTTCATTGATGTTTCTAACTCTCTATCCCTCTCCCTTCCTCTCTGTAAAAAAATTAATAAAATATATTTAAAAACAAACAAACAAAAACATTGACTTATATCTCATTTCATGCACAAATCAATTTGTTACATCATTTGCATCCTATATAATAAAAGCCTAATATGCTAAGTGTCTAGTCGATTGGTCGGCCATTCAACCAATCAAAGCGTAATATGCTAATGATATGCTAAGGCTGCTCAACCACTCCCTGTGATGTGCACTAACCACCAGGGGCAGACAGTCAACCAGTCGACCAGTTGCCATGATGTACACTGACCACTAAGAAGCAGATACTAGACTGGTAGGTTAGCTTGCTGCTGGGGTCCAGCCGATTGGCACTGAGCAAGACAGGCTGGACATGCCCTGGAGCCCTCCTGTGGCTGGCCAGCCACCTGCATCCCTCCATGACCCCGATCATGCACTGGTGGGGTCCCTTGGCCTGGCCTGTGGACACTTGCAATCTGGGACACTTTGAAGGATGTTGGAGAGCCGGTTTTGGCCCAATCCTGCAGGCCAAGCAGAGAGACCCCACTGGTGCACGAATTCGTGCACTGGGCCTCTAGCCTATATAATAAAAGCCTAAGCGACCGTTATGGTGGAACTACTGGAACGACCAGTCACTATGATGTGCACTGACCACCAAGGAGCAGACGATCAACGCAGGAGCTGTCCCCTGGTGGTCAGTGCACTCCCACAGGTGGAGCGTTGCTCAGCCAGAAGTGGGCTCATGGCTGGCGAACACAGCTGGGATGGTGGGAGCCTCTCCCGACTTTGTGCAGTGGGCTGGGATGAGTGTGAGTAGCGCTCAGCCCCGATCCGAGCTCCTCCCTGGCTGCCTGCCACTTATCACACTTCTATATCCCCCGAGGGGTCCCAGATTGGGAGAGGGTGCAGGCCAAGCTGAGGGATCTCCCCCACCCCGGGCCTCTAGTAAAAACATAAAATTTAGAGTCATTAAGCTTCTAGAAGGAAAACATAAGAGTATATATTTATGACCTTAGTGTTAGTTGAAGATATTTTGAGAAATTGAAAAATATATTTACTCAAAAAGAAAAAAAATCAAATTGGACTTTCTGAAAATTGAATATATTGCTGATTAAAATGCATCATTCAGAAAATAAAAATTTAACCAAGAGACTATGGAAAATATTTATCAAAACTTATATGTAACAAATAACTGTCTAGAAAATACAAGAAATTCTTACAACCAATACCAAGAAAACAAAACATATTTTAAAAATAGATAAAAATCAAAAGACATTATACAAAAATATTATTTATAAGAGCTCTAAACTAGAAACAGCCTCAATATCAATAGAAAAATGGATAAGCAACTTGTGAAAGGGTACTACTCAGAAATAAAAAACAACAACCTATTGATGGCATACAACAAGAGAATGTGTATGGATACAGAGAATATATATTATAATATTCCATTTATATGATGTTCAACAACAGGCAAAACTAATCTATAGGTAAAGATGTCAGAGACTAGGGCACTGCTGGAAAGAAGACTAGTGAAAGGAAGCATGATGGAATTTTCTAGTGTGATGGACATGTTCTGGATATCAACATGAATCACATTACAAGGACATATACAGTTCTCAAAACTCATCAAAATGAAGACAAAATTTGAGCATTTTATTCTATGGAATTAGAAATCAATAAAAATGTAAATGTTAAAACAATACTTCTAGGTCAGTTTATTACCTTAAATTTTTTTATTAGAAAAGAAGAAAGATTGGAAATTAAACAGTGAATTTTAAGAAATTAGAAAATTTATAAAATAAGCAGTTAAAAAATAGCAGAAGTAACTCACATCCAATACATTGTAAATACAGAAGCTAAAATGAATGAACAGAAAACAAAAATATAATAGAAAAGATTGAAGAAATCCACAATTGGTCATTTGAAAAGCCTAAGAGATATGGCAAACCATTGGTAAAATTTATTAAGCAAAATGAAGACACAAATAACAATGCCAGAAATGAAAAGGAGGAAGGACATAATGTTGAACTCAAGACAGCCAGCTATTTCTCCAACAATGTGGGTTTATTCAGGAACAACAAAGAATTGTAACAAAGAACATGAGATTTAAAGGCAAATCATGCACAAGTCCAGAGAACAAAGGAGAGGAATATTGTTTTATAGAGGAGGGAATTCAAACAGGCTGCTGTAAACAGAGTCCATTAGAGGAAACTGGGTGTTCAAAGTGTAGTGGCTTTTCATTGGTTGAGTTATAGCAGTCTTTCATTGGCGGAGTGTTTGCTGGGGGTTAGGAGATCTTTCTTCTTGCTCTGGAGTAGTAGAGTAGAAAAACATTTTCCTGTTGGAAATGAAAAGTATGGCTTTCCTGTTTGGGACAATTGATGATGAGTGGCAGCGTGCAAGAGTTTCACCTATAGACCCTTCCAGTTCTAATTTACATGAGGTTTCTGTCTACTAATCTTCACAGTATGGATGCAATAAAGATTAAAGAAATGGAAAAACAATGTTATAAAAACATTATAACTTAAATAAAGTGGAAACATTTTAGAAAAATATAATTTTTAAAAAGTGATCAAATTTGACTTAAGCAAATAAAACTTTGAGTCTTGTAACAACGAGCAAGGTAAAATAAATAATTTAAAACATTTTCCCACAGAAAACCTCAGGTTCAAATAATTTTACAGGCCAATTCCATGAAATATTCATGAAACAATTCATTCTAATCTTATACAAACTCTTCCAAAGAAGAACAAAGAGGCAATACTCTCCGTCCCTTTTTATAAGGCTAATACAACCTTGACACACAACAGCCAAGGGATACAGCAGGAAAGAAAATTATAGATTAATCTCATGCATGAATAAAGATGCAAAAGTCCTAGATAACTTATTAGCAAATGTATTCAGCATTATGTAAACAAGATAATTCATAATTATTAACTTGGGGTTAGTTCAGTACAAGGTTGGGTTAGCTTTAGAAAATCTATTTCTATTACATAAACAGATTTAAGGAGGAAACACTTTTTCCAATAAGTGAAAAAAAAAAAAGGCCTGCAATAAAATTTAAAATACACTATACCGCAGGTGGGGGACATCTGTCTTATGGGTCAATAAGGCCCAAAAAATCATTTGGTCTGGCCCTGCCAAGGTATTTAGGGGTGTCTTAATTAAATGTTTGACCAAACAGAGCAGGCTAATTTTTAAGTTGATAATTTTGTGTGGCCTTCAAATGATGTTGCAAATATCCAAATGGCCGTTGGCAGAAAAAAAGGTTTCCACCCTTGCACTATACTGACAGCTCTTAGGATGTTAGGAATAGAGGAAACTTACAAGAAAATTTGATTTTAAAAAATTTTAAAGAAAAGATTGTATATAATAATGGAATACTAAACCATTTCCTTTAAAATTAAAATTAAAGCAGAGGCTCTTTCTATCACTTCCACTCAACAGTATACTGGAAATCCTAAATATTAAAGGAGGTCAAGAGAAAAAATACAGCTTCTAAGTATTAGAAGAGAAAAACATAAATAGTATCATTTAAAAGTGTTCTGTTTGTCTACATGAAAGAACAGAATTGTGGTTAGAAAATTAGAGGAATAGATGAGTTCTTTGAAAAATTTTCAGGTGCAAATCAATGTAAAATGTTAGTTGTATACACTGGGAAGAAATAGAAATTAAATTAAAAATTAGTTACCATTTAAAATAGGATAAAAAAAAGTAAGATACCTACGAACAAATCTAACAAAAGGTATAGAGAAATTTATGTAGAAATATATAGAAAGTCCTTTAAATGTAGAAATACAAAATAAATGTAGAGATATATCATGTTTATGAAGGGAAAAATTATTATTTATCCCCAAATTGATATATAGATTCGATACAACATGAACCAACATCATGAAAGGTTTCATAGAACTTGAAAATCTCATTCTAAAATCATTAGCTACGATTGGCTAAAATAGTGTTAACAAAAAATATTTAGGCTGTAATAAGGAATAAAAAGAGTTCATTTGAGCAAATGAGGGATTGCAATCCAGGGCACAGATTCAGGTAGTAACCTAAATTGTGCTCTGAAAAGAACAAAGAAAGGCAGGGCTTGCAAAGGCTTGGACTGCATGTTCTATCCTCAATCTGGTCTTTATGTAAATGAAGGATTCTGGCTAAATTAATAAGGATTGGTTGAGCCCATTATGCAAACAAAGGATGTTGGCTAGAAAAAAGAGGTTGGCTCCTTTCAAAGTAAGAAATGATGATGGTCTGGTTGTCATGGTGATGAGGAGATTAAAATTTAGGCACAGCTGAAAAAGTTCAAAAGTTCATGGAGAAACAGTCTGGGTGGAACATGTGTAAGACAAACCTCTTCTTGCCTTACCAGCTCCATTTTAGTTCCCTCAACATAAATGGCTCCACCTTGGCTATCTCTTTTCACAATTGTGATATAAATGAAGAATAACACAGGGGCCTTTCTCTACCATAAACCCAGACTTACTCAATTCTACAGTCAATTAGGTAGGATTATATTCACTCACACAAAGACAAATTAGACAGTAAATCAGAATAAAGAGTCCAGAACCAGCTCCTGTGTATGTGAAAATTTGATTCATGGCAGAGGTGACTTGCTGGTCAGTGAGTAAAGGATGGATTGCTTAATAAATGGTGCTGGATTGATTATCTGTATGAAAAATATAAAGTTGGATCTTAATGTTATATAATTCAGAGGGGTCAGATTCAGGAGGAAAACTGCCTTAGTGAGAAAAGAAAAGTTGAAATATTTGTAGAAGAACATATAGGAGAGCATGTTTATGACTTCAGTATTTTGAAGAAAAATTTTAAAAGAAAAAAAAGAAAAGAAAAACAGCACAAACCATAAAAAAAATTTATTTATTTTTAATTCATTTACTTTAAAATTCATTGACAAATTAATTTACTTTAAAATTAAGAATTGTGTTATAAGAAAAATTTGAAAAAGGGAGGGAAAAGCCACAAACTGAGAGAAGATATTTCTCACACATAAAACTAGCAAAATAACATTCTCTAGAATACACATTTGATGTGATGATTAGCAATCATTATGAAAGAAACACAAATTATAGAAAAGCAAATATCATAAGAGGAAATGGGCAAAAATTATTAAAATACATTTCATAGAAGATGAATTACTTTATGACAAAATAAACAAATACCAGTTTGATCAACCTCAAATGCAAATGATAACCACAATGAAATAATAGCTTAAATTTACCAGATTGGTGAAAATTAAAATGTCTATTAATACCAAATGTTGATGAAGATGTAGAAAAATGGAAACTTTTGTTACCAGAGAGCTGCCTGAGTTGGAGGGGGCGCTCCCTCCTCTGCTGTTGTCACGCTGGCCAGAAAGAATTCAGATGAGTGACAGAAAGTAGTGTTGAAGTAAATTTATTAAGAATACACTTGGCATAAAGCTAAAGCAGGCAACTCAGCTAGGCTGAGCACCCTGCCTGGTGAGGGTTTAAGGGTTTTATACTTTCCCTCCCTATATTTTTCAAGGTTCCCATGCTGTATAGACTAGATTTCAAGGTCCTCCTTTTACATTGTGGTGGCTTTTTCCAGATTAATGTGAACATCTGGCGTTTTTATCTTGGCAAGTCTCAAGACTGCTGACTTCTGCGTTCAGTGGGTGAGATAAACTCTTCCTTTTTCCCTTCCCTTCCTCCTGCCCTAGCAGCTATCTGTCCTGAATAGCATTCTCCACTCAAGTAAGACCATTCAAATGCTTTGGGGTGTTTGTTATTTGTCCCCCAGACTTCATCTGTCCTTAGGTTTAGCTGGCCCAAATGGCATTAATTGTGTCTTCGTGCTCTGTTTTCCCAGGCCAGGGTGATTTAAGCTATGCATTCTCTGGTTGAGAGGAGAGGTATAAACCACTTGTTCTCAAGTGCCCTTAGTTGGGGAGGTTAAGGTCTTGCAATTCACAAGCTGCTGCAAGCTGCCCAAACTGCTTGGTCTTGTTTAATTTTCCTGTATTAGTTTCTCCATTCCACTTGTCCAGGAATTCTTCTAACTTCTTACTATACTGCCACACTTTTATATACAGGGCTGGTGGGAATATAAATTATTTCAACTACTTTGGGCCAATATTTGGCATTATTGAATAGAGTTGAAGAAACACATATTCTGACTTAGAAATTTTACTTCTAGGTATATATCTTTGAAATGTTACTGACAAAGTCAACCAGAAGCAAGTTGAAAGTGGCATTGCTTATTATAGCAAGGAACTGAAAATAACCTAAATGTTGTCAATACCAGAATGGAAATATACAAAAGAATACATACTGATTTATTGCCTTACACAAAGTGTAAAACTACTGTGATATTTAGAGAAAACTTTATGTAGTGAACTATAAAGATTAGTAAGGGAATAATAAATACATAAGTCAGGTTGGTATCTTAAGTGGCAAAGAAAAAGGGGTTGGGCCTGGAAATAGGTACGTAGGGGGCTTTAAAGCTATTTGTAGTGTTATATTACTAAGTTGGGTGGAATGTATATAATGTTCATTTTATTGTTACATTTAAAATATATACTTATAAACCTTTCTTGTGTGTATTTAATAAAACATTTTTATAAACAAAAATGAGAGTAAGAATTTGTTTTTCTTTCCAAGCCTGATAGAGTTGGAGAATCACTGAATATAGATTTTCAGAGTTAAAGGAAGCATTACTTGAAATGTAGTTATCGGAAATTAAAAAAAAAAAATTAGACCTTCACTAAAAGCTACAAAAGGAGCAAAAAATGTTTTGAAAGTGGTGAAAATGGTGTATGTAACTTTGAATACTTTATGTCAGATCACTCTGTTTTTTAGCTTTGGTTCCAAATGGACAATGAGAATGGCTGCAGTTATAACGAAACAAAGGAGAGTTATTTGTTGGTTTATGCTTTCTGCTATTTGAAATGTCACACAGAGCTATAACCTTCTGTGCTTAAACCAAATCGGATGGTAACTCAGGGCTCTCCAATCAGCAATCAGCACCCTGTTTTCCAATTGCCCTGCCCAAATGCCTCCCATTTTAATGATGGCTCTAGGGCAGTCATTTCTCATGGGGAGAGCTGTGTCTTTATTGAGCCCTGAAAGTGTGGCTCTGGCCAGATTGGGAGTCTTTATAATCTCCCCAGCAGGAAGCTGCCTAAGGAAAGTACAGCGTTCGAAAGAGTTGCCTCTATATCTAAAGATTCAATACAATCTTTTATTCCCCCTAAATTCTTTTTATAAAAAAAATTTATAAAATTATGTGAATTTTACCTTTACTTTTTTTTAAAATTTATATATCTTTATTGTTGAGGGTATTACATATGTCTCCCATTTTCCCCCAGGGCTCCCCTCCATCAAGTTCCTGCCCCAATAAGAATGATGTGGCTTGCCTACACAATGGAATATAAATCAGCCATAAAATAGAATGAAATCCTGCCATTTGCAGTAACATGGATGGATCTAGAGCAGAGGTTCTCAACCTGTGGGTCGCGACCCCTTTGGGGGTCAAACAACCCTTTCACAGGGGTCGCCTAAGACCCTGGGAAATCACATATATAATTACATATTGTTTTTGTGATTAATCACTATGCTTTAATTATGTTCAATTTGTAACAATGAAATTGGGGGTCAATACAACATGAGAAACTGTATTAAAGAGTCGCGGCATTGGGAAGGTTGAGAACCACTGATCTGGAGGCTGTTACCCTGAGTGAAATAATTCAGACCAAGATTTCACTTATATCATCAAACCAAACCAAACAAAAACAGACTGATAGAAACAAAGAACAAATTTTGGTTGCCAGAGAGGAGGAGGTAGAAGGATGGGTGAAAAAGAGAAGATAGTCAGTAGTGTGAGATAACTTTACAGGGACACAAATGGTTACTGGACTTCGTGTGGGGAGCACATCTTAAGATACATAAATATCAAATTCGTGCTGTATACCTGAAACTAATATGATATTGTATGCCAACTAAACTTTAATAAAAATATTCAATTAAGAAGGTGAAGAGATTAACCAAAGAACACATTTTGGTAGCCCGTGGAGACACACAACAGGGTGGTGAAGGCCAGGGTGGGGGTAAGGGTGGGCTGGAGCTAGGTGGAGGTGGGCAAAGACGGAGAAAATGAGGGACATCTGTAATAGTGTCAACAATAAAAAAAAATAAATAAAAAAAAGAAAGGGTTATCTCAGCACCAGGCTATACAGCAGCGGTTCTCAACCTGTGGGTCACAACCCCTTTGGGGGTCAAATGACCCTTTCACAGGGGTCGCCTAAGACCATTGGAAAACACATATATAATTACATATTTTTTTGTGATTAATCACTATGTTTTAATTATGAAATTGGGGGTCACCACAACATGAGGAACTGTATTAAAGGGTTGTGGCATTAGGAAGATTGAGAACCACTGCTATACAGGGATGTTTGTGCTGTCCCAGGGCTAGTGAATGAAAGATCCTTTGAATGGCTTTGCCGTAATAACACAATCAGCCTCCTATTATCTGGCTAAAGAGAAACCACAATCAATAGTAGAAAAAAGCAAACAGGGCTTATACTTTTCTCTGTGTCAGAGTTAATTTCTTTTAAAATTATCAATTTGTTTGGCCATTTGCAAATAGTTTCTCTAATTCAATTGCTTCTTTGGCTCTCTGCAGTGGTGATTGCTGTAATAGATAACTCCACTCCAAAGAACCTGAACTAACTTCACTTGGGATCAATACTAGGCAAAATTAAAATTGAATTTATCTGGTGAGGTTTAAATTGAATTAATTTAATGGATGTCTGTAAGGAAACTCATGTATTCCTGCACAGTATGTCATACAGATTGAGTATATTTTTTATTTCAAGTTTCCAACATTCTGATGTTATTTATAAAATATGCATTTATAATATATGACAGTTTGTATAAAATGATTTGTTTTCTATTAATTTAAAATAAATAGAAACGAATATGAAACACAGGAAAAAAAAGATAAAAAGAATCAAGAAATAATATTGGAAGCTTCCCATTAACTCTTAGAGCAGAGTTTTACCCCCCAAAGATTAAGGCTTTTCAAATCTTCTCAAGATGTTCCAAATCCTTTGGAGGAAATGTTGTATAATCATGAATTACTGCTTCCTTACTGATTTATGTGATTGTGGATAAGCCATTTAAGCTTGTCCTCTCTTCTCCTATGCTGTCCTCTTGGACAGCGTCTAGAATTTATTGATTTAGATGTTTCTTTGACAGTAGAAAGAGGCCATGAATAATTTTATAGCCTGTGCCCTCTCATAATCTGGGACCCCTCGGGGGATGTCGGAGAGCTGGTTTCAGCCCAACCCTCGCAGGCCAGGCTGAGGGACCCACCAGTGCACGAATCTGTGCACCGGACCTCTAGTATGCATATAAGATCTTTGGTTAATCTCTTCCCGCCCTCCCCTCTCCCTCTTTCCTCTGATATTCATCAGTCTGTTCCTTGTTTTCATGCCTGTGTGTTGAGCGTCTGCCTCCTGGTGGTCAGTGTGCATCATAGCTACTGGTCAAATAGTCAAACCGTTGCTTAGGCTTTTATATATGCTATATAATAAGAGGCTAATATGCAAATTGTTTCCTTGACCGGGAGTTCTACCAGGAGTTTGACCAGGGGGTGGGACTGACCAGCCAACCTCCCATGGCCCCTCCTCCCATCTGGTCCGGCCTGGCCTGGTCAGCCCACATCAGGGTGGCTGGCCAGACCCCATCTGTGCACAGATTTGTGCACCGGGCCTCTAGTAGATAATAAGTGTGCAGTATTACTTTATCATATTTTCAGAAGAATGGGTTTTGCTTGTGGAGCCTAAGGAAAGATTCATTTGATGGAAATCCCAAGAAAGAATTTATATGCTGAGATGGTCTTCCCATGGTCAACCAAGGTCCCAAATTTTATGAATAATAACAGTTTAATAGTCATTTGCTCACAGGGGTGTCTCACTACTCGCTTACTAGGAAGAACCACAGACTGAACTCTCAGCTTCCTGTACTATGCCCTGCTTCTTTATGCTGTCTGAGACAATCATTGCAGGGAAACCTGATTTCATCTTTCTGCCAGGGGACTGAGACCTGCCCCATCCAATCATAACTGCACAATTTGGAAACCTCATTTACATAAAACAGACCTAATTGAGAACTTGAGCAGGAAGATTCACTATAAAATGTGGCCTCCCCTTTGTCTCCATGGAACACAATGTAGGCTTCTATAAAATCCATGTCTCTCGGAATGCTCAAATAAATGTTTATTATTCTTCATTACAGTCTAAAATTAATTTTGTTTTACATACTTTAAATTTATTCAATCTTAATTACTCAAAACTATGTTTATTGAGCCCTTACTCTCAACTAGACATTGCTAGATTCTGAGGAGAAAAAAAGAAAAGAAATATTTCTATCTTCAAAGAGTTCATAGACTCAAGAAGGGGTTAAGTAATTACAGTAAATCAATAATATAATAAATGTGATAAATTACAGAGTTTTGTTTAACACTCCATGGGAGCACAAAGGAGGATCACTTGAGACTTCCTGGAGAAGGAGTCAGGGAGTTGTGGATATGTGATGATTGAAGGGGGTCTTAATAGACACCAGGAGATTCTAGGGTTGACAGAGAATAATCACAAAAGAATTCTTAGGTCTTTTGCTTTCTTTCATTTGCAAATAGAGAAGCCAAAATAAAGATGGTACAATGCAAAGATGGAGACTCCAGTTGACTCTTCATTTGTGAGTAGTGGCACTGGGGTTTCCTGTTTCTGACTGTGCTGGAGGCAGGAATTCCACTGTAATTCGATTCTTCTGTTTAGCCTAGTGATCTGAACCTAGCAAGAGCTCACAGACTGTTTGTTAATTTGTCACGAGTGAAACAGAATTTTTGGACTGGAACACGTGGTGTTTCCCTGGGCAGATTGGTTCCTGGGCTCTTTGTCTGGCAGAGTCAAAGAATGAATCCACGGATGGAAGGTTGGTATAGCAAAGGTGGAAATTTATTGAACAACAAGTACAGACTCCCACGTGGGGAACAGGAAAGAATCTCACAGCACAGACTCCCATGTGGGGAAGGGGAAAGAGTCCCACTGAGTTCCTTTTAGATCCTTCTGCCTTGATATCTCCTGTGATTGGTCACTATTTCCTTAGACTGGTTACTATGGTAACTCCTGGGCTCAAAGGTCAAACCTCACATGGGACTTGTGAGGCTCTCCCAGCCCCCTTCCTTCCTTATTGTTTTCCTATTCCCTTTGGGCTTTCTTCTCCTTCTGGATGGTGGGCTTCCTTCCTTTTATCTTGTAAATGTAGACCTTTTGCTGTTTTCAGTTCCCTCATTCTATGGAAATGTACCTGTTGCAGCTTTTCAGTTCCCCTATTTTATTGAAATATACCTTCTGCTGCTCAGTAGCCCTGTGCTTCTTCCATGGTCCTCTTAATTTCTAAAATTTCCTAAATTTGTCTTTTTCACCCCTAAAAATTCCTGTTTCACTAGGTATCACATTTGTGAAGTAAACTATTGTGCACTTTGTATATCCTAAAATGACAGAAATAATTTATTGGTGTATTAAAATATAAAGTCAGTTGGAAGACATTTTATTATAATAACTGACAAAGCAGGGTATAATGTTTCATAGTATACAACTTTGTAAAAATATACGTAGACATTAAAAAGGAGGAAGGAATAATAATAATGGTTGCCTCTGGGAGGCAGGATCATGGTTGGTTGTTTGTTTTTAGACTTTTCTGAACTTTATAATTTTTCTATGAACAACACTATTTTCTTCTACAGTAATAGAAACTTTATTTTTAATATATGGCTTTTTCAATTCAACAACATCATCTAATTATTTCTCTTTTGAAAGTGAGTTATTTTATATCTCCATTAGATGGTGGTAGTGGCAGCATTTCAGATCTTGAAAGAAGCATGGTTTTAGATCATTTTGCTTTTTCTCATTTGCAAAGACAAGGCTACTGTCAGTGATTCCTCAGTTAGGTTTTTTCTTTTCTCCCTTTATGCATCTGAAGCTTATGTAAATTGTTCCACTTCCTAGAGTTGGTTGTTAATATGTGACTAACCTTTGGGCCCTGAGCTGGCCTGAAGCTTAGCTAAAAGAAGCAACCACATTCTCAAAGCTGCTTCAGAATAAGCATGTTGATTATGTGGTTATCCAGCAAACCCACAGTCATGCTTTGGGGCATCTGTTCTGCTGCCCTTCTTTCTGCAGTTACACCTTTTGATCTCATTGATTCGACTGCCATGGTGGCCTCTTCTCTTTACCCTTTTGATACGGAATTTTTGGACTGGAACCTGATTCTTTGTCTGCAGGAGTTGAAGAATGAATCCACAGACAGAGGGTAGTATAGCAAAGGTGGAGATTTATTGAAGAACAAGTATAGACTCCCACATGGGGAGAGGGAAAGAGTCCCACAGAATGGACTCCCACGTGGGGAGGGGGAAAGGGTCCCACAGATTTCCTGTCTCCATGGTTTATAAAGGCTGCAGTTCCTGTGTCCTGATATCCCCTCTAATTGGTCAATATTCCCTTTCGAATTGGTTACTACAGTGTCTCCTGAGGCCCTCCTCCCTCATTGTCCTATTCCTTCTGGGCTTTCTTCCTTCTTTATTTTGTGAATATAGACCTTTTTTGGCTACTTCCAGTTCCCTTGTCTTATGGAACTATACCTGTTGCTGCTCCCTTGTCTTATGTAAATGTGACTGCATCTGGCTTCCTTGTGTTATGGAGATGTACCTTCTCACAATCTGTAGCCCTATGTTTTTTTCCATGGATCCCAATTCTAAAAATTCCCTAAACCTGCCTATATTCCCCTAAAATTCCTGTTTCACTTTGCCCTCAGGCAGCAAGGAAACAGGATTCTCCTTTTTCCCCAGGCACATCAGCAAGGTTGACCTAATGTGGGGCAAAGTCTTACTTTGTTTACCCTTTTGATGTTTGAAGATTTCTCTGTGGAAGCAACTGGCTAATATCTCACCAGTAGTGAGGAAATTAAGAAGTAAAACTATGAGAACCCCACACTTTGGAATGCACCTTGATGGTCCTCGCCACATTAGATCCACGTTATGCCTATCAGTCTCCCTACAGAAATGCCAGCCTCCTAGTTTTAATTCTTTCTCTCTTTGATGATGCAAACACCATCTGACCAGTGTGCAGGCTTAATAGCCAAGTTCAGTAGCATCTTTCCTTGTATCCTCTAGTGTGGTGTTTCACCTGCAGGTAGATCTTCTCTAGTGTGGCCTATCAAAACTGACTGCTTCAGTCCCTGTGCTGGGTGAAAGCCCCAAAAGTTTAAGTTCAGGATGAAGTCCAAAGAGCTGACAGATAGAGCCTTATGCAAATTCATAATAACTGTCATAGGAGAAACTTTCACACACTGGCAAAGCAGCTGCTGTCAGTGATGGCCGGTCAGGAAGAATCCACACCCCTACAGGACAGGGTCTGTTTTTATAGAGGGCTGTCGTAAAACCATATGGTGGGTAGTCACATAGACCACCAGAAAGAACAATTCCTAAGTTAATAGATAACATCAGGCAGTTATCACACTCTATACACTCATTAACCCCTTTCCTGGGGGCACGACGTTTATCTTTGGATAGCATTCTGGTTTTCTGGGTAGTCAGCCAAGCTTGAGGCTACAGAGAATTAAACAGTCACAGAGAATTAAACACAGAGTCCAGCATTTCCCAGATGCCTTTTTTTGGAGCCACAGTGAATCCAAAGTGAGTTCCCCTAGACCCTGTAAAGAGCTATGTTTAAGGGTAGGGTATGGGGCAGGGGAGAAACAGTACCCATCCATTGAAAATTAGGTAGTTATTGTGAAGGTCTTGCTTTACAATGTTGTTACAGGAAAATAGGGCAGAGACAATGTGTACAGCTGAGTCAGGCATTCAGAGAAGCTTCCTAAATTGCACAGGGCCTTCTGAGCCCCTCTCTGACCTCACAATTATGCGGTGGGATATTAGGTGAAACAAGAGCCTGAGTGGGGCAGCTCTCCTCAGCAGGACTCATGGAGAGAGGCAACAAAGATTTCATAACTTGAGTCATTTCTGGTGATCTCTCTATATAAACATATACTCATTTATGCATTTAATATAAAAGATATCTTTTTATCACACAACACCGTGCCAATAGAAGAGTTATATAATGAGGCTATAATTTATTTCTATGAGTTAGCTGTGTAGGTAGCTACCCCCATACATGTATAACATAAAGCCATAGGAGTGTCCCAAAGTTGGCCAATATGCAAAATGAAAGATTGAAAACATGTTAATGCATCTTTTCAGTTTTGGAAAATGGATTATAAGAATTGATCAAAGGGTAGAAACTTTCATGTGTGAAACATATTAAAACAAGTGCTGAGGGAATGGAAATGTAATGCTTTATTCAGAACTATATAGTGTAACTGTTGAATGGTATATGTACTGTTAAACATTTTCATAATAGAGCTAGTTATTAATAATAGGAAAGGAGCAAAGGGAAGGCCAGCCATTATAGGCATGTTCCCTGCAAAACACTGGGGGAAGGGGACTGGACAAAGGAAAGATAGACATATGCCCAGTAAAGTTGGATAACATTGGGAAGATACTTGCCTGTTAATTACACCTGAGGTCAGAGATGTTTGGCTAAAATGGGCATGACCACTGCAAGGGCAAAAATATTTGGGGTACATAACCCCCTAAACAAAGAAGTCCGTTCATTTGTTTGCCTCTGGGCTTGTGGCACTCTTTTGCTCCTGCTTCCCTGCATTCACCACATGACCCACAGCCATGTGGACCCCTCACACACTGGACTAATGGGCTGTAACTAGCCTGATGCTGAACTGGACCCAACTCCAAGATGAAAAGAAAACTCTGGACACCGGTTTTGATTCTAGCTTTACTGAAACCCAGCTACACTTCCGCTATGACTGGAGGAAGGGAAATGGGACTTTGGAAACCCAGGGATGTAATTCCATGGAAATAGAGCTTTCTATCGTATCTCATCCTCTGTGAGGGCCTCCAGAAATGCTTATTCCAGTGGTACCTCAACCACCCCACTTTCACTGATAACATGGATCTCCTAGAGGTATTTGCTACGGAGCATCAACTATTTCAAACTGGATATATGCAAAGAATGGCATCCTCTAAGCCTGTCAGTACTTAGGGAGGAAGCCCTTTTCTTTAGACTGAGGATCAGATTTTTTAGAGAGCAAAATAGACCCCTACAAGTAAAATGAGAGCGCTAAATGTAGTAGGCTATGTGGGTCTGTCCACATGGCACCAATGCCCCTGAAGCAGTTCTGTTTTCAGGCTGCAAGTTCCATTATTTTCTAAAAACAGGATAAGCTATGAGAGAGCTGACAATTTTAATTACCTACTGAAGCTGATCACATGGTTTTGGTACAGAAGAAACAAGTGACTAATGTTTCCCAACACATGATTCAATCATCAGTTCCACATTCAGGACTTGTCTCGGGTTCGTTTGATTACAACATGTCCCCATGTTGTGTAATAAAGGTTTGGCTAGCTTTCTTCCCTGGATCCTGGGAGGGGGACTAAATCCTTTGGATTTCCTGAATAATAAAAGTGTTGTTATAATTCATGATTCCCTCCTGAGTTTGTACTAATGAGGTGATTCATGGCTGTCCCCTAGCTAGCTTCAAGAAGGAGGCTGGTCATAAGGCAGTCATGTGATGAGAGAGTTGGGACTTTGAGTGAGTCCAGCCTCCAGTGAGGGGAGGGGGACTGGAGATTAATTTTAATGATGTGGCCAGGGATAGAATATAATCACAGTAAAATCTCTAGACCCACGGCTCAGTGGAGTTTCCTGATTGGTGAACCCATCGATGTGCCTGGAGGGTAATACACCCTGATTCCATGGGTTGAGATCTTGGAGGCTCTGTGTTTGGGACACGCCCAGACCTTACCCTGTGTGTCTCTTTATTTGGCTGCTCTGAAATGTATCCATCATAATAAAATTCATTGTAAGTCTAGTGCTTTCCTGATTCTGTGAGTTATTCTAGCAAATTATCAAATCTGGGGAGTCATGGAAACCCCCAAAAGTGTAGCCAGTTGGTCAGTAGTGCAGGCAGCCTGAGGATCACTTGAACTTGTGGCTGGCATCGGAAATAGGAACATTCTTGTAATGACTGAGACCTTAGCATATGGGGTCTGTACTAATTCCAGATAGTTAGTGCAAGAACTCAGTATCAGTATACTAGCTGATGGTAGACTTGTTGGAGTTCAAACAGAAGACCCCAAAAGGAATAATGTATTATTAAATTACCCACTGACACATCTTTTGTTAATTGAGAATCACAAGACATTCAGCAGATATGGCCATTTTCTAAATCTTGGAGCTTGGTATTATTCTTTATCTTAGTTACTTACTGGGATAAGTTTTGTCTATAGGACTAACTTTGACTGGATATAGCTGGGATAGTTTCATCTACACTGGTTCCATGATCAGCTTTATGGGTATTCCTAGCATCATGTTAAGTGCCCATGTGACTTGCTGCGGTATTCAGTAACTGAGAAAAGGGGTGCTGGTAACAGAGGTTTGGTCTTTGCCCTTGGTGTTGGAACTGTATGACGGATCCTCTTTATCATGCAGATGAACGAGAATGCCTGAAAAGACAGATACAGGCCAAGCAGCCTGCACTTACGTATAGGCTGTCCTAATGTGGCTTCATGATTATGTATTCAAACTCAGTTGAATCACAGGAGGCCTGAAATAAACTTTTTCCCAGGAAAAAAACTGCTTCATGTTTAATATCGCTATGTCTAATAAGGCCTTTTAATCTATTGTTGATTACCAGAGATCCAGGGAATGACTCATGCCTACACTCTCCTTTTGTGTTTTCTTTATTGTAGCTTTTTCCCTCTATAGAAAAAGCTCCTTTTACCTTAAAGCAGTTATAAACAATTTATAAATTATCCACTCAATAATAATAATTTCTTTTTACTTCATATTTTACATTGATATTTAGTATAGAGCATGAAGATAGTTTTGGGTTTTTGCAGAAAGTTTAGAGTTATTATATTTAATTTCGATGTCTAATTCTGGAGAGATTCATGAGGGTGCAACATTCTGGAAGAGTTGGGGGAAGGGGAACTTAGAGAAGTCACTGAGGACAATAGCAGAAGCTAGGAAAATAAAAATTGATGATCTCAGTGTTTCACCATTTATCCTATATGAACTAAATTGGGAATGTGATTTAAAACAAACACTCTCCTATCACTTTACTCCACAAAAAACTGTAGCTAAGTGAGGAAATCTAGAGCACTGTATCATGTTAAATGGCTTTAAGACTATATTTGCTTGTCACTTCACAAAGATAACCAGCGAAACATAAAAGTTGTCCCTCCAGGGTGTCACACTGTTAACACTGTGAATCTTTCTTTCGGACACTTTGATGGAAATCAGAACTTCTGAGTCATTTGGCATTTGTTTGTCCTACATTTCTTTGGAGGCAAGCACATTTTTCATGACATTCTCAATGTAAGTCTTGAAATTACTTGTTTTGTAAATGTGTCACTGGTAATTCATTGCATAGGTACAGAGTAGAAACAAAATCTATTTGAACATTCAGGTTTATTGTCAGCTGTTTGGCACTACTTAATAGTAAAGTGTATTCTAAATTCTGGTTGAGTACTGCTTCACTGTTTTGAATGGATGATCTGGGGCAGGGATAGATAGAGTTGAGCAAAGTGAAATAAAATGTAATGAAAACGCACTTATGTGACAGATGGTTTATAATCACTATCTCATTTATATTAATAGGTTAATGCTAGGTGGTCTCATGCCCATGTTATATGAAAAGGACTTAACTCAGATTAAATAACTTTCCCAGTGTCATAGAATTACAAAGCATAATTCCAGAATCATACATATGCAATTTTTAGCTTGTCACATGTTGAAGTCTGCTATTTCTCCTCTTCCTCTGCTTTCTTTTCCTCCTTCTCTGATTCTTCTTTTCTTTTACTATGTATGTATAAAACCAATCAAAATCAGCTAATGGTTTCTGATAACCCTAGGATTCAGTGGAGAGAAGAAAAATATACCTGAGACTTCTTCAAGTTCTAATTGAAATAATTTATTGACATGTTTGATGGTTGGATTTGCATTAGGCTACTTTGTTTATGCTTCACTAAGCTATTATTTTTATTTTTATTACCATACAGCAACTAAGTTGCAATGTGATTAGCAATTCTAGTCGCTAAGTATCTAATCAGTAGTAATTATTGGTTGGGTTTTCATGCTTCATAGGATCTAATGTTCTATTCAGTGCTCTAACATTCAAACTCTATGTGATTTTGTTTATATTAATAAAATTATAGTGTTTGGAAAAAGTATGTACTTTGACTTTAGCAATCATGAGTTCAGATTACTAATGGTGCCACCATAGGCTGGTTACCTAGTTTTTCTGGTATTACTAATATGCCCCAATTTTACTCAGTCTGTAAAATTGGGGCATATTAATAATACCAGTTAAATAATTGTTTTAAAGAGTAAAATTATGACACTTATGCAAATACAAAATGAACATGTGCCAGAAGTTTTATTTACTCATTAATTATTGTAGAAACCAGAAGGATATTACAACAGGTTTAAGGGAGAATTTAAATTACCACATGGATATAGGTAATTAGGAATTTTTAAAAAAATATATTTTATTGATTTTTTACAGAGAGGAAGGGAGACGGGTAGAGAATTTGAAATATCAATGAGAGAGAAACATTGATCAGCTGCCTCCTGCACACCCCCTCCTGGGGATGTGCCTGCAACCAAGGTACATGCCCTTGACCAGAATCGAACCTGGGACCCTTCAGTCCGCAGGCCGGTGCTCTATCCACTGAGCCAAACTGGTTAGGGCAGGAATGTTTTAATAAATTTACAAATAGGATTGTTGGCTTTTCCCATAAGTCAAGCATCCCTCTACTGAAGGAATTCGTTTGCATGTCTATGGTCAAAAATTATTTCCATTTCAATCAAATAGCTACAATTTACCAAGCTGTAAAAAGCTCAAAGTCAATGAAAGGCACAGATCTATTAGAATTAGAAGAGTGTGCCCTAGAAAGTGCTTAGTTTTCTGTTGAAGACTTCCATTAATCATTTTTGGTTCATATATATTTATGAATGCTATGATATATATGTATCTAATAGCAATTATTAATGCATGAAATAAAAATTTATATTAATTAATTCAAGCTACTTATATGTTAAAAAAATTACTTATGACACTTGTTAAAGAATGCTAATGCAGCCCTGGCCAGTGTGGCCCAGTTGGTTGGAGCATTGTCCAATACACCGACAAGTTGCAGGTTCAATCCCAGCTCAGGGCACATATGGGATCAATGTTTCTCTCTTTCTTCCTCCCCCTCTCCTCCCACACCTTGTCTAAAATGAACCAAAACTCAAAACTTTATTCAGAGAGACTACTATAGTGGGTTTTATAGTAGGGGAGAAAAATTTGGCTCACCTCTGAATACAAGGACAAGTAGAGATTTATAGTTAAAAAGCAGGGTAGGAGTCAGTGAATGGGAAACTACTAAGAGGAAACCTGACTGAAGGCTGCAGGCAGGCCTTTAGTGTGATAAGATATCCAAGGTGGAGGATAAAGAATTTCATCAAATATCAAGGGTAGGAGATTTTTGCTAAAATAACCAAACAGGATTCTTACTAAAACTAGACTAAATAGGCAAAGGACAGAGCTCAAGGGCAAATCCTAGTCAAAAAGAAAACTATGAGGAGGTTGACTAAAGTTTGATTAAGGAAAGAAGCTTTGACAAATATTAAGATTCAGGCTGATTAAATTAGGCTGTTTGCCGATTGAATGTGAAATGCTTGGCTGAAAGTGGGTCTTGGAATTGTTGGGGAGGAAACATTTTTTTCCTTCCATCCTTTTAGGTTCCTCTAGTCAGTTTAAGAATTAAACTGACATAAAACTAATAGGAGAAGCCCAAGTTTAAATTCATACATATGGAAGTTTCATAGATATGAGACCTAAAAAAATGATCAACACAGGCAGCTTTTATACTTTTTAGACAAAGAAACCATACGGTTGTGAGGAACTGACCAGACAAAGAAGGTTTGGGTGCTTAGTTAGCCTCCTCAGTCCTGGATTCCCTCTCTCTGATGATAAGGATGCCTCTCTACCTCCTGCTTCAGAGAGGGCATCTTCCACAGGAGAGATTTATTTCCTGTCTTGAGGGGACAGAGACGGGAAGGCCAGAGTGTTCTTCTTGCATCAGCTCTTTCTCAAGTAACTTTAATTGAAAATAATTGATATGCTACTTCGGCGTATTTTTGGTCAGCCTGCCCTGAGCCCCAATAGAATTATGAGTCACCTTCTAAAGAAGAGCATAGTAAATGACCAAAAGTAAAGTGAGCCATTGCTCTGTTTGCTAACCAATCGCTGAAAACGTTAAAAGGCTTGTTAGATTTTGGCACCTCTGTCTTTTGCATGAACAAATTGACAGCTTGGATTTATCAGGCTTATGGCATTTTTTACAATCAAGAATTTTCTTCCTTTTAACTGTAAATTGGACCAGCAAAAGAGAACTAAGTGCCTCAAAATAAAGGCTTCCACTCCACTGATCAAAACCACAGAAGATATCAGATGTGACACAACTGTCATCCTAGTTCTCTCTCCTAAAAATAAAAAAGACGGTGGCATGGAGTAGGAACTGGGGAAGACATGCAGCGAGCAAAGTAAAGGTTATGGGCTAAGATGATTTCTGTTGAATAAAGGGTTTGATTCAGTTTTTCAGTCATTGTTTGGGTTGGGGAGTTTATGTGTAACCCTTCAGCCCCAGATCCATTCTCTGCCCTTTCCTGCCCTTGGTGGAGCCCTGGGGAGCCGATTCCCATGGACGACAGCACCTTGACTCCTTGTCCTCCAGTTTCTTGTTCGGATTGCCTGTTGGAAATGGAGATATTTCTCCCTTCCCGTTTCCATACTGTAGTTCTGTGTCCCTTATGACTACCATGCAAGGTAATACTACCCTTTCCTTGCTTGGCTCTTGTGATACTGGCTTCTGATTGTTGTCACTCCCCAGGTCTCCCACTACCTCATTGCCCACACCTCTGCAAATAGTTCCAACATTTAAAGCTCTTCATAATTCCAGCTGAGTGTGTCTTCTGTTTCTTCCCAAGATTCTAATGAGTTCAAGAAAGTACAATAACAATAACTAATTATGGAGAAATAACTGTATCCTTGACAGTTATGTACCATATGTACTATATCATTTAATCCTTCAAAGTTTATGAGGTAAATATTGCTGTTGGCATTTAACAGACAAGGAAACTGAGGACAGTGAATGTCAACGGCTCTCCTGTGGAAACTAAAAAGAGGAATGTTTTCAAAGATCGTGCTGTATTTTATAATCAACTGAAGGCTTATACTACCTTTTAAAAGTATAGTTTCTTTTTATTTGCATGATGTATTTTCCTCTCTTAAATAGTCCTGAACTCCTATCATAAATTATTTTATATTTCTTGAATAAGGGTCAAGTATGTGCTGTCCTACCTGTCTTTGATTGCATAAATCATCTCATTTTGTCCTAGTTAAGATGTTTCAAGTTACAGAACTCATAACATTATCACATTTATTATGAGCTAAGAGATCATTAATCATAGGTGGTCATAAAGGCTAGAAAAATTAACAATACAGTTTGGTGGAAATCGCGTTAATCAGGTGGAATCTTGAAAATGTCATATTATAAAAATGCTGCTTTTTCTTGCAAGTACAACTCAATAAAATTGTGGTAGATAAAAAAAGCAAACAAAATTAATGTTGTTCTTTATAACTAATTTCACCCAATTATACAGTGCAGATATGTACCAGACCCTGTTCTAGGCAATTTATATATGCCACCTCATTTAACCTACCCCATGACCCTACAAGTTATATAAAACTATCCATTTCTCAGCTATGGAAACCAAGAGTCCTTAACATTTTCAAGGTCACATAACTATTAGGTAACAGAACTAGAATTTGGGCAGTAGTCTATCTGACTCCAACTACTACTTTCCATTTAAGAAAGAAAAAATCATAATAGTCTCATGTATAGGTTGGTTCGATTACATTTCAATTATTTAGTGCTAATGTTTTTAGTTAGATTTATTTGAACTATTTGTCCCATAGACACAGGCCAGTCCTACACAACATTTTTTTTTTTTTTGTGGCCTGTGGAGTTGAGGGCTCTGCTTATAAAAGCCTACAATATTGAGTATCAGTGGGAGGCATGCAGTTTTACAGGCTCGAATTTATGAACCATTGGTAGCTCCTGTCAATGTTAGTATAAAAAAGAGACCTCTGCTTAAGACTAAAAATATAAAACATACTGGCTTTAAATGCAGTCCTATATTTATTACGCAGGTCTTTATATGGTCTTTGATTGTTTTGGAGTCTAAGGTTTGCTGTTGGAGGTTTACAGCAGTGTGGCTATTGGGAGCAGTCAAATCAGCTAGAGAGAAGCCATGTGTCTCCATTTCCCCCATAAACTGTAAGTGAATTATGGTGTGTTTCATCAGATTTTCTTTCATACTGTTACTTTATAATTAAAAATATAGCTTCATGTATGCTATAAAAATCCCCTGCTTCATATTTTGAAATGAGTTTTTGAAAACTACCCTCTGTTTCCATGGCCACAAACAAATGAATGGTAAAATTTACTAGAGCAGAGGATAATTCATAATCCTTATTTTAAAGCAGTACCTGATAAGACTGACAGTCCTAGCTTCTGATGTATTTCTCTTCTTTTTATTTTTTTTAAAATATATTTTTATTGATTTCAGAGAGGAAGGGAGAGGGAAGGAGAGAGATAGAAACATCAATGATGAGAAAGGATCATCAATTGGCTGCCTTCTGCATGCCCCACACTGAGGAACTGAGCCCGCAACCCGGGCATGTGCCCTGACCTGGTATCTAACCCTGATTTCCTGGTTCATATGTTGATGTTCAACCACTGAGCAACACTGGCCAGGCATGTAGTGTGTCTCTTCTTAATTTTCTGGCTGCTTCTGGTTATTTTTTTCCCCTTGGTTTCTCCAGATTCTGTTGATATCAATTGTGGATGAATCCTGAAATTCCATTCTTGGCTCCTTGCTCTTTTTTTTCTTTCTTTCTTTCTTTTTTTTCTTTTCCTTTCTTTTTTTTTTTTTTTGATCCCTCTTTCTTAATGTTCTCATCATGTCCCCAAAGATATATCTACATTGTGTGCTAGGTCTCATCTATAAATGCCTGCTGTAGGTAGAGACATCTTTTCAATCAGTATTTCTAAAATGCCACACTTCTTTCCCCCTCTCCAGCCCTGGTTTGATTCTGGATGTTTTATCATTGATACCTTATTTTGTTTTGGGCATTCAGCCCAACTTTATTCCCTTTCTCTCATTCTCTTGCCCACATCGTTAGTTATTGTCTTGTAACTTCTTCATTATAGTGGTGCATCCCTGCCTTTCCCTTTTTGCTGCTTTTGTTCTAATTTAGGTATCCATTACCTACCAATGGAAACTAACAACCATATATATATACTATAAGGAAGGGGTTTTAAAAAAATTATTATTTTGAATATTATTTAAAAGTAGAAACCCTAATTACCTGATCAAGATGATAAATGCCCTAGTTGATTATCTCCTACAAGGTCTGTCTAGGTCTATTCTCTCTAATCTTATTCCCATAATTACCATCATTTGTGCCCTCATAGAATTTTACGCATAATGTTTTCTAGCAATTGCCACATAGTTGTTGGTGGTGTGTGTGTCTGGGGAGTGGGGTGCTTTAAACTCTTCTGACCTCAATGAGCTCTTTATTTTATTTTATTTTTATATATATTTTATTAATTTTTGACAGAGAGGAAAGGAGAGGGATAGAATTAGAAACATCAATGAGAGAGAAACATCGATCAGCTGCCTCCTGCACACCCCCTCCACTGGGGATGTGCCCACAACCCAGGCACATGCCCTTGACTGGAATCGAACCCGGGACCCTTTAGTCCGCAGGCTGATGCTGGTCAGGGTATCAATGAGCTCTTTAAAGGCAGGGCCATTTCTTACTCACTGTGGCCTCTCCAGTACCAAGCACGGTGTCTGGCATAGAGTGGAGAACTCACAAATGTTTAGTTGAATATAGAAATGTAGAATTGGGTTGAGTCTCCCTAGAAGAAATATTCTCTCTCCGAGAACCTGACCAGGCTGCCTGGCATTCACTGCATAGGAACCACCACTGTAAAACGGTGGGCAGATTCCTGGCTAAGAAGAGACTTGAATGCACAATTTATCTTTGCTCATTTTCAGAGATAGTATTTTATAGAGATTGATCTGACAGTTTTCTAGTAAATGTCCCAGAAGAATAAAGAACGTTAGGTAAGAAGGTGTTGAAGTGATTCAGGTATGAGGTGAATCTGGAGTTTTGTAATGGAAGGAGAAATAGAGATGTATCCATCAAGGAAAGCTGAGTCAAGGGAAGAAAACATGTAAAAAAAGATAGAATAAAAAAGTTGGCTCTAAGACTGGAGGCAGGAGAATGAGACATGAGAAATTAGAGTTCTCTTTGTATGGATTTTGAGCCGTTCACTCTGATTGCAGATGGAACCAACTCTTAATAAAGTGTAAAGGATGAACTTTTGGACCCTTTCTAGCAACCTAAGATCTGCTGCTCACGGGCTGCAACTTTTGAGGGAGGTTTGGGCACTGAAGTTACTTTGGCATATTTTCATGAGAATGCCTTCCTTCACCTGTTTTTTCTCCCTTGGAAGAATAAAATAACAGAGCTTAGCACTCATATTTTCCAAAATGCCAAGACAGTTTGAGAACAAAACTTCTGTATGAATTCTATTCTCAGAATAGCTGGGAGATCACATCTTTTGACCTTTCAGAAATTTAGAAATTGTTGATTTTATGAAGTTAGATTGATTATCTTAAAATTCTTCAATGAATCTTTTCTAACATTGTCCATCCTTATAGAGTCTCTAGGGGGCAAAACCATCTTAGAAAGATGATCAAATGCAATTCCAAAGGGTGAGTTAAAGGTATTCACTCTTCAAGGTATTCTATAACTTTAAAGGAATTGTTAGAACATAGTTTGAGAGCTGTGATCTGAGTGAAATGGGGCTAGAATATATTATTCACATTACAACTTGGATTTCAGAGAAAATGCAGTTTTGCAATTTTGTTTATAACAAATTCCTTTTGGGACTCATTTATTAGGATTTGGGAAAAGAAAGCCGTGAGGTAATTAAGTATAAAATTTAGCATAAAGCAAGTTTTGATGCGGCCAATTATACAGTTCAGTTGGATAATGATTGGTACCTAGATTGCTATCCTAATTGTTCACTACTCTCCCTAGGACAGTGTTGCTTTTATGGGGGAAGCAAGGGAAAATATTTTATTTTGCAGAGGAGAAAATGTTGTCCTTGGGAGTCATCTTTCCAGGTTCCTGGTCTTTGTCCATTTGGACAGGTTAGTTCCATGCGCATTGCACAGGACCCATGGTCAGAAGGCCCCATGCTTGGTTTAAGGCTTTACTGCTCCTAATTTGAACTTCTTAATAATTTTGCCTTTGAGCTTGTGATTTGTAAGAAATTCATGTGGGACAATGGAGCCTATGTATTAGAAAAGGAAGATGCACACAGTTATTGGGGTACAGCCCCAGCGGGTCCAGGGGTTCCCAAAGGTGTGGACTGAGTCGGCGAAGAATGAATGACATGGAGGCAGTGTTCAGGTGATCATCATAGCCAGGTTCTTTTCCTTTTTATTTTTTTGTCATCTAACATCTGTATATATACTATTTGGTCCCAATCCTATCCATTCTATACAAAAGGCCAGGGGGCTTCCCATCTCCATTCAAAGGTTACTCTGTTGCTCCACTAAGCTACAAGGAAGTAACTGAAGGAGGTTATTCTAAGTAAAGATTATGTAGCTTAAGCGTGATTGTTTGCAGTCAAAGTGATCAACCACCCCTCCGGCACTTAGTTAAAGGGTTCACTGATAAAAATGCTCACCTGGGGAAACAACCCTTCCCAGAGAGGCGACCTTGGTTAAAACACACAGTGCTTAAGAAGGGGAGCAAACATACCAAGAACAGCATGCCATATACGCCAGGTCCCTTGAAACATCCCTGCAGGGACTGCCTCAAGCAGCCAGGGTGGATGGGCTTCCAACACACAGTATGCGTTTTTGCCACTCTTCTTAGCAGCCCTATTCATAGCATCTGCAATTCTCCATGAGCACAGAGTCCTGGTGGACTTATACGTTCATTTTGTAAATTGCATAATAATTTATAAACCTAGCGGTTTATAAAAGCACACATTTTTATCTAACAATATCTGTGGGTCAGGAGTGTAGGCATTGTTAAATTGGGTTCTCTGTTTAGGGGCACACAAGGCTATGTTCCAGGCAGACTGGCTGCATTCCCACTTGGAGGCTTGATGAGGAAAGGGTCTGCTTTCATGCACCCTCACATTGTTGGCAGCATTCCTTTTTCTTGTGACAGTCAAGTTCATGGCAGCTTGCTTCTGCAAAGCCTCAATATAATGGAGAGAGAAAGGAGGAAAGAGAGTGGGGAAAGACTTGTCTGATAGCTCAGGCCCACCTAGGATAATCACCTTTTTTATTAAATTAGAGTCAACTGACTTGGTATTTTAATTACATTGTCAAAGTCCCTTCCCTTTTGCCATATAAATGTAACATAATCTGGGTGTGATATTCCATCACACTCACAAGACCCCACCAGAGGGAATTATACCAGATATGTGCAGCCAGGGGTAGCTCATCTTATTCCACCCACATCCCATGTTATGCAGGCATTCAGCAAGACTGAAAGTGTACACGGTAAGCATGTTACATCGACAACTGAGAAAGCTGGCATGCTAACAGCCCAAGAGACACTTTCTGTTCAGACTTGCTTTGAGTGTGGAAGTAATTCAATCAGTGGACTCTCAGAAACACAGACAATCAAGGAACTCTATCATGTCTTTTCTTCCTCATGTTACTTCCCTGCTTAGGCAACTGCTTATATAGGAAATAAAAGAGAGAAAAAAGGGAAAGATAGTATAACCCGTAATTCCTTCTTTTCAGCTCTTCCTTACTCATTAATATGCCAAAGGTAAAGAATATTGGTAGGGTGTGCATGTATAAAAATTTTGTGTTAATTTTGTGCAGATTTTCCACCGTCCTTGTGAGAATATAATGCATATTCCTATGCATCAGTGGACATATGCAAGCAATGAAAATATAATTCTGTAATTTAGTTAATTCCACATGAGAGCTAAGTGCACTTATTTAGGGTGTCTCAAAAAATGTATACACATGTTACAGCTGAAAGCTCAATGGATGTTTCTATCTTTCACATTTAACCCATTGGAATTAGTAATTATTCAAAGTATCTATACATTTTTTTTGTATTTGCATTTAAGACTAACATTGAAAAATGTAAAAATAATTGTTTAAAATTTATACTAATAATTTATATTTAATTTCTTTCCTTACTTAGAATAACATTACATATCAAATAACAGCATCATGACAAATGGAGAGAGAATGGGGACAGAAAGAGTAAGCTTTGTATTTTAACACTTTAACAACACTTTTTTCCCAGCATATTGAGACCCACATGTTTATTTTGCACTGGGCCTTTTAAGTTTTATAGCAGTCCTGCCTGCGCATGGCATGCTGGCTGCTGGGAGCTCTTCTAGCCACCAGAAACATCTCTGTGGACTCTTGGTTTATTTTTTTTTATTAAGTCACATTCTGAGTGGAATTCCTGGTGATCTTGCTTCCACTCTGCTTATTCTGGTGTTATAAACTCTTCTGATATTGGGCTATGATTATTTTCAGAGTTAAGAATCTCTCTCTGCCTTTATTATTATAATTTATCCAACCAATCATTTCCTCTTCAGTTCTCTTTTATATCCCACTTACTTAACTGTGTGTTCTTGGTCCACTACTATATAGCATGCCCCCTATGGCTTATAGTGTTTCTTAAGATCTGATAAGTGGCCCATATGCATTTTTATGGTTGACTTTGCTATTTTTGGACTTTATTTTAGAGAATAAAGTTCTTTAAAAAATACAACTAGGATTTTCACTGGGATTTTATTTAATTTATACATTACTTTGGAGTTATCTGAATCTTCAAAAGAACATTTATTTCAATTGTCTTCTTTGTATTAGAGAATGCTTTTCAAAATACTAACATTTTTACATATTAAGATTTGGCCATTTGATGAGAATGGTGAATTCTATTCTAAAGAATAATGGGAGATTTAAAATTTTTTAAGTCAGTATTCTGAATGTAAAACTGCTTTTAATGTCTTTATTTTTTGAGATTACAAAAATCTTGGCTTTACTCAATCCACAGAAATTCAAGAGATTAAATAAATTAAGATTGACTGTAAAATCCTTGGGTACACCAGAATTATCATGTTATTACTTTAGTTTAAATGACAGATGGAATAATATTCTTGATAGCTTATAATAGAATGAAGAATGTCTGTGAATATTTTATTTTTAATCAGGAGTTTGTTGACATGAATAAAAGTGAATCTGAGTAATTATTTTTGTGAAGGTATGTATATATAGCCATTTCAGGATATGACAAGACTTCTAAGTACACTTTTGTTAATAATTTTGGACTAAATATATTTATTCTTTAAATTTTACTGAATTTCCCTAGCTAACACTTTCTCATTGAGACAGATTTTTTTTTTTTAAGCAATTGGTAGTTTCCCTTATGTCAAGGCATTTAAAAATTTGGTAGCTATTTAAGAGTAAAAACTTAAACATACATTTTACTCATTATGTAGTATATTTCTTCTTAAATTAATAGTCAAAGGATGGATTAAAACTTGTGGTATCATCTTAAGAATCAATTGATTTGAAAAGCTGATTAATGTTGTTATTATGCTTCCTGTTTAAGAAATATTTTCAGATTTTATCACATGTCAAAACAATGTGTTTAGTCAGTATTCTGAATGTAAAACTGCTTTTAATGTCTCTATTTTTTGAGATTACAAAAATCTTGGCTTTACTCAATCCACAGATTGAGTGTTGCTAAAGTATCCTATATAATAAAAAGGTAAGATGAAAATTGATTCTTTAACGGCATAACAACCAGAATGACCACTGGACCAGTTACTATGAAACACAATGACCACCTCTTGGTCCCTTTCCCCAGCTGACAGGCTCCAATTGCCTGATGGCCACCCATGGTGGGGCAGGGCCAGCAAGTGGGTGGGAACAGCCAATCTCTTGGTCTTTTCCCCCAGCCAACAGGCACCGATCACCCGATGGCAAACAGGGAACCAGGGGTGGGTGGTGACGGGGGGCAGGGCCAGCTGCGGGGAGTTGCAGAAGATGGCTCTGATAGCAGGCCAGGCCTAGGGACCATACCTGCGCGTGAATTTCATGCGCCAGGCCTCTAGTTAAAATATAAAGCTTACTCCTTCTGTCCCCATTCTCTCTCCGTTTGTCATGATGCTCTTATTTGCTATGTAATGTTATTCTAAGTAAAGAAAAAATTTAAATGTAAATTTAAAACACTGGTCTTTAATCACCTACCACACATATAAGCTGCCATATTAGCAAGAGATGAGCTGTCATCAGTTAGTGTGATAGACCAGCATTATCACAAAAGTACATTAAAAAATGTGAATTATTAGTATATGGCGTAGTTTCCAATTCTGTACCATTTAGCTTCATTAAGTGTCTTGTTTGGCGCATTTTCTTGGTATGAGGTCAGTGTCTTAATTGCTGTTGCCTTGGAGAGAACTCCTATTAGTGTCAGCGTTTTATTTTAATCATTTGTCCAGTGACCTTGGGATGTGGTCATCATTGGCCATTTATCAAGTGATCAAGCATGACTGTCACTGTGTTATGCTAACCTAATCCTCTTGATTTTTTTAAAAAAACATCTATTTCTTCCACTCTACTTTCTTCAAATTCTTAAATTATTTTTTAGCCACAAAATTGTAGACTTGAGTTCTGAAGTACACAAAGCAGGATGTTGGGATCAAATGATAAACTTCTCAGACTTTTTAGTTTTGAGAACTTGGGAAATATAATATGCATTGTATTTTTTCTAATCGGAATGACCCTTTGTGCATGATTTGTTGGAGAATTATCAAGCTTAAGGAGAAATGGGTGCTATATTTTACTCTAATGGTCCCTCCTGAATTGTGGATTTCTTCATCTTCATTCCGTAATTGAAAGAATTTCCTTAAAGTCCCTTTAGGATTGAGGCATATTCCAGGAATATCTGTATCAACTCCATGGTGTTTTAACAAATTTGCTGTGGTTTTTATGAAGTCATATGGAACGAATGAGTGATATGTTGGTTCGTCAAATCTGGATAGCGTTGTATGTAGGTTTTTCAAGATGCATATGGAAGCTTTTTGTCATATGGAGTTGGCAATCTTCTGAGAGGGTTGTGCATTTATGATCATATGTAGTCCTTCTCCATATAACCTTTAGGAGTATTGAGTAATTTGAACTGTGATATAGTAATGATATTACATTTTTATCTTACCATTTAGAATTTATAATGGCTTTGTGAAGTAGTTTTCTATTTCTACTTTATAATCATTTGCTCAGAAAAATTAAAACCTTATGTTAAAGAACAAACAGAAAAGATGTATATTTATTCTGCATTGATAACTTATAGAATGAGGAATAGCATGGTAGGCATAAGGGTGATATAAGACATGGCCCATGATCTCCCAGTTTATAATCTAGGAGATACATTAGGAACTTTTGTCTTTGATTTTTATTTATTTTTTATTGTAAATGATTCCACTTCCTTGACATAATGATATAGTCCATCATGAGGAATGCAATGCATTTCAGAAGTACTTGGTTATATTGAAAAACATTAGAGCATTTGAAGGTATTTATTGGACCCAGGCATGCTCATAAGTTTGGACCTGAACAGAATTGAATCTGCATATTTTTGGTTGAGGAAATACACTCTCACGTTGTATACCTTGCCACTCCCGGCTCTCTTATGCACTTCCTGGCTTTTTATTTCTGACTTGCCCCTGTAGCATTTGAGGTTGTATCTCCCAGTTTACACTGCAAATATCAATGAAGATTATGAGTTTTAGAATCTGACTTGAGAGTTATATATAACATTTTACTTTTCAAGTAAAATAAAGATGAGGAGAGCAAATTATATTTTTCAAAGGTAATATTTGAAATGTATTAATATGGCTAGACCAGTAGGTTATGCAATGTTCATTCTGATTAAGCTTTTCATTCAAACTTATGGTTAGATCCATGCTATACTAATTGTTACATATTTTGAATATCAACCCTGGTTAAAATAATCCAAACATGGTGCATGTGTGTCTGTGTGTGTGTGTGTGTGTGTGTGTGTGTGTGTGTGTGTGTGATATCCATTTCTATCCATTGCAAACACTCTGCATGGCATGTTTCTTATGAGATAAAAATCCTTCAACATCTGTAGGTTCCTTGTTTAACTTTGCTTCCTGCACTAACAAATGACTTTTTGTCCAAGGATGACAAGAGATCAATTAAGGAGAAAGAAGAATGTTGATCCAAGATGGAATAGGCTCATCATAATTAAAGAATGGTGAACAAAAATTTGGTCAATGAATTATAACCTCATTTTAAAATTCATTCATCCATTTGGTAATTAATTCTGATGACATCTTACAATCATCAGAAGCTTTCCCTGCAAAGTACATGAAGTTAAATGAACCTCTTCTTCAAGCTTGACATCTATCTTTGGCTCACTGTTGAAGAACACATTATAATGAAAGCAACAGACAGGATGCCTGATCACTGAAGTTTGGTGAAGAAGCAAGCAAGATTAATAACTCTGCCGTGTAATGAAATAATTTTCAGACATGAAACACTGTGTCCTCTACTCTTGAAAGAGATACAAATGCTTTATTTTCATTTGTGTGTATAGAAAAACATTAAATTCTCATTTGAGCATGATTTCTAACTTTAGTCAAAGTAGTGGGAGAGATTAATACAAAGTATTGTTACTGAGATAAGTTTTTCGTTGGAGTTACACTTCACCTGGTTAATTGTGAACATGGAATACTTCACTCTGAGAATGTGAAACCAATCCCTACAGAAGAGTCAGGGCAGCCTCCAGACAAGCCTCACCTAATATAGGAATTATTTTTGCAACTTCTGAAGTTGGTCCTTGTCACTTCCAGAGCCTCATGAACTAATACGTAGAAGCCCTTTGCGGAGCACAGGGCATATCTATGGTCACTTGTCATCCATTAGACTCAGGGAACTAAGTGCACTGCTGACCTCGCTGGGTGTGCTATCAATTACTTCACAGTCCTCATAAGGAGTTTAGAGGGTAAGGTGCTCCAATGAATGTTCCAACTGTGGAAGCCTCTTTTTCTTAACTTCCCTAAACCAAGGGGCTAAGGCAAATTCAAGTGTCACTTTTCTCACTATTTGAACACGGCTATTCAAATTGTAGCACTATTGTAGTATGGATGTTAATGTAGAGAATTGAAGGTAGGATCATCCAGTTTGTTATTTCCCCTGCAGGAATGAGAATATTTTTAGGCAGGGACCAGTAGGCTGCACCTGGATGCTGTGGCAGTGGATGTGACAAGCCAGTAATTTTATTGGCCTGTATCTGACATGGTGGTCATGGTCCTAACATTTATTGAAAGTGGGGAGAGTTATGTTGGCTCTCCAAAAAGCTCCAGACCAACAGGACAGGCCCTTTGGTGCGATTCTTCTCTGCTCACAGGCTTTATCTTGGAATGTCTTTTTCTACTTCAACTACCATAAGTGGGAGATTTATTGTTTATCAACTCATTAACTTTTGACTTCTTAGTGAGATAAAATGCAGCCACAGTAGAAATAGATACATTTTTTATTGTTAGCAATTGCTGACAAATACAAGCTATGCCTGTTTTCTTAAAGTAATGTATTCAACACTAAAATCAATGTGACAACTCAAAGCTCCCATCTCTTCTTTTCTTAAGGCAAGATATGTATTCACAAACAAAACATTTGCTACATAAACATACTTGACAACTGGCAACTCCCATTGTCTATGTTCTGAACGCAAAGTAATCATAAAGAAGTTTTTAAAAAATTCTGTATACATTTATTTGAGGTCTAAGGATTGCCTTGAGTGCTAAAGACTGATAGCAGATTGGATCAACAGAGTGAGGGAAGAGAGAAATGAAAACATAAGGACCTGGGTTTTTCTATTATTGCACAGTTTGAACATTTTTTGACAGCCCAGAATTATTCTTGGATAATTTATTTTCCTGTCTAATTCTTTCCTTGCAACATTAATTATCTTTGCTACAGCCTGTATGTCTTACCTTTTTAGAGTGATGTCTTAATATTTAATGTTGAGACATGCTTTTGGAGAGATAGTTGCAAGCTTCAGCTTGAAGATCATCATTCATAGTTACAGGGAATCATATGGTTGTACTGCATACATAAAATAGAAAATGGATTTATCCTCTATATGGCATGGCTCAGTTGGTTGGAACATCATCCTGTACACTGAAAGGTGATGGGTTCAATTCCCGGTCAGGGCACATACCTAGGTTGCAGGTTTGAACCCCGGCCCTGGTCAGGGCATGTACAGACGCAACCAATCGATGTTGCTCTCTCTCTCTTTCTCTCTGAAAATCAATGAACATGTCCTTGAGTGAGGGTTTTTAAAAAAGAAGGAAAATGGATTTATGATACAAAATAAACTTGGCCGATGACTTTTATAGAGAACAAAGATGAAAGGTTTCTTTTTAAAAAGTACAGAAAAAGAACCTAATAGTTTTAAATACATATAGAGACATGAAGTACAAGTGAAATACTCATATACTACAAATCTGAGTAGTTCATAAAATATAAATATGAAAATGTTGCTTCATCTTGTGTAGAATTTGTATGCTTCTATCTTCAGAGGCAGAAATTGAACCTAG
Source organism: Myotis daubentonii (assembly GCF_963259705.1). Lineage (NCBI taxonomy): Eukaryota > Metazoa > Chordata > Mammalia > Chiroptera > Vespertilionidae > Myotis > Myotis daubentonii. Next base: position 44,634,424 of record NC_081843.1, on the reverse strand, counting down.
ATTCTGAATGTAATGGAAGCCATTAATCACTATCAAGTTCAGTGTTTTATTTATATAAGTCATAGTTATATCAGTTATTGCTTGTCCCACTAAAAAAGGCTAACTATTTTATATAAATAAAACACCACATAATAAGAAATTAAATCCAATGAAACAAAACTTTGACTTTTGAATTTGATCAAAGAAGGCCAGTTAATGGTAATTTTTCTGTATGATTCTATAAGGTAGCTAATTTATTATTTTCTCATGTACCTGATATTATGGGGCCCTGCAGCCCTTTTGGAGCAGTGCCATTTAATATATTTGTCAGATCATTAATCTGAAAATGTAAAAGCTGCTTGATAACTTTGTGTATAATTTACTTAAATAATTGCACAGAAATAAACCACTTGTTTCTATCACTTTGCTTGGTGTGTTGCACATTCAGAGCCCTAATGCACTGTGGGTATATATGTCTTTCTCTTCACTCAAACCTTTGTCATTTTTCTTTCAGATTTCACATTCATGTTAATGACTTGTGATCACTCTGATCTCACCAGTCTTTTCTGTCTTCTACTTTAATGATCTTGATTTAGTCTTCATTCAGCATTCACAGCCTGTCACTCAGATTTGACTACCAAAGACCTGGAACACTGACATTTCATCCCTGACTACTTTCTCCTGCTTCCATTTTCTTCCTCTTCTTCTTTAAGGGCATTATGACATCATTCCCATCACCTCTCTGAATATTTCCAAGATATTCCCTTCTATTATGATGTGCTTCTCTCTGTAAATTTGGAAGTCAGTGGTCAGATACTGTATAATTATGCTCATGAACCACAAAATCAAAATATATAGTTCCAGTTTAAACTTCTCTTCTAAGCCTCAAACACATTTCCAATATGTTTCCAGGGTTTCTCAAAAATAATTCCAAATCAAAGTTCTCTCATATCTTCTCCATCTTGTATTCTGTCATACTCAGTCACTCAGAATAGAAACCTTGCCATCTATATTTCTCTCATTCTTTCTCATTATTATTTTTTCAGTCTCTAAGACTCATTAATTCTACTTCCTCTGAATATATAAGCTTATAACTTCTTTTAAAAAATCTCCTCCTAGTATTGCCTAGTTAAGTACCTCATAATTCCTCATATGGAAAATTGCAGCAACTTTCCAGAATAGTCATTTTCCCTTTTCTCTATACTCCAATACATCATCCCAGTCCAATTTTGCCCTTTCTTTGTTTAAAGTCTTTTACTAGCAGCATACTACATATATTGTCTAACTTTGCTTGTAACATTAAACTCCATGATCTTATGATCCTATTCCACTTCTTCCAGTTGTACATCTCAGTTTTCCTACTCTAAAAGTTCACATTCTAGACAACCAAAAGTACTTTTCACCTCATGCACTTTTATGTGTTTTTTGTTGTTGTCTAATTTTTGATGAATCTTTTTTCTGATTCTAGATTATACTTCTGCTATTATCATACTTAAAAAAAATCTTACCTACCTGTCAAACTCCATCTCATATTCTACCTCTTTATAAAGCTTTACTTGGTGCTCCTAGGAGAAAGAAAATCTCCATTGTCCTTGTCTCTGAAATATTCTATTTACCCTTTTCTGAAACCACATACCACATTTTACTGTATTTCTTTTGAGACAGCAGGTTTAACATAATTAAACAGCTATTTGTTGAGCATATACTCAGTAGCAGACACTGTGCTAAGGACTTTTGATATATCAATGAATATGACAAAAATCTTTACCCTTCTGGGCAGAAGAGGCAGATAATAAGAAATACACATTATAAATAAGTTAATAGAAGATGACAAATGTTATGGAAAAGGAAAAAGAATGAGAGCAGGGCAAAGGGAATCAGGAGTTCTGGAGAGCAGGTATTGAGGAACAGGTTAAATTTGAAACAGAATGGGTGAGGTAGGACTAATTGAAATAAGTTGAGAAAAAACATGAAGGAAATGAGGGGATTAGCCATGTGACAATCTGGGGAAAGGACTTCTAGGAAAAGGGAACAGACAGTGCAAGCCCCTGGTTCTGGTTGTGCCTAGTTTATAACAAGTGGAAGAAACCCACGAAGTGAAGTCAGACAGGTTGTAGGGGCCACCAGGGACATGGCTTTTACTCTGAGAAAAATGAGGAACCACTGGAAGATTTTGAACAGAGGAGTGACAGATATTATATGACTTACAAATCTTTTACAAAGATTATTCTAGCTGCTGAGTTTGACAACAGACAGCAGGGAAGCAAAAAGTAAAGCAGAAATCCATGCTAGAAATGATGTAGAATCAAACTAAGGTGGTAGCAGTGGGTGAGGTCAGAAGTGCTCAGGTTCGAGTTATATTCTGAGGGCAGTTCTAATAGGACTTGCTGGTATTTTAGATATGGGTGTGAATGAAAGGAAAGAATCAACAATGACTACACAAATACTTAGCTGAGCAACTATAAGTATGTATTTGCCTTAAAATGATAAAAGGAAAGTTGTATGATAGAGCAAGATTAAAGGGTAAGATTAATAGTTCAATATTGGATATGGTAACTTTGAAGTATATATTAGACAATCAAGTGAAGCTATTGAGAGGATTATTGAATATACAAGAATGGAATTCAGGAAAGAGATCTGAGCTGGAGGCACACACACACACAATGTACAGCATAAACTAAATCACCATGAATGTGACTGTTTATGGAGAGGAGACCCCATGGTTCTTCTACATTAAGATATATTTGAGAAGAAAAATAATTGTCAAAAGAAGTGGAGAACAAGTGATCCGTGACATTGGAAGAAAACCTATGAAAGGATGATGTCTTGAATTCCAAGTGAAAAAAGTATGTTGAGAAAGAGCAAGTTATTCACTCCATCAAATGTACCTGAGAGGTGACATAAGATGAAGACTCAGAATGAGTGCTGGATTTACTAACATGGAGGTTATATGGAGAATTGTGTAGAAGTGGTAATGAGAACAGGGAGAATCACCAAGTCCAATACTATAAAGACTTAGGAAAGAAAAGAACATTTGAGACTTGAAATTCTTGAAGGGAAAAAGTAGCCTGAGGGGTAGTCAGCTTTTCATTAGGTCCAGGAAATGAAGTAAACATTCAAAAATATTAAGATAGGAGATTTTGATGATGATGAATGGTGAATTTCAGAGGACATTGTAGGAGAGTTTTCAAAATTGGAGTGGAGTGTGGGAAAGAATTAGGGGATGTGACTGCATCTCCTAGTGAAAAGTATAGTGCAGGCGATGGATTATATCCTGGGAATCTGACTTTTTTTATGATGAAATTGTAAAGATAAAGGGAATAATGAGATTAATCCTGCTGGAATCGGCATAAATGGTAGCAAGGATATACGTTTGGGTATAAGAAATTGTTGGATTTTGGGGGGGTTCCCTCTTGAACCCACTGATAAAGGGTCAAGATGATATTTAAACATAGTCTCATCATACATATTTCCTCTTGACCTCTGGAAAAGGGAGTAGGATATCTAGAAGAAGCATGGTCTTAATTCTAGTTTTAGTTGAGAAATGAGCTTACACCAAATGTGGAGGCTCCAACTGAATGCCTTTCATGAGACTAATAACCCTGGGAAAGTGGACCTTCACTCTGTGCTCTTCACTCCTGATGACAGCTGTGAAAGGCCTGGGGGTGCTCTGGTCAGAATACATAGAGACCATATATGCTGAGTTTAGCCAGTTGTAGCCACCTGCTTACATGAGCTGACAGCTCACATCTGTTTGCACAGGGCCCGAGGTGTCTCTTTGGAGAGGACTCATGCTGAGGAAAGCAGAAGCCAGACACAATAAGCCAGGTCAATAACAAAGCTGGGTTCTAGAAAGAGAAGGTTATAAATAAAAACGGATGGAACCATGTTCCCTGTGTGAGATCACGGTGGCTGTCAGAAACTGCAGAACACCAGGGCCACTTGGGAGGAACAGAGGAAAGTCCTGGTAGGTACCACTGCAGAGATATTAATGGTGGATCAGCATGGGGTTAAAGGCCATGATTCAGCAATTAGATAAGAATTAGTGAATTCAGAGTTATTACTGTTAATACGAACTGCATTTATTACCACTAGGCTAATAAAGCTTGAATAAATGTGTTACACAGTAGTAAAAGCAAATTTCTCTGCTTTGCTGGCCTATAAGTTTTAAGGGACGAGGCTGTGCTTGTAGTCACCATTGCATACGGTTTAATGGACTTGTTGAATTGGTTATATAAAATGATTAGAAATGCCTTCTTATGCCTAGGCCCAATGATACAGCTGCTTTGCCAATGTTCAGAAGTCTGCCATAATAATTTTGAACCGGAAGAAAAGAAACCCAAGTTATATTCATGGAACGAGAAGCCTCACCAACTGATTCAATTATTTTCTGTCAAAAGTAATTCTGATCATACAAGAAAATGTTACATAAAAGGTTACAGAATATGCTTTGATTCTTGTTCACATCTTAAACAGTATTTCCTAGTATAATATGATCAACTTATAAGTATGAGGTTAATGAATAAAGATATGACTTAAATTTCCATATATCAGAGAAAATGGATTTCCTTAAGAATTTCTTGCCGAGAGACCACATGCACAGTGACCAATATAAGAAAGAATAAGAGTGTCGAATCAATATGGATGAGAAAGAAAATGAGTGCAGAGGGGGTATGACACTTAATATTAGAGATGTGAAGAAATGAAAAAAGAGAGAGAAATAATCTAAAGGTAGTAACAAAGAATGGAGACTTTCCCTTTGGATCGTGACTTAAATTTCAACTCCTGCAAGGGCCTCCTTTGACGACCCCACCTAACCATGTTCCCATTTTATTTTCTAGTGACTCAGACCATAGCCTGGCACTTGTCGGCTAGTTTACTTGATGGTGATCTGTCTCCTTCACTAAGTGGAAAGCTTTAGAAGGGCAGAAGCCATGCTGTGCCTTATTCATCATTTGCCTTTACAACCAAGCACAATGCCTAGTGCACAGTGGGCACAAATGTTGGTTAAGTGAATGAAAGAACAAATGAATAAAAGAGGAGAAAGAATATGTATTATAAATTCATAATTTTCCATATGGATATTGGATCAGTAGCAAAGATAATTGCAAAAAGTAATTTGTTCAAACACAGTTATGCCTTTCTGTCCCAGGAGTAAACACTAATACTCTTGGCATAACACACTATTTCTGACAGGTCATTAGTTTAAAAATGCACTTCTTTATAGCATTCTGGGCATAAAAGAAGATTTAAGATCCTGCTAGGTATATCGGAGGGATAACTTGGGTTAAATGAATAACCCTAATGTCAGAGTTCTGGTGACTCAACAGTATAGGTATTAATGTAGAAAATAAATTGTATTTAAAGATAAGTAATTGTCAAATTATACTAGTCTAATTCCTACAAAGTATTCAATTCCCTAAAGTCACAATTTCTAGAAAGGTAAATTGGCAAAACTTGTGCTTGTGGAATTTGCTTTTGGTCCCACAAGGTCTAGTTGTTCTATTACGGGATTTCATGTTTCATGAGTTGATGTGATAGCCACCCTGAACACTCTAGTTATCAACTGAGAGAGCCTGTGAGTTTTCCACTTATATCTTTGGGACATGGACAGTGTGTGGGCAGGGCAGTGTCAGATCAAATCCCTTCCCTCTCTTCAGTTGCTACCACCTTTAGCAGTTTAAGCATTGCAGATACACACCGTTCATCCCTGAGTCTCCACACATTGTATGTCTTCTCACATTTAGACATCTTTCAATCCTCCTATGGTGTTGCATTTTTGTTCTGCAAATCAAGGGAAGCAAATATAGATTCTGCATTTGGGTAGTCCAATTGAAAACTCAGCTGGGGTGACCATAGTTGCTCTTGGCTGGTTTAAACTCTTTTTTGGGGGGGTGGAGGGGGTCATATTTATTAATAGCTCCCTCTGGGTTTCAAGAGTGTCCTGGGATGGATTATAATTTAGTCCTACTATGGAGATGTTTCTCAAGAGACTGGTCTCAAGAGACTGGTCTCAAGAGACCAGAAAGAAATCACCAATTAGTATTTAATCATAGAAGGCCCTGGCAAATACATGCGAATTACGCAGAAATACCAATGCAGGTTACCAGCACTCATTTTTGGTAAAGTATTTTTTTATTTTTTTATTTTTTTTTTCTTTTTGTCTTCTAATGGATTATATTCTGTCTCCTCTCCATAAATTTGCATTCAGAATTAGAAAATGATATTCAAATTGGTTCCGTTTCAGCAAGCCATGACCTCATCTTTCTCCAGAGAAGATGGGAGAAAGTTGGGGCGGGGTTGGGGGGGGGGCGGGTGGTGTTTGAATCTCAGAAAAGTTCCACAGCATAAAGGAAAGCAGAGTTCACTGTTGCTTTTCTTGTAGCGAGAAAACCAATTGGAACCATTTGGTGGTGGGAATAAGGAGTTCTAGACTTTTCACAGGACTTCTTCCCGGTTGTTTAGAAGAGACAGCCGCAAACCATCATTTTTATGTGGTACATTTTAACCACTGATTGCAGCCACACCAGCTGGCAAGACTCTATTTCTGTCTGTGTCATACTGTCCCCTGCCTTCTGCCATCCCCACCTCAGCCATCTAGGACCTTCTGCTGTCTTATTCCTACTCCAGAGCTGTTGACTGTTCCTGAGAATTGTGAGGCTGGGATTATGGATTTGCTGTGTCTGCTTCACAGCAGACAGCCGCTGGGATCACCCCGAGTGGGACCCCATCAGACTTCCCCTTCCCATGTTTGCTCTCTGAAACCTCTGCCCCGCCTTCAGAACTTGAGCTCCCCTGCACTGTCCCCCTGAAGCCAACTTCTTCTCGCTGTCTCCCTAGAGGGCCCTCCTGTTCCCTCCTCTCCGCATTATTCTTTGTCTGTTATCTTTACAGACCTTTTCTATGCCCTTTCCTGAGGGTGAGGGGGAACCTTCCAGTACCTCCGCTTGTGTCCTAATTCCATCCCCTCCACCACCACCACCTGCATCCCAACCTTGTTTGTATTCTCTTGACTTGCATTTTCAAAATCTGGTGTGTGTTTTTTCATTATGACTTTTCTAAAAATAAGTTTCCATCCCCTCAGCCAAAAAATTCATCCCTGAAATCTACCTTCTTCTCAAGTTCCAATCCTAGTTCTCTCCTTCCTTCACAACTCCTATTAACTTCTTGCAAGGCAATTTCTTTCTTTTTAAGTAACTTTTCATCCTGTAAATAATTATAGGAATGTATTTTTCTGTAACAAATTAAAACATTACAGATAAATTTCCAGTTTTCCTTTGAGCTTCCCTCCCAATCCCCGCACTGCCGCATAGCTGTGCTGTGCTATCAGTTAGCTCTATCTTTCCAGACCATTTCCAAAGCATGGACATTTATGTGAACCATAGGAAAAAATTATCTAGTATGAATTTATCTGTTTTAATATAAATTCTGTATTTACATGTAATCTGAACTTGCTTGTTCACTCAACTATATGTGTTGGAATTCTTTTCATGTTCATACCTCATCATCTTTTAATGCTCCATAGTATTCCAAAATGTAGACTTAGCACAGAGTAGTTAGCCACTTCCCTACAGAGGAATTTAGTCTATGAATGTGATTTCTCTTCCTTTTGAAAGGCATCGGTCAGCTCCCAGGAATCTAATTCTACAGCCTTTGTTCTCTTCAGGTTCCCTGATCTCTTCACAAACTCCTACTTGTGTTGGCTTTTGCCGGGGTCCAACCCCAGCGGGTCCAGGGGTCCCCAAAGGTGTGGACGGAGTCAGCGAAGAAGGAAGGACATGGAGACAGTGTTCAGTTGATCAGCAGCCTAGCCAGGATCTCCAGCCCGGATCTCCAGCCAAGTTCTGGTCTGGATCTCCAGAGAGGTTCTGCTCAGGTTCTCCAGTCAGGTTCAGTCACCAGGTTCTAGTCAGGCTCTCCTGCCAATCTCCGCAGTCAGGTTCAGTCCAGGATCCCCTGCCATGCTCTCTCGCCAGGCTCCGCCTCCAGGCTCCGAGGCCAGTCCCTGTCCAGGATCCTCCGGCATGCTCTCACCAGCGAAGTTCTTCTGTCCCTAGAGAACGTTCTGTGTAGGTTCTGTGCCTAGGCTCTGTCTCTCTTGGTCCTGTCTTCCAAGCCCTGTCTCCTAAGTTCTGTGTTCTGAGTTCTGTGTCATGAGTTCTGTGTCTTGCTGTCTTGTTACATCTGTATTTATACCAGTTGACTCAATCCCATCAATCTCTATTACAAAGGTTAGGGCGTTTCTTATCTCCATTCCAGGGAGAAAAGATTATGTAGTTTAAGCATGATTGTTCGTAGTTAAAGGGATTAATTACCCGCCTGGCACTTAGTTGAGGGGTTTTATTCCCTCCCTAACTTCAGGGGAAAATCCCTACCTGGGGATTCAACCTTTCTCGGAGAGGTGACCTTGGTTAAAACACAGCGCCAAGAAGGTGAGCAAACATATTAAGAACCGTATGCCATATACGCCAGGTCCCTTGAAACAGCAAGGATGGACCGGCTCCCGGCAAATTCCCCCTTTTTTATTTTTTAAAAGCAAGCATTAAAAAGAAAAACCTGAAATGCTCTCTTATATCCATTTTAAGAGTAGGATTGGCGCTTTCCGCTATTACCTGAGTCCTGATCTATCATCCCAGGGAGAGCTTGCCAATCCTGCACTTTCCCAGGGTAGAAAGGCTGCAGTGGGGTTAAGGATAAGGCTCCTTGAGCCTACCTTCTCCCATGCCATTACATTTACCTTTCCTCCCTCAGAAAAGCATGGACATACTTCTTGTATAAAACGTTCTGTCTGACTGGGAGTAACCTTAATTCCTCTGCTAGCAAGCATATATGTTAAAAGATCAATACAGAGTCTTTTTTCTTTAGACTCAGTATGGCACATCTTCTTAATCTAAAGATCAATACAGAGTCTTTTTTCTTTAGACTCAGTATGGCACATCTTCTTAATCTAAAGTTCAATACAGAGTCTTCTTTCTTTGGACTCAGTATGGCACATCTTCTCAATCTAAGTTCTGTACTATCCACCTTCTTACCCTATTTATCCTCTATAGGGGGGTCTGTAGCACCCTGGTGGAGTCCTATCCGTCCCGAGCGTGGGGGTTCTCAATGGGGGGGCTTACCTAAGGGAATCCTGTTCCAGGGGTTCCCAAAGGTGTGGACGGAGTCGGCGAAGACGATCCACCCTCTTCCTACGGTGGAGTCCGATCTGTCCCGAGTGTGGGGCGCTTACCTAGGGGTCCCTGTTCGGGCGCCATATGCCGGGGTCCAACCCCAGCGGATCCAGGGGTCCCCAAAGGTGTGGACGGAGTCAGCGAAGAAGGAAGGACATGGAGACAGTGTTCAGTTGATCAGCAGCCTAGCCAGGATCTCCAGCCCGGATCTCCAGCCAAGTTCTGGTCTGGATCTCCAGAGAGGTTCTGCTCAGGTTCTCCAGTCAGGTTCAGTCACCAGGTTCTAGTCAGGCTCTCCTGCCAATCTCCGCAGTCAGGTTCAGTCCAGGATCCCCTGCCATGCTCTCTCGCCAGGCTCCGCCTCCAGGCTCCGAGGCCAGTCCCTGTCCAGGATCCTCCGGCATGCTCTCACCAGCGAAGTTCTTCTGTCCCTAGAGAACGTTCTGTGTAGGTTCTGTGCCTAGGCTCTGTCTCTCTTGGTCCTGTCTTCCAAGCCCTGTCTCCTAAGTTCTGTGTTCTGAGTTCTGTGTCATGAGTTCTGTGTCAGTATTTTTTTTAAAAAATATATTTTTATGGCTTTCAGAGAAGAAGGAAGAAGGAGAGAAAGAAACATCAATGGTGAGAGAGAATCATTGATCGGCTGCCTCTTACATGCCTCGCACTGGGATCAAGCCTGCAACCTGGGCATGTGCCCTGACCGAGAATTGAACCATGACCTCCTGGTTCATAGGTTGAACTTCAACCACTGAGCCATGCCAGCTGGGCTGGTAAAATCTTTTTAAGTAGGTTTCTAAATGTTCATGACTTGGAGGTTTGTATGACTGCTCCCAGATATGAGCATTGGTGGAAACCAGTACTTATTGGGAATATATCTGGGCAACTGTTAGGCCTTTTGATAATCTTACAGATAATCCTTCAGAATCTCCATGCCATATACACTGAGTGGCCAGATTATTATGACCACCCCATCAGGACTTCATTGGGCCACCTTTTGCCTTCAATACTGTGGCGATTCGTATTGGCATTGACTCCACGAGATGTTGAAAGGTGATGTGAGGAATCTGACACCATGCCTGATGAATAGCACTGTCCAGTTCTGTGAGATTTGATGGTTGTGGAACCAGGTGCCTGATGGCTCTTTTAACTTCGTCCCACAGATGCTCAATTGGATTGAGATCTGGTGATTGTGGGGGCCACCTAAGCAAGGTCAAGTCTCCCTCATGTTCTTGAAACCACTCCTGCACAATACGAGCACCATGGCATGGTGCATTGTCTTGTTGGAAGAAGCCATCTCCATCGGGATACGTCATCAACACGATAAGATGAACTTGATCAGCAACAATACTTAGGTATGTTTTGCTATTCAGACATGTTCCACGAATTCAAGGACCTAAATCATGCCAGGAAAACATGTCCCAAACCATAACACTGCCCCCACCAGCTTGAAGGGTTGTACTCATGCATGTGGGGTGCATGCTTTCAGGCTGTTTCTGCCAAATTCTCACTCTGCCATCTGCATGATGGAACTGGAAACATGATTCATCGGACCACATGACTTTTTTCCAATGCTCGACTGTCCAATCCTTATGTTCCTGTGTGAATTGGAGACGTTTTATCTTGGTAACTGCAGACAGCAAAGGTATTCAAACAGGCCTTCGGCTGTTTTGCTGATACCCACTCCATGGTTCCAAGCGCCAACAATCATCCCACGTTCAAAGGCTGTTAAATCGCGTGGTTTACCCATATCTTCAGAAAAAAATCACTTCTACTGTTGTGGTAAACCTGCTTCCCTATTTATAATGGTCTGGCCCTCTAGCAACTTCAGCGTGAAATTATAGCTAATTTGCCTACAAACATCAGGTGATCATAATAATCTGGCCACTCAGTGTATATCTACAATAATAAAAGTGTAATATGCTAATTAGACCAGATGTTCTTCTGGACATCCTTCCTTCCAGACAAAGCCATAGTGGGCAGGGGCTATGGCAGCAGCAGTGGCGGGCCAGGGCCACAGCAGAGGTGGCAGAAGCCCCCGGCCAAAGTGGTGGTGGGTAGGGGATGGGGCCAAGGCCCTTGCATGAATTTCATGCATCAGGCCTCTAGTCTACACTAATAAAAGAGAAAAATGGTAATTGGCGTACGACGATACCCTTTTCATTGGCTAATCAGGGCTATATGCAAATTAACTGCCAACTATGATTGGCAGTTAACTGCCAACTAAGATTGGCAGTTAGCTGCCAACAAGATGGCGGTTAATTTGCATATGTAGGCACAATGCAGGGAGGCGAAAGGGAAAGCAGGAAGAAGCCCCCTGCCACTGACAGTGATCGGAAAACCATGGAGGAGCTAAGAGCTGGGGGGCAGGGCAAAGGCGGCCCTGGGGCCGCCTTTGCCCTGCCCCCCAGCCATGATGGGAGAATAAGGCGCCTTTGCTGCCCTGGCCAGTGATAGCAGGAAGTAGGGGTGGAGCCAGCGATGGGAGCTGGACACGGTTGAAGCTGGCAGTCCCGGGAGCTAGGGGTCCCTTGCCTGGGCCTAAAGCGGAGCCCACGATCGCGGGGCCGCTGCAGCTGCGGGTCCCCGCTGCCCGAGCCGGACGCCTCAGCCAGAGGCGTTAGGCCTGGGCAGGGGCGGAGCCTGCAACCGCGGGGAGCTGGGGGTCCCCTGCCCAGGCCTGACACCTCTGCCGGAGGCCTCAGGCCTAGTCAAGGGGCCAATCCGGTGATTGGTGATCAGAGGGTGATGAGGGTCAACTCCTCTGGCCGAGGCATCAGGCCTGGGCGGGGGCGGAGCCGGGGATTGGGGGGATATGATGGTCCCCTTGCCCAGGCCTGAAGCCTGGGTCAGAGGCGTCAGGCTTGGGCGGGGGGTGGAGCAAGCGATCAGAGGGAGATGGGGGTCCCCTGCCCAGGCATGATTCCTGGGCCAGAGGCCTCAGGCCTGGGCGGGGGCCAGAGCCAGAGATCGGGGGGAGATGGGGGTCCCCTGTCCAAGCCTGACACCTCTGGCGGAGGCGTCAGGCCTGGGCAAGGGGCCGATCAGGTGATCAGAGGGTGATGGGGGTCTACGCCTCTGGCTGAGGCATCAGGCCTGGGCAAGGGGCAGAGCCAGCAATTGGAGGGGTCTGGGGGTCCCCTGCCCAGGCCTGATGCCTGGGCCAGAGGCATCAGGCCTGGGCTAGGGGCAGAACCAGTGATGGGGGAAAATGAGGGTCCCCTGCCCAGGCCTGACGCCTCTGTCAGAGGCGTCAGGCCTGGGCAAGGGGCCGATCCTGCGATTGGAGGGTGATGGGAGTCAACGCCTGAGGGCTCCCAGTATGTGAGAGGGGGCAGGCCGGGCTGAGGGACACCCCCCCCCCCACACCCAGTGCACGAATTTCGTGCACCGGGCCCCTAGTTTCTCTAATAAAAAAAATGTAAATGGAATGTTTAACCACAAAATAAAGGAGTAAGGTAGTTTATGAAGTTTAAAATCAGATTTCTGCTAGCAAAATCAACCCTACAGTGCCTTATATTTTATCATTATCATAATACTAGAGGCCCAGTGCACAAAAATCATGCACTTGGGGGGAGGAGGGGAGTCCCTCAGCCTGGCCTGTGCCCTCTTGCAGTCCAGGACCCCTGGGGGGATGTCTGCCTGCTGTGGAGACAAGAGAGTTTCCTGCCACTGCCGCTGTGCTTGCCAGCCCTGAGCCCGGCTTCTGGCTGAGTGGCACTCCCCCTGTGGGAGTGCACTGACCACCAGGGGGCGGCTCCTGCATTGAGCATCTTCCCCCTGGTGGTCAGTGCGTGTCATAGCAACCAGTCATTCCATCGGGCTGAATGTGAGAGGGCACAGGCAAGGCCGAGGGACCCCATCAGTGCATGATTGGAGCCGGGGAGGGACCGCGGGAGGGCTCCAGGGCATGTCCGGCCCATCTTGCTCAGTTCCAATTGGCCGGACCCCAGCAGCAAGCTAACCTACCTGTTGGAGCATCCACCCCCTGGTGGTCAGTGCACATCATAGCAGCTGGCTGACCGGTTGACTGTCTGCCCCCTGGTGGTCAGTGCACATCATCACAAGTGGTTGAGCGGCCTTAGCGTGTCATTAGTATATTATGCTTTGATTGGTTGAACGGCCAACCGGACGACCAGACACTTAGCATATTAGGCTTTTATTATATAGGATTAACCTTCAACCTCCATGAATGTACAAGATAAAAGCAACACTGATGAATGAGAAGGGCTGTTGCTATACTTCACGTGACATGTGCACTCCCATGTATGTGTGTGTGTGCATGTGTATGTGTGTGTGTGAGAAGACATTTTTCTCCAACAGACACTGAGAACTTACTTGTTCCAAGCCATAACCCTGGTTTTTCATTAGTTGCTTCAGATTGGGAGAGAGCAATTCTGCAAAAATGTGGTTACTTTATTCTATTTTTCCTGTTAGCTTCATATTATACACAACAGAATTATTCCTTTACCTTTCATTACTCTGTTATAGAGCAGTTCATTTGTTTGCCTCATGAAAATAACTTGTACAGACACCTGGCTTCCTAAAGATTCACATTTTTGATTCAAGGCACATCTTTCCTGTACTTATGTTCACACCATAATTAAGCAGATTTTACCTTTCATCACAATTTTCTTTCTCCCTTGATGAGTATGGCATTGATGGAAATAATTTCATGAATCTTTTTTTGTTTTGTTGTTAGTCAGAGCAAATATAGTAGTAGGCTTCAAAGGAGCAGGATTCATGCCCATTTTATTCCCCATCTATTCTTGGCACCCATCCCAACGGCTTGCACATGCTAGGGGATCAGTTAATATATATTCAGTGAGTTAAGGGCCTGCTGATTCTAAAAGTAATAGATTTAAGTCACACTCACATTCTGTAATCTTTTATTTCTATTTTTCTAAATAAGAACGACCTTTTTCCTAAAGCATTTCACAGGAGTTATTTTCTATTCCACTAAGGGTAAAGACAGTCATGAGCACATATGGATAAGGATGTTGAACGGTTTGCTAGCTCATTTGTTAGCTAAATTCTCGACAGCAAATTGTCTCTTTCTGTAAATGTTCACGGTCATTCAATAGTGAGATTTACCTACATGTTCATAAAGGCTAGGTATTTATCATGAATACTGGAGTAGTTCTTCATTAATGTTCTTTGGCAGGAGAGGGAGGCATAATAACAGAAATTAACTAATGCTAATGTTATGTGATAAGATTTAACTCTTTATGATGATAACAAGATGTAATGGCTATTTCACACAAAGAAAGGTGCTATATTGAAATGAAAAAATTCAAAGTAAGTGGGCAGATTTGTTTTAGACGCTTAGACCCCTCTTTGGGACTATGACCCAAGCCAATTGATGAAAGGATCTCAGGAAGACAAAAAAGAAGGGATTTGTGAGCTCTAATCCCCACTGCTCCTTGAGAAAGAGGAGGTGAGGATGGTGCGATCTCAGTAGGACCACTCAGAAAAATCATAAGATGTACTCCTGGTCTAGGTGAGAGGCTCCTGCTCTTACTACGTGGCAGCAGGGCACAGAAAGAGAACAGAGGACTCTGAAACATAACCCACCCTCAGAGGCACCTGTGCAAAGAATGCGTGCCTCCTACGCACCCAGGATGGGCCTCACAGGAAAGACAGAACTGATGGAGCCACTTGCAATTCTGCCCAAGAGAGCCTCCAAGAGTATTCTAAGATGGAGTTTTGTGTGGCATGGATTACCCACCACTGGGAATGTAGGGGGTAAAGGGGAAAGGGCTACCAGAAAAATATGTGTATTTGTCACCTTGTGGGAATGGCAGCCAGAGGCACTTAGCATGGGGTGAAGAGTATTTCCTGGAAAGTTCACAAAGGTTCTGGTGAGATAGGTCAGCATCCATACATTTGTCACTGAGAGGGTCCCATTGCCAAATGAAACCTGCACCCACTATATATGACTGCTTATGACCCCATGCCCCTTTCCTTCCTGAATTCAACCCTTTGGATGTCAGAAACAATGGTTAGCACAGGAGAAGACATGGTTAGTAGAAAAGATGACATGCCCCCTTTTTGCTTCTCTCCCTTTCCGTTTACAAATGGTTAACCTTTAGTGGTAGCCTCATAGAAAAGTTGAATGTGGGTAATATCTGGACCCGGATAATATAAATGAAAGAACTAAGATGATGTATGGATTTTAAAGTCACTGCAGGACAAATTCTACTTTAGATGAGAACAAAAACTTATGGGACTTACTAGCAAAATAATTCATCCAAGGGCAAGAGTAAATTTTCCCTCATTGAATAATTTAAAGAGACAATGGGAGACAAAGATTCATTTTTATATCCCACAAGGCATGCTAAGTCAATTTTTGTAATACTAGTTTAAGTGGGAGAAGGGGAATTTATTAAAATGGTTTCTTATTGGAACTCAATATCAGGAAACATAGATGTATTTTACACAGGGAAATTACCAGGAGTTGAAAAGCTATCAGTAACCTTGTTTACTCTTTCCCAAATCATCTGTTTCTCTTTGCATAGTTAATCTGTACTCTCTGCTCTCTGTAGATCAACTTTCCCTGCTTTTCCATGTGACAGCTGCAGGCAGTTCTAAAGGTCACTAAGAAATCAACTGGTACCTCTAGGTCCCTTTCCAAATTTCTGGTAGTAAAGAACTTTCTTGGTTTATCCTGCTTGTGTGTCTACCCCATGGTGTACAGGGTAGGTGATTCCAACATGACTGCAGGGTCCCACCACTGTGGGTGAAAAACAAGTTTTTGAAAATAGGGCCATTGGTTGGCCTGGAATTCCATCTTTGTTTACTATAAAGACATACAGCATTGAGGCTGCAGGAAGAATGTGGGAGCTCACATATTGGCAGTTTATCTGGGGTGTCAGAATATTGCGTTTTGTATATTAAAGAAACCTAAGAAATTTCAATGGTTACATGAATGTTTTATAGCATTTTCTGCTAATTAAACACCTTAATAAAACTCTCTGGGTGGTGTACTTATTCTGTATTTCAGATATCTCTCAGATTTCTGGGAAAGAGTAATACATCAACTAGTAATTATTTGAGAAAATGCACACAGATTTGTATGGGTTGATGCTTAAATTTGGTCAATATGGTCATCTTGCTGCATTTTTTTTAACAGTAGGACACTGATCTGAGAAGAGAAATGGCTGGTTCTATCTATCTATCTATCTATCTATCTATCTATCTATCTATCTATCATCTATCTATTTTATTGATTTGCAGCGAGAGAGAGAGAGAGGAAGGAGGGGAGAGAGAGAGAGAGAGAGAGAGAGAGAGAGAGAGAGAGAGAGAGAGAGAGAGAGAGAGAGAGAAGCACATTGGTGAGAGAGAACAATCAATAAGCAGCCTTCTACACATTCCCCACTAGGGATTGAGCCTGAAACCCTGGCATGTGCACTGGCCACGAGTTAAACCGACGACCTCTCAGTGCATGGGACGATGTTCAACCAGCTGAACCACACTGGCCATAGTTGCATTTTCTTAATATAGTTTTCTACTCTCATTTGTAAATATTTTGAGCTGAGCAGACTGAGCTGAGCCTGTGGGAGGGTCAAGAGGGTTAAAGTTCTCAGGGAAGAGAGCTGGAAAGGAGAGAGCTACAGAGAGAGAGAGAGAGAGAGAGAGAGAGAGAGAGAGAGAGAGAGAGAGCTACAGACATCTGTGAGAGTCCCCTGGTCTTCAGCTGACTATTCAAGACTGGAAAAGGAACCACCAAAAGAGAGCAGTCAAAACATTCTCCTGAGCACAAAGCGGGCAAGGAGTTGTTGGTATTTCCAACAGCCAGATGGAGGTGGGGATGAGGTCAGGTACCCAGAGGGTACTTATTGCCTCATTAGGCAAAATTGAGCTTGAGACTAAAGGCTGCTTTGGTCTCGCCTAACAAAGTTTAAAAGAATTCTTACAAAAATCAAACAATTTCAAAGTAATTTAATTGCATCCCAGAATATTCAGAATTCTTTCAGAAAATAGTGAACCCAATAAGGTCACATTTACAGCTCCACCTTGCTTCTCATTTGGATAATTGCATACCCCTTATTTCTGAAGTATTATATCGTGGCTTTTATTATTTTAAGACAGCAAAATTCCTATTCAGTAGGCCAATACTGTACAGCATCTTTTACCTCTGTCTTAGAAAGAACAGCCACCAATACATTTCTCACTGTTTCTGGATTTTCTTTCACCAGCACACTCCCCATTGCTTCAATAAAGAGAGTTGCCCCTCACACCCGGAATGAGGCCCAGAAATCAGGATTTTAAAAAGATTTCCAGGTGATTCTAATGTTCAGCCAAGGTTGAGAACCGCTGTATTAGAGTGTACTCCCTACAGTGGTCAGCAAACTCATTAGTCAACAGAGCCAAATACTAACAGTACAACGACTGAAATTTCTTTTGAGAGCCAAATTTTTTAAACTTAAACTATATAGGTAGGTACATTGTTGTTAACTTAATTAGGGTACTCCTAAGGCTTAGGAAGAGCCACACTCAAGGGGCCAAAGAGCCGCATGTGGCTCGAGAGCCGCAGTTTGCCGACCATGGTCCTAGCATATTACCTTCCTGATCATTTTGAGCCCTTTTCACTGTCACAGGTATTCTAACATTTCTAGTTTTCTTAGCATGAGCCATCACTTTTCCCAGGCTTCTTAGAGCCATTTTAGCAGGGTGTTAGCACCATCTCTCAGGGTTCTTGTCAGATTATTAAGTCCTGTGTCACAGGAGAGTGTCCTATTACCAGACTTTGAATGCCAGGTTCTTGAGTCTCAACTTTATAGAAATGAGCACTGAACCCAGGACAAGATCAAGCAGATAGAGTTTATTGAATAGAGCTTGCGCACACGAGAGTCAACCAGGAAAGAGAAGTTGAGCTCCTCAAGGGTTTTTGTGGATGGCTTATACAAGGGCCTTAGGGAGGGACAGGGCTTGGGAATGAGGGTGAGATCAGTTGTCCCACTATCGTAATCTGGTCGTGGTTGATCCTGCGGTAGTCACAAGATGTTTACCATGGTCAGTGGACCGCTCAAAAGGCCTGTAAAATTATACTTGTGCACACATTCTGGTTGCCATTTAATCGACAAAACTATTTTGCAGAATGTGATGTTGAGAAGGGATGTTATCATTATACATTCTTTCCTTTAAGGATGTGATTAGGTTAATTTCAACTATGGAGTTTTACTGAAAGCAAGGAGTCATAGTCAGGCCTCTATGATGGAGTTCTTTTGGTGAAGATGGAGTCCGGTGTTACCCCTATTCTGTCTCAACCCCATATTGATAAACTCCATAAACTACCTTATCCGACTTCATGCTCCATACTTCTTGATCCAACCTTCAGAATCCAGCCCTATACACACCCTCCTGGCTTCCACCGAGTCACATTCACAAAGACTTGCTGCAGCTTCTGCATCCCTCTTCTCTCCTAGGAGGCCCAGGACATTTTGACTGGGTTAGGCTGTGATTTGACCCTAGTTACTAGTCTTGTAGCTAGGATTAGTGAGGGGGGAGGGGGAGAATCTGAGAGGGTATGTACTCTCAAGATTCTGCATCATCTTCAAGCAAGGACAGGGTAGTAAGCTACTTCTGCAGGGCTAGAGAGTAGGATCTGAGAGGTCAAGATTCTTAAGAGTCTCAGCCCAGATGTTCTCATTCCAAGTCTCAGGGTTCCACCTTGAGTAGCATACCTGCTGCGGTTGAGAATTCAGTTTCTCTCAGCTGGACCTCTGCTTTCCTTATCCTTCACTGTTGGGCCTGATCTGAAGCTTTTTCTCCCCTCTGTCTGCAGCAGATGAGAATCTTTCTATGGCAGCCGTCAGCAAACTAAGGCCCGCGGGCCGGATCTGGCCCGTTTGAAATGAATAAAACTAAAAAAAAAAAAAAAAAAGACCGTACCCTTTTATGTAATGATGTTTACTTTGAATTTATATTAGTTCACACAAACGCTCCATCCATGCTTTTGTTCCGGCCCTCCGGTC
Source organism: Myotis daubentonii (assembly GCF_963259705.1). NCBI lineage: Eukaryota > Metazoa > Chordata > Mammalia > Chiroptera > Vespertilionidae > Myotis > Myotis daubentonii. The sequence goes on along the minus strand of NC_081843.1, from coordinate 44,615,304 downwards.
CAGTTTAAGAACCCATTGTGGCCCTCGAGTCAAAAAGTTTGCTCACGCCTGTTCTATGGGCTTCCAAGGAGATCATCTGACTTCTATGCTTAGCTTTAAACTTGAGATTAATCCCCCTCAGAGTGTCACTGACTTTTACAGTGCATTAGTAGTAGCCAGCGAAAGTTGTCTGATTCTACAGATCTTATAATTGCTTTTCTTCTGAAGCCTCTCAAATACCTAAGACACCTGCCGGTGCTTTCTGACACACTGATGTCTCATCCCAACTTACCACAGATAAAAGTTTTAATAATGGCACCACGAGAGCACACCAGGGTTTATAAGCACCAGCTACCAGATGCTCATGATCAGTTTCCTCAAATTCTATTTTATAATTTGCTTCCTAGGACGACTGGTAGTACCAGCTATCTGCTGTGGACTTCCCTGGGATACACACTTGACCCAGAGGAGGTATGCTTGCAGCAGGATATTGGGGAATACTCCTGGACAAAATACAATACCTGAAACGGAGTGAGAGGGGCAGGATTGCGCTGAGGGGGGAGGTGCACTGTATTGCAGTTGCAATGACTTCATCAGAATCCTTAGGTTGCTCTAGGCCAGTGGTTCTCAACCTTGGCTGCACATTAGAATCACCTGGGAATCTTTTTAAAATCCTGATTTCTGGGCCTCACCCTCCGGAAATTCTGTTTCTTTGTTATTAATGTTGTGGCCCCACCCCTTAACAAAGAAACAGAATTTCCGGAGGATGAGGCCCAGAAACCAGGATTTTAAAAAGATTCCCAGGTGATTCTAATGTGCAGCCAAGGTTGAGAACCACTGCTCTAGGCCTGGAGGGCACAGAGTTGTCCCACATTGAGGCAAGCGGGCTGAATGAGCCCTTGCATGGCTGCAGTCATCAGTCGCTGGGAGGAAACCATTTCCTGGGAAGAAGTCTTTGTTGCCAGTGAGCTTCCTGCACCCGAGGATAATTGCTTGAGAGCGAGATTCAGCTGCGAGCCGCCTGCAGCCAGCATCCCGCGAGCACAAAACGGCGAGAATCGAGCTGCGAGATCTCAGCCGTGGTCTAGAGGGCGAGGTCACAGAGTTTACTCCAAACTCCAAACTTGTACGTGCTAATACCGTTTATGAGGAAATTCAACATTTTTTTTTCCGAAAGGACAAATCAAACGTGGAATTATTTAGCAATACGTCTTGAAAGAATCTTAAAATCACAGAAGTTCAACGCGCTGGGCTTTCAGATGAGGAATCGGAGGTGCAGGTAAGTCAGCGTTTTGCTCAGGGGGACAGAAGAGGCTGATTGTGGGTCTGGCGTTCGGGTGGCGTGCCTGCCGTCCCCAGGGCTCTCCGTTAGCATCCAGCAGGTCTGGAGAACCGTAGATCAGAGGTCGTTTTCCATAGTCCACAGTGTTAGGGTCTCGGCCCCACTGCAGTTTACTGTAGGCGTCAGAACATCATTGCTGTTTGCCTCAAAACAAAGTTTCTTCCTTTTCCCTCATTTTCTAAAGGCATTGCTGGTTTTTGGAGGACCAGGACATTAATTAGGTTAAGGTTTTAAGTTCCAGGAGGAAATACATACAACATATTGTACTTTTCTTGTTGAAAAAGTTTTGGGTAAAGTTAATTTTTGTTACCTCAGTTGAACAACCAGAATCACCTGCGTAAAAGTGAAGGCTCAACAGTCAATGGCCCCAAGTCAGTTGTTGGTTTTAAAAACAGATTTTCTTTCTTTTTACCTTTTTATTGACTTTATTGGGGTGACATTGGTTAATAAAATTGTATAGGTCCCAAGTGTACAGTTCTGTAATACACCGTCTGTAAATTGCATTGTGTGTTCACCACCCTGAGTCAAGTCTCTTTCCATTTATCGCCCCTATACCCTCACCCCCTTCTACCTCTCCCCCCCTTTCTTCTTGTGATCACCATACTGTTGTCTGTGTCCATGAGGTTTTTTTTAAATTCCATCACCTTTTTCACGCAGCCCAACACCTTCCCTCCCCTCTGACAGCTGTGAGTCTGTATCTATGACTCTGTTTCTATTTTGTTTGTTAGTTTATTTTGTTCATTATATTCCACATATGAGTGAAATCATATGGTGCTTGTCTTTCTCTGACTGGTTTATTTCACTTAACATGATGCTCTCAAGGTTCATCCATGCTGTTGCAAAGGGTAAAATTTTCTTCTGACAGCTGAGTAGTACATACAGTGGGGCCTTGACTTAGGAATGTCCCGACTAACGAGTTTTTTTGAGATACCAGCTGTCTGTGGGTCGATTTTTTGCATTGAGTTGATAGAGTAATTTGAGTTAACGAGCTCCTTAACGAGCTGGGTCTCAGAACCAATTAAACTCTTAAGTCAAGGCCCCACTGTACTCCATTGTGTAAATGTACCACAGCTTTTATATCCACTCATCTGCTGATAGGCACTTGGACTGCCTTCAAATCTTGGCTATTGTATATAATGCTGCAGTGCATAAATTCTCTCAAATTCATATTTTGGGATTCTTCCAACAAATTTCCAGAAGTGGAATCTCTGGGTCATAAGGCAGTTCCATTTTTAATTTTTAAAAACATTTTTCAGGAAACTCTATACTGTTTTCCACAGTGGCTGCACCAGTCTGCCTTTCCATCAACAGTGCACGAGGGTTCCCTTTTCTCCACATCCTGGCCAGCACTTGTTTGTTGATTTATGGATGATAGCCATTCTGATATTTTGAGGTGATACTTCATTTTGGTTTCAATTTATATTTCTCTGATGATTAGTGACATTGAGCGTCTTTTCATATGCCTATTGGTCATCGGTATGTCCTCTTTGGAGAAGTATCTATTCAAGTTCTTTGCCCATTTTTAAATTGGATTGTTTGTTCTTGGTGTTGAGTTTTATAAGCTCTTTATAAATTTTGGATATTAACCCCTTATCAGATATATCACTGGCGAGTATGTTCTTCCATTCAGTGGGTTGTCTTTTCATTTTGTTGATGGTTTCCTTTGGTTGGCAAAACTTTTTAGTTTGATGTAGTCCCATTTGTTTATTTTTTTCTGTTGTTTCCCTTGCCTGTAGTGCTATATCAGTAAAAATATCGCTGTGAGAAATGTCTGAGATTTTACTGCCTGTGTTTTTCTTGGTTTGTCTCAAGATTGCATACTAAGCTCGTTCCTCCCATAAAGCTACCCTTTGTTTCAACTAGAAGTCTGTGTTGAATTTCTCTGCTCTCAAAACGGAGCGTATTTCCATGAATAGGGAACAGCTTTCGGTGTTTGGCTACCCTAACTGTTATTCCTCTTATTAGTTTGTTCTTTCCCAAAACAAAGCATTCCCTCTTATAAACAATGTCACTTGTGGGCTCAAGTGTTTCCAGAAATACAGACATATCTTGGATATTGTGAGTTCGGTTCCAGACCACTGTAGTAAAATGAATGTAGCAATAAAGTGAGTTGTAATCTTTTTGCTGATGGAGGGTCTTGCTGATGGAGTGTTTTTTGTTTTAAGTACAAACAGAAAAGCCCAGAACAATAACAAAAACTGCAGTGCCTGTGAAGCTTAATAATAAACCAAAGAGCAATAAAATGATGTATGCCTGAAAATTGTTTTCAATTTGATAATTAAGTTCAATAATCTTTTAGTAAGCATTTATAATGTGCTAAGTATCGGGTCACTTGTTGGGTTACAAAAGTGTTCAAGATGTAATATCTGCCCTTAAGGAACTTGATCTCATTGGGTTGAGATAGAGACCTAGAGAAATGATTACAATTTAAATAATATGTATTTTTTTAAAAAAAGATGGGCACGGGGCTATAGGTTCACAGAGGAAGCTAAGGAATAACTGAGGCATTAGACCAAATGTCATGGTATTGTCTTGCGTTAACACTTGTATGGAATGGCCATCTAGTACTTCTAATTAGCAGGCTAAGCAGGAATGATTTATAATGCTAGCTAGCAAATACTGTGGACCATGAAGGAAAAAAGTAAATTTCTGTGCAATCCTGTGGGAATCAGGAAGGAGAGGGTTGAGTAGAGCAGGCACATGGCAAAGTTCTCAGAGGTGAGAAGAAACAAATTGAATGAATAAATAACACCTGCTTTAGATGGCAACCCAAGAGCTGTGGGAATCATCTAAAAGTGAGAAGCCTGGGAATAAAGCATAAACTTGCCCATGTTAGAGTTTTGCCTGAGGCCAATCCTGCTCAGTTTAATTTGACACTTTCCTGGAATGTATGATATAGAACATTACCTAAATCACCTTTGGACCTTGGAGAAAAATGCTAATGTCTTGTTAAAGTTATTACTATTGCGTGTTCAATATGCATTTCTATAGGGACTCCTTTTAATTAGGATAGTGTTTCAGTTTGCCCATCAAATAGACATAAAATAACCAGTTATTATAGTATTTGTATTGTTTGAATTATTATCAAATGTCAACTCCACTTCCTAGGAAATCCCAAAATGTAGCATTTTGTATTTTCAAATAAAAGAGTTCTTTAGAATGCATTATTCATAGCAAACTGTATATGGGGTTGTGTTTGCTTTTGTCCGAGCAGGTAATTTACTGTAATTTATTTTCTTAGAGGGAATGTAGGGGTGAGAAAGAGAAAGGTGAGAGAGGTAGGCGATGTCTCTGCATCTCTCACCATGGACACGCTCCTTGCTTTGCAGTCTCACCTTCATTATTATTTTCTTTTTCCCATTCTTTTCCTTTTGGGAAAATTAAAACAATACTTGAATACCATCTCCAAAATTTCCAAATTGTTAACACTTTGAACATTTAAACACACACACACACAGACACACACACACACACACACACAAATTGTCCTTTTCTCTCAAATTAACAAAAAAATCTGTTACGTTATTAACAGATCAGTACTGTAATTATTTTGCTGTAAACACCTGTGTAATAAAAGAACCTCAGTACATAAATGTGTAAACACTCTATTTTAAAATTAAGGGGAAAATTTATGTGAGATGATTTCCAGGAGATATTGTGTGAAAAACACAAGGCATGGAGCAGTCTTTCTAGGGTGGCTCCCATTTGTATAAAATGAAAATTGTTATTTATTCACAAAAGTCATACAACAAATATGTATTGAGTGGCCCACTGTGCTTGGGATTTTTCAGGGTGCTTGGGTATAGTGGTTGAATGAAACAAAGTATTCTCATGGAATTTATATTCTAGTTGAAGCAGACAGGGAAAAATATATGATTATGTCATGTAGTGATAGGTAATATTAAGGACACTAAAGCAAGTTAAGTGTGATAAGTAAAAACAGGGACTACAGTTACTCTTCCATGTAGTACTCAGGGATGACGGGACATTTTAACAGAGGCCTGAAGATGGGGATGGATAGGAGCAGATTGGAGGGAATAAGAATAAGAATGATATCTGTGGTTTTATTATTTTTGAGTTTTGAGTCATGAAACATACAAATTTGTCTTAATCCCCCAAAAGAAAGGAATGAGAGGGCCCTAGAGAAATAGCTGAATCCAGGTCTGGGCAGGGAAAGCACAAGGAGATCCAATGACATCTTGTGCCAGATGCAAAAAGGAGCTCGAAGACGAATGGGGTCACACCACCGAAATGACACCAGAGAGTAGGTCCTTAAGCTTTGTGTCCAGCTTCACTGTGTGTATTCACATAGTTAAATGCTAACGAGAGTTCTGTGAGAGCCACCCGACCTCGCTCTGGAGCTGCAGGTCGACCAGCACGGTCGACCAGCCCGGTGCTGTGGTCCAGGAGGACCCATGGATGTTTGCCCAGGCCCTGGACAGGCTGCTGAAGATGCCGCTTCCACTGCCACGGATTCGCACCCGGCCCTGGTGGTTTCCTGCGCTGGAGCTGAGAGACCCATTGGTGTTTTACCTGGAGGCATGTCTGGCTGACCCCATCTTCGGCAAAAACGGAATCATGATGCCGGAAATAGAGTGGATGGACCAGGTCCTGCTGACGGTGGAAAAGGTGAACTCCGGGAGCTTAATCGAAATCACTGTTTTCGGACAGCCCCGTGTCCAAAATAGGGCGAAAAGCATGCTCCTGAGCCTGGCAGCAAGGCACCGGGGAAACCGTGCCCGAGATAAGAAGATGAAACAACTGGAGAAGTTCTTGAAGGCCCATGGGTCACCTCCCCCAACTCCCCGGTCTCGATCTCGTGTTGCATGATATTGGCAGGAGCTTTATGAGAACCAACCTCTCCTGCTCCTGAAGTTCTAAAGAAGCAAGTGTCCTTAAATCTCAGCTTCTTCCTTTGGCTGGCTGGATGGTGGTTTGGTTATTCTGGTGCAGATATGAGTGCTGTTGTAATAAAATGAATTTCCTTTTTGTAAAAAAAAAATGCTAACAAAAAGCCGTTGTTTCTAAGCAATTTTCAATTCATAATGCTGTGTCAGAGAGAACTGATGTCCTGATTGCCAGCTTGGCTTGGGAGCTCAGTTTGTTCAAACTCAGGGGAGTTGCGAAATTCTCATAGGAGAAATGCTATAGAGAGAGCCTCAGATGGAGGTGCCTAGCAAAGGTCACAGCTAGCCATGACATAGGGACAGCTGGTTGCATACATGTCGCTGCATTGCGACATGTTTTCAGAGAATTCATACATTGTTGAAGTTGTTTTTCTGTGAATACCTTGACTGGCTCTATTGCGCACCCCCCCCCCCCCAAAAAAAAAATCCCAAGTTTACAGTTCTCAAACTGTGTGTATCTTTTCCTTCTTCTCTGTATTAGTATTTAATTAATGAAATTAATCTATTTATTGTTTTCTCTTGTAAAACGGCATGCTGATAAATAATGTCTTAACATTATTCTTGACATTTCCTAATTTTGTTTTAAATTTATGAGTCCTATTATGTCTGAAAACCAGTTGTGCTGGAGAAAGTAGGTCCATTTTTCCTTTTTTTTAAAAAGTAAAGATACTACAAGAATAATAATCACCATCCCTCCTATAAGGACCCTTCCTGAAAGTTAATGACGTAGCTGGGTTAATGGCCTTAAAATTCTAGGACCATCAGTTTCCCCCTATACTCATTAATTCTTCCTAAATGCTCAAGACTGAAGTAGTTAGCATTCAAATAAAATCAGAAATAGTGGGACCCAATAGGATATTGGTGAGATGTCAGAGACAGTATTTAGAGTGAAAATTATGAGAAAATACTAACTATATATGATGAATTCGTTGGCCTATAAAAAGAACTGAAAGCAAATAACTACTGGAGTAAAAGGAAAAGGGGAACAGAAAATAGCAGAGGTGTCCAAAGAAATAATGAATGGGTAGTTGAGTATATTATTCAGAGTAGGTAAAAAACAAGACAAAACACACAACAAAAAAACAAAAAAACACTACACACACAAAAACTCATCTGAAATGATAGTGAGAAATAGTCTAAATATAACCCTGCCAAGTTTGAATACTGCAAAGCTTTTGAATACCATATATAATTGAAAGTGGACTTTCAAAATTTATAGTCCCTGATAAAATGGGTCTATAAATTAGGAGGTAATGAAGGCTAAGATTCTAAAGAATGCTCCCACATTGAAGCTTGATTGCTGTAAGTCTCACCTTCATTTGCATGGTAGTAAATTGACATGAACATTTTTTTGCATGTGTAACAAACCTAAAGGAAAAATAGATACATATATTATTGAAAATGCAAGTAAGTAAGAGAAAATGCACAATACACTGTCCTTTCATTCTCAAATCTAACCCATCATAACACATGGAAATGAAAACATGAGTATGCTGCTGTATTTTAGGAAAGCATACTTCATAATGTAGAATAGAATTGCATTAGAGTGGAGGCTACATTTTGTGAAATTTGATAAAAAAAAATCCTTAGCTGGTTCAACTTATGTTGGGCCTATAATTAAGAATATAGAAATAATCTAGTAGAGTCTGTAGAAATTGTGATATTTTAAAGAAGACTATTGGAAAGCTGATTAGAAATCTATTTAATTTGGAGTTTAAGAAAATTGGACTTAGAGTATAAGGGGATCCAGCAGGGCAATTATGTGTATTGATTGGATATTGTTATACCATTGTATTGAGTCCCTTTTAGCATTTAAACAAATGATTACCAGCAGAGAACTATGCATTTAAAATTCACTCCATGTTACTGTGGAACAGAGTTCTGAGGCAGACCATAAATCTTGTGTGTATGCTTAACATAAGTATGGGTTCTTTTATTTTTCAGCATCACCTTAGTCATTCTTTTTTTTTTTTTTAAATTTCAGAGAGGAACAGAGAGGGGGAGAGAGAGAAATAGAAACATCAATGATGAGAGAGAATCATTGATTGGCTGCCTCCTTCATGCTCCACACTGGGTATCAACCCAGGCATGTGCCCTGACCAGGAATCCAACTGTGACCTCTTGGTTCATAGGTCAATGCTCAACCGCTGAGCCATGCCGTCCAGGCACCTTAGTCATTCTTAAGTTACAAAATCATAGAATTGGAGTTGGAAGGACATCTAGAGATGTTATCAACAAAATAACTTCTCTGCATCAATTTACTTACCTTTTACATAAACAATTCCAGAAACAAAACATTTTATAACTCCCCCAAGAGATCCTTAAATCATTGCAATGTTTATAAGCACTAACAGCTAGGAGTCCTGTTCCTTCTGGGCAGTGTATTTGTGTTTCCCACCCTTTCCTCTCCCTCTCCATCCGGCTTCTTACTTTTTGGATTCTACTTTCTTTTCATCCAAGTAAATCCGTTTCCCTTTTTTTTCTGCATCTCCATTGCAGGTTTTGTCTAATGCCTCAGTGCCTCATTTGTTTTCCTCATACTCTCAGCATCCCCAGATCTCTTATATTTTCCTCTGAGTCCTCAATGAGTTGATTTTATTTTGGATTGAGAGCCAAAGAACCAACATGTGATAAGTCAAGCTGGGAGGAAAATGAGAGATTGGAAAGTGTGAATACCTAAAGGACTATTTTCACCAATTGCAGGATTTAAAGGCATTCTTGCAGGCTTAGGAGAATATCAGTGGAAATGGCTGCCAATCTCTCTCTTAGGTTTACTTACCCTGGCAAAATTGTTGGGGCTATTTTCTGGCCAACACACTATTAGCATACATAAAGTTCTCTGTTGGAAAGTTTTCAGAATCAATTAGAGTCCAGAATATTTTTTTTAAAGCACAGCTGAGGGACTCATTTAATTAATTGCATTTCAGGATGCTTCTATTCTTGTAGGGGCTGCCTGTAAAATAATAACAAGGTGGCACAGTAAGGCCGTGGGAGATTTTGCACTTCAAGAGGCATCCATTTAGGTACATAGTTTCCATCTAGTAGGTTACCACATCATTTTGGAAGTTGTACCATCCCCCAAATCCTAATTTTATTACTTTCACAAAATTTTCTAAAGAATAATCTTTACTTTTTATCTAGAATTACTATCTAAACCAATTTACAAATAAATCCCGTGATTCTTCTTTTTGTGAACTGAATTTTTGATTCTTTTTTGTTGATAAGAAAGTCCTGTTGAGTTTTCACCATCAAGGCATTCCCTAGATTTACTTAGGATAAGTGCATATTTTTGTGCTAAGTGAGGAGCACAATTGTTCTGAAGGTCTCAGCTCCTAATGGCTATAGTATTATATTATAAAAAGGTGCTGTACATATTCAACAATATCTACACTAATAAAAGAGAAACATGGTAATTAGTGTCACTCCGCTACCCTTCCCATTGGCTAATCCCCCTGTCACTCACAGAGTAGGGCTGAGATATGCAAATTAACTGGCAGCCAAGATGGTGGTCGGCAGCCAGGCAGCTGATGTGAACAGGGAGGCTTGCTTGCTTCAGTGACGGAGAACTCCAACGTTCCCCGCCTGACTTGCCGGCCTCTCAGCTGCAACTCTAAGCAACTATGTTGTGAATAAAGAAGCTAAAAAAACCCCAGAAACCTGCTTTACTCAGTGGAGCTTCAGCCAGCCGGACCGCAACATTGTATCAAATACAGACAGTAAACAAAGGCCAGAAACCTGTTTTCAGCAGCCAAGGCCTCAGAGCTAAAGCTGGCCCAGAATAAAAAAAAAAAAGAAAAAGAAAAAAAGGAGCCGTTGGGAGCTTCAGTCCCAGCCTGAAAACAGCCCTCAGCCCCTCACCCAGACTGGCCAGGCACCCCAGTGGGGACCCCCACCCTGATCCAGGACACCCTCAGGGCAAACCAGCCAGCCCCACCCATGCACCAGGCCTCTATCCTATATAGTAAAAGGGTAATATGCCTCCCAGCACTGGGATCAGCAGAGCTGAGAGGCCTCCCTGCACCAGGATCAGTGTGACAGGGGGCAGCACCCAAACCCCCTGATCGCCCTGCAGCTCTATGTGTGACAGGGTGTGGCGCCCCAACCCCCCCGCCCCCCATGGGCCCTGCTCTGTGTGTGACGGGGTAGAGCCATAACCTCCCCATCTGCCCTGCCCTGAGTGTGACAGTGGCGGTGCCCCAACCCCCTGATCGGCCCTGCTCTGTGGGTGATAGAGGGCGGCGCCCCAGCCCCCTGATCCACCCTGCCCTGAGTGTGACAGTGGGCAGTGCCCCAACTCCCCTATCGGCCCTACCCTGTGAGTGACAGGGGCGAGCTCCTCAACCCCCTGATTGACCCTGCTCTGTGCATGACAGGGTATGGAGCCCCAACCCCCCTGATGGGCCCTGCTCTGTGCGTGACAGGGGGTGGCGCCGCAACCTCCCCATCGACCCTGCCTTGAGTGTGACAGGGGACGGTGCCCCAACCCCCCAATCGGCCCTACCCTGAGCATGACTGAGGGTGGCATCGCAACCTCCCAATCTGCCCTGCTCTGTGCATGCAGGGGAAGGCGCCCCAACTCCCCAATCAGTCCTGCTCTGAGCGCGACCAGGGGCTGCACCTAGGGATTGGGCCTGCCCTCTGCCACCCGGGAGCAGGTCTAAGCCAGTAGGTCGTTATCTCCTGAGGGGTCCCAGACTGCAAAAGGGCACAGGCCGGTCTGAGGGACCCCCCCTTCCCCTGAGTGCACAATTTTTTGTGCACCGGGCCTCTAGTATTATATAAAAATAAAAGCAGTATTTTTAAATGACAGTATTTGTATTACTAGAACTACTAGTATGTAGCCTCCTTATGATGATGGGGAGTTACTATTTGCAGATATATTCAGTAAAGTATCATTGTCAGACAAAAATTTTATTTCAGAACCAATACAGAGGGACAGGTTGCTGTTTTCAATGACAGAAGTGGGAATGTTGAAAATTTTGAAGCCAGAGCTCAAATACACTGGACTAGGGTTTTGGGAAACAGGATATGAATTAAGACACCAACTGATGAAATCTTTGTAGCTAAAGAAATATATCATTTAATTGGAGTGTGACAAGAAGGTTAGCTATGACAGATAACTAAATAAAAGTCACCCTTTTTATTCTGCAAGTGTATGCATGTGTGTTTGTGTATATGTACATGTGTACCTGTTCTATCGTATGAGATGATGAATTATAAATATGAAATATGGATAGTGAGCACTATGGTTACACATATTTAAAGGGAATAGTCTTTTACACATACTCCATGTAATCTATGCTGGAGCTTGAAGCTGCAGCCTGTCATCATTCTCTGTCCTCTAGAGCCTTCCTTAATCTAAGGAGACAGCAAACTTTTTCTGTGAAAGGGCAGATAGTACATACTGTAGGCCACAGGGTTTCCACGGTAACTGCTCAGCCCTGCTGTTATAGCTTGAAAACTGCCATAGACAATACAGAAACCAATGGGCATGACTGTGTTCCAAGAAAACTTTATTTCCAACAACAGGTGGCAGGTGGGATTTTGCCCTTAAACTAGTTTACTGATCTTTCTTCTAGATTGCTGTTTTCTGCTCATTAGATAGCTCTGTCATTTCTGGAGGTGCTTAGAATTTGAAATGAACTAAGGATCATTATATGGATATCTTTAGATCATTTCTAATTCAGTTTTAGGAATGTTTTAAAGGCATTTTTTCAGTCCTTTTCAGTCTAGCCCAGAGGAGCAATATTGCAGTGTGTCTTTTTTAAAATTTCCCTTTACAGTTTACATTCAATATTGTTCTGTATTAGTTTTAGACGTAGAGTAAAGCGGTAAGTGTCCTTTTAATTGCAAATAGTATCACATTGTGAGAATGGGGTACTACTTCTCTAAGTACTGGAGAAGACTTACAATGTGTGTAGGAAGAGCAGTGTAAAAGGGGGATAAATGGTGATGGAAAAAAGAAAAAAAAAGAGCAATGGCCCAAGATTCAGGCACCTGGAGGTCTAGTGTCTATCTCTGTGACCACATACCTTGGTTTCCTCAGTGGCAAAGGAGGATATTGGAACTAGACATTCTACAAATTCTCTATCATCTCTAGGATGTTATGTTGCTAAATTAAGGTTCTTGGCAAAGCTGATTCCATAGGCAGTCTTAGATATCCATGTTTTACTTCTGAGCCATTTTCCTCCGACAGAACAACAGCAGACACTGGTAACGTTTGAAGGGGAACACATTTGCTGTTTCTACCTTAGGAATCAATGAAAGGGATCACATTTGTTGGCAGTTTTTAACACAGGTTTGGAATTCGCTATGTATTTGTTGCTTACCTGCATAAGAGTAACATTGCCCTTGATGATATTTGTGAATAGAACCAGGAATATTTTTCTTTAAAAATGTGTAGCTATAATGCATATATTTTTTAAAAATTGGTTTATACTTTTAGTGTGACATGTTCATCATTTTTAAGTGCCACATTTCTTTTTACATTTTAACAGGTATGAAATCAAAATGTGTCATGTACTTGCTATCATTTAGGCAGAAATTGTGGTGTAGTTGTTATTGCCAATACATGGGCATGAAAACATATATATATATATATATATATATATATATATATATATATATACACACACACACAGACACACACACACACTATATATAGTGTTCATATATATTGGTCTTTGTCTCTCTCTCTCTCTCTCTCTCTCTCTCTCTCTCTCTCTAACAAAAAATCCACAGGGAATCCTGAAGACAATAGTGAGGCCCTATTAAAAAAAATGCTGTTTTATCAAGGATCTTGATGACACAGAACAATTTTATATAGAAAATTATGGAACTTAATTACTCAATTGGTCAGTAACATGGAATCTGAATGTAAAAAAAGTGTAGTTATATTTATTTCTTTTTACATGGACACCAATGATATATAATACATTTATGTCTAATAAGTTTAAATGAGCCATATTTGCAATATAAAATTGAAAGTGATAAAAAGTATTGTGACAATTTAATTGGCAGTGGCATTTTTTTTTTTTGCTCTTAGTACATAAAATAATGGTGTGTTCTTATAATGCTGGCATCTTAGATTTATAAACTTGGTATTCCTAAGTAATATGGGAAATGTCTAAAAATTTAGAGGAAAATATGAATTAAAAAGAGAAGTAGGAAGTAAATTATGGCTAAAAAAGAATATCTTATTTTGCCTTTCAACATTGAAAAGGGAAAAATTGATATCCTGATGGACATTTCTGTCAGAATAATGAGCTAAGATTACCAGTGGAATTCAGTGAAGTCCTTTGACCTCACCTATCTTATACCTCATTGTTTTTAGCACCCAGAACAATTGCTGGCATTGAGCTGGCTGCCCCAATTTTTTTTTCTTTCTCTCCTGTCCCCCCATGCTTTTTTGAGTTTGAGGATAAGGGATCTCTAGAGCAAAATTGGGAATAAGAGCGGCCACAGAGCCCTGCGTATTGTCTTCAGAGACTTTGGAAACAGCCCTGATCACCAGTGTAAGTTTCCTTTTGGCTTTGAGGGTTAATAATGTTTATAAAAGTTACTGTTTGATCTCTGAGTTCATGTTAGACAAACATGAGTCAACAATACTGATATTTAGAATAGCAGGTGTTTGTACTGAAACTGTGGCATAGACAGAAGAATTTAACCAGCTTGAACTAAATTAGAAGCAAGCATAAGTTATCACTGTATTTTAAAAAAATATTTCAGCAATTAAGAACTTGGCAAAAACACTTTCTGATAGTATTCCATAATTAAACTATCCTTTAAGCATTAGCTTGAAGAGCCAAGGTTATCAGTTTCTGAGCTAGTTTTGATAGAAGCAAATGCTAACTACACAGAATTCGTGCAAAACTTGTTTCCATATGGTCTCCGGTATGTTTTGTTCCTGCAATTTTTAGAATCTAAAATACTTTGGGAAGCTTAGGTGTCATCCCCACCCAAGCAAAACCAATTATTGCAAAACTCACAAAAGAATCTTCTTTGGGTAGAGAAATGAATTTATTAAAAAATAGATGTTAAGGTGTTGAAATGAAATGTTTGCTGAGTTATTAAGAATTTTACTATATGCATGTAGGTTATAGCTTTATATTATTTAATTTTTTTATTATTAGCTAAGGTATTACAAATATGTCCTCATCCCCCCCCCAATTAACCCCCAACCTCCCCCCACCGGCCCCGCACACTCATGCTCCCATCCCCCTGTTGTCCATGTCCATTGGTTTGGCTTATATATTATTTAATTTTAAATTTTTTTATACGTGTGCTGTTCTTTGACATTGAATATTCTAGGAATAAATAAGTCCAAATACCATATAAGTCTAAATACCAACAAATCAGTACAAATACCTCAGAGTTTAGTGAGAAAATGATGGTAATGCATATTAAGAAAATGTGTATATACAGGGATTAGAATTTTATGGAGAAATTTTATGTGATATATATAAATGCTAAGGAGCAAAGATAAGTTGGGGCAAGAGTTTTCACAGAATTCTTAAAAAACTTCTTCTTGGTATACCCCGCTAGAAAGGTTGAGTATTCTTGTCCAAGAGGTCTAGTGAATCTTAGAGATGGAAAAGGTGTACATTGATGCAGAGAGGAGGCAATTGACCCAAACACGGTAAAGAGCAAGAATCTTGAAATAGAAACAAATAGCCAAATAAAATAAAACTATTGCTAGGATGTGCCACAAATTATGATGATATGCATAGGATAACTACTATTCAGTGGTGGACAAAATAGGTATGATATTACCCTTATGCAACTTATATTCTAGTTTGTTGTAGCAAATAAAAAACAAGCAAATTAATGAAAGGAGCAAATTTGTAGTAAGCAATAGTACTACCACTACTACTTCTACTACTAATATGATGAAGAGGATATGAAACTAGATGCTACAACAGTGAATATTAGAGATGGGAGGATCTTTTAGATAGAGGAAGTCAGAGCAAATATCTCTAAGGAGTTAAATTTCAAGCTAAGATCTAATGGTTGAGAAGAAGTCGGGTGGGTATGGGGATGATGAGAGAACAGATAACACAGAATGAGGTTGATGGGTTCTGAAACTAAGAAATGTAAAGCCTGGAGCAAAGTAAGGAAGGGAGCAAATGCTGAAGTTGGATTAGATAGGTAGACAGGGCACAGGTCATGCTGGACATGGAGGGCAGAGTGGAGAATTTGGATTTTGTTCTAAGTGATATTAGTAGAAATTCTTTGGAGAGTTTTAAGCAAGAATATAAGCAAATACGACATTTTAAAAAGATTATTTTGGTTCTCATTTATATAGTAAGT
This sequence comes from Myotis daubentonii, assembly GCF_963259705.1. Taxonomy (NCBI): domain Eukaryota; kingdom Metazoa; phylum Chordata; class Mammalia; order Chiroptera; family Vespertilionidae; genus Myotis; species Myotis daubentonii. The sequence continues at coordinate 44,599,767 of NC_081843.1, read as the reverse complement.
TGGGGGGATAATTGTCCTCACCATCGCGCAACTACCTATGGAGCACTTAATATGTGTCACACCATAATCTAAGCATCTATAATTTATTTCTCATTTAATCCTGCCTAACAGGTAGGCACTATTATTATCCCATCATTTTATTTTTTTCATTTGTTATTTTTTATTGTTGATAGTATTACAGATATCTCCCATTTTCCTTCCCATTATCCCTCTCCCAGTCCCTATGAACCCCTCTCCCCTAGGTCTTCACTACCCTATTGCCCGTATCCATGGGCTATGCATATAAGCATATAAGTTCTTTGGTTTATCTCTTCTCATATCCCATCATTTTAGACATGAGTATAGTAAAGCACTAAGAGATCAATTACTTTGAGTGGGATGACATAGTTAGTAGATGGCAAGACTATGCTTTAAATGGAGGCACTCTGTGCTCTAAATCACTGTGCCGTCCTGTAAGTAAAAAACAAAACAAAACAGGAAATGATACTTGCTGTAGTCTGAGAGAGGTGTAGTACTTTGAACTTGAGAGTAGAACAAACAGTATTTGGTGATCGGTTAGAGCAGTGGTTCTCAACCTTCTGGCCCTTTAAATACAGTTCCTCATGTTGTGACACAACCATAAAATTATTTTCGTTGCTACTTCATAACTGTAATGTTGCTACTGTTATGAATCGTAATGCAAATATCTGATATGCAGGATGGTCTTAGGTGACCCCTGTGAAAGGGTCGTTCGACTGCCAAAGGGGTCGCGGCCCACAGTTTGAGAACTGCTGGGTTAGAGTTTAACTCAGAGGGGAGTTTGTAATGGAGAAGGAGAAGTCTAGGAGGGTACCTACATTTCTGTAGCTGGGTCACAGAATGCACTAAAAGTTAGAGTTTATGTTGATGAACAGTAAAATCACAAAATAGAATAATTTTGGAAGTGTAGTGATGTAATGTACTTTGTTATGAAAGATATGTTTGATGATACTGGGAAACCTGAGAGTCAGGAAATCTTTAAGGAGTCTGCTGCAATGACTCCTAGTTGAGAAGCTTGGGCATCTGTATCTGACAAATGTCCTTGAAACTGGAAAGGAAAGCATGGCAATGAAGAACATTTTTAAGGGAAATTTTTGTCTTTGAGGCTTACTGGACTTGAGAAATGAATAACTTTGATGGTGACCTAGGTATAGTTTTTAATCGTTGGCCACTTTCATTTTGTTTCTAGGAGTTGCATAAACCCTTAGGCAGGGATGAACCTAGTTGCCTGGACCAGTCCCCTTCAAATTAGTACCCGTGCCCTTGAGAACGTGTCACATACAATACTGAAATTACACAGTTAAAACTTGTATCCTGTTCATGACTTAGAAATTAAAAAAAATCATTATCTATTAAAGGTGATATTTTTAAATCCTCACCCAAATATATGTTTATTGACTTTTAGACCGAGGAAGGAGAGAGTGAGAAACATTGATCAGTTGCCTCCTGTACGTTCCCCAACTGGGGATTGAGCCCCAAATGTAGGTATGTGACCTGACAGGGAATTGAACCCACAACCCTTTGGTGCACTGGACAACACTCCAACTACCTGAGCTACCCGAGCTACCCGGCCTGGGCTGAAGGTGGATTTAATAAATATTTATTGAGGGCTTACTTTAAAATGTCAGCAATGTTCTAGAGATATAATGGTGGCAAAACAATGCTAACTCACTGTCCTCATGTAGTTTTTCTTTTAGTCTGGAAGATTCTTTATGCTTTGTATTTTGTGATGCACATGCTCACAATGCAAAATGGAAGGACCATGCATGAACATGTTAAAAACAACATCATTTTCATGTTGTTCTTCATAAACCCCAAAGAGTAAAAGCAAATACAGCAAATATATCCCTATATAAAAGTTCCACAAATTTTACTTTGGTAGCTTTTCATTTAAAGGTAAATATCTAGAGGATTCAATTTCAGAGAGCTGATGGTTTTTAGGGTAACTTTGTGTTAAAGCCTCTTGAGATTTGTTTCAATTTGTATTTTTGAGCAAAATAATTTCTAATCATGACACATAAACATAACAAATATCATCAAAATAAAAATATTTGTTTTCCTTTGTCTAACACACTTTGAGTGCTAATTTTCCGTGTTCTATAAAGTACAGATAAACATGCTTTGTCGTAGCCCTGTGGGACTTTGCTGTCTGCAGCTGATAGCATTACTGTGCTATTTCCGTTTTCCCATAGGACTAGGCCAGGTCAAGTAAGGAGCTGGGTAAGCTGCTTTTTAAAGGGGGATTTTAAATGTTATTGAAATGAGGACAGAAGCAGAGGAAGCTGAAGTCCACTAGGTGAAGATAAATAAAATACATGTTTGTACATCAGACAACTTTGTGAAGCCTCAGGGTAGAGATAGGGTAGGACTAGGAAGAAGGGAGGTATATATAAATGAATGGATGATTAACTAGGCGTGGCCTGGCCTGAGTGGGTGGTGGCGGAGTCAAACAATTCAGTCTTTAATAGGAGATTAGGGAAAATAGGCTGAACATCCCAACTATGATCACAATAGCAAGGAGAGCTATTATCATGCTTCAAAGAAGAGTGTGACACAGTGAGAGGGCTAAGTGAAGAAGAAAGATTTGTTCCCTGAGGTTATTGCTATGAGAAAAAGAGGAAAGTGTGGTTGCCCAGGTGAGAAATGGTCAAGTCTTACACTAAGTGGCAGACAACTGAAGAAAAGGAGTGAGTGTAATCATAGCATTTTAGAGCTGGATGGTGCCTTAAAGATAATCTTCCAGATGAGAAGTTGAGATGATATCATTTACTATTTGAGTGACATTGAACCAGTTTCCTAATTGCTGATGCCCGGTTTTATTAATTTGTAAAATGGTGTCTCAGTAGTGTTGTAAGACTTCAGTGACATCATGTATGTGTATTATAAACCACACAGATGATAGATAGGAAAGGTATAATTATAGAAGACATTTTGCGGAAAGAAATGATAGGTTTTGGCAATAGACTAAATAAATATGCAGGGTGAAAGAGATGAGTCAGAGTTTAGTCATTAACACATTCTGTTCTCTTTTGGTCATATGCATTTATGAGACTCTAAAATGAGGATGGTAAACATTCATTTGAACGTTAAGAAGACGATTGTTAAAAACAATTTTATATGTTGGCCTTTTGAACTATAACTCCCGCACATTCCACACTGCATAAGGCAATCATCTGAGTGGGTTTTGTTTATTGTGTTCTATCATTTGTTGAGCACAAGCATCAGGTCAGATGTTTCTCTTTCTCATGCTGTGTGATGAAAGATTTCATTCTGTGTCAAAGACTTGGCCTTGCTCTGCAGTGTTCTCCATGGGTCCCCTTGTCACGTTCATCAGCTAGGTTTGGCTTGTGAGTGCCTTGTATAGGGAGTTTGTTTTTAGCAGAGTTCCATAGAATCACTCAGTAGTTCTTGTTTCACATGCACTATTGCAAAAAGTGTCCAGGTGTCCAGGTGCTGTTTTTGTTGGCTCAAAAAAACCTTGAATATACTTCTCCAGTGGATAGCTCAGTACCCTGACCCAAGTCACTTACTTGTGAACACACTGGTTCCTATCATAGCAAAAGGATGTTTTATTTTCAAATAGAAAAAAAAAAAAGAAATTCTAGTTTATTGGCTAAAGAGCCTGGGTTTGAAAGCCTGTCCTCACTTCTGCTAAAGATATATTTTACTTAAGACCCATCAATTCTAAAATCTTCTCTCTTTACCCTCACAAAACAAAAGTACCTACATATTTTATTCCTACAACTTTACAGTATACCTCCTGAATCAGCCAGGGGGAAATAGAAGAATCCTGTGACAGTTTTTGGTGCCCAGATGACTATCCTGCTAATACCTATCACCAGCCTAAAGGGATCTGGCCAATTATAAGAATGAGCTCAAACAAAGCCATACCAGTCTGCTTCTTAGATTTAGAGCCAAGGCCAACAGGTTCATGAGCCATTCTGTAAATCTCATACAACCACCTGCCACTGTGACATGTCAGTGATTCTGAGCATTTGATTCTCCCAATTGGATTTTTTTTTTTCTGATTCACTGTATGTTTATGGAAGTTGAAGGGATGACTTTGCTAAGTAGTCGTAGCAGTTGGGCTCCCTGGAGCTCTCTCCATATCCACTGGGGAGAAAGCACCCAGTTTGGATAATAATTAAAAGAAAAAAAATTGTTCATGTTCCTCTAAGAACCTCAGACTCAGGGAGGACCCAAACTTGAGCTCCAAAAAGGCAAAAACTTGTTTCTCTTAGCTACATTTAAGGATCTGGTTTATCTTTCTGTCACAAGTATTGTCCAATAGGTTGCTGCTGTGTTTCAATACACTAGTAAAGTGCTTTTTTTTTTCTGCCTGAGATTATTCTACATCAAGCATGTCAGACTCGCTGCCCTCCGGCCGCATGTGGCCCACAACGAATATTTTTGCGGCCCGGCCAATATAACAGTATGTAAGAAATGTTTTAATAAAAATTTCTTAACTTAATTTTTACAATATCCTATTATACATAATTATTAATAACATTCACTAATGACTGATTACTATAATCGTGTTGCATTCATTTCCCTTACATGCCTTATGCGCAGGCGCATCATTTCTCTCCACTAATACTAGCAGCACATATTTTAGCAACCGATTGCCACGTCATTAGCCTTTACTGACTTATTTGGTGTGTGCAACAGGAAATATTTTGCTTTCAGAGAACAAGAAAATAGGTTGATTTGCATTACGCTTATTAGTGCAGTTAGTCAGTGTTTGGTAAGTTAATGTTAAGAAAAAATAATTTTTAAAATGTTCTATTATTTTATGTTAACGATTACTCGTTTATTTCAGCCCTTTGTATTCAGCATGTCCCTATCGAAATAAACCTACATTTCTATGAAAATTGAAGCTTTTGTTTTTTTGTGACCCACATAAACTTAAACCTTATTTATTTGGCCCATGTTAGCCTTTGAGTTTGACATGCTTGTTCTACATGATGCCATCAGACAAAGCATGTTCATTTATTCTGTCAGCAATCTTAACACCATCCAAGTGATCTGTTCTTTTTTTATCATTCATTCAAGAAACATTTGGGTGTTCCTTCCAGGCCACTTTCTGTACTAGACTTGTATGAAAATTTAGTTGGTTCATAATGCTAGATAAGTACTCTAATAAAATATGAATCATCTGCAGTGGAAATGGAGAGAAGTGAATCATATTGTAAAATTGTGAATTTGCAATTTTGAAAAAGCGAGTCCATTCAAGAAGCAGCAGATAATTCAATGTTGGTGAATTGTAGGATCAAGTAGACAGAGATAAGTTTGCTAAGTTCCATGCCAGATCATGAGGATCTGCTTTGCCCTAACAAAGCAAACTCTTGAATGCCCTACCTGTCTCTCCTCAGCCTTCATGAATTCATCTGCAGCTGGAAAATGTGTTTCTGGAACACTGACATCTTCCCACCTCAGAAGTATCTGCTTCTCTCTTTTGTGCCTGAGATCTTGCTCTTCTACCAGGGAAGATGGCTCCCTTTCAAGCACTGCAAATTGGAAAGGAGTGTTGCTGTGCCTCGGAGCACTCTCAACAAATGAGGTGATAGTCAATGATAAAGTGTGTTACACACACACACACACACACACACACACACACCCCACACACACACAGGGTCTGCAGTGGGATTGAGCCCCAGTTACCCACAGAGGTAACCTACTTGTTAACACATCCTTTATAGACTTTTCTCCCTTCCCTGTCTCACTTTTCCATTTGTGCTTACTGGGATCACCTCCAAAGAACCAACCTTCATTTACATACTTATTTCAAACTAAGACAATATGATAAAGTGTGGGCTTGATCCTTTAGGTTATCAAAATCCAAGAATAATTTTAAAGCAGGGGATAGATGTGATCTGATTTACATTTCAAAAAGTTCACCAGAAGTGTAGAGAATATATTACAACAGGACAGCAATGGAGGAGCCAAGGATTGTAGGTGATTGTTGAGTTAATCTGGGTAGGAAATGACTGTTTGGGGTGGTGAAAGACATGTAGAAAATATATCTTTAACCCTTTATACATTAGTATCACTCTCCAATTGGAGGGGCAGTCTTTGTAACAGTGTGAACCAACCCAGCCTTGTTCCTTGGTTAAGCCTCATCTTTCTAACTCTGATTTACTATCTTTCTATTGCCTAGTCATCCACTCTCAAATTCATTGTATGGCCTGCGTTTATAATCTGGCTTTATTCCATGTGAAACAGACTGACTAATGCTTCAGTAGAGTCTTAACATTCTTGAAATCCCCTTTCAGAGCAGAAAGGAGAGTTTGGAACCTCTTCCCTACAGGTTGCAGTCTGGCTATTAGAAATTAAGGGCTCTCTTCCTGGGGTTTATTCCTATGAGACGTTCAGTAAGCTTACAAATTATGTTAAAAAAAAAACACACACACCTAAAGATGACTCATATCAGTTGCTGTCATTTTTCTACATTTGTATCTACTGAAGCTGCTTATTTACTTGGAAAACCATGGCCTGCAATTTGGTAAATGGCTACCCTAAAATTGGGGTAAGTTGGTGGTGTTCAGACGATGGCTTACTGGTTTAAGCAGCTGTGCTTCTCACTGGGTTGAAAGGAGATCACAACTGTGGTGGGTCCTTCTTGTGTTGACTGCTTCAGGATGGAGTCCACACCAGTCCTGAATTACCTGCTGGTGTGGAGTGTCAATAGTTAATACATTGTCCTATCCTATTTCATGTTTTGTCTTTCAATTTTAACTCTGTATAAATATAGATAAACATAAAAATAGTATTAAAATTACACTTTAAAAACGTTAAGTTGTAAGGTATAGAATGTACTGATTTTATCATCTATCTGTATCCATTCATTACTGATATTCCAGAAACTAACTAATTCTCTCACATCAAATGTTAAAAGTAGATTATTCTCTAAATGGTATTAGATAATTGGTGGGATTTTTGGAATAAAGTTTCATCCATATTGCACACCAAATGTACTCCAGGGGTATCAATATTTAAATATAAATAATAAAATGAAATACGTACATAAAATATTGTTAAATATTTTTCTGATCTCACAGTGTGGAATGTCTTCCAGTGCAGCATATGAACAATTGGTTTTCTTACTATCTGAGATGATAATTTGTTTTTAGAGGAAACGTTCCTTATTTAGCAAAATGCCTTAACATACTTGTGGATTTTCTATTGCCTACCAATATTTATATCATTTTTAATTAATTTTTAAAAATATATATAATTGTTGATTTCAGAGGGGAAGGGAGAGGGAGAGAGAGATAGAAACATCAATGATGAGAGAAAGCATTGATTAGCTGCCTCCTGCATGCCCCACAGTGGGGATCAAGCCCACAACTCAGGAATCAAACTATGACCTCTTGGTTCATAGGTCAACTCTCAACCACTGAGCCATGCTGGCCAGGCAATATTCATATCTTTTTTTCCTCAACACAGACAGATTGCATTTCTAGACCCCTTTGTATTTGGATGGGGCCATGTGACTATTTTATGCCAATGGAATATGTATGTCAATGATGTATGTGATTTTAAGAACACTGTTAAGAGCGTTTTTGCCTTTCCTAAGCAGTTCTCTCTTTTGAGCTCTGCTCTTTGGAAGCAAAGAAGATGATGGAGAATAATTCAGGGTTCCTGAATAACTGGACATAGCTGCTCTTCTACCTCTACCATTGCACTGGATGGCAGCTTAGAAAAACTGTTGCCTTTAGCCCCTGGGTTTGGGAAGTGTTCGTTACAGTAGATATTCTACTCTGACCAAAACAAAGTTGTAGGATTGAGCTGGATCTCAGACAACAAAAGAAATATTTAAATTGTTCTACATTAATACTAATTTGTAGTAAAAGAGGTGTGGATTAGAGGAGAGTGAAGAGCTATCTATGTAGGAGATAAGGTCCATCAAATAGAGCCAAGAGACTTTTAAGAAGAAGAACAATTCACTTGGAATACTCTCACATGGGTTTCCCCCCAAATCTCAAAGTCTATACACAAAATTGTTATGTGTGAATAATTTGTAACAAATTAAAGAAAGAGGCTGGGTACTAAGTCTGGCTAAATGAAATGCAAAACAATTGCCTAAGTGAGATGGTAAAGTGATCATTAAACAAATTCAGTGGTAACTAGAGCCTGAGGCGACTAGGAAAACAAACTTCCAGGTGCATGGTTGTATTTTAGTTCTAAGAAGGCTAGTGACATCGGCTGACATTTGGTTTAAATGAGGATAAGAATAATGGAAAACTATATAAAGATAGATTAAATTATTTACATTTTTATATAACCTACTACATAAACAAAAGTAAAAGATACATGACATATTGGTTCTATTTGGCAGAATACTTATTTTATTCTTATGGATGATTATTTATAACAACTTGAGCAGTGCAATTGAACAAATGGGCAGAGAATATAAAGGGACAATTTATAAAAGGAAAATTATAAATGGATAGTACATATTTGAAAAATATCTCACTAGAAATAAAAAATGCAAAATAAGATTCATATAAGGACAACACACAATGTTGGAGAGAGTAGACATTGTTCATAAAGCTAGAGGAGTGTGAATTAGTATTAGTATGAGTAAGCATGTCAATTTGCTAATATATAGTAGTATATCAGCCTCTATATGACTTTACATTCAAATCACATGGGGAACTCTTAAAAGCAAGAGAAACTTGGGCTGCATCCTAAATCAATCAAATCAGAATCTTTAATGATGGACTCCAGGTGCCAATATTTTTTAAAAGCTCTCCAAATAATTCCAATATGCAGCCAGGATTGAGAAACATTAATTTATCTATAACCTTAAAATATATTGACTCATTGCTTCTAAATTTCTGTTATTAAAAACCATCTAGAATAAAACTAGATTGTACACAGAGGTTTATGTATAAGAATGTTCAGTAAGGTTATAATAGTGCAAATGGGAAATGACCTAATTGCCCAATAAAGAAATATTGTAGAATGCTATACACAAATTAAAATTATATTAGGAGAATATCATATGGGAAAATGTTCATTATTCACTCACAGCAAATACAACATTTTATGAAGAACATGATTCCAAATTTGTGAACTATATGTTCTACATATTAATAGAAACAATATTAATGATATACATAAAATATTTAATACAATTTATCTCTTGGTACACTGAAGTTAATTTTATAATAATACAATATTATGAATATTATGTACAGAACATAGATAAATTTAAAATACTGTACAGCATGTACAACTTATGATAAAGAAGGAGGGAGAAGGAATGGAAAAAAATAGCTCATTTCTCCTGGGCTATTTAAAGACTTCTACTGTAGCAGCAGCTTCAACCCTTTAACTCTTTGAAACTCTCTTAGCAGCTCTTTTCCCCCATTTATCTAGCCAAAGTATTCCTTCTATTCCTCACCTCTGGACTCTGTCCAGATAAATGTCTTCTTGAAATTACCCTAAAAAATGAGAGCTCGGTGGCTTAGCAAGCCATCTTAAATTGCCTCAGGTGTTGATTGGTTTAGGGAAGTGGGGGAAGAAGAATTCATTTCTGGTTGTCCATGATGAAATTTTTAATATACTTCCTAAAGAGAAGTGTGCTTACACATGATGGATAGCTTATAGGGTGTCATTCCAAATAGATTTCTGTACATTGTGGTTCAAATAGGCTTGTAGTAGCTGCATTGGGAACTCAATCATCATTTATATAATGTTTATTTAATGAAGATACACCTTTGAAAATAACACACTGGTTTACAGTCTGAAATTGAGAATTGTTTTTAACCTATTTATAGTTTTCTGACAAAGTATTGGGCCTTATTACTTTCTGCTATCATATGACTAAAGGGCAAGGTTTGTTGTGTACTGCCACTGTGACACCATCATGTTTCTGGGTTGTACTATTCCCGTGATCTGATTATAATTTTTATTGATTGATTGATTTTAGAGATAGAGGAAAAAAAAGAGATAGAGGAACATCAATTTGCTTGCTCCGCTTATGTATGTATTCATTGGTTGCTTCTTGTATGTGCCCTGAGATCAGACATCCAACTTTGATATATCAGGACAGTGCTCTAACCAACTGAGCTACCCACTGCCCAGCCAGGGCTCTCCTTGTGGTTTTGATTGGAATTTATATAGTTACTAGTGTCCCAATGCACGGATTCGTGCATATTGACAGGAAATCAGGAGCCCATGCCCATGTGCCCCGGGGGGTTTCAACATCCCTGTGAGCTTCCAGGAATTCGCCTGGGGAATCTCTCCTCCCCACAGCTCCCTGAAAAAGTATTTCCAAATGTCCCTTCTGTGGCCAGGGTCACGCCTTGCCAGCCAGGAGGTCCCTGGTGGATGCCTAAGGCCGTGCTGGACACTTTTCACCACTCGGAGCCAAATAAGAGATGCTCCAAGGTGAACAATACAAAGTTGGGGATCTTGAAGGCCGAGGGTGCTCTCTTGCCCCCGCCCCCACCCTTCAGATCCATCTTTCTGACTTTTACCCCAGTTGTCAGTCGCCACCTTGTGGCACTTTCATATTGCTGCCTTCCTCTGTACCTCAGGGGCAATTAGTAAGGAGCCCTGCGGTAGCATCAGGCTCCTCCTGTTTACTCAGTGTCAGCCCTTCATCCCTTCCCCGGAGATTGTACCTGTAGGCTTATGGGGTATGTGCTTCGTCTTTAATATATTTTATCGAGGCCTTTTTGTTTTCATTGTATTAATTATCATCTCCTTGATTAACTTTATTTCTAAGTAACATCATTTTTATTGCTATCAAAAGGAGATTTTTAAATTTTAGTTTCAGATATTTTGTTATTAATGTATAGAAATTAAACTGATTTCTGTAGCTTGATTTTGTGTTCTTCAACTATACAGAATTTGTTTATTAGTTCTAGCAATTTATTTGGATTGTTTAGTGTTTTCTACATATAAGAGCATGTCATTTGCAATCAAATACAATTTTATTTCTCCTTTCAGATTTTGAAGTCTTTTATTTCTTTTTGTTGCCTATTTGTTCTGGCTAAGGCTTGCAGTAGGAGTGGTGAGAGTGGACAACCTTGTCTTATATCTGATCTTAGAGGAAATGCTTTCAACATTTCACTGTTGAACATGATGTTAGCTGTGGACTTGTCACGTGTAGCCTTTATTATGCTGTGATACGTTTGTTCTATTCTGCTATGTTGAGAATTTTTATCATAAAAGGATGTGTTTTCAAATGCTTTTTCTGTATCTGTTTAGATAATCAGGTCACTTTTATTTTTCATTCTATTAATGTAGTGTATTACAGTTATTACTTGCATATGTTCAACCATTCTGTATTATATATATAAATCCCACATGATCATGGTGTATGAGCCTTTTAATGTGTTGTCAAATTTGGTTTGTTAATAATTTGCTTAGGAGATTTACAACTAATTCATCAGGGACATTTGATTCTTCTCTCTTTGTTCGTAGTCTAGCTAAATGTCAATTTTGTTTACTTTTTCTAAACTAATTTTTAGTTTTGTGTGTTGTCTTTGCATTTGAAGTAGAAGTCACCTCCTTCAGACTTTACTATCTGCCTTTAGGAGAGAGATACCTTCTGTCATCCTTAGTAGATGTTCTGAGGCTATATCAGACCTTTTGTTGGGTACACCTGCTCCATGCTTCTTATGGTAGAATTCTGAAGCTTGTATGCCTTTTGTGGATCCTGCAATACCCATGGTCAAGTGCTGATAGTCTCTCTTTGAGTTTTCTCAGATATGGTGCTAGAGCTCAAGTGTGTGGTTCCCTGTCCCACATTTTGGCTGGCTTTTTTGCACACTCTCTCTAGCTGTCTGCCAAAGCCTGCTCTCCCTGCTGCCATTAGGAGCACACAGGGAACCAAAAGGTGGGTGTGGGAAATGCGGGTGAGGCATACAGAGTGCTTGGAGGTGCCCATGACCAGTCAGGGGCATCCATAGTAAGGTATTCCCACTGGCTCATTTGTGGGTTTCTTGATGGGATGCAATATTTAGTTAGTAGGATTTATGTTCCTTTAATATCCTCCCAAAGATCCTACCTGGTGTTTTTCCCAATGCTCCGTCATTTTGCTCATAATTTAGTATTCTGAATGGTGGAAGAAGTGAGTACATTTGACATTGCCCTGAAGAGCTGAGGAAGCCAGATGCTCACTCACATGCTCTCCCTTTCCCCCACAGGAAGAAATTATGGGCTGAGGACAAATCTCTCTTGCTTCTAAGGTGTGCTGCTTCAGACAAACAGGTAAAGTCAAACTGTTCCTCTTACTGCAGTGTGTTCAAGGTATATATTTTTTTGCTCCAGTGGTATGCTGGAAACATGAACATCCATAAAGGCTCTCTTGTTTATGAGTGATTTTTTAAGTCATTGTTCTATAGAAGCTTATGGGCCCATAGCTGAGGGGCTGGAGTGGTTCACTGTCTGTAGCCAGGATTGGGGAATGTCTGCCTATTATATGGATCAACGCCGGAATTTTGTTGTTGGGTGGGAAACAAAATGAGGGATGTCTTATGCTATCATGATGCTGATGTCACTCACCCATAAGTTGTTTTCACTTTTACTAAGTTTAAAATATTTTAAAATTTCTCGTAAGATTTATTCTCTGACTCATGTGTTATGTAGAAGTGTTGTTTAATCTCTACATATTTTAAGGTTCTCCAGTTATCTTTCTGTTATTGATTTCTAGGTTAATTCCATTGTGGTCTGAGTGCTTGATATTGTTTATTATTTTTAATCTTTTAAATTTGTTAAGGTGTGTTTTATGCTCTAGGATTGGTCTGTCTTGGTGAGTATTGCATGGGGGCCTGTGAAAAATATATTTTTGCCTGGCCAGTGTGGCTTTAGTGGTTGAGCATCGATCTATGAACCAGGAGGTCATGGTTTGATTCCTGGTCAGGGCACATGTCCAGGTTGTGGGCCTGATCCCCAGGGTGGGACATGCAGGAGGAAGCCAATCAATGATTTCTCTCATCATTGATGTTTCTTTCTCTCTCTCCCTCTCCCTTCCTCTCTGAAATAAACAAAAATATATTTTTAAAAATATCTTTTCTGCTGTTTATGGATGAAGTAATTTATAGATGTTATATATAGTTATATATAGTAATTATATCCAATTGGTTCATGGTATTGTTGAATTCAACAATATCCTTACTGATTTCTGCTAGCTGGATATGTCCGTTTCTGAGAGGGTTGTTGAAGTCTGTAACTAGTAGTAGAGTCATTTACATTTCCTTGCAGTTCTGTTTTTGCCTCATGGAGTTTGATGCTCTATTATTAGGTGCATACATATTAAGAATTGTTATACCTTCTGGGATAATTGACCCCTTTAATATTATGTAATGCCCTTATTTTACCCTTCATAACTTTCCTGTCTTCTCTGTAATACATACTGTTTTTTACATAGTGATCAAGTTTGTTGGGAAGAAGAGCTTGGGAAGGGTTTGAATTGCATTTATTCTTGATCCCTATTTGTTCATTTCACTCAGTATACACATAAAGTAAGTCTTGAAGCTGAAGGTCCTGAGAAATATCTTTAAACTAGTTTTCTGTTTGAATACAACATGGTTACTAATTGTTAATTAAATGAAGAATAGACAATACCATGTGGCTCTGTAATTAGTCAAGATTTCTACTTTTTCACCCCTCCCTTCTTTTGTTTTCCTTCCCTTGTTCATTTTCTTTCTTTAAAAAAAAATTAGCACCTAATAACTATAGCACAGAATGAAAACAGAAAACTACAATTTATCAAAAATATAAGTGATAAATATGAATTACTCTAAAACAGAAGAAGACAGTAAGTGTACTAAATATAGAACATAAAAATTCTGTGGAGCTTCTACTGGAGGGGAGAGGGGAGAGGAAAGGGGAATGCTTTGTGAATGCCATATCATGCTGAGAAATATCAGCCTTTTCAGCACAGTAATCAATTTAGAACTTCTATATGCATCCCCCAATATCAAGTTCAGATAGAATAAATCGATTTGTTATGTAATTCTTTTTACGCTCATTGTTTTCCTAAGGGTCTGCATGTAATTACACTTTTGTTTTTTTGATGAAGTAGTAACTACCCAGGACACTCATATAATATAACCTATGTAATTTGGCAATCTTATATTCGGCATGTTCTATAGTTCTGCTCTGTTTTGTTTTTTAACGTACTGAGGTTTCCTTTGTGTTTGTGTGACACTGAGGCTGATTTCCAAACACCAATTTTATTCTATTGCTGTAGTAACTATGCAGTTTGGGAGTTGACCCCACCTCCAATGGTGGACCTTAATTAGTCTAAGCCAGTGTTCATTCCCAGCCGCAGGTTAGAATCTGGGGAGTTTTTACAAATTACAGATGTCTGAGTACCACTCAAAGGGATAAGGCCTGGTTATTGGAATATTTTTTAAAAGCTCCAAAGGTGAATCTGAAGTACAGCCAGAGTTGAGAGCAACCACTTTTAGGCAGCTATTTGTTTTAGCTTCCTCTGGCTTAAGCTCTCAGGTCTAAGTCCTTAGTGAGAGCATTTCCACCAAGACAGCTCTGGTATGTACACAAGATCTAGTGTTAGTGCATGGGACCAGAAAGAAAGTTGCTATGCCCTTCTTGGTAAAAATTCCTCACTTTAAAAAGAAAGCTATCGAAACATTTGGTCTTTAATGTATCTGAATACTGACATTTGTTTGGTATATGGACCAATATTTTTGCTTTCACCTCGCTGCCAGTACCTACAGAAACAGAGTGAAGAAAAATGCAGGGTCATGGAGTCATCACTGGATTTTCCCAATTCTGAAATTAGCCTTATAGCTGATGTTTCTATAGATGAAATTAACCAATTGATGAGACCCCGCCTATAAAATTTTGGGCACTCTTAGATTTCATATCTTCAGCTTAATAGTTTATCTCTGCCTGATGCAGTAATGAATTTTGTCTGTAAGCACTTTTCTTTAAACTTACCATAGACTCCTTTTAAATTAATTAATGTGTGTATGACAGAGCAGTCACTTCATTATTGGACTATATTTTTATCCAACTGTATATTAATCTTCCCACTGCATGCAACTTACTTAAATACTGATACTTTTATATTTGGCCATGTCTTTGCACGTCTTCTAATAATATAAATTAAGAAAGCAATGAATTTTGCTTGTTACTTTACTGTTTTCTATGTGTTATTTCAGCCAAATAAAGTGCAGTAGGCAATGCTTTGTGCCATTTTTGCTTTTTGCCGTTATGAAACCCCAAATAAGTTTCTAACTATAACATCAATGTACAGTTTTATAAAGTACGCTTTAAACCATTAGATTTTTATCAAAGGTCTCTAACTCAGGTGCTGGCATGGGCTGGGGAGAAGGCTATATAAGTGAGCAAAGCCTGTTGGGTCTCTTGTTGAGTCTCCACATCGAGGAACCTAAGGGGGGCTACAGCTAATATGCTTTCACTTGCTATTGCCATGTGGAATTGTGTGGTCATTTTATTCAAAGGTCTTTCATTTCTTTTTTCCATGCTGAAGCCAGTTTTTTTTTATGGGAACTTCTGATGTTTAAATGTCAGTTAAAACCAGCTAAACAACAAATAAACAAAAACACACTGTGTGGGCCGAACAAAACACATCTGGCTTGCTGGCTAACGATATGTACCCTTTGGAATTGCTGGACAATTGCGACCATCACCCTGAACTAGGCCTGGCAGTCTTCTCTCTGCTTCGCCCCCAGCTCTTGCCTAGTATAGACTGTCGCCTAAGGTACCACCAGCAACCTGAGTTTACCTTTCTGTCTCATTGTTTCCTGGGAGTTACCAGGTATGAATAGTTATCCCAAAAATGGTTTTTTTCCCCCAATTCTTAAGCATGTGTATTCTACATTTTGTTTCCTGCTTATCAGCTTTATAGGCCACCCAGATTAGAGCAATAGATTAATTTTCAGATTTAGTATTTCGTGTTACTTTGAAGTCTTTCTCCTGACCCTTTGTAATCATTTTTGAGGCTGCCTAGGGCTAGCTTGCTATTAATTATATTCTATTAAGAATTGAAAGCTCTATCATTTCACTATTATAGATATATAAATTAAAATTATGGTGTGTTTGTATGTATAGATTTCAGGCTAAATTTCAACGACAGTAATATAAAATACTGAGAAAATAATTGAATCTCCTAGTAGAGTTGATGACAGAGTCTTATTTTATCAAGAAAATTTTACTGTTCAAAATCAGAGCAAAATACAAGGTATTTTTAACTGAAATAGTCAAATGTGTTGTTCAAAATTGATGACAGCTTAAATTGTGAGTTCTTCTTTGTTGGCACCAGATGAGGGAGTTGTTAGTACCACTGGTTCTTTTCTTCTGTGGCCTGCACCTTTAGTAGCGGGAATGAAAAAGGTAACAATTACCTTCAGTAGCTGTGTGCACTCTTTTGACAGGGGGTGGGCAATGCACTTGTCAGATTTTCTGGAGGACAGAATCTCAAGGGTCTCTTCTGATGTTTTCCATAATTTTCTAGGACAGAACTGTTATTTTCCAGTCACTACCAGTTTCATACCATTTTTTTTGGGGGGGGTATCTGCCAATAAAGTCTCAGATATAGCAATGATTTACCAGGTGCTTTAATTTCTTTGGATAAAATGGCCAAGGACATTTATTATAACTCATTGTAAAGTAGTTTCAGTGACATCCTAATTTTCTGTATTTAAAACATTAAATGGGTTTTTAAATAAAAATTAATACTTTCATATTATTAAAGAATTAAACAGGGTAATAGAATTTTCAATGTGAAATGAGTATCATTTCCAACCTAGATTCTGATCTCCCTCCACAAAGCATTTTCTTTTGCAAGAGCTTTGTACACACATACGCAAACAAACAAATACACATATTTGGATGTTAATTTTTTTCTGTGTGATTTTTGAATTTTTAATGAAGATTCTAAACTGAAAATAAAGTGTAGATAGTTAGTTTCTGAAGGGATGTGCTATAGTTTCTATGTTAGATGACCAAAATATAGAAGAACTAGTCTAGCAACTATCAATTGTAACCCCCCACTGTTAAGCCCAGATTTCAGGATCCCCAAAAGACCATCAGGGAGCCGAGTCCGATGCAAAAGCAAAAGAGCCTTTATTCGAGCTAGCTCGAGCTCCCCATCCACCACACTCGCCGGCGCAGAGGCAGGAGGCAGAGAGAGAGAGCTCTGTGGGGAGAGGGGTTTTATAGGGGGGTTGGAGTAAGGGGAGGAGAGAGGACTGTGGGCCCTGCCGATTGGCCAGGCGCAAGTCGGAGTCTTGTTACACAGGATGTGGTTGTGTCTATGGCGCACACTTCCCTTGATTATCATTGGTTAGTTTAAAGAAATCCTAGGTGTGGCTAGCAGAGGCTTGGGCTTCCGTTAAGAAGCTCCTTGCTGAGCACATGGCTACTGGCTGCTGCCCAAAAATGGAGGATCCGAGGCAAGATGGAGGGCATAGCCCTCGCCCTTTCACCACCTTCAGGATATATAAAAGGAGTCAGATTTTTTGTAGGCAATAAAGTCTGTATGATAGAGAGTGGAGAGAGTTGGGTCTTGTGTAATGTGTCTTTTCTCTGTTTTCTACTCAGGAGGGTAAAGGACTCTCTTCTCTTCAGACCAAGCCATGTGTATCTCTATCCAACCTCTCACAGCTGTTAGGGAGTCTGCAGGAAGGGCGGTCAGCATCTCACCCCCCTGCCGGGTGTGTTCAGGCAGGACATGGTTCACCCATGGAACCAAGGTTAAGTTTGGTGTCAACATTCATGGGGCATGTTTGCATGCATTCCGTAGAGATAGGGAGCTCCCAAACAGAGACCCAGAAATCTGCTTCTTGCCTTGAGTATCCTGAAGTCAGAGTAAGAAGAGAGGCAGCAGAAGAGCAAACCTGCGCTACTACCACTTGGGTTTGGATGTTGTAAGAGTTTATCACAAGTCAAATGGACACTAAAGAAGGTAACTTGGCTTGAAGCATCTTGATGAATTTCTTCCTGAAAGTCAGATGGAGATGGTGATGAGAAGACTAGTAGTGGGAGGCTTTGGGGTATATCAGTAGGGGAAGCAAATGAGGGAGAAAAAATGGAAGGGGCAGGGCCCACATCAGAGATTATGCAGGGCAGAAGTTTTCTTAGAAGAGCCCCAATCCACCCTAAATTACATCCAGCACTTGGCTGCCTCTGGTACTGACAGTTTTATATGACCAGATTATGTCAGTCACTTAAGGGACCTTAGCCTTTTCTTTTCCCCAACCTCACCTCTGACAGTGGAGGATACCCAGAAGCAGCAGAGTGAGTGGGAGTGGAGAAGATGGGGTGTGTGATAGACCAAGGAGGGGAGCGGAAGCAGAGATTAAACATCCCTTCCGCTCACCGAGCTCCAAACCATGTCCCACACCTGAACTGGGGGATAGGGAAGAAGTGCTGCATTTGATGATGTGTGGGCTTAGAATGGACTGGATTTTAGAGTATGTGAAAATGAGTCATAATTACTTTAAAAAGACTCTTGTTATGAATTGAAAGTGATCCAAAAGCAGTGGGAACTTTCCTGTGATGAGAAAGGGCACCACGAAGACAGAAACATAAAGCAGATTACTATTTTACCTTATGTTTAACTCTCAATAAGCCATGTATGCATATAGAAAAATTTTGCTGTTATACACAAATGTGAACATACTACTTCTGATGCTTTGTACTTTTCATTTCTTCTTTAATATATTCTGCATATCTCTTAAATGAGTATACTATTATAGTTATGGTAATGCTAGCTGCCGCAACGTGAATTCTGAAATCTCATTAGGGCCTGTCTCTTCCTTACATAACCAGCAGTACTTTTCTTCCCCGGGCCCTTGCTATAGCAGCTTTGCATGTTTGAATACATGGTTTCCAAGGTACTTAAGTTCCTCTGTTTTAAACAGAGAGAAGGAGCATAGAGGTGAAATGGGAGGTTTTTGTGGGTGAGGACCACAAAGGCCACATCTGCCTTCCAGAACAATTTGGAAATAAAGTTTAATTTTGTGACTAGTATGAAGAGTTAACTGCTTTGGAAATTGATTTACTAACTAATAACCAGTAAGCTAGTATATTTGCATTTCACTTCAAAACAGCTATAGACTATTCCATTTTATAGTTGTCTCATAATGTATGTGACTTGATCACTATTGGTGGACATACACGTGTTTTCCAGTGTTTGTTTTCAAACAGTGCTACAAAGAACATTCTTATTCATGATTTTGGACATATGTGTAAGTATGTCCCTCAGACAAATTTTGAGAAGTGAAATTGCTAGTTGAAATGGTATAGGCCAGTGATGGCGAACCTTTTGAGCTTGGCGTGTCAGCATTTTGAAAAACCCTAACTTAACTCTGGTGTCGTGTCACAAAATTTTTTTTTGATATTTGAAACCATAGTAAAACAAAGACTTACATTTTTGATATTTATTTTATATATTTGAATGCCATTTAACAAAGAAAAACCAACCAAAAAAATGAGTTCGTGTATCACCTCTGACACATGTGTCATAGGTTCGCCATCACTGGTATAGGCAATTTTGAATTTTTATAATTGTTGGCTCCAAAGAGGTTTTTTATCAATTACACACTTACCAATTCTTTATCAGGTTGTCTATTCCACCTGGCCTCCCACTCCGTTTTGCCAACACTGTGTGTTATCAGTACTACTTATCTCTGTCAGTCTTATAGGGGCATTAGTGCTCTGTTGTTATTTTCATTTGCATTTAATTAATAAATACATATTTGATTCATTTGAATTAATTAGTTACAATGATTCCTTAGTGTTATAGATATCCACTACAGCTAGTTTTCTCAGTGAAGCAGGGGAGAGCAGATCTTTAAAGCAGGGGAGAGCAGATCTTTACCCTGCTACCTAACTAACTCTGAGGCTTTGTAGAACTAATCACTTTGCAGTACTTGGGCTTACATTTCTCATTTGGAAAATTACAATGTTAGATTTAAGTTTTAAAATGAGGGTCTCTAAGTTCATATCATTTTATGAATATCTACAAAAGAAAATTTGACAAGCATTGCAACTTTAGGTCAGGAGCATGCTGATAACAGATTTCTTAATGTAGTAAAAGACATAACACTAGAAGTAAAGCTAGAGGCATTTAATGTATTA
Source organism: Myotis daubentonii (assembly GCF_963259705.1). Taxonomy (NCBI): domain Eukaryota; kingdom Metazoa; phylum Chordata; class Mammalia; order Chiroptera; family Vespertilionidae; genus Myotis; species Myotis daubentonii. Next base: position 44,579,655 of record NC_081843.1, on the reverse strand, counting down.
AAGAGGGGGAATGCTTACCAGAATACTGGTGTAATACTGCATAGTGTGATACCTTAAAATCCAGCAAAAATAGATGTTTCTATAATAGTATATACACAGTAAATACTTATAAAAGCCAAGAAAATGAAAAAAAAAATAGTTTTCAATTTTATAGCATCTGCTTTTATTTTCTTTGGTTAAATAATCTTGTGAAGTTCTTTCTATTGGACAAAAAATAAATAAAAGTAAAATATTTAAACAAGATATTTTAATGGAAACATGAGTAAGTAAAAATTTAAAGTGAAAAGTTTTTTAACTGATGCCAATATTCTAAAGATGTTTGTTGCTTAATACGCTTTAACTAAACTTCAATTTTCTATAGGCAGGTTCTTAGGGCTCAATTTGCATATATAGCAGTGATGGCGAACCTTTTGAGCTTGGTGTGTCAGCATTTTGAAAAACCCTAACTTAACTCTGGTGCTGTGTCACATATAGAAATTTTTTGATATTTGCAACCATAATAAAACAAAGATTTATATTTTTGATATTTATTTTATATATTTAAGTGCCATTTAACAAAGAAAAATCAACCAAAACATGAGTTCACGTGTCACCTCTGACACGCGTGACATAGGTTCGCCATCACTGATATATAGGCTTAATTTGCTTATGTACATGTCTTGTGTATGTCTATGTATATTCCCTGGACCAATGTGGGGATATTTGAGGAATGTTCAAGGAGTCATTTGGAAGCATCTTGTATAATTGAAAATGAGAGCCTGGATTGTTAGACTGCAAATATAATAAAACTTGGAATGTGATCTGAAGTCACTTGGGAACCAAGATCTACCTCCCAGGCTAATTTCTATGGGACGTTAACACACTCTTTGCTTTATGTGGGCTCTACCGGACTAAAGGCAAAGCTATAAGCAAGTAGGCTTTACAGTTGTGATTTCTATTCCCAACTCTTTACTTCCACCTCCTGATTCACTTCTTGGGTTCAGAAAGGTAAAGCAACTTTAGAGCCCAAAATGAAAGAGCAATGAAGTTACTGTAAGGCAGATCTGATTCCCAATACAAAGCTCTTTTTGCAACATTTTTGAATTAAATTAATTAGACTACAAGCTATATTAATGAGTGAGGTCCTTATCTCTGTGTTCACCCCATTCCCCTGACCATATTCAATGCAGATGGTGGGTACTTAGAACATGTAAATAAATAAATAAATAAATAAATAAATAGCTGAACAAGGAAAGGAGAAAAATCAGACTCTTTAACCACTACACATTAATTGCTATCAATATCTTATTAACGTATTTAAAATGATAAAACATTGCCATGTGAAACTGAAATTTGAATATTGAGCTTAAAATAGCCTTGAAATTACATTGAATTAACGTTGCATCTAAACAGTCAACATAAAGAGCAAAGTCAACAGTGCTTCCTGACTTTGGAGGCTTTAAGCATCAAAGCTGTATCTTGCTCAGTTGCTTTTGCCTGTGTTTAAGTGTTTCCCTGTGGGATATGGTAAAAGCTAATGAATTCAGTGACCATTTGGAAGGCCTGGCTGTAGCCTCTCATTAGGTTGCACTGATGCCACAGGCACCCAAAGCGAGCATCTTGGGGACCAACTTGCAGGATCCCTCTGGCCACAGCACAGAGGTGAGCATTCTATACAGGGAAGGAACACATTTTCCATAAAAGAGACCAATTAGAAAACAATTTTATCTCATGAGAACAACGTTCCCAGATGGTTTTTCAATGGTTGGAAATTGGTTGTTTGTTAAATGAACCGAAACTGTCACCTTGTCACTGGAGAACAAATTGCTAATGAGGAGTATGGGCAAGTCTTCATTAAGTGACTCACAGAAGGAAGGCAGGTGGCACCACATGGTAGCTATTTACTTAGAAAGGTAAAGAAAGATTCAAGAGCCTTGAAAGAATGAAAATAAATCATGTGAATTCTACCTCTCATCATCTCTTGTCCAGAAAACTTCCATGGCCTTCTGAGACTGGTCCACTCTCTCCAGTCTATCCTCCTTGCAGTATGCCCTCCACAAGAATGCTGGGGAGGCAGTAGGGGCAGAACTGGTCAGGGGCAAGGAGTTTTAGATCTGCCTTCAAATTATTTCTTGAATGAGACAATTTCTGACCATATATATCTTAGGCTAAGTTAGCATTATTTATCCTCTGTCTGGCTGTGATAGACTCAGGTTGATCTTGCTTCCAATCTTGCCCGTTTATACTTTTTTTTTTTTTGTCATACTATGGCTAGAATGCTCAACTTAAGCAATGTTGCCACTCCCATGGCTTTTCACTTCTATTGATTTGGACCCTTGGCTAGCTCATTCACCTCAAGTTTTAACCTCTTACCCATATTCTATTCCAATATCTTACACAGTCATGCACTATTTAACAATGAGGATGCATTCTAAGAAATGTGTCATTAGGTGGTTGATTTTGTCACTGTACAAGCAGCATAGAGTGCATTCCCACCAACCTAGATGGTATAGCCTACTGTTCACCTAGGCCAGAGGTCGGCAAACTGCAGCTCGCAAGCCACAAGGGGCCACGAAGTTTCAATCGCACTGTACGTGCACGCCCGCACGTGGTATTTTGTGGAAGAGTCACACTCAAGGGGCCGCAGTTTGCTGACCACTGACCTAGGCTATATGGTATATCCCAGGGGTGGGCAAACTTTTTGACTCGAGGGCCACAATGTGTTCTTAAACTGGACCGGAGGGCCGGAACAAAAGCATGGATGGAGTGTTTGTATGAACTAATATAAATTCAAAGTAAACATCATTACATAAAAGGGTACGGTCTTTTTTTTTTTTTTTTTTTAGTTTTATTCATTTCAAACGGGCCAGATCCGGCCCACGGGCCATAGTTTGCCCACGGCTGGTATAACCTTTTATTCCTAGCCTACAAATCTGTACAGCATGTTACTGAATTGAATTCTGCAGACAGTTGTGACACAATGGCAAGTACTTGTATATCTAAACACAGAAAAAGTACAGTAAAAATATTGTATAAAAGATAAAATATGGTGCTTGTATAGGGGATGTATCATGAGTGGAGCTTGCAGGACTGGAAGTTGCTCTGGGTGAGTCAGTGAGTGAGTGGGAAGGCCTAGGATGGTGGTCGGCAAACTCATTAGTAAACAGAGCCAAATATCAACGGTACAACGATTGAAATTTCTTTTGAGAGCCAAATTTTTTTAAACTTAAACTATATAGGTAGGTACATTGTTATTAACTTAATTAGGGTACTCCTAAGGCTTAGGAAGAGCCACACTCAAGGGGCCAAAGAGCCGCATGTGGCTCGCGAGGTGCAGTTTGCCAACCACGGGCCTAGAACATTAGTGTGCACTACTATAGACTTGATAAACACTGTACACTAAAGGTACATAAAATGTATAAAACAACATGAGGTTAAATCAAGCACAAGAGAAAATGATGCAATCAAGTAAAGTGGTAAACACAAGATATGAGGCTGCTGCCAGCATAACACAGCGTACTGTTTTACAGCAAACGTTTTTTTAGAAGTAGAAAGAGTACACTCTAAAATATAGTGTAGTAAAAATACAAACCAATAACATAGTTGTTTATCATTATCAGGTGTTATGTACTGTACATAATTATATGTGTTATACCAAAACTGGCAGCACAGTAGGTTTGTTTATACCAGCGTCAAGCAAGTAATGTATTGCACTATGACATTATGACAGCTATAATGTCACTAAGCAGTAGGAATTTTTCATTATAATAGCTGGGACCACCATCAAATAGGCTGTCCATAGTTGACCGAAACATTGCTATGATGCACATGACTGTAATTCCATGAAGAATATATACATTTTTGGTCATTTCTGTGCTTTCCTTATTTTATATCTTTTATGTGATTTTTTTCTTATTTCAGTTCTCTTAAAAGGATAATCTGGGGCCCACTTCATTCCTTGTTTTGTGTTTCTGTTTTCCAAGGCCTTTTAACTTCATGATTTCTATAGAATAAACACATTGTTACATTTGCTACTACCAGGAATCTTTACCTACAACTCACTTTCAACCTTCTATTTTTGCTATAGCAAGTGGAAGAGTGGGTGGTGTTAGGCCAGTGAGTCTTGGGTTCCAGATTCTAAATGACAAGCATTTGGATTGGAAGAGGAAAGAATTTACTGGCTGAACTTCAGAGATTAAGAACTAAAATAGAAGAGTATAAATCGGAGACTTTACCCTATTTTCCTGAGGGCAAAACAAGTATTTTTCGTGGGCTGTTAAGACCTTTACCGATTATCACTTGGGACAGAATATGTGCCCTTGCCACCTCCCTCTCCTAATAAAGGAAGAACGAGTCACTTCTACTTATATTAAGAGCTCTCACTAAAAACCACTCCAGATACTTGAAATATTAAACCTTTCCTCCTCATAGGATTTTGTAGATGTTAAGTTTATTAGTTTTCTATTGCTGAGTAAAAAATCACCATAAACTTAGTGCCTTAAAGCAATACCCATTATTATCTCATATTTCTGTAGGTCAGAAGTCTCGGTGGGATTGACTAGGTTCTCTGCTCAGGGTCTAAATCAAGGTGTCGGCTGGTTGGGCTTTTCTGCAGGCTTGGGGAGTGGGGGAGAGTCTGCTTCCAGGCTAATTCAGGTTGTTGGCATATCAAGTTCCTTATTGGCTGTCCATCTGAGGGCCTGTTTCCTGGCTGGCTGTCAGCTGTGGCTGCTCTTTGCTAGCCACATTTCTCTTTACCTGGTATCTTCAAACCAGCAATGCACATGGAGTTCTTCTTACGCTTCTAATCTCTCTCTTCTGCTATCAGCCAAAGAAAGTTTCTGATTCGAAGGTTCATATGATTGCATTGGGTCCACGCAGATAAGCCATATTTTAAAGTCAACCTGTAACCAGGTTTCAGGGCTTAGAATTGAATATTTTTGAGGAATAATTTCAGAAATTATTTTTTATTTTTTTTAAAAAAACATGTTTTTATTGATTTCAGAGAGAGGAAGGGAGAGGGAGAGATAGAACCATCAATCAGCTGCTTCTGGCACGCCCCCTACTGGGGATTGAGCCTGCAACCCAGGCATGTGCCCTGACCTGAATTGAACTGGCAACCTCTTGGTACACTGGACAAGGCTCAACCAACTGGACCACACTGGCTTGGCTCATTTCAGAAATTCTTCCTTCTTCATAGTCTAACACAGGCTTCATTAACACAGTTCAAAAGATATTCTCTCATAATCACTCATTACACTTAAATGCAGAATTTCTGGCAATGCACAAATAAAATCATCCATTTAAAGTACTTTCATTCCACTTTTCAGGCCTTTGCAAAAGTAATCACCTTTTCCAGCTCATCATTAGAGGAAGTATCACCATTTCTTGGCAGGGGAGAATGACTGTTAAAAAGAAATTTCCGCATTTTAACTAAGAAATTTCCAAAGGAATGGACAAATGCTTAATCTTCCTTCAATGACAGTGACATATGTCTCCCTCGGTGAGAGCTTCTGCATTACCTCAGGCAGAGATAGTACCTTTGCTGTGTTCTCACAAAGCCTAGTTCATGCCTCTTTATGTCTCTCAACATTTTGAGCTGTAATTTGTAATTCTGTGTTTTCCTCCATCACTATATTTTAACTCCCTGAAGGCAGACCTACAGTTCTGAGGCAATTCTGTGGATGGAGTAGGTGGCCAAATGTATTTGCTAAATTAGTAAGTCAGGATGGCAGAATTAAAATGGATAGGAAGGATGGGGTCACAATATAAAACAGAAAATCAGGGGACTGGGGTTTGATAAATCTGTTACCTTTTTTTTTGGTAATGATATGAAGTTAACATTTTCTTTAGTAATAACTGCTCTTTCATATACTACATTTAATGTTATTCGTCTGTCACCCCAGCAAGGTGAGAATGCACTGTAGACATGTTACAGAGGAGAAGAACTTAATCATAAATGAGTTCAAGCATAGCCAACATGTGATTTCTTGCTGGAAGGCAGTGAGACAAAGCAGAAGGTCGAGTGGTGGAATTAGGAAGGCCTTTTAGCTGCTGTGTGAACTGTAAAGTTAATTACATTTCCTGAAATTCAAGGTTTGTGGTGTGGCTTTTTTAATTTTATTTGTAAAATGAAGATATGCAAATGATTTAGAAGATTTTAATGATATTCTGTTAATTGATATATTATGTATTTTGATATAAGAAAAAATCCTGGGAATGTGGTGGCTTATATTAGACACTTTAGTAAAAGTTGTTTTACTTCTACCTGTGATTGGAAGACTAATATGGTAGGTTTTCTAGTCTTTGGTATCTCTCTAATGTACTCTGTGAGTGATTTTCTTTCCTCTTAATTCACTGTCACCCTCTTACCCCCACCATCAATTATCAGGGGACATTATGTTGCCCCAAATACGTTCTGGCTATAAGAATCAGAATCTTATAAACTCATTTTCACTAAGGTATGAGGATACAACAGTAATAATAATAGGAGCTTCAATTTAATGAGCATATGCCTCACATTTTATATGCCTAACATTTTATATGTATTGTCTACATTTTATATGCATTGTCTACATTTGCTCCAAATTTTCAAGTTAGGGATTATAGTCTCCAGTTTTTGAAAAAGAAATTGAGGCTCAAAAGTTTAGAGACTTGTCCCAAGTTGCACAGGTAAGAAGCAAAGCAGTATTCAAACACAACCAGAACCACCTTCAATGCCAGCCTTCTCTATTATACAAAGTTTCTTTTTCCTCTCAAGAATTGGTTGGCTGACTTCTGGAACTGGATGGGAATAGTCTTGACTGGGGAGGAGACTGGGGGGGGGGTAGGGAGTTTTCTAAAATGTTCTCAAATATCACCAGCAGCTGATGGAGTTCTTGGCCCTCCATGAGTCCTAGATTCTCTTCTATGCGACAGGACCTCCTTTTTTCCAGGCTTTGTGCTGAAATTGCATGAGAGATTTATAGCTGTTAGTGAAGTCTGTCATGTGGCCCTGAGTAGGGATTTTTTGAGGTTTGGTACGGGTATTCTCAGGCTTGTCCAGAGGAAAGAAAAAGGGGACCATAAGGAAGTATCTTAAACTTGGATGAAGGGAAGACAGAGCAAATTCAAGTTAAGTAAACAGGTTTCTTAATATTTCCTTTGAGATGCTATTTAGTGGGATAAGAAAGGGATAGTGAAGATTAGGGTAGGCACTGGTCAGGGAGGGCTCGGTCAGGAGTAGATGCTCCTGAGGTCAGTTTGTGAATTGAAGAGAAGAGAGGAACTATGGCAATATAAATGACTCCTTGAATCTGTGTTTTGAGTTTTGCTAATAGGAATTTACATAATGTATAAGCAGTAGGACAATGTTTAATATGAAAATTCAAATGAACCTTTTTTCATAAGTAAGATGCAATCTAGTATTAACAGTAAAAATTCTCACTTTCTCAGTTCTGGACATATTGTAGTAGTTCTGATTTTGGAGTCTCTATGGGGGTTGTGGGAATGAAGAGGGGCCAGAAAATTGCCTGTTTGAAAAAATTCTACATCCAATATTGTTTTCCTTGTACTTTGAGTCATGTAAACTTTTACACATTTAGGCAGTCTATACTAGTTTAAAAAACACTTTGTAGCCGCGGCCGGTTTGGCTCAGTGGATAGAGCGTCGGCCTGCAGACTGAAGGGTCCCAGGTTCGATTCCGGTCAAGGGCATGTACCTGGGTTGCAGGCACATCCCCGGTGGGGGATGTGCAGGAGGCAGCTGATCGATGTTTCTCTCTCATCGATGTTTCTAACTCTCTATCTCTCTCCCTTCCTCTCTGTAAAAGATCAATAAAATATATTTAAAAAAAAACACACACAAAAAAAACACTTTGTATTTATAGAACTGCATGGAACATTGTAAGAGTTAATAACTGAAGAAAATCAGTCATAATGATTTTTCCCATGATGAATAAAAGTGATACCCTTAAAGACTATTAGCAAAATGGTGTTTTGTTGTGTTTTCATTTCAGCATCTCCTATAGGATAAGGAAGATATCATCAAGTGTCCGAAAGATTATTTTCAGTTATTTTCTTTAACTGAAGAATGTCTTGAGTACTGAGTAGCCTGGGTTTTGCTTTGCTTTATGCCAATTATGCCTCTGACTCAAGATTTTCATGTTCCTGATAGGAGAGAGAACATTTCATACCTTTCCATTTCAGTGTCAAGTAATGTCATTAGTTGATGGTAGTCATCCCTTTCTGCTAGTTCAAAGTAAGTGTAAAATAAGAGGGAGACAAAAGGGTAGGATTATTTTCCTAGGGAAAATGCTTTTTTATTTTGGTTTGCTCAGAGCACATGTATGTTTCAATCAACTTAATACTTGTCTCTTTAATTGCTGTATCTTGCTGGGCAGCCATTGAAAGCCTCAGGAGGTCAGAATGGGGCCAGGGAAACATATTTTGGAAGGATACAAGGCAGTGCAAGCCCAGAAGATGTCATTGGACTTCCTACAGGAACAGGAGAGCTGACAAATGGTCATTAAAACAACTGCCTTTAAATGAAGAAGATGGTGACTTCAGAAACTGATAAAACAAGTTTCAAATATGTGTTTTGAAAAGTAATCTGCTTTCTTTTGGGAGCAAGACACCTGTCAGGAGAATTGATAACTTAACTTGCTTTTATATTAATTTTCCACCTGACATTCAAAATAAAACTGAAACCTATATTTTGCTAGGTAATAGAAAATGATTTAATATTTGAACAAAGAAACACAGGTTGAAAAAGGTATGATGAGCATAAATGTATCACTTGTTATAGGTTGATGAAAGAACTCAGTTCTGTTTGCACATGGAGAAGATGAACTAGAATTATCTGCTATTAGAAATTTTTCAGATACTACTTAAATCAAACTAATGCAATGAGAAAAGAACAGAATTAATTATTTATGTTCTGGTTGAAGCTTAGATTGCATATTGAACCTGAAGAACTTTTTTAAAGTTCATTGGTAGTGATATAATTGGACTCAGTTGCTATTGGAAACTTTACCCAGTAAATTAAACTGAATTGACTGAATTTAGATAAATTTTTTGGCCCAGTTCTATTTCTTTAAACTATTGATCAACTCAGTTGAACCATATGTTGAACTAAAAGATATAAAGCAATGGCTTAGAACAGCCGTGGGCAAACTATGGCCCACGGGCCGGATCCGGCCCGTTTGAAAGGAATAAAACTAAAAAAAAAGACCGTACCCTTTTATGTAATGATGTTTACTTTGAATTTATATTAGTTCACACAAACACTCCATCCATGCTTTTGTTCCGGCCCTCCGGTCCAGTTTAAGAACCCATTGTGGCCCTCGAGTCAAAAAGTTTGCCCACCCCTGGCTTAGAATATAGGTATAAACTAGAAAGCAAATCTAATTTTTGCGACATAAGAGGAATTTATCTGTATTAAAATATTCTTAGATGTAAGCCAACAATTCTCATCTTCCTCTTGTTCTGATCTACGTGTATAGAGAGTCTTTGCCTTGATTGATTCTCGAGGCAGCCATATCCTCAGCAGCACTCCTCAGTGATGCTAGGGAATAACTTACACCTTCAATAAAGTAAAATATTTGGAAATGAGAGGAGCAGTCAGTATTTATAATACAGAAGTGAATTCCTCAATCTAGAAATGTGAAACTGATCTTTGTTAAGACATACTTTCAATTTCAAAATTTCACTTGTATGTTTAGATCTGAAATTTAACAATCTTCATTTCCCAAAGAAAATAGGTCAGTATATCCAAAGACAATACATATTTAGAAAATCTCAAATGTTTTCTCTCCTGATTTTCTAACTTGGGTCCTGGTCATTTTTCATCCAGATATTTTCTGTTACTTCATATGATGTATATACACAGTACTGTATACTCTGTATTTTTAGCTAGGCAACACTAGCTTGAAATTTTATCTCTGATTTTTAGATGAAAGAATCACTTAGAAAAGAAAGACATGCATGTGAAAGCCAGCATCTAAAAATAAATTTAAACTATGAAGCAAAGAAAGAGCTGTAGTCTTCCTTATAATTAGAGAGGTGTGAGAATGCTGGTGTGGAGGCACATTAGTTATGGAAAGAAGAGGAACATGAAGAAAAATGCTCCTCAGAAAGCAGAACTTCAAATTTTTATTTATAATGGTGTTAAGAAAATTAAATACTCCTAAGTAGATTTTTTTATTCTATCTATTTAAAAGATTCTGGTTTGAAAACTCTCTCTCTCTCTAATATATATATATATATATATATATATATATATATATATATATATATATATATATATATATATATATATACATATATGTTCATCTATATGCTCCTCCACCTCCCCCCACCACTCCTCCACCCAGCAATCACCACACTGTTATCCATGTCCATGAATTTTTTTCTTTTTTTTTCTGTTTTGCTAGACCCATCCACCATCCCCTCACTCCAGCTAACCCCCTAACCCTCCACCCCTGACAGCTGTCAGCCTCCTCTCTGTCTATGAGTCTGTCTCTATTTTGCTTGTTAGTCCATTTTGGTAATGTTTTATTTCTTAAGTGGAGCGAATACATGGATCTTTGTTTGACTGTTCTCTTTTCAATCAAGACATATGTTTTGTGTGCATTAAATATTTCTTAATAAAATAAACTCTAAAAATAGTTTCCACTCAGATAATCACTTTATGTTACAGTCATATGGCTTTTATAGGCTGACTATAATGGAATCAATAGTTTCTACTAGATATTAGTTCTGTTGGCTCATTTTCAATTGTAGCCCTCTATGATTGCTTAAACTGAGGATTATTTTTCTTTATTTACTCACACCAATCATGATGTGTACTACATGCACCTGTCCTGGATTTTACTTAATACAAATTGATGACTGAATGTATTTCATCACTTCTTCATTCCCACAACCTAAACCCTAGTGCATGCCTTTGTCATCTCTCACCTGTGCTACTATCACTGGAAATTAATTGCTCTTTTTTCATATTTTTCCATCTCAAATGTATTTTTTAAAAAAATATATTTTATTGATTTTTTATAGAGAGAAAGGGAGAGGGATAGAGAGTTAGAAACATCGATGAGAGAGAAGCATCAATCAGCTGCCTCCTGCATACCCCCTACTGGGGATGTGCCTGCAACCAAGGTACATGCCCTTGACCGGAATTGAACCTGGGACTCTTCAGTCCCCAGGCTGACGCTCTATCCAGTGAGCCAAACCAGTTAGGGCTCAAATGTATTTTGTTAACAGTTGACAGTAGTCAATCCAAAATGCAGGCATGTTGTGTCACCTTCCTACTGTCCATGCTATTGGTAGAGATCTTTTTAACATTGAATTTTGCTTGTGACTTATTAAAACCTAGACTGTATAATCCTTCTTTCTAGCCTTATTTCCTACCCTGTCCTTTTACACATCTTCCTCATCTAGTATTGTGTGCTCTAATACAATGGTTCTCACATTCTGTTGTGTTTCAAAATTACCTGAAGACTTGATAATCTACCTATTCTACTTCGACAGGACTTTTTATTTTATTTTTTTTACATGTGCTATTTGTTCTCTTGATTCTAGTTTACATGAAAGAGTGGGAATTACTTTTCTTACTCTGTTGACAACTTTTTGCTTTCATAAGCTCCCCACCTTCCTGCTTCTATACTTTGGCTATGTTTTCTTTTCCTAGAACACCCTCCTCACCACTTCTCCTAGCTTTGTTTACCTAGCTACCTTGTTCTGCTTCCTTACATTCAGCTTAGATATAATTACCTCTTTTATAAAGATTCCTAAGCTCTACGTAGTTCTTCTCAGTATTCTCTGTGCATCCCTCTGCCACAGTATTGATATTATAAATTAAAATGTCATGGACGTCTCTCCCATAAAACCCATACACTCAGTAGCTAATATGGTGCCCAAATGAGATAAGTGCTTACTAAATATTCACTAATCAAAATCAAACCAAAAATACTATATAAGACGATTATACAAAGATTTTCTTTTCAGTAAAGTAATAAACAAAAATTCACGAATTAATGTGACAACTAATAATAGTAGATGCATGGGCATAATACCTAGGAACAACTGTATGAAGGGATAGAAGGATGGACTACATATGTTGTAACTAATACATTTTAGTTGCTTCAATGATTAGTGAAATTGATCAGTCAAACTGATTGAACCATCTGATTACTTATGTTAATTTGATAAAAATCATTGAACAAGTTACCACTTTAGCCTTTTCTTCTCTGAATCGTTGAAAAGAATATTGATCTTATCCAACAAATCATAAAGCATATGAATTTCCCCGAGTATTGAATTGAAAAATTGGGAGCCTCCAAAACTGAATTTTCAAGTTAAAAAATGTCTGCTAGAAAAGAGACCCAATTTAAAACTTGAAAGAAAAACCATAATTTAGGAGCCTCTTCTGCTTGTATTTGAGTGGCATGGGATCATTAGGTGGGAACAGAAGGTTTTGTTTCTAAGCGCTTGGGGGCCAGGATGAGTTGAGAATTCTGCAGTGGGGAGGATATTAGCCTTCAGTACAGGGACTTGAGAGCTAGTCTGGACTTTCCCACTGGTCAGTTATGGGGCTTAAGCAAGGCACTTACCTTCTCTGTGCCTCATTTGTTTTTTTCTCTTCGGCAAATTCAGGAGATAGTCTGTATATCTTTAAGATTCCTTATAGGGACAATATTCTCTGAATCTAGAAATTTCAAGGTAAATAGCATCAATCTGTACAAACTATGTATTAGAATCTTATTCTTTTAGGAATTATCTTTCGTCTTCCTCTGTACAATGTTTACTTTTAATACACCAAATATTTTCCTTTCTTATGAAACTCTAACTTCATCAATGCTGACTAACCTTTGGAAACTGAAGCCTATTAATCTCTTTTTAAAGCTTTCAAGATAATCCAGGAAAATAGACTATGGCTATGAAATGTGGTTATGGTATATGGATATATAAGGGTAATGGAATGCTATCAATATCCAATTATGTGATTTCAACATTAAAGGACCCGTACTGATTTATTAATACTATCTCCATATAAGTAGAATAACTTAATGGTACTGAAATGTAAAGTAAATTTCTTACATCTTAAAGTTATTTTTTAAATAACTGTAAGGAAAACCAAGACAATAGCATTAGAGTACATCTTAATGAGAGTGACTCTGTAAGGGAACAAAATAAAGGCAGACTTCTGATTGCCTAAGTTAATAGTGTGCAATAGAACAACCACCTAGAGTCAGGACTTACCTGGCATTTTGATAATGGAAACATACTCTGCTGGGAGCCAGTCCATCCTTGCTGTTTCAAGGGACCTGGCATATATGGCATACGGTTCTTAATATGTTTGCTCACCTTCTTGGCGCTGTGTTTTAACCAAGGTCACCTCTCCGAGAAAGGTTGAATCCCCAGGTAGGGATTTTCCCCTGAAGTTAGGGAGGGAATAAAACCCCTCAACTCGGGGAGAACCAAGATGGCGGCATAGGTTAACGCCAGAGTTTGCTGCTTTGAACAACTACTTCAAAAGTGAAACCAAAAAACGGAAGGGACATCACCCAGAACCACAGGAACGCTGGCTGAGTGGAAGTCCTACAACTAGGAGGAAAGAGAAACGCATACAGACACTCAGAGGAGGCCCAGTGCTGAAGTCAAATTCTGAGGTGCGGAGTGCGAGGAGCAGGCTGGCGGTGGAGGGCGCGGTTGTTGTTTTCAATCGGGCGGGAGTCGAAGACTCTGAGCTCCAGATCCAGGCGAGTCTCTAGGGACCCAGACTCAAACGGGAGAAGCGGGACTGTCTGGCTTCGGTCAGAGTGAGTGCAGCTTTCTCTCCGAGCTTTGCAGCCATTGCTGGGACTCAGAGAGGCAGAGCCCCTTGGGACAGGACTGAGAGCCGCCATAACTGCTCTCTCCGGCCCACCCTGTTGATCCTGTGCGACCTGCCCCGCCCAAGCCCAGCGCAGAACCATTTGCCGGATAGCCTCAGGCAAAGGCTAGATTAGCACCTCCCTAGAGGACAGAAGTTCTCTCACTGCTGACACAGCTGATTCTCATAGCCACTTGGCCTGGAGGTCAAACCCTCCCTGGAATTAGCTACAACAATCAAGATTTATCTATAAGACTGTGAACAAAGACCACTAGGGGGTGCACCAAGGAAGCATAACAAAATGCGGAGACAAAGAAACAGGACAAAATTGTCAATGGAAGAAATAGAATTCAGAACCACACTTTTAAGGTCTCTCAAGAACTGTTTAGAAGCTGCCGATAAACTTAATGAGATCTATACGAAAACTAATAAGACCCTCGATCTTATATTGGGGAACCAACTAGAAAGTAAGCACACACGGACTGAAATAACGAATATTATACAGACGCCCGACAGCAGACCAGAGGAGCGCAAGAATCAAGTCAATGATTTGAAATGCGAGGAAGCAAAAAACATCCAACCGGAAAAGCAAAATGAAAAAAGAATCCAAAAATGCGAGGATAGTGTAAGGAGCCTCTGGGACAGCTTCAAGCGTACCAACATCAGAATTATAGGGGTGCCAGAAGATGAGAGAGAGCAAGATATTGAAAACCTATTTGAAGAAATAATGACAGAAAACTTCCCCCACCTGGTGAAAGAAATGGACTTACAGGTCCAAGAAGCGCGGAGAACCCCAAACAAAAGGAATCCAAAGAGGACCACACCAAGACACATCATAATTAAAATGCCAAGAGCAAAAGATAAAGAGAGAATCTTAAAAACAGCAAGAGAAAGAAACTCAGTTACCTACAAGGGAATACCCATACGACTGTCAGCTGATTTCTCAACAGAAACTTTGCAGGCCAGAAGGGAGTGGCAAGAAATATTCAAAGTGATGAATACTAAGAACCTACAACCAAGATTACTTTATCCAGCAAAGCTATCATTCAGAATTGAAGGTCAGATAAAGAGCTTCACAGATAAGGAAAAGCTAAAGGAGTTCATCACCACCAAACCAGGATTATATGAAATGCTGAAAGGTATCCTTTAAGAAGAGGAAGAGGAAGAAAAAGGTAAAGATACAAATTATGAACAACAAATATGCATCTATCAACAAGTGAATCTAAGAATCAAGTGAAGAAATAATCTGATGAACAGAATGAACTGTTGATTATAATAGAATCAGGGACATAGAAAGGGAATGGACTGACTATTCTTGGGGGGGAAAGGGGTGTGGGAGATGTGGGAAGAGACTGGACAAAAATGGTGCACCTATGGATGAGGACAGTGGGTGGGGAGTGAGGGCGGAGGGTGGGGCGGGAACTGGGAGGAGGGGAGTTATGGGAGGGGAAAAAAAAGGAACAAATGTAATAATCTGAACAATAAAGATTTAATTAAAACAAAACAAACAAACAAACAAAAAACCCTCAACTAAGTGCCAGGCGGGTAATTAATCACTTTAACTACGAACAATCATGCTTAAGCTACATAATCTTTACTCCCTGGAATGGAGATAAGAAACGCCCCAACCTTTGTAATAGAGATTGATAGGATTGAATTAACTGGTATAAATACAGATGTAACTAGACAGCAAGACACAGAACTTAGGAGACAGGACTTAGAAGACAGGACCAAGAGAGACAGAACCTAGGCACAGAACCTACACAGAACCTTCTCTAGAGACAGAAGGACTTCGCTGGAGAGAAAATGGCAAAAGATCCTGGACTGAACCTGACTACAGAAATTGCCAAGAGAACCTGACTAGAACCTGATGACTGAACCTGGCTGGAGAACCTGGACAGAATCTGGCTGGAGAACCTAGCGAGGGAACATGGCTACAGAACCTGGCTGGAGATCCGAAGAAGAACCTCTCTGGAGATCCAGACCAGAACTTCGCTGGAGAACCTGGCTAGGCTGCTGATCAACTGAACGCTGTCTCCGTGTCATTCCTTCTTCGCCGACTCCGTCCACACCTTTGGGGACCCCTGGACCTGCTGGGGTTGGACCCCGGCAGTACTCACTTACTCCTCCATTTCTGTCCGTTCTGGCAGGAATCAGAGCCAAATATAGTGTCATGGCAGCAATCTTAATATATAAAGAAGTAATATGCAAATTAGGCCAGGACACCATAACGGGACCACCAGACAGGAGGAGGTTGCGTGCACAGGTGAGGCCTGAAACGGAGACAGAGGCAGAGAAGGGGCCTGCCCGAGCTGGCGCAGCAGCTCTGGCGTCCTGGAGCCCGGAGCGGACACAGGCATGGGGCAGGAGGGGCCTGGGATGGAAGTCAGGCGCAGGTCCTGGCCGCCCGTGGCAGCGGTCGGGCCTGACTCCCAGGGTGGCCCGCGGGGTGCCTCCTTGCACAGCGGGATGCAGGGCACCTCCTCGCGCACAATGTCAGTTGCGCACTGGGCCTCTAGTTGTGAATAAATGGTTTGGCCCAGGTGATTTAATTTTTCTTAATGTCCTTGGTCCCCCCCCCCTTTTTTTGAAATGTATCATACTTACTATATTTATGTTCTTTGTGGTACATTTTCTAAATGTGACTTTTGAATGAGGCAGATCATAAATAAAATTTTGTGATGAGTGTCTTGCAATAAAATGGAAAAATGTTTCATTCCCATAAGACTTCAAGTTAGTTGTAAAAAGAAAGAGAAGGATATAGGTGCATGAAAACAGGTGTCCTGAGAAAGGAGTGTATCAGGGTTCCAGGAGCTAATAGTTCTCTGGGAGGAGAGAATAGAAGTAAAAGCAGAGAATAAGTTTTCTGTCACCGCATGCTGGGCTCTCCTGCAGTGGGCCAGCAGCTGCATATCTGTGGCCACCATTATTTACAATGTGGAGTCAGAATTCATAAATTGCTCACAGTATGTGTCAAGTATTTTCCCTAGAATTATAAAAATGCGGCAAAAGTGAAAAACGATGAATTTGAAAGCAATACGGGTTTGTTTGTTTTTATTCCAAGAACTCTGATGTTTATGGAATCCAGAAGACCTATTAGGGGCTTTGTTTATACTTGGCTTGCTTTGAGAACTGATATTACCTCACCGTATGGGGAACCGTAATCCAAATCAGAAGTTCGACCTTTGAGCTCCTTGGGCCATACGGAATTGAGAGGGAAGCAAACAGTTCTCTCTGGCTTAATAAACCTTGATGCCACTCTAAGATTGCTGCTTCTTTTTTCTTCAAAAAGTAAAATACTGTGCCTCCTCAAAATGTGTCAGATTGTATGAAAAGCTGACTGACATGGGAGGGAGATGGGCATCTGTCTGTCTTTGGAAGGCTGTCTTCATCTTTTCTGAGCAAGAATCCTCGACCCTAAGCAACACCAAGGGGAACATTGTGAATCTAAACTGTGAATCGGAAATCACACACACGTTGATACTGATTGAAACTGGTGGCAATCAGTACCATGCAGGGCTGCCCCGAGGTTATGGCAGTCAGCTAAAAAGGCACTGCTCTGTCTTGGAAGCTCTTTGCTCCTTTATTAAATGGTCTTATGAAACAAAAGCAGAAATCTGACTATATTTGTAAGTTAGTGCTTAGTTAATAATACATAATCAGAAACTTGGCTTTTGAATGTGGTTTTTCTCTTTTCAGGATTTAGCTAATGAAAGTTCATTTTTTAAGTCCAGCCTTAGAAAAACCTTTTTTCTTCTTCTTTTTTTTGCACACTTAAGTCGTTTTATTCAACCTGGTCTATATCAGCAACAAATCTGGTATTTTAATCTCCATTATATACCTTTCTCTATTTTGAAGTGGTTCAGAATTTGGTTCAGTTCTGTAAAGACTAATTCCTTGACATTTTAAAAGGATACAGTTAACTGTAATTACTGTTACAAGGGAAATACATCGAATTATTGCAACAAGATAAAGCAAAAGTAAAGTTTGAGAAAATGGATCAAATGGTAGGCCCTACAGTTGATCATGGACTCTTTCAAGTTCATAGAGCTGTACACATGTACATATGTATATGTGCCTCTGTCTGGCATGTATCGCCAGCCGTGTGCCCTTTTCTCCTGGACATTGATTTCTTTCAGACTTACATTCCATGTTCTTCATATGGCTGGTCCATGTTGCGCTGTGTTATGTGCCATATAGAGTTCTTTTTAGCTACTGGTGCCCATGATGGAAGTTATTGGCCTTTGGGACATTTTAAAATCTCTAAAACATTCTAATAACTGGGTTTCAAAACTCTCATCCAGGATCTAGCATTATCAATGTGTGAGGAACATCCAGCTTTAACTGCTGAGATTACATTTCTGATTAATGGCTCTATTCGGAATCTTACTGTGTCATTTTGTAAAGTAGCTTAATACCATGTAGGAATTAGCTTTCTATTTCATGACTAGATGGTGCTCACCATCACAAGAAGACACACTTGTATGAATGAATACTTTTTATTTTATGGCACATGTACAAGTGCTTAATTTACTGCTAGTAGCTTTACTGAGTATATCCTTCTTAAGGTTGTGCTACCATAGTGAGCTATGAAAATAGCTTTTTAAAAATCTTATTCATTACTTATTTATACAAATTGATGGTCAGTCTTTTAGTCAACATAACTATTCTATATATATAAAAGCCTAAGCAACCAAACAATGGAAGGACCGGTCAACCAGTTGCTATAATGTGTACTGACAACCAGGGGGCAGATGCTCAACGCAGGAGCTGCCCCCTGGTGATCAGTGTGCTCCTACAGCCAACCTCTCATGGTCTCTCCCCCTGGTCAGCCTACCTCCCACGGTCCATCCCCGGGCTGGCCAGCTCTCCCCAACCCCCCATTGGCCCTAATCGCCGGCCTGGCCGAAGAACCCCACCCATGCATGAATTCATGCACTGGGCCTCTAGTAACAATATGGTTAAGAGAAAATGGGATTCTGCAGATTGCTGAGTAGAAGTATATACTGAAGTTTTGGTAAAGCTTAAGGCATGCTCTAAAATTTATAAACCATAGTTGAGTTGGACTTGAATATCAAAAGGGTTTGAATCTCAGCTATTCCTGCCTTTTGTTGGGAAAGTGATTTAAAATTTCTAGGCCTTAGTTTACTTATGTGTAAAAATAGAAGTAAAACTGTTTTTTCTCCATCATATTTTTATATGACAAAGTATAGTTATGTTGTTGTTTTGTGTTTTGATTGAGAGAAGCTGACACTCATTTCTTCCCCCTCCCTAAAATCAAAGAATAGAAGTGTGTCAAATGAGAAGTGAAGTCAGATGATAATGGAACAGAGTTTATTGTTTATCACAGGTTTTATTATTTATGGCAGCATGGTGGCCATTGGTGACTTTCATTACATAAAGAATAATAGTAACTCTAATGGTAGGTTTAAAGGCAGACTGAAGGAAGATTGAGAAATTGGTGATAAGAAGTATAGACAACTCTTTGCAGAAGTTTGACAGTGTAGGGAAAAGGTAATTAGAGAGGTGAATAAACAGGAAACATAGTTTCAGGGAGAATAGTTTTCATTGTGATTGTACTTCTGGTCATGGTTACATTATGACAAAGAGCCAGATTATTTTAAATGCTAATAAAAATAACTCAACATGGACAGAAAGTTTCAAGATACAGGAGAGATGGGATGATCACAAATATGTGATTTCTGACAAGGTATAAACTATTCATAGAAAATTGGTGGAGAAACTGGCCATTGTTGAGAATGAAAGAGGAGAAGTTGAATAAGGTTATATGTTTGGTGGTCTAACTGTTAAGTAATTTCATATAAGAGCTTTTATTTTTTGTTCTGAAGTAGGAGACAGGCCACCTGCTAAGAGTCTGACATTGAGGAAGCAAAAGAGGGTAAGGTTGGAAGTGTGGGGAGAATGAGGAAGATTGAAGATCCTCTTATAAAAACTATAGTTATTTGAGACAGGAAAGTGGAATCATCAGTTCAGTGAATTTTCATGGTAATAATTCTTAAAATGTGTATAGCCTTTTATTTTTAAACTAGTAGCCCAGTGCACAAAATTCGTGCACATTAAAAGGGAATTAATTGCCCTAACTGGTTTGACTCAGTGGATAGAGCATCGGCCTGCAGACACAAGGGTCCCAGGTTCGATTCTGGTCAAGGGCATGTACCTTGGTTGTGGGCACATCCCCAGTGGGGAGTGTGCAGGAGGCAGGTGATCAATGTTTCTCTTTCATTGGTGTTTCTAACTCTCTATCCCTGTCCCTTCCTCTCTGTAAAAAATCAATAAAATATATTTTTTTTAAAAAAGGGAATTAATTAGCAGAGATATTTTAATATTGCTATTTGCCCTTTCTCTATAATAGAAGTGTGAGAGATGAAAGGAAACTAGTAAAATGTATATGAAAATAATATATAAATTTATTAATAAATAAACAGTAACAAAAGGATATAACAACAACAGAGGCATGATATAAAAATGACAAAAACATGATATGAAAACAACAAAAACATGATATAAAAACAACAGTGATGCAAACAATGACTAATAAAGTGATTAAACTTATTCTAATATCTCCCTGTATACCACATTAATAGTGAAAACACTTTCAGAGTGCTTGTGATGAAGTACTTAATTTCCCTTGTGATGAAGTTCTTAGAACAGAGGTCCTCAAACTTATTTATTTATTTTTATTTATTTATTTTTTTATTAAATCTTTATTGTTCAGATTATTACATTTGTTCCTCTTTTTTCCCTCCATAACTCCCCTCCACCCAGTTCCCACTCCACCCTCCTCCCTCACTCCCCACTCACTGTCCTCATCCATAGATGCACGAATTTTGTCCAGTCTCTTCCCGCATCCCCCACACCCCTTTCCCCGCCAAGAATAGTCAGTCCACTCCCTTTCTGTGCTCCTGATTCTATTATAACCACCAGTTCATTCTGTTCATCAGATTATTTATTCACTTGATTTTCAGATTTGCTTGTTGGTAGATGTGTATTTGTTGTTCAAAATTTGTATCTTTACCTTTTTCTTCTTCTTCTGCTTCTTAAAGGATACCTTTCAGCATTTCATATAATACTGGTTTGGTGGTGATGAACTCCTTTAGCTTGTTCTTATCTGTGAAGCTCTTTATCTGGCCTTCAATTCTGAATGATAGCTTTGCTGGATAAAGTAATCTTGGTTGTAGGTTCTTGGCATTCATCACTTTGAATATTTCTTGCTACTCCCTTCTGGCCTGCAAAGTTTCTGTTGAAAAATCAGCTGACAGTTGTATGGGTACTCCCTTGTAGGTAACTGACTTTCTTTCTCTTGCTGCTTTTAAGATTCTCTCTTTGTCTTTTGCTCTTGGCATTTTAATTATGATGTGTCTTGGTGTGGTCCTCTTTGGATTCCTTTTGTTTGGGGTTCTCTGCGCTTCCTGACTTGTAAGTCTATTTCTTTCACCAGGTGGGGGAAGTTTTCTGTCATTATTTCTTCAAATAGGTTTTTCAATATCTTGCTCTCTTTTTCTGGCACCCCTATAATTCTGATGTTGGTACGCTTGAAGCTGTCCCAGAGGCTCCTTACACTATCTTCGTATTTTTGGATTCTTTTTTCATTTTGCTTTTCCAGTTGGGTGTTTTTTGCTTCTTCATATTTCAAATCATTAACTTGATTCTTGCAATCCTCTAGTCTGCTGTTGGGAGTCTGTAGTATAATATTCTTTATTTCAGTCTCTGTATGCTTAATTTCTAGTTGGTTCTTTATCACAACATCGAGGGTCTCATTAGATTTCTTGTAGATCTCATTAAGTTTATCAGCAGTTTCTAGAAAATTATTGAAAGACCTTAAAAGTGTGGTTTTGAACTCTATATCCAATAGCTTGCTTTCCTCCATTTCTGTCATTTGTGTCCTTTTTCTTTGTCTCCGCATTTTTTATGCTTCCCTGTGTTGATATAGTGGTTTTCTGTGCTAAGTGTCCTCTAGGGCCCAGTGGTTCAGCCTCCCCAATTACCTGAGGAGGACACTCTTGGTGCACCCCTTTGTGGTCTTTGTTCACAGTCTTGTTGTAGTTAAGCCTTGATTGTTGTAGGTATCACTGGGAGGAATTGGCCTCCAGGCCAATTGGCTATGAGAAACAGCTGTGTCTGCAGTGGGAGAACTTCTGTGCTGGAGACACCCCTCTGGGGCTAGACTTGCTTCAATGGGGCTTTGGTGCTCACTGAGTCTGCCCCCTGAGTGTGTCCTTTATGTTTCCATGGATTGAAGCAGGGGGTCCCGCGGGGTTGAGGCCGACGGAGTCCTAACAAAGCATGCCCGACTCCGGAGACCAGGTTCAGTGCAGATCTAAGTTTATTGAGTAAGTGCAGCAACATATATAACATTCCAGACCAATCAGAAGTTTACACCATCCTTAGGGCAACCAATAGTAGGAAAGATCAGGGTACTATGTAGGAGCTCTAGGAGGTTTGCTCAGGCGGGCGCTGCCACTTCCCGGTGTGCTGAGGAAGCTTGTACAGGCGGAGTGTGCTCACGCCATTGCATCCGCCACTGCACTGAGATAAATCTCCTGAGCTCTTCCCACAACGGAGCTGCAAACTGGATGGTCCCACTCTGACCTCTGCCCTCAAACTTTTTAAACAGGGGGCCAGTTCCCTGTCCCTCAGACATTCCATGCATGCGCACTGCGAGCCTGGGATGAGTCGCTGCTAAGCAGGACAGGCAGCGGTGGCAAAAACACCCGGCGGGCCGGATAAATGTTTTCAGCGGCCCATGGGCCATAGTTTGAGGATCCCTCACTTAGAACTTTAACTGTAACATCACATGCTCTTCAAACTTAAGAGAAAGCAACATATAACTGACCATGTGCAAAAACGGGTTCAGGTAGGAACATGCCTACTCTGTCTAGTTTGTCCTTGTGATTTATTAATAGTCATCACAAATGCTGGCATCACAGAAAAAACGGCGTCGCATCAATTTAAATGGGAGGCCAGTGTCCGATGGGGACAAATTAATTCTTGGAATCCGAACAGCCTCTCGCCCTGCAGATCCTGCTAATACTTCAGTTTCGATAATGTTAGGTCGTAATCTTTTGATAATAAATCTGGTACCATTACAAGTAAGACCCCATTTACTATTGAGATTTCTCAATAGCATGATGATTGCACCCACTTTCAACTTTAATTTATGACACAGCATTCCCCAAGGAGTAATACTATTCAGAAATTCGATGGGGAAATTTTCCTTTGTTTCTTTGTGATGGGGTGGGGCCACAACACTAGTAACAAAGAAACAGAATTAAAACTTTATTGTGGGGAGCCGCTACAGTGTTTTGGACAGGTTCAAGCCTTGGACTGTTGAGAGGGCACAGTCCTCTCATTGCCACGTGCAAGTCCCAGCTTGGAGGGCAGGGCCCTCCCAGCACAATTATAGCCAACAGCTGTAGTTGTAAGCTTGAACCTGTGGCTGGAACACATGGCCCCACGTGTCTGAGGGATGTGGGCTTGATAGAGTTCAGGTGCATGTAGTTGAGTAGGATTGAAATCCAGGACAATGTTTGTAAACATCTTGGTCATGCCCTTACTTGGCCTGGTAGCATCTGCTATAAAATAAAGGCATGGCTGTGGGTGTGGTCGCTTTCTCTCAGAGAAGCAGCGTCCCACCGAGACCCGGCTTTCATTTTCTTGTCTGTCTTTTCTAAGCCTTTCAGCTGCCCCACTCAGGTTCACCCCATGATGGTACGGCACACTTTAGAAAGATCTGCCTCCAAGCTCCCAGGGCGGGTTCCTGCCTCAAACTCCACCCTTCCAGGAAACAGCTCCGGAAACAGCTTGGGGGAGGGTGCATCCGTTGCCAAGACAACCCCTGTAGAACTGACTTCCTTCTGCTCAGTCACGCCTGTCCATCTGTATGTGACAAACACCACCCATGGTTTTTATATAAGTAGATAAAGGTTTTCACATGCATCACCTCACATAAAAATTTGCTACTTGTTTACTCCCAATTTTTAATGTGAAAGTAACATATAAATTTGTACTTATTTAAGTTAACATGATGATTTGATATATGTATACATTGTGAAATGATTACTGTAATCAAGTTAATTAACACATTCATTACTTCACATGATGATAGGTGCTCCATGCACCTCCTGGTGACCAGTAGTTTGGTCATTTCAGTCGTGATGCCTCTTGGCCTTTTATTATTATGACTTGAGGCCCAGTGCACAAAATTGGTGCGGGGGGGGGGGTCCCCTCAGCTCAGCCTGCACCCTCTCCAATCCAGGACCCCTCGGGGGATGTCCGACTGCCGGTTTAGGCCTGATCCCTGGAATCAGGCCTAAACCGGCAGTCGGACATCCCTCTCACAATCCTGGACTTCTGGCTCCTGGAACCCTGGCTCCTGGAACACTCACCTGCCTTCCTGCCTGATTGCCCCTCACTGCCCCCACCCCCCGCCGGCCTGGTTACCCCTAACTGTCCCCCGCTGCCATCCATGTTGACCCCAGCTGGCCCCTCCCTGCCTGCCTGGTCGCTCCTAACAGCCCCCCCGGCCAGCCTGGTCACCTCTTACTGCCACCCCCTGCTGGCCTAGTCAACCCCAACTGTCCCCCTCAGCCAGCCTGGTCACCCCTCATTCTCCCCCTCCCCCCCCGCCAACCTGGTCACCCCACACAGCCTGCTTGTTCAGTCATTTGCTCATCCCTCACTAACCCCCCTGCCGGCCTGATCGTAGGCAGCCATCTTGTGAGGGTGTGAGGATTAATTTGCATATTACCTCTTTATTATATAGGATAATATTCCTCTGTGTCTGTGTGTTTATATCTTTATCTCATTTTCTTTATCCATTCATAAGTCTATAGGCACTTAGATTATTTCCGTATGTTGACTGTTGTGAAAAATGCTATAATAAGCATGGGGGTACAAATATCTCTTTGAGATACTGTTTTCATACCCAGAAGTAGTACTGCTAGATCATATGGTAGGTCTATTTTTAATTTTTTGAGAAACCTCCATGCTGGACTGATTTACATTCCTACCAACAGTGTGAAAACGTTCTTTTTTTTTTCTCTACATCCTCACCAACACTTCTCTTGTCTTTTTTATAGTAGCCATCCTAACAGATTTGAGTTGATATCTCATTGTATTTTTTTATTTGCATTTTCCTGGTAAGTGATGTTGAGCACCTTTTCATCTGCTTGTTACTCATTTGTATATCTTCTTTAGAAAAATGCCTATTTAGGTCCTTTGCCTATTTTTTAATCAGATAATTTGTTTTGTTTTTCTGCTATTGACTTATAAAAATTCCTAACATATTTAACCCCTTATTAGATATATAGTTTGCAAATATTTTCCTCTAGTTCACAGGTTGCCTTTTCATTTTGTTGATTGCTTTCTTTGCTATGTAGAAATTTTTAGTATGACATGGTCTTATTGTTGCCTGTGTTTTTGGTATCATATCAAAAAAGTTATTACCGGAGAACCAAGATGGCGGCATAGGTTAACGCCGGAGTTTGCTGCTTTGAACAACTACTTCAAAAGTGAAACTAAAAGACGGACCGGACATCACCCAGAACCACAGGAACGCTGGCTGAGTGGAAGTCCTACAACTAGGAGGAAAGAGAAACGCATACTGACACTCAGAGGAGGCGCAGTGCTGAAGTCAAATTCTGAGGTGCGGAGTGCGCGGAGCGGGCTGGCGGCGGAGGGAGCGGTTGTTGTTTTCAATCGGGAGGGAGTCACAGACTCTGAGCTCCAGATCTGGGCGAGTCTCTAGGGACCCAGACTCAAACGGGAGAAGCGGGACTGTCTGGCTTCGGTCAGAGCGAGTGCAGCTTTCTCTCCGAGGTTTGCAGCGGGTGCTGGGGCTCAGAGAGGCAGAGCCTCTGGGGACAGGACTGAGAGCCC
Source organism: Myotis daubentonii (assembly GCF_963259705.1). NCBI lineage: Eukaryota > Metazoa > Chordata > Mammalia > Chiroptera > Vespertilionidae > Myotis > Myotis daubentonii. Next base: position 44,553,927 of record NC_081843.1, on the reverse strand, counting down.
CCATAACTGCTCTCTCCGGCCCACCCTGTTGATCCTGTGCGACCCGCCTTGCCCAAGCCCTGCACAGAGGCATTTGCCGGATAGCCTCAGGCAAAGGCTAGATTAGCACCTCCCTAGAGGACAGAAGTTCTCTCACTGCTGACACAGCTGATTCTTATAGCCACTAGGCCTGGAGGTCAAACCCTCCCTGGGATTAGCTACAACAATCAAGGTTTAACTATAAGACTGCGAACAAAGACCACTAGGGGGTGCACCAAGGAAGCATAACAAAATGCGGAGACAAAGAAACAGGACAAAATTGTCAATGGAAGATATAGAGTTCAGAACCACACTTTTAAGGTCTCTCAAGAACTGTTTAGAAGCCGCCGATAAACTTAATGAGATCTACAAGAAAACTAATGAGACCCTCGATGTTATATTGGGGAACCAACTAGAAATTAAGCATGCACGGACTGAAATAACGAATATTATACGGACTCCCGACAGCAGACCAGAGGAGCGCAAGAATCAAGTCAATGATTTGAAATGCGAGGAAGCAAAAAACACCCAACCGGAAAAGCAAAATGAAAAAAGAATCCAAAAATGTGAGGATAGTGTAAGGAGCCTCTGGGACAGCTTCAAGCATATCAACATCAGAATTATAGGGGTGCCAGAAGATGAGAGAGAGCAAGGTTTGAAGAAATAATGACAGAAAACTTCCCCCACCTGGTGAAAGAAATGGACTTACAGGTCCAAGAAGCGCGGAGAACCCCAAACAAAAGGAATCCAAAGAGGACCACACCAAGACACATCATAATTAAAATGCCAAGAGCAAAAGATAAAGAGAGAATCTTAAAAACAGCAAGAGAAAGAAACCGAGTTACCTACAAGGGAATACCCATACGACTGTCAGCTGATTTCTCAACAGAAACTTTGCAGGCCAGAAGGGAGTGGCAAGAAATATTCAAAGTGATGAATACCAAGAACCTACAACTAAGATTACTTTATCCAGCAAAGCTATCATTCAGAATTGAAGGTCAGATAAAGAGCTTCACAGATAAGGAAAAGCTAAAGGAGTTCATCACCACCAAACCAGGATTATATGAAATGCTGAAAGGTATCCTTTAAGAAGAGGAAGAGGAAGAAAAAGGTAAAGATACAAATTATGAACAACAAATATGCATCTATCAACAAGTGAATCTAAGAATCAAGTGAATAAATAATCTGATGAACAGAATGAACTGTTGATTATAATAGAATCAGGGACATAGAAAGGGAATGGACTGACTATTCTTGGGGGGGAAAGGGGTGTGGGAGATTCGGGAAGAGACTGGAAAAAATCGTGCACCTATGGATGAGGACAGTGGGTGGGGAGTGAGGGCGGAGGGTGGGGCGGGAACTGGGAGGAGGGGAGTTATGGGGGGGGGGAAAGAGGAACAAATGTAATAATCTGAACAATAAAGATTTAATTAAAAAAAAAAGTTATTACCAACACCAATGTCAAGGACGTTTGTCCTCTCCCTCTCCCTCTCCCTCTCCCTCTCCCTCTCCCTCTCCCTCTCCCTCTCCCTCTCCCTCTGCCTCTGCCTCTCCCTCTCCCTCTCCCTCTCCCTCTCCCTCTCCCTCTCCCTCTCCCTCTGCCTCTGCCTCTGCCTCTGCCTCTCCCTCTCCCTCTCCCTCTCCCTCTCCCTCTCCCTCTGCCTCTGCCTCTCCCTCTGCCTCTGCCTCTGCCTCTCCCTCTCCCTCTCCCTCTCCCTCTCCCTCTCCCTCTCCCTCTCCCTCTCCCTCTCCCTCTCCCTCTCCCTCTCCCTCTCCCTCTCCCTCTCCCTCTCCCTCTCCCTCTGCCTCTGCCTCTCCCTCTCCCTCTCCCTCTCCCTCTGCCTCTGCCTCTCCCTCTCCCTCTCCCTCTCCCTCTCCCTCTCCCTCTCCCTCTCCCTCTCCCTCTCCCTCTCCCTCTCCCTCTCCCTCTCCCTCTCCCTCTCCCTCTCCCTCTCCCTCTCCCTCTCCCTCTCCCTCTCCCTCTCCCTCTCCCTCTCCCTCTCCCTCTCCCTCTCCCTCTCCCTCTCCCTCTCCCTCTCCCTCTCCCTCTCCCTCTCCCTCTCCCTCTCCCTCTCCCTCTCCCTCTCCCTCTCCCTCTCCCTCTCCCTCTCCCTCTCCCTCTCCCTCTCCCTCTCCCTCTCCCTCTCCCTCTCCCTCTCCCTCTCCCTCTCCCTCTCCCTCTCCCTCTCCCTCTCCCTCTCCCTCTCCCTCTCCCTCTCCCTCTCCCTCTCCCTCTCCCTCTCCCTCTCCCTCTCCCTCTCCCTCTCCCTCTCCCTCTCCCTCTCCCTCTCCCTCTCCCTCTCCCTCGGAGTTTTCATTGCCCTAGGAACTATATCAGTAAAGATATTGCTACAACAAATGTGTGCTATTATGCTGCCTATGGCTTCTTCTAAGGTTTTTATGGTTTCCCATCTTATATTTTAAGTCCTTTATCCATTTTGAGTTTATTTTTGTGTATGGTGTTAAGTTGGTGGTCTAGTTTCAATTTTTGCATGTATCTGTCCAATTTTCCCTACACCATTAATTGAAGAGACTCTCTTGACTTCATTGTATGCTCTTGCCCTCTTTGTCAAATATTAATTGAGCATAGTAGCTTGGATCTATTTCTGGGTTCTCTGTTCTGTCCCACCCGTCTATATGTCTGTTTTTGTGCCAGTACCTGGCTTTGTAGTATAGCTTTATATCTGGTATTGTGATCCCTCCAACTTTGTTCTTCTTTGTCAAGATTGCTGCAGCTATTTGGGTTCGTTTTTTATTTCAGATGAATTTTTGGAGAGTTTCTTCTACGTCTTTAAAGTATGCCCTTGGTATGTTAATGGGAATTGCATTGAATCTATAGATTGCTTTGGGTAGTATGGACATTTTAATGATGTTGATTCTGCCAGTCCATGAACATGGTATATTCTTCCATTTGTTTATATCTTCCTCTATCTCTTTTTTCAGTGAAGGACCTTTTTCTTGTTGTTTCTTTTTTTCTAAGAGTTTTATAGTTTCAGGTATTACAATCAAGTTTTCAATCCATTTTGGAGTTAATTTTTGTGGGTTGTATAAAAAAGAGGTCCAGTTTTATTTTTTTTGCATATATGTATCTAGTTTTCCCAGCACCAGTTATAAAAGAAGATCGCCTTTTCTTCATTGTGTGTTCCTGATGCCCTTGTCACAGATTAGTTGACTCTATATTTTGAGTTTATTTCTGGGCTCTCTATTCTGTTCTATTTACCTATGTATCTGTGTTTGTGCCAGTACCATGTTGTTTGATTATGGAAGCTTTGTAATATAGTTTGAATTAGAAAGTGTGATGCCTCAAGCTTTTTCTTGTCAAGATAGCTTTGGCTATTCAAGGTCTTTTGTGATTGCATAAGAATTTTATAATTGCTTTTCCTATTTCTATAAAAAATGTCATTGAAATTTTGATAGAGATTGCAGTGACTCTAAAGATAATTTGAGTAGTATAAACATTTTAATAATATCTAATCTTCAATCCATGAACTTGGATTATTTTTCTCTTTATTTCTATTTTTTATTTATTTCATAAATACTTATAGTTTTCAGTATGTAGAACTTTTACCTCCTTGTCTCAATTTATTCAGAATATTTCATTATTTTTGTTGCAATTTAAAGTGAATATTATGCTCTTAAAGATTTATCATGAATCATTTTAGTATTTATATTTTTAACAATTTGCATTACATTCCTATCACTCAAATATCATAAAGAGAAAAAGTGAATAGTCTATCTTTCACCACCTATACCCTAAACAAGGTATTATTGAATATTTTTATATCAATACAAAAGTTATCCTTTTTTTTTCAGATGAAGAGTATTCCATTGTGTGTGTGTGTGGGGGGGGGGTGTAGCATTATGTATTTAAACAATCCCTTGTCAACGAACATTTAGATTTTTATAATATATTGATAACAAAAAAAGCAGTGCTCCTGTGATTACTTTGTACAAACATAATTTTTGCATATAGGCCAATATGTATATAAGATAAATTTATAGAAGTTGAAGTTCTGGATCAAAATATATATTTATAGTTTTGATACATAATGCTAAATTACCTTACATTAAGGTTGTTCTATTTGTAACCATTTATACTTCTACCACATTGTGTCTGTGTTGAAGACAAAAGGGCGAATTGCTGAATGGCATGACCATGTCATCTATGAGGGACATTTACAGAGGCTGCTGGTACTCAGTTGCCCATCAAAATCTGGGGCAAGAATCTAGCAAGGCTGGTCATCATATTCTGATACAGGAATCTGGCCTTTGTACAGTGGAGTTTTTAAGCAACATAATTGAAGTAGTGTCAGCCCTTTTTTAAGCCACAGTCAAGGCCCTGGGTCCAAACCCTGTGTCATAGCAGCTGTATGATGTGCCAGAGCCTGTTCTCTATTCCTTTAATGCTACCTCAGCATTTATTGATTGGACCTTCCTGCTTGCATGATTAAGGGAATGAGGTCTGAGTCTTGTTGTACCTGTACAGAAGCTGTGGTCTCATTTGCCATCTCAGCTTTTACTAGGATTGTCTTGAGAATTTGGCAGTGGCTGGTTTCCACAGAATTTTGCACAAGGACAGCATGCAGGTAATTGACTGGGATATGTTAACCCTTACCTCCTGATCTCTTTCTTCAGACTCTCATCAGCTCTCCCTGTTGAGCTGTGGTACTCACTAACACTGAGGCTCTTCCATGTCCCTTTGTACTTCATCTTCTGGTTACCTAAGGTTGGCCATCAGTGTCCTCCATATGGCCCCCAAATTGGCCCTCTGATTGCATCCATCTGAGTCCTCTATAATGATTAATTTGAATAATTCAAGGACAAAATTAAGCCCTAACCCGTTTGGCTCAGTGGATAGAGCGTCGGCCTGTGGACTGAAAGGTCCCAGGTTCGATTCCGGTCAAGGGCATGTACCTTGGTTGCAGGCACATACACAGTGGGTAGTGTGCAGGAGGCAGCTGATCGATGTTTCTCTCTCATTGATGTTTCTAGCTTTCTATCCCTCTTCCTTCCTCTCTGTAAAAAATCAATTATATATATATATATGTGTGTGTGTGTGTGTGTGTGTGTATATATATATATATATATATATATATATATATATATATATATAAATATTTTTTTTAAAAAAAGAACAAAATTAATTGTGGAATTATAGATGCTTGCTTCTCCAAGATTATGCTTTCTCCACACTTAGGATCCCAGGGCACTTTTTTCTTTTGACTTCATTTTGCACTAAGTAGGCTAATAAAAGGATTACCATTTTTCATCAATTGTTCAATTGTTCTGTGAACATTTATATGGAATCCGAAGAACTGGCTTCTTGTCTACTTCTGATAGGGAAAATAGGGAGATAGGTCATGGATTTAAAAAAGGCAAAATCAAATTTAATCTGATTTATAGTTCAAGACCCTTCAAATTACAGCGAGGTTTGAAGATCTATCTGATTCTCCCCCTCCCTTTCATTAAAAGGGACAAAAATGAGAAATTAGGAGATAAATAATTTTATGGAGAAAACATTTTAAAAAGTGCTTATTAAAAGAAATGTCTTTATAATTTCCCCTTTGTAACCTTATGTTTGAAAGTTTCTGTAAGATACAGGGACTAGAATCTTATTTTCTGTCAGGCTGGGTATTTGTTGAGGTCAAAAATATATGGGCCCATTTTTGTGCCACTGGAGAAAGAAATGTCACGAAATTGCAGAATGGCATAACAACATCTTCCTTCTCTCTCAGATTTCCTGTGGAATAAAAGCGAGGGAGGCAAGATACCTGGGTTTTCCATGGTTTTTAATCTGGCAAAAAAAAAAAAAGGAGGTGCAAGCACTCGCTGTTTGGATACCTTAAGAAGTGGACCTCTGTGTAAAAGACCTGCCTTGATGAGAGGGAAGGTGTCAGCTCCTGTAATTAGGAGACAGAGAGGAAGTGCCAGTGGTGCTCTTGAAGACCATCCACTGTACACCGTGAAAGACCGGCAGCAGGGCCTGTCCAGCTCCAGAGAGCCAGGAGAAAACACAAGACTTATATTTGTACATGGAAATCTTTTTTTTAGTGTATGTTTTTTACTGATTTTTAGGGGGAAGGGGAGAGGGGAGGAGGGCAAGGGAAGAGGGAAAAAGAAACATCAATGTGAAAGAGGAACATCAACCTGCTGCTTCCTGCATGCCTCCCACTGGGGATAAAGACCGCAACCTGGGCATGTGCCCTGACCACAATTGAACCTGCAACTTCTCCGTGCGTAGGACATGCTCACACAACTGAGCCACACTGGCCAGTGCTGTACATGGTGATCTTGATAAGGTATTTTATATGCAAATATCAGAACTTTAACCATGTATTTCTTATCACAGACTCCACAAAGTAAAGTCTAATACATTTTTACACCAGTAAACTAGACTTGTATGAACATTGTGGTTTAAAAAGTTGCTGTACATAGATGACACTATTTCAAAGTTAAATCATTATTTTCTAAATTGAACTTTGGAGTATTAACTTTGATGATGAATAGCTATTTCTGCTTAGTTGAGGAATGACATTACACTGCTTTTATTTTATAGCAGAGCTTTGGGTTAAAAATTATATGTTTAGATAAGCAGGAAACACAGAAGATAAAACATTTGTTTATTATTCAATCTGCATATGGACTTCTGGTCTATTATAGTTACTGCTTAAAATTTATGTTATAGAAGTCCGAGTTCCTTTTCGAGGGTATAAATAAAAATGTACTGACACCTATGAATGTAAGATCTTTAGGTTTATAAATAAGTGTTTTGACTGGCAGCAGCTATCAGGGCTTGAGGCAAGAACCAGATCTAGAAAGAACCAGATTTCTCTGTCCAATCCTTGAAAATATTACTTAATTTTGATTCCCATGAATATTTATTTCATAATAAATACTTTTTGACAACAATGTTTATATTTATCTATATTATAAACCTAATTTTTTCTCTCTAGTATAGGCTAGTCTGAGGACTGTTAGCTTAATTGATATAGAAATGTGTTTTTTTTTATGGAAGTGTTGTTGGCTACCTTATGACAAATTATAGAGCATTCCATAATCATTTAAGCTTTCCTTTTCCCAATCCCATTTCATAAGCAACATCTCACATGGAGACTTAATGTTTTTAAAGATCTTTAAAGTGTGTAATTTGTTTTAATTTTCACAATTTTGTGAGGCAGACCTTGTTATCATCATTTTACATTTGAGGAAATTGAAGCTTACAGAGCTCAAGAGACTCGCCTGAAGCTACAAGGTAAAGTAAGTGGCAAGAGCTGAGGTCGGACTCCAGAAAAGGATTCATAATACTGGCATTTAGTCTCTCAGGCGCATTGATTGTACCTTGTAACCTAAGGAGTTTTTAGAGTTTCCTGCCCCCAAACTGACGTTTCAGTTTCCCAGTGTTTGCCGGAGTTTGACTTCAACTCTGGGTGTATGTCGTTGGATGCTGCTAGAAAAGCCCTTGAGCCGGGCCCTGGGAGATTTTGCGGGCTTTCCTTGAGATTTTAGTGTCTGCGAATCATCACCAAGCATAATCACGTAAACATCTTTTGAACAGGTGGTTAAAATTGTGTTTTAAGGGACTGATTTTAGTTGATTACTTTAAGAACGTTTTTTATTTCAGGTAATGCGTGTGGGTGATGTTGACCTTTAAAGTACCCTTCTTTCCGAAAGGAATAACAATTTAAATGTTTATTTGAATTGTATTTGTTATAAGATAGTACATTTAAAATATTCTAAAGAAATTATAAATCTTTGGAGCTTGAGGTATAGCATTTGTCCCTAAATAATTAGGCTTCTGACACAAGCCTCTTGACAAAGGCAACTTGCTTAGGAAATCTGAGCATATAGTTTCACAAAGTTCTGAGTTCTGGATGCAGAGAACAAACCGATGATTGCCAGAGGGCAAGCGGTGTGGGAGTACAAATTGGTAGTTAAAGAATAATCACAGGGATATAAAGTATAGCATAGGGCAGTGGCCGGCAAACTGTGGCTCGCGAGCCACATGCGGCTCTTTGGCCCCTTGAGTGTGGCTCTTCCACAATATACCACGTGCGGATGCGCACGTACGGTGTGATTGAAACTTCGTGGCCCATGCGCAGAAGTCGGTTTTTGGAAAGGAGATAGATGAAACAAGTATACAAGACGAGTGTGGATGGGAGAGTTAGAAGGGGTCGACCTCAGCGAACATACCTCAATCAGATTGAGGACGTTTTTAGCAAAGGCCAGCTTAGGAGTACCCTAATTAAGTTAATAACAATGTACCTATCTATATAGTTTAAGTTTAAAAAATTTGGCTCTCAAAAGAAATTTCAATCGTTGTACTGTTGATATTTGGCTCTGTTGACTAATGAGTTTGCCGACCACTGGCATAGGGAATAGAGTCAATAATATTGGAATAACTATGTATGGTGCCAGCTGGGTACTGGAAATATTGGGGGGATCACTTTGTAAAGAATATGATTGTCTAACCACTATGTTGTATACCTGAAACTAATAAAAATAATATAAAATGTATGCTATAATTGAAACAAATTAAAAATAAATGAAATAAAAGTTTCTATATGTATAAACAACAACAAAATGTCCTGAGTTGTGGCTACTCTTGACTGTCTCTGGATCCTTGCACCTCATGGGACCCTCTTCCCAAGCTGATAGTAGGAGGCCAGCATGTTGAAAAAACCTAGTTGTCAGGACCTTAATTCCTGTTTTTACCTGCTTTGCTTCCTCCTATAACCTAAATATAATGTGGCGTGTGTGTGTGTGTTGTTCTTTAAAGATTTTACTAAAGGTGTTTAGAAGAGTCTGCTTCTGTGAGATGATAGAGGAAAAAGTGGAATCTGGAAGCCCTGGTGAAAAGCCTGCCTGCCATGCTTAGCCTTTGCTTTCTCTTTGAAAATCAGCATTTATAAAGGAGCAGAAAAATGCAAGGTAGAAAATAATTTTTAAAAGCTTTTTAGCTACAAGTAAAAGTTGATTTTATTTGATTGATTGTCACCAGTTTGGTTCAATTGAAATAAGCCTGAAAACTGCAAATGTACAACTGAATTTTCTGTCATCTGCCAGTACCCACTGTGTGTTTTATTCCCTGTGCAGTGGAAATAATTTAAGTGCAGTCACTTAAAACAAAAGGTTATTTCAACAGTTTTAAGTATACCAACTATCACAGTTCTAACTTAACCATCTTGAAAGTGAACTTGATAGGGTTTGTTTTATTTAAATCAGGACTAATCTGATTTAAAAAATCAAGCCCAGAAGCTTTTATATTTTGTCCTAAAATATGCTTATTATTGATTAAAAAAACATGTTGGATGTCCCTAGGTCTTTAACCATATCTTGGTTTGTTGTGTTATTTCCAGGTTCAGGGCAATACAAATATGATCATTCTTAGCCCAGACTATTGACTTTCTGTAGGTCAACAAAGCTTTTGTCCCCTGTAGGCATCTATTTTCTCTTGTGTTTACTCCTAGATATTTAACCAACAGCTTTGACTAAGTTGACAAATGTTTGCTGTATGACTGTGGGATTGTGTGGGATTATGTGTGCATAAGGTATATATGTACAGGTCTGTGATTTCGTGGTTTTAGCTGAGCCATTTTATTTTGGTATTATAGAGGCAAAGTACCTCTTGCTAGTTTTTTATCTGAGGAGTGTTGGAGTACTATTTCCCTTTGAAAAGCTGGCTGAAGTCAAAGGTGCAATTGTAGAATATTGGGCAATAGAAATTGAGTGTTTACATCTATCTTAAAATAAACTAGGAGCCAAATTGAATTTAGTTTTACAAAATGTAAGACCAGAAGAAGAACATAGTGATGTCCTTTTGAACTTATGACATTATTTTTCTTCCATTCTAAAAGATAACACGATGTTTGAAATAGTAGGTAGCTCCCCTTGTACCATTTATCATATGCCACAATGAAATGGAAATAAGATGTTATTTGGATAAATTACTGACCATTTCCCATTGTCATGTTAGTTTTAGAAAAATTCGAAGACAGCCATAAAGTTTTAATGGAATATACATGGTCTTTCTGTAAGCTGGGTGTCCAGGAAAGGGTGTACATTATGTCTTTTGTCCAACGTTCATGGAGCTATAGGAGAGGCAGACATTGAACACATACATATAAACACAAACACAACTGTACAATGACAAATTGAGAAATGCTAGAAATGAGAAGTACTTTACATGAGGAGAATCTGCAATTAGAGGATTTGACCTAGTTCTGGAGGTCAGGGGTGGGGGAGAATTCACCGGAGGAAGTATCTTAGAGTTGAGCTCTGCAAGACCAGGTGGAGTTACTCCACAGAGAGAAGAGGAAAACAGAGGTAATAGCTCTGTAAGGATGAGTGGAGAGAGCACACAGGAGTACTCTAGAATAGAATAGGCCATATTGTATTGAATGTGTTCAATTATTGTTTTAAAACTTTCTAGTTTGAAAGAAGAATATAGTAACTTGTGTGGATGTCCATCAACATTGAATATAACTTAAAAACCAATGAATTTTAACCTGTATGGTATCTAAACAACATCCTTTTATATTTGTTCTAAGTTTCTAGCTACTACAATTCCAACTATACTCAGCTTTTGTTCAATCCCCAGAAAAAGCAGTAAATTTAGGAAAAGTTGTATCCTAGGAAAGGTCTGAGTTAAATCAATAAACATTAGCTTCAATTTCTAGTCACTATTTTTATAGTTGTAGATATTCATATCTTATTGTCTTGATCCAAATGCAGAGCTATCAAGAGAAAGGTGTACTGACCTATTAATGTGCTTTAATTTAAGATGTATAATTACTGGAAAATAAGCTATTTCAAATATACTTTTGATGATATGTGAATCATTAATGGTCAAGATGATTCATAGAATGCTGCTATGAATGCTGCTAACATAGTGCTGCTAACATAGAATGGACATGCCCGTTGCTGAAGTACTTAACATCTGCCAAGGTTCCATGTCTTTCATCAGCATTGTGTTAATTACGGGATGCCAAAGAAGAATGAATGCACAGACAGATTGTGAATTCTGAGATTATGCATTATATCATTATAATGAGTCAGGGCTTTTCTACCCTATTCTTGTATTGGGTTATTTTTAAAAAGAGGGAATTATTATGTTTGCTGTGGTAACTGTGCTGTTTCAAAAATGTTTGTGCTCATTTCTTAGTCTGTCAAGAGTCTGTGCACCGTCTCAGTGACTGACTCTGGTTTGGTTAAGAAAACATTTGGCCCCAAGAGATTTTCTTCAAGGATTGCTACTGTACAGAAGCCAAGCACTCAGCTTCCTGACTGGCTGTTACATCCCTGAACACTATCCACTATATGCTTCATAATGGAAAAGAAAACCCTGTGCAAGTAAATATTTCCACTGTATTAAAGGGTACTGAGAGATTTATCTATAAATGTGAACTCATTTATAGATAAGTCAAATTATTAACATGATTTTAAATATATCATTATCTTCTGTGTCCTTGGGACAAATACATTGTCCTTAGACCTGTGCTGTGTGAAGGCTGATCTAGCACAACCATGATGATGGTGATGATGATTAAATGTTTATGGTTTCACATTTATGGTTTTACAATCCTCACAACTGCTCCATTATCTGAGCCATTTCAGAGATGAGCACACTGAGGCACAGAACATTCGAGTGACTTGCACAAGGTTGCATAGCACATCGGGAGCACAGGCTCCAAAGCACTTTAAAATTAAATTCATGACATCTGTTCACCACATTTTCTCCAGTTATCCACCAAAATGGCATGATCACTTCCCTTCATCAGTGAAACCCTTTGGGGGCAGCTCATTTGGTCCAGGACAAGGTTTATGATTCTCAGAAAGGAATATGAACCGTTTCATGACCAAACCACCCACCAGCATCCTGTCCTGCCAAACACATCAGAGTGGTGGAGAATTCTTGAGTCTCCACCCAGCTGAACAACAGAACTGGGTCTCAGTCTCAAGATAGGCTCAGCATTGAGCAGTATGTTAACAGCCTCTTCTGGTTTTATTTTTTACAAACCGGGAGCTACTTCTTTCTACACTCAAAGTGTAGGGACCTTGAAATTCAGTGGTCATGTACTTCCTATACTTTGCACTTGAGATTGTCAGAGGTCAGCATGCCCTCCTACTTGTCTACATGTCTTCTTTAAAATATAGTTCAGATATGGGTTGTTTGGAAAAGCATTTTCTAACCTCTCCAGGCAAAGTTCACCGCCCCCTATCTTGCCCCTCCTCAGTCTGAGTTCATGCATTATTAAATTGTTACCCTCATTCACTGCTGGTGGAAATGTAAACTGGTACAGCGACTATGAAAATTATGGAGGCTCCTCAGAAAATGAAGACAAAAATTACCATCTGACCCAGCAACCCCTCTAGGGTATATGTATCGGAAAAATTTGAAAACATTTATTTGCAAAGATATATGCACCATTATGTTCATTGCAACATTATTAACCAGTTAACTGCCACGTGTCCAAAACGGTAACCATCACCACATGCCACGATATTTTGAATTTAATTTAAAAAATAAATTTGCATGAATATTATGAAAATAAATATATTACAATTTGGGTGTTCTTGAATATTTTCAGTTGGAAATTCTCACGAAAAATGATTTTTAAAGTGTCTATAGATGCTTATGATGTACAAAGGGTTAACAGTGACCAAGACATGGAAATAATCTGTGTTCTTTGCTAGATAATTGGATATAGTGGATGTGGTACATATATACAACCAAATACTACTCAATCTTAAGAAAGATGAAACACTGCTATTTACCACAACATGGAGGGATCTTGAGAATATCATACTAAGTGAAGTAAGTCAGACAGAAAAAGTCAAGAAACATATGATTTCACTCATGTGTAATATAAAAGTGAAAGCAACAAATGAACAAGAAAAAACAAACTCATAGAGAGACAATATTATGGTGGTTACCAGAGGGGTAGTATAGGGTAAATGGGTCAAATATATGGTAATGGAAGATTTTACATTGGGTAGCGGACACACAGTGCAATATTCAGATGATGTATCATAGAATTGTACACTTGAAACCTGTATCATTTTATTAACAAATGTCATCCCAGTAGCCCAGCTGGCATGGTTCAATGATTGAGTGTCCACCTATGAACCAGGAGGTCACAGTTTGATTGCAGGTTGGAATTCATGCCCAGGTTGTGGGCTTGATCCCCAGTAGGGGGTGTGCAGGATACAGTCTATCAATGAGCTCTCTCTTCATTGATGTTTCTATCTCTCTCTCCCTCTCCCTTTCTCGCTGAAATCAAGAAAACTATATTTTAAAAAATGTCATCCCAGCAAATTTAATTAAATAAACCTTTACTACAGTGTGATTATTTATTGGATTTTCTGTCTCCCTCATCAGAAAGACACCTGTGAGGGAAACTTGCTAGAGATTCATTTCTGTCATGGTTCTTCCTACATTTTCTTTTTCAGCTCCTCGTGTTCTCCTCTGGTCTAAGCTGGACTCCATTGTCTCCCACAGATTTGACTGGACACTGCTTGTGTCAGGTCTTTGCAGAGTTTTTAGACCTTGAAGTTGTTTAATTTTTAGATTTAAAGTAATAATAGCAACATTATAAAGTACTTACCATTGTATGACCTTCACATGTCCTAAATCAATGCTTTTCAAACTCTCACATGCCACATGTGAAAATTTTATTAAAATGTAGATTTCTGGACAGGGCCTAAGATTCGGCATTTCCAATGAGCCAGTGCTGCTGATCTGCTGACCACTCTTTGAGTTATAAGGTATGAGTAATTGCTGAGTACTCAAAATAACCTAATGAGATAGATATTACAATTAACCCCATTTGAAGAGAGCAACCAATGAACTTGTATGCATGTATACATAACCCATGGACACAGACAATAGGGTGGTGAAGACCTAGGGTGCCTTGGGTGGGGGGTGGGGGTGGACTAAAAGAGGTGAATGGCAGGAAAGGCAGACAAAGTTATACTTTCCATAATAAAGATCTAAAAAAACAACCCTTTTTTTTTTCTAGACAAGGAAACTGAAACAAAGATAGATTAAATACATAGCCCAAACTTACAAGTTCATAAGTGGCATTACCAGGATTAGACCCAAGTACTGACTAATATATAAGTATATATTTTGTTCTATAATTTATTCTAATCTTGCCTCAACAGGAAATTGGAAAAACGTTCCTAACTGGGGAACTTTATAAAAACAAACAAACAGATTTCGAGTCCCAAGGCCTATGGAACAAATTGCTGGGCATGGAGCCCAGGAATCTCTAGATTTAAAATGCCCATGTGATTCTGATGATCATCTAAGTTTGACCACTGGTATTAGACCACTCTGACTTCTGGCAGAAAGAGAACACTACTTCAATATCTCTCAGCCCATTAATCAAAGAAGTGTCTCGAGGGTTATTCCTTCTACCATATATTACTGTGGGCTGCAGCTGCTTACGGTTTTGCTATTTAGCTACTTCATGTCTCTCGGGTTCAGGGACATTTGTGCATACCTAGGCATTTCACATTTGTGAAGCGTATCTGCAGACATACTGTCTGCTAGAAATCTGATGTTGCCATAGTGGGGAAAGAAGTTACTAAAACTTGCTTGATCAAATCTCTGAGACATTGCTACAAGTGTTAGATAAGTTTTTGAAGATATGCCAAGCAGCAAATGAGAAAAACAGTTGCTGGTTTCAGAAATATTTTGGATGTGTCTAGTAATTTAAATTTAGCATGGAAGGTAATTTTACTTATTGGACAGAAGTGATTTATAAATAATCCTGAAAAATTAAGCAGCTGGACAGGCATAGGACTTGCATATTTCATGATTTTTAAATGATTCCAAAACTTATTCAAAATAAATCTGAACAGTTTGAAATATTTTGACTTATCAGAGAAAGTTCTCGCAATTGTAACACGAACTTCATGTTTGCTTGTTTTCTGTATAGATGTTTATTCTACTGAAATTTTTATTTTCAATGTAAAAAGGATCATATAGCTGATATTATATATCTGAGGTTTCTCCCTCATTTGAAATTTAGTCGTACATGTCTTAAGATAAATAAATATCAAAGTATTTTGAAAGTGACAGAAACCACCTTTCTAGAAAGTAACTGACCTGCTTGCCAGCGCAGCAGGAGTGTGGATAGTAATTTAGTTTAAGAATATTGACCCTTTGAATTTCAAGAACTAGTTCCAAGGAAAAGTGAATAAAATCAATTTTGAGCCACTGGGACAGTAACATTTGCAGAATGGATTTGGAGGACAGAAGCTGAGGTAGGAGTTTAAAAAGTACGGTCACAAAAATAGAATGAGAACTGAGAGAGTGATTTTGGAGGCTTGAGGGAACCATACAGTAAAGCATGAAGTTAATTGATGCCTTAGTCTCTGGTCACCCAAGAAGAGGACACAGTTAATTTTTAAAAATCAATTGTTATTTTTTATTGTTACAATATATTTTTTTATACTAATAGAGTTTTTGACTATTGCTTAAAAGCGTTTACACAGCACAAACTTTTAAAAAATGTGTGAAGAAGGCCTGTATAAAATTGAGGATAAGATGGACAGTTCTTTGAGAGCACTTATCACGCCTGTCCATCAGTACATTCTTCTAAACCTGTAGAGTTTTCTGTCTTTGTTACATAATAAATACCTGAGTGAATAAACAATGTGGCTGGAAGTGTGCTCCTGTGCATTAGCTATGTGGAGCCCTGAGTTGATTTGAAGTAATTGGACATATTTTATACGTTAAATTTCCCTCCGCATTTTGACTGTAGATTGAAGTTGATGCTTGTTTTCATAAATATAAAGTACTAGTAGCCCTGCACACGAATCCTTGCGCCAGTAGGTCACTGCGGCCCTCCTGTAGCTCTCTGCCCGCTGCCCCGCCCTCCTGTAGCTCTCTGCCTGCTGCCCTGCCCTCATAGCTTGCTGCCCTGCCCTCTCCTGTAGCTCTCTGCTTCCTGCTTGCTTGCTGCCCTGTCCTCTGCTGCCCACTTGTACCTCGCTGGCCCACCCTCCTGCTGATCCATGATCTGGTCATGATGCGATTGGTCGTTACACCTCAGGGCGTAATGGCTAATTAGCATATTCCTCTCTTACATAGGATAGAGCAGGAGAGTAAACTGGCCCTCAGTGTCTGAGATATGGGTAGAGAGAAGAAAAATGCCTAACAGATTTTTAACTGGTGAACTATATCTAAAACACATGTAGTAGCTACTGCCATCTGAGACTCAGACCTGTTTGAAAGTGTAGGTTGCCAATAGTGCTTTGGTTTCATTAAGTATGCCTGTCTATATATTTTTTATTGTATTCACTCTTACAAATAGAATTTGGTTGTTTTAAATAAAATAACAACAACAACCACCAACTAAGTTATATACAATGTATTTGAAGGTCCATTTTCCAATTTTTTTATTGTATAAAGTTTTACATATGTCTTCTTTTTCCCCAATTGACCCCCTCTCCCCATCTTCCCTTCCCCTCCCTCCCCGCCCCAGCCATTCCCACCCTGGGCAAACTTCCACCGCCCTGTGTCTGTGTCCATTGGTTATGCTAATATGCATGCATACAAGTCCTTTGGTTGCTCTCTAACCCCACCCTCCTACCATTTGTCTCTGGATCTATTCTTGTTCATCAAATTATGTTGATCATTATATCCCACATATGAGTGAGATCATGTGATATTTATTTTTCTCTGACTGGCTTATTTCACTTAGCATAATGCTCTCCAGTTCCATCCATGCTATTGCAAATGGTAAAAGTTCCCTATTTTTTTCTTCTATTGTTTATTCTTCGTAGTCCGAACAAGAAGATTTAGCTTTCTTTTTGACTTCTAAGCCCAGTAGTCAACGTTTTTCATCTTTAATTGTGTCTTGGGAAGATTACATGGGTAATACCTTTAATTGCTCTTCTGTTTTACTTTGTAATTGCTACAATAAAATGGTTTGTGCATTCTGATGGGAAATGGGTTAGATCTGTAGAAATCTTTGTTTAAACATGCACAGTATAAAGGAGTTCAATAATACTTAGATGTCCAGGGACATTGTGCTGAAAGAATAAATAATAATTAGTGCAGCTTGGTGTGTTTAGTTTTTCTGATAAATTGTCTTTAACCTGTGTTCATAATATAAACTAGCAGATTTAGTATTTTGTCAAAGGGATAAAGCAAAACAAAAGATATCTCTTTAACCTTCAGTAAATGTTAGCTATTCATCTTGGTGCTGTGCATTTAGAAATAGATATTCCTTTAAAAGCAGTTAAATTAGTATATTTAAATATATATATTTATGTATTTCTATATATTTTAATTGGGATTGGGAGAAAGTAACTTGACAGAAGCTTTGGTTTGTCAAGTTTTTGATAATATACAAAGCCCTATATTAGTCATTCATACTGCTTTAAAAAATATGAGAAGCATTTCAATCCAAGATATAGCTACAAGTGGTTACATGAGCATACATTACTCTACATCTCCTGTTTTTTATTTGTTGGCAGAAAAATTGCCAAAACCGGTTTGGCTCAGTGGATAGAGCGTCGGCCTGTGGACTGAGAGGTCCCAGGTTCGATTCCGGTCAAGGGCATGTACCTGGGTTGCGGGCACATCCCCAGTGGGAGATGTGCAGGAGGCAGCTGATCGATGTTTCTCTCTCATCGATGTTTCTAACTCTCTATCTCTCTCCCTTCCTCTCTGTAAAAAATCAATAAAATATATATTTTAAAAAAAAAGAAAGAAAAAAGAAAAAAAAATTATTCAATGCAGCAATTTGGGACATAGTATCTTTTAATTCATAGAAGTAAAATATTAAATAAAATATTTTAAATTCATAGAAGATATATATTTACTATAAATAAAGTCATATTGCAAAGGAAATTATTATATTAAATGCATTAGTCTACTTTATGAGAGAATTCATATTTAAAATTAATATTTGTTATACATTTTACAGAGCTTATTTCCATACTCTCAGGAAAATAAATAAAAACAGAGAAGACTATATATTTTTAAGTAATAGGAAGATACTTCAATAATGAGCTTAAGTTTTTCGTTTTGAGCATTACTGTAGTACATAAAGCATAAGGAAGTTAAAGGTTTGAGGATTCCCTGTGGAGAATTTATTACCTAACTTTGAAGTTAACATGGCAGAATAGCTAAGAGTGCTTTGGTCACTCTTATTTGTCATGAAATTAAGAAGAAACTTTTCAATTAAAAAAAGAGTAGCAGGTACTACTTTACAGGAAAATATTCACATATTTTTAAATATCAACTGAGAAATGTATGTTATAATTTATGGTAACGTGACTGCTATCCATTGCATGTTTTAACCTATAGTTGTTAATCTTTGACCATTGAAAGCCATTTTGCCACACCCTACCATGTTGGCTGTGGTTTGTGCTCATAAATTACTTTCTCAATAAACTTACTGGTAAAATCTGATTGCTTCTCTGAATCAAGTTTTGATCAAAGATTTGTTTGTTTTAAGAAACTGTATTTAAGCACATGTGGAAGTGTTTGCAAAGTAAATGGATTGATTGTGCTGCAGTGTAGACATATGATCCAAATTATTGGATAAGTCAGTAAGCACTTGTTCTAGCAACCTTATTCCCATTTGATTAAAAACCACATGGCTCCTATGTGATGTTCTTAGTATTGCAATGCTATAGATTAACAATGTAAGATAGGCACGTAGGATCA
The DNA here is from genome assembly GCF_963259705.1 of Myotis daubentonii. Taxonomy (NCBI): domain Eukaryota; kingdom Metazoa; phylum Chordata; class Mammalia; order Chiroptera; family Vespertilionidae; genus Myotis; species Myotis daubentonii. The sequence continues at coordinate 44,535,221 of NC_081843.1, read as the reverse complement.
GGGCACAGCCATGATCATTGATTTAAAAAACATGTGACAGTAGAAAGCAAAATGAAGTAGTGTGAGTGTTTATTATCTGTGTTTACTTGCTGGCTACTCATACCCCATAATATTGTTCATAACAGTTTTTTGCCCTTGTCAAGTCTTTTGCTTTTTAAAATCTCCATATTGCCCAATATTTTTTTTAAAGAAAGAATTAAAAACTCAAGCAGAAAGGAATAATCACAAGGTGGCATAATGCCAAATGCTGAATGTTGAGTTAAGCTGGTGAAAGTGAAGAAATTTTAATAAGTAAAAGATGGAAATAGGACTGCTGTTACACTGCCTTTGCCAGAGAAGCTGGGGAAGGTGAGTAGTAGAGAAGGGACATTTAAAAGTATTCAATATACTGTAAATTAAATTGGGAGACACATTAGACAATTGTAAATAGTCTCTTAGGGATATAAGGAAATTAAAGCAATTAAACAATGTGATAGTGTGAAGTACAAACCAAAATATTCTCTCTCTCTCTCTCTCTCTCTCTCTCACCTCATAACTTCACATTAGATGGTGGTTTATGTCCTCAAAAGTTATACTTATGCACAATTAGTTTCTCCCTGGCAGTGCGCTGGATGATGCCCTACCTCCATGTGCTCTCCATCACTACCCTTTATAACTCAACTTCCTCATCCATTCTGCACACAAATTTCAGGTTAATTTTGTCTTTCCCAACATGTGGTACATTCTATTGATTGCCTATCCAGTAACCATAACTTCTTTTTCTTTACTAATAGAACTGTGATTGAGTTAGAGGAGCAAAATACCCAATGCAGAGTCTAAATGGTGATAGGTCTAGTCTAATAATGGCAACATATGTGCCCTTACCAGTGATTGGTCTAGGGCAGTGGTCGGCATACTGCGGCTCAGCAAACCGTGACTCGCGAGCCACATGCGCCTCTTTGGCCCCTTGAGCGTGGCTCTTCCACAAAATACCGTCTCTTCCACAAAATACCGACTTCTGCGCATGGGCCACGAAGTTTCAATCGCACTGTACGTGCGCACCCGCATGTGGTATTTTGTGGAAGAGCCACACTCAAGGGGCCAAAGAGCCACATGTGGCTCGCGAACCGCGGTTTACTGACCACGGGTCTAGGGTCAGCATGCAGCCCAGTTTTAGCCAGATGAATGTCATCAAATTTATGATGGGACCTTCTACAATATATTTTTCTCCCTGAGAAAGACAAAGCTGCGTAAAGAGGAGTTCCTTGTTCTTATGTGTGAGGATATGAAGCCATCTCCTTAAAATTCACCATAGAGGGGATGATAGAGTAGAAGGAGGTTAACATATTAAACCTTGGAAATGCTTTTCTCTGGACTTCTTAAGTAAACAATAAATGCTCCATGACATAAGCTGCTCTTAACTGGTCTTTTTTTTTTATTGGTTGCAAATGCATTCTAAATAATTTATCATGTTACTTCTCCCTAAATATCAAGGGTTCCCATTAATAAATGAAGTGCCAACTCTCTACCCTGGCAGTCAAGGCCTTTTAGCATTATTTCACATGAGTTTTCACTATAAATGCGTATATCCAACCCCCCAGTCAAATTTACCTCTTGATCATTTTTCAGCATGCTTTCAGTTGTGTTTTTTTTTGTTTGTTTGTTTGTTTGTTTTTTGTCATTGCCCTTTGCTTTATATTTCCTTCCACCTGGAATGTCTTCTTTTTTTTTCCCTGGTGCCTTCATCTACCTAAATTCTCAAGGTCTCATCGCAAATTCTCCAATTCTCCTGATGTCTTATTTTATTTTATTTTTTTATTGATTTCAGAGAGGAAGGGAGAGGGATAGAGAGATATAAACATCAGTGATGAGAGAGAATCATTGATTGGCTGCCTCCTGCACACCCCACACTGGGGATCGAGCCCACAACCTGGGCATATGCCCTGACTGGGAAGCGAACTGTGACCTCCTGGTTCATAGGTCGACATTCAACCTCTGAGCAATGCCAGCTGGGCCTGATGTCTTTTTTAATTGCACCTATTGGATATATGTATATGTCTATATATCTACACTGTACACACAGATACACACACTCAACTCACAAATAATATGTACGCACATATTTTATGTATACATGTATTGTTTTTTTACCTGTTTAGCGTTTATTCCTCCTTTTCCTCATAATAGTAATCTGACATTCTTTTGAACTCATTCTTCTGCCTATCCTTAGCTCATGTATATGTGACATCTGGTTAAGTAAAAAAACACACTTTTCATGCTTTCCCACCCTTGACCCAGGCATAATGAGTTCTTCATAGGTCTTGGTTAAGATCCATGAGGCTCAGGGCCAGATTGCTAGTTAGAACTTTTTTGGGGGAAAAGGTCTCTTTTTTTTCTGTTGAAATGTAATCAAAGAAGAGATAAACCTGAATTTTGTGGGAGCCATCATAAGAAACATCCTCCCCGCGAGGGAAGCCTAAACAGAAAGGGAGTTATAATGGAGATTGGATTCTTATAACAACGTTGAGATTAAAGCCATGGCATCATGGAACCTTTTTCAGTTAAGTGAGTTCATTTTTCCCCTTTAATGTTAGGTAGACTTAAGTCATTCTATCTGATAAAGAGGGAATATGCTAATTGACCCTCACACTGTCGTAAAGATGGCGGTGCCCACAGCCAATAAGGAGGGAATATGATAATTGACTGCCCCACCCTCAAAGATGGTGCCCACAGCCAATAAGGAGGGTGTATGCCAATGGACTGCCCTGCCCTCAAAGATGGCAGTGCCCACAGCCACAAGATAGCGGTGCCCAGTCCCCTCAGCCCCGCTGGGGTGGCAGACATGTGGCAAAGCCAGGCCCACCTTGCTATGCACCTGCCTCTGGAGTCTCCCAGTCCCCTCAGCCCCCAGCTGCCCAGGGCCGCCCGAGGCTCTGGTAACCAAGGCCGGCCAAGGCTTGTGCTGCCGGCAGTGGCAGCAGCAGAGGTGTGATGGGGTGTTGCCTTCTCCTGATCGACAGGTCACCTTCTGCCCCTGAGGGCTCCCGGACTGTGAGAGGGGGCGGGCTGGGCTGAGGGACCCTCCCTCCAATGCATGAATTTTCATGCACAGGGCCTCTAGTATTGAAATAAAAGGGATCTAACCTCCCTCTAACAATTGATCTGTTAGTCACTTTTCCCATACTGAATTAAATAATAGCTATCTGGGTATGTCTCATTTATTTTACTAGTGTGTAAACTTCCTAGGTAGAGGGACTGTAAACCTGTTATTTCACTTAGCAAATTCCTCTGCTTTTTATTTAGTAGACACATCATAAATATTGCTGAATTGATATATACTCTGAAATTTGGTATATCTTGGGATGACAGCCAATTTGAGATTTTCTAAGAATTTCCTTAGAATCACAGTATCATATTCTCAAAGTGCAGTCCTTTCTCGTCACATGTTTGTGCTTCATAAATATTCAGAAAATTTTGCACGTGACTTCATCCCCTTCTTATCCACAATTCATCCTAAATTACTTACTTAAAAGCAAATAATAATTTCCTCCTTTTTTGAGCCGTCTGCAACTTTAAACTGCTCCAATACTCAGTGTTTAATTTTTTAAAAAATTTTTGTTCTTTCTCTTTTCCTGACCCCTGCTTCCCTCCCTCTCCAGCCATTGCTTAGTGATCTCATATGCTCTTATAGCTCTGAGCACCATTTACATGCTGACAACTCCCAAATTTATATCTCTAGTGCAGACCCCTCCTGTGACTTCAGTACACATAAATACAGCAGTGTACTCTATATATCACACTTGTAAGCCCCCCCCAAATGTTCCTTATATTACCCCACAAATCTACTTCTCTCACATTCTTCCTCAAATCATTTGATGGTGAATGCATATTTCCAGTTGCATAGATTATAACCTTGGAGTTATCCTTGATTCCTTTTTTCTGTCACATTCCACAGCAAATCCATTTATATATCCTGTAGGATCCACTTTAAAAATATATCCTGAAGGTAATCACAACTTATCGCTTCTATGCTAATTATTCAAATCACCGTTGTCTCTTACCAGGATTGCCATCACCCCTGCCATGTGCTCTTCTTGACATAATAGTAATAGTAATTTAAAAAAATACATCAACAGATCTAATTTGCTCAAAACTCATCATTGACTAAATGTCCAGAGAATTTTTGTATGGCTCCCTAAGTTCTCACCTTATTTTGCCCTAATTTTCCCTAAAATCTACCCCCAAAATAATTGGTAGTAAAGATAATAAAAATAAAAGTCCTCCCAAAAGTCTAAAAAGCCATGGCCTTCCTACTATGTATCTGGTTTCTAACCTTTTGGCCTCTTGTAAACTACTGCCCAGTTACTCTGGTTTATTGGCAAATAGAGACACAGCAGACAAATTCCTACCTAAGAATATTTTACATTTGTTCTTCCCTCTGCCTGGAATAGTTCCCCCTCAATTTACATGGCTTCTTTACTCACTATCTTTGAATCTTTGCCCACATCTCACTAGCCAAGGGAAGGTTGTTCTGTCATTGAAGATGATAACCCACTCTGATCGCTCACCACTTTGCTCCTTTATACTCAGAGCACTTACTAGTATTACCAGAAATTCTCTCTTTCTTAGACCTTTCTCCCTTCTTCTATACCCTCTTCTCTTTCTATTCTCTATTTCTGTATTCTTACCTCCCAAAATGATGGATATACTTGTTTAAAGAAGAAATATATGAAATGTAAGATTTATGACTTTATTTTTAAATTACTTCTAATATTCATCTCTTATAATGTTGCACACTGAATGAGGGTTATAGATATTTAAAATTGTCCTTTGGTGTTCCCCAAGGCCTTTTTTGTCAAATATATTTGGGCTTTTTATTTCAGTTCCAACAATTGTGTTTCATTCTCAATATAAAGTGCTAATGCTTCACCTGGAGAAACTATAGTTTCTTCATCCTTATCATGCAAGCATATAGAGTGTTTTTGTAAAGTACTCCTTTTGATCATGATTTTATTTCTGAGTTAATTAAACTGGCTATCTGTGTTTCCTTATATCTTATGAATATTTTAAGAACTGCAATCTTGAATTCTTTATCATTCATTCATTCATTCATTTATTGTTAATCCTCACCCAAGGGTATTTTTTCCATTGATTTTAGATAGTGGAAGGGAGGGGAAGAGGCACAGAGAAACATTGATGTGAGAGAGACACATCAATTTGTTGCTTCCTGCACAAGCCCTGACCTGTGCCCTGGATCAATACTGCAACCGAGGTAGATGTCCTCGACAGGAATGGAACCTGAGGCCCTTCAGACTGATGCTGTAGCTCAAGCATGTCAAACTCAAAGGCCAACGGGCCAAATAAACGAGGCCTGTGGCCCGCGGGCTGCGAGTTTGACATGCTTGCTGTAGCCACTAAGCCAAATCTAGCAGGGCTCTTTGTCATTTAAATCCCATATTTCCATGTCTTTAAGTTTATTTTTTGGAATATTTTTATTTCCTTTTTGAGTTGCCTCATTACCTTGGTTGTTCATGATATTTGATGGATTCTTTCTCTGCATAGGCATTTATGGGAATAAAGTCTACTTTTTTTGAGTGGCACTTCTCTATTAGCAGGTTGATAAAGACATCTTTCTTTCGTTTTCCAGAGGTGGTGATGAAGCACAGTATTTTTAGTTTCTCTTGCACTATCTAGATTCTCCCATTTATGGAGGTGGAGGGGGGTGGGGTGGGGAAATACCCTATATTCCCTGGGGAGGTAGGCATCTCCTCTCTGACCAGTTGGTGGCAGGGTATCACCCCCATGGGTGAATGTGGTGGGTAATTTCCAAGCCTATGAAATTCCAGTGCAGTTCCCTGCAACCAGAGGTTGCCCAGAGGACTTCCACAGCTGTCCCAGGTGCCCCCATTGGTGCTAACCATGATGGATGGGGGCGGGGTTAGCTGGGATTGGCCAGCTGGTGCATTTGTGGCTTTGTTCTCCTTCCAGTAATGGTGACTGTCAGGTCTAACCTGTCCCCTCCCCCTCACCTCGGTATCTCCACTCCTATCACTGGGATTAGCCAAAGCATGCACCTGTCTCTTCAGTTCTCAGGGCTGCAGATAGCATGCTCTATATAGCCCCTGATACTACTACAGCTCTTTCTGGGGCCCACTGGTATCTCTGGGAGGGTGAGGGTAGGTGTCCAGGTTCCATGGCTTTGTTTTTCTGCCTGGCAACAGCGACTGCCAGATAGCTGTGGCTGCACCTCTGTGCTCAGTCGCTGCCCCTGCCACTGGGTTCAGCAACAGTATGTGCTGACCACTCAGGCAAGGATGTTCTCTCTACCTTTCTGTTCCTCAGGGCTTCAGAGAGTGCAGGCTGAAACCGGATTTCTCCCCTCTCCCGAGACCCAGACTGAGCTCCGGGTTGTGTCCTAGGCACCCGTCTCTGCTTTTCTCCCTTCCCTGTTTACTCAGTTTTGCTCACCTTTAGGTATTTCAATATGCAGAGCGCTCAGATATATTTGTGTGTTGAGCAAGGAATCTTTTGCTGAATTATAGCTTTTGAACTTGTTACAACGTCAAGGGAAGAGACCAGGGGAACCACTCATACGGCCATTCTTTTGACGTTTGTTTTCAACAGCTTTTAATAGTGACTTTTCATCTAGAATTTATGTTTATGACTTAAATCCCAAAAGGAAGTTATATTGTTAAATTATAGCAGACATATTGATGTGCGTTTTATTATTTTTCCAGTTTTGGAAATCCTACTACTTTTTGGCAATGTATTATGTAGTTAAGAACCTTTGCTGTCAGGAAATAGTTTATGAATTCTGTACTAAATTCCTCCTGGGACATTTTAAATACATGCACATATAATCCAAAATCTCATTATTGTGAGCATTATTCAGCTTTTTAAAGTATTGAACAAAATGGTCTTAAACTGAAATCTGTCTGCATCTTTTTTAAAAGAGAAATTAGCAAGTATTAACCCTGAAGAAAAGCATAGTGACTAATTCAATAAAATCTTTCACATCTAGAAATTTTTGCAAAAACACATTTTTATTATTAACTTTGCTCTTTAAAAATAGCAATGATAAAACTGACTGCTTCAGTTTGAATTCGGCTCTGTTATTTACCTACTGTCAGTACTGAGCAAGTTATTTAACCTCTCTGCCTTTCATTTTTTGCATCTATATGTTTAAATATGTTTTTACTGATTTTAGAGAAAGAGACAGAGGGAGAGGGAGACAGAAACATATTTTTTTTCTCTCTCTATCCCCTTTCTCTATTTACAACATTCATTTTCTTTGTGCTCTCTTACTTTCCCACCCCTTTTTCATTTAGGCAATTGGTTGAAGGCAGAGCAATCCCATGCCTTATAAGATGGATAATGAGGTGAGGGCCTTTTAACTCATGAAGAACTCATTTCTAATTCCTTTGGACTTTAAAAAATATTATGGGCAGTTTTTAAGTGCTCTACACCCATTAAAGACCCATTTTATCTAAGTTCCGTTCTATAACCATTCCCTTATTGGATCAGGTATTCATTAGAGGGCACCCAAGTGAGTGGTGCTGTTGCTTCCTTAATGATATCTACTCATTATTTGGATTTTAGAAATATTTTCAGGATAATTATGACCTTTAAAGCAGAAAAATAGTATCTGATTTACAAAACCACTGAGAGCTTTTGGGAAATGACAAAGGAAGTGTTACGCTCATATTCTGCTGAGAAGTGCATTTAGAGATTTCGTTTTTATTTTTGTTTGCAAACATATACATAGGATAGGTCAATTATTTTTAAGAATAAATAATTTGTAAGGGTAGTCAGTAGGAAAGAACTTTAAATTTTAAGCTTCTTTGAGAAATAAACTAGATTTTAATGTGTAAGCTGAATTCATACTGCTCTAAAAGTGACAATTTCTGCTGTCTCCTAAATAATTTCAATACCATGAAAAAGAATTGCTTTACACTTGGCATTATCAGTCAAATGTAGGCTAAGGGCAATATTATACAAATTTTGAGTTATGAGTCTTTGTTCCTTTCTATCAAAATTTTAAATATCTGGCAACACTGACACTTTCTGAATCATTTACTATATGAATCATTCACAGTCTTAATTTTCTAATGATAGAATATCTTTCTACAAAATATTGCTGTGATCATCTATAACAGTTTAAATACTTTAATTAGATCTTATGTACAATTAACATGCAACAAAATATCAGTTTAAGGTTTGATGTTGCAATAACTTAAATGGGATATTTGTTGTATTTACATATATTTTGCTTATAATCTAATCAGGTTATAGTATGTCTAAAAACTAATAAATCATAGCCATATGACTATATTCAGTTAGAGTATTATTATCTAATTTTGGGGATCAATGGATTTCTTGGAGAATTTTTAATTCCCCAAGAATTAAAAGAAGAAGAAGAGTATAGCTATATAGTAAGTCAAATAGACCTAATCTGATATCTTTTTAAATATATAGAGATAAACTACTATTATTTTATGGTAGAAATTGGTTTGGTTTGATTGGCTACCTGACTGATATTGGATAGGAGCAGTCAAATGTAATGTACAATGGAACATCAGGGATGATTTAGATAATACATGCCCCAGATGCAGCAGGTGGCAGAGATCAGACTTGCAGTTAATGTTCTCATTCGTTGGTAAAGTCTTTCTCTTACCCAGTAATATCTCTGAGCCTCCTCAGATTTAAAGATTAATGTAATGGGAATGATAACACTTATTTTCCAGGATTGTTGAAAGGATCAAATAAGACAATGAATATAAAAAATTGTCATATCCTATATAATAAAACCCAGTGACTAAAATGGCTGAATGACCAGAGACCAGAAGGATCGTGGCCCCTCACCCCGGCCAGGCCCGCCCCCCAAGTGGGGACCCCCACCCCAATTGGGGGTGTGGCCGGCCTGCAAACTGCCTGTGGCCCCTCATCCCAGCTGGCCCCAACCCCCAGTGAGGATCCCCACCCCAATCAGGGGCCCCCATCAGGGCAGGCCGGCCCCCACCCATTCATGAGGCCTCTATCCTATATAATAAAAGGGTAATATGCAAATTGACCCTAATGGCAGAATGACCAGAATGACAGCTTGACCAGTCACTATGAGGTGCACTGACCACCTCCCGGTCCCTTTCCCCAGCTGGCAGGCTCCAATCACCCAATGGCGAATGGGGAACCAGGGTGGGTGGCAGCAGGGGGAGGGGCCAGCTGCAGGCAGCTGGGGAAGATGGCCCTGATCGCAGTCCAGGCCTAGGGATCCACTGTACCTGTGCATGAATTCCATGCGCCGGGCCTCTAGTATTATATGAAATGCTAATCTAGGAGCAAATGACGTAATGTAGATACAATATTTATTAATATTTGGTGCTCAATGAAACATTGTAAATACTTAAATACTTTGAAGAATTAATAATATAGAATAATAATCAGTATTATATTAATCTTAAAATGCAAAATGGGTAGTAAACGGCCATGATTATTGAATTTCTGTCCTGCTTTCAATTAGCCCTCTCCCAGAAGAATTAAAAATTAAAGTTATCAGGAGAAAGTACTCACACAAAATTGAAAGTAAGACTTTCCTGTTAATCTAAGTTGTTTGAATGCTGACCTCCTACTTAGGTAGATGTTAACTCTGTTGTATCCTTTGGTAAGAGTGGAAAAAGCCCCCTTCTATCTGTAGCCCCCTTCTTCCAGTCTCTCTGTCTTTCTGCATCACCCCCTAACCACTTCTCCTGGAAGTCTGCATAAACATACTACTTCTTAGAATGAATAGTATCTTAATTCTAGTAGGTAGAGAGCCTTGTAAATTATTTCCTGGATTTTATTAGTTCTTTAAAAATTAAAAACTTTATTTTCAGGAAAGGGAACATGAATTTATCCATTCACCAAGTATTTATTTGTGTGTCTACTATGCATTAGGTATGTTTTAGGAAATGAGTTTTCTAACAATCCAAAGAGTTCTCAGTAATCAAATGCCATGTTGTATTCTTTTCAAATATAGGAAGCAATGAGATACCTTATTAACTGCTGTAAATGTTTACTGACTCTCTAAAGAAAAAATAGTAGCAATGTGTAGTACTTTTATTGCATATGTAAACATAATGTATACAATAACAATAGCACAAATGATGAAGGGAATGTAGAAATATTATTGTTATAGGGTCTACACATTATAAGTGAAGTGGTATAATATTTAAAATAGACTCTTACCCTTTGAGACAGCATGGAGAGATCTGGAGAGTATTATGCTAAGTGAAATAAGCCAGTCAGAGAAAAACAAGTATCACATGATCTCACTCATATGTGGAATCTAATGAACAAAATAAACTGTTGAACAAAATAAGTCCAGAAACACAGAAGCATGGAACAGACTGTCAAATCTCAGAGGGGGTGGGTGGGTGGGAAAAGGTCAATCAAAGAACTTGTATGCATATATGCATAACCCATGCACACAGACAATAGGGTGGTGAAGGCCTGGGTGGTGGTGGTTGGGCGGCGGGGGGAGACAGAAGCAGTCAATGGGGGAAAAAGGGACATATGTAATACTTTCAACAATAAGGATTTAATAAAAATAAAAAAATAAAAATTGTTTTAAAATGCAATTAAAAATAAATAAAAGTAGATTCTGAATAAGTAAATATATATTTTAAACCCTAGGACAACCACCAAACAATTTTTAAAGTGGTACAAATAAAAGTTACTAAGAAATGAAATTGTATATGAAATGCTCAGTTTATTTTGAAAAGGTGTAACAAAGGAAGAAAAAAATTGAAAAATAGATATTTGCTAAGAAGATAGAACATTTTAATCAATCATATTAATTTTCACATTAAATACACAGGATCTAAACATACTGATTTAAAGACAGAGTGTCAAACTGGTTTTCAAAAAAATGACTCAATTATGTGTTACTTATATGAAAATTAATCCTGTATAATAAAACCCTAATATGCAAATCAACCAGTGGAACAACCAGTCACTATGACATGCACTGACCACCAGGGGGCAGATGCTAAAATTAGGAGCTGCTCCCTGGTGGTCAGTGAGCTCCCACAGGGGGAGCGCTGCTCAGCCAGAAGCTGGGCTCAGAGCTGGCAAGCACAGCAGCAGTAGCTGGAGCCTCTCCCGCCTCCACTGCAGGCAGGTGGTAAGGAGCGAGGGGTCCCAGACTGCAAGAGCCCCAGACTATGAGAGGGATGTCTGACTGCCAAGGTAAGCTGGCAGGTGGATATCCTCCAAAAGGGTCCCGGACTGCGAGAGGGCGCAGGCCAGGCTGAGTGCACGAATGTCGTGCACCAGATCTCTAGTTTAAATGTAAAAAACATACATAATTTATAGGAATAAGTATTGAAAAAGATAAACCATGTGAACACAATTTAAAATAAAGCTGAGGCAGCTATATTTATATCAGGCAATAAAACCTTCAAAACAAGGAACATTATCAGAGATAATGAGTGACATTACATTATGATAAAGTGACCCATTCTCCAAGAAGGAATAGCAATTCTAACTATGTAAAGATCAGTTTCAAAATGAACCAGACCAAAAAAAGAAAAAAGAGAGATACCATTTTGCATCTATTAGAATGCCTAAAATTATAAAAGACTGATCCTACTTAGCATTAGCAAGAGTGTGGAGAAATCAGAATTTTTTTACAGTGATGATGGGAATATAAAATAATACCATCACTTTGGAAAACAGGTTTTCAGTTTGCTAAAAAGTTAAACGTACATGTCTAATATGATCCAGGCATTTCACATTTAGGTATTAAACTAAGAAATAGAGACCATAAGTCCCTACCAAGACTTGTACACAAATGTTCATAGATGTTTTAGTTGGATTGCCAAAACTTGGAAATAATTTAAATGTTCATCAACATCTGAATGTGTAAAAAAATTGTGTGGAGTACTACTGAGAGGTAAAAGAGAGTGAACTATTAATACAAAAAACAACATGGATGACTCTAAAAATAATTTAGTCGAGTGAAAAATGCCATAAATGTCTGCTTTAGTTTGTATGAAATTCTAAAACTGCGAACAATAATTCTAGGAAAAGCAAACTAATTTATAGTGACAGTATGCACATCAGTGTTTCCCTGGGGCAGATGGGAGAGAGTCACTGGGAATGATTACTATAATGAAACATGAGGCAACTTTGGGCAGTGATGGATATGCTCATTATCTTGATTGTAGCAATGGTTTCATGGTTGTCTATATGTTAAAATTTATGTGGCTGTACTATAAATATGTACAATTTATTATATGTTAAGTACTCTCCCAAAACTAAAAAAGCAACAGTTATTTAAACTTTTCTCAATGTTTTATCTAAAACTAAGGCATAAGTACATAAATTAACGATTCTAAGTAATTGACAGCTCAGCATGTAATTCAGTTTTACTACTGGGTTAAGTTTGCTACCAGTACTCTTTCTTTAGGATAAGTTCTTATCCAGAAGCCCCTGCATATAATATTTTTTAATTGCCTAATCCACCAGTCCACCATTATGCTGGAATGTGCATGAGTCCTAGTGCTGAGCCTTTGTGCAGTTCATTCACTTGGGAAAATGAGAAATATTAGTAGACATTTGAGGGGTACATGTTTAATGAATATGGAATGAGGTATAATATGACTTGCTTCTAAATTTCCCTCTGCCTCTAACTGTGGCTTCAGGTTCGCAATTGCATGTCTCATGTCTCCATATCCACAGCTATAAAAATAAGGAGCTAAATAAATTCCAGGGACATTTCCAATTCTAATACTGTATGAATTCATAGCAGTAAATATTTATGGCCCTCTGCTCTGTGTCCACCACTGACTAGTGGTTACAGATATGAAGATAAAATCACTCCTGGCAAGGGGTTCACAGTTTACTGGAAGAGGCAGTTGGCAAAATAATTATAATACAATGTGTTTTCTGCTATTGTCAACCTCCCCACTAAGCACTCTAGGAATACTGGAAAGAATGCCTAACTCCAGGAATGTAGAGGACACCTGCTGTTGTTCTTCCCCATTATCCACTACCTCTTTCCTACTTTCCAGTTCTTGAATATACCAGGTGCCCATGTGATTCTACCGAGTTTGATTCCACTGTGCCTCCAAATTATGGCCCGAGCTTGTCCAGCCAAAAATATCAGACCTGCACTCACAATTTTGGAACACACATGTAGTGAACACAAGACGGGAATCTTATTGTCTTCATTCTAATTTCCCCTCTGAAAACTAATGTGTCGATAATATAGGCAAACCCTGTGCCGCACCTCACCTCCACAATTAACTTTTTTCAATATTTATCATAAAGCATTTGAGCCTGATTCTTATTTTTCCTAGCAGGATAGCATATTCATGTTAGAATAGACTAGGGCATGTATGCTGTCCTCTAATTGGCTATGACTGAGTTATAACCCACTCATGTCACTTGCCCGGGGTTGTATCAGCTCCACTTGACTACATGAACTGAAGATAGGAATGAGGTGGTCATTAACTGAAAATTAGAGTAGCGTCAATAAACGTTGAAGACAACCAATAGATATCAATTATGATATACAATAAAATGAGTTTCTGAATCTATTTTTTCTAACACTCAAAGACTACTCCTATTACCTGGAATTGCTTGTGCCTAATACAAATACAGTTATATATTGATTCTAATTTGAGAGGCTCTTTTAACCAAGTATCTTATAAACTATACAATATCATTTATTCAGGGTTTTGAATATGAGGGTTAGAAAGTTAAGTAAAATATAGTGTCAGAGAACAAAAAATAAAAAATATAAATAAATAATATAGGCCCTGGCTCAGTTGGTTGGTGCATCATCTTGTGCACCAAAAAGTTACGGATTCAATTCCTAGTCAGGGCACATACCTACGTTACAGGCAACCAATCCAAGTTTCTCTCTCACATCAGTGTCTCTCCCTTCCTCCCTCTTTCTCTAAAATCAATAAAAACCTATCCTCGGGTCAAAATTAAAAAAACAATTAAGGATGTGAGTTTGTGTATCCCAGAAACTATTTGATTTCTTATTCTCTAGAGGAATATTTATTTTTTGGGACTAATTTGATGAGGATTAAACTATCACTTTTTACTGATTGAAGAAAATTCTGATTAAAGCTTCTTTATTCCTGTTTACATGGTGACTTCTCTATCACTTTCTTGCTTATCAATATCAACTTGATATTCTGTTTTTATTTTTTTAAAAACCAGATTATTTTTATGTAGACACTGATTTTCAGTTGTTAAAAAATTACATTGACAGTGAACATCTATAATAATAAGAGCTTAATATGCTAATTAGGGCAGACAGCCAAATGACCTTCCAGATGTCATTCCAGTCATCCTTCCAGACGAAGCCGCCACAGCAGGGGTGGAGGCAGAGGCAGTTAGGGGCCATCAGGCAGGCAGGTAGTGTGGTTAGGGGTGATCAGGCAGTCAGGCAAGCAGTTAGGGGCGATCAGACAGGAAGGCAAGCAGTTAGGGGAGATCAGGCAGGCAGGCAGGCAGAGTGATTAGGGGCACTTAGGCAGACAGATGAGCAGTTAGGGGTGATGAGGAAGGCAGGCGAGCGGTTAGGGGTGATCAGGCACGAAGGTAGATTGCTTAGGGGCGATCAGGCAGGTGAGCTGTTAGGAGCAAGCAGTTCCAGATTGCAGGAGGGATGTCAAACTGCCAGTTTAGGCCCAATAAACTGGCAGTTGGACATCCCCCAAGGGGTCCCAGATTGCGAGATGGTGCAGGCCAGGCAAGGAACCCCCCCTCCCCTGCATGAATTTCGTGTACTGGGCCTCTAGTTTTGTAGTATAAAAGTCCATCTTTAATTGTTTTATCTGTTCATTGCTTTTCATTTTTAAGCTACCAGTGATTTTACATTTTCTGCAAAATTCATGGATGCTCATCTACCTTTTAAAAGAGAAGGGAAATAACATATTTGGCTAATATTCTAAGGATAAGATTAATATGGGCTTCCAGAAGATCTCCATGGGAACACAATAAGCGTTCCCCGTGATTCATTTCCTAGAAATGGAGAAAAAAATTAGTTCCCATGGGGATACAAAGGTGAGCTAAACAGAGACAACCCTGAGGGCACTGACATCCATAAACACAACAATTCTGCATCTTTTTGATCCCAAATAAGATGCTTCTGAATTCAACTTGAAATGACAATAAGTGACTTCATTAAACATATATTTTTGTATCTTCTGAGGAATTAAAGGTACATATTTGGTTTTGTTATATAAAAATGAAAAGGTGCATATGAAATAATGTGGCAAAAGAACTTTGGAAATAACAAAGTTCAGGGCTTATTGTTGGAAAATAAAAAAGATACAATGAGATACCTGTGAAATGGCAATATGTCATTGCTTTTTGGAATTAAAAACATTCCTAGTGGATTTTATCATAGAGGACTTTTTTTTAAAAAAAATCAGAAGACATCTAAACCAGAAAGTTTTCATTGTTCTCATGCAAAAATTCCTTCACAAAACTTTTCCTTCACATTTGACATTCTATAGATCCAGGAAATTAATATTCAAATTGCCAATAGTGGTCTTGTTTCCAATGATGTAGAATCATAATTCCTTCCTTTATAGGTTTATTCTGGGTTCAGTTTAGGAAATGGTAGCTATGTGCCTAAGTAAAAATTATCACTATCCCATGTGTATACAGTTCAACAAAAAAGAACAACAGTACACAGAACAGAGCTGACTAGGTTTGCATTCTAGTTCATTAGTGAATTCATTCACCTATTCAAGAAAAATATATTGAGTTCATACTATGTATCCAGTATTGTGCACAAAGCTGTGAATATGGGAATAAAAGATATCTTCTCTTGACAATCTTGAGGGAGCAGTTACAAAACAACATTGATTTGAACCCCTTGAATTTGTAAGCACTCAATGCCCTGGAAAAGGTACAAATAGGAATGGGGAGAGTACCAAGGAGGGGCTTCTATATCAGCCAGAACGTAGGGGTCAGGTGATGTGACACTTGCTTTGATCTTGAGTAAATGTGAAGTAACCAAGTAGATGAGAGGAAGGGAACAGCATACAAAGCATCATGTGAGAGCCCCAGACATTAGGAAAATTGCAATAGAAGTGTTTCACAATGACTGGAAGGATGGGAGCAGGTGTGGAAAATGCTAGAGAAATAACTAGAATGTTGAGCAAGGACATTTTTGAAGAGTTCTATAAGCTGCTCAGGTGTTAAAGGAAATTGCTACAATCAGATGTGGATTCTAAAAATGAGTACATTGGATCTGCATTGGGGAGAGTTTGGAAGCTGATGAGACTATAAGCAGAGGAACCAATTACAAACCCACTAAAATAAAAAAAGAAATAAAAAATCCCAATGGAGTAGTTTCTATGAGTGCATTCAGGATCCATGGTGGAAAAAAACAGATATTTTTATCCTTTGAAAAAAAACTTAAATATCACAGATACTGGTCTCACTCAAATTGATTTGTAACAATATATTGTTCTAAGGCAGAAATTGCAAAGTAGATTATGAGCCTTGTTTGATCCAAATCTATACTAGCTCATTCCATGTTTAAAATTATTGAGTTTGAATGCGTTTAGATTCAGCAGGTACTTTTAGAGCCAGTTCATCACAGTTACCACCACTGTCTGGCATGTCATTTATTTCAAATATTGAGGTTACCATCAGGACTGCATTGATTCGAACCCCTTGAATTTGTAAGCACTCAAAAAAGGTGCTTGTTAACTATTAATTTTGGATGTTACATCATACTGTTTTGAGTGCATCCTCTTGATTTATTCATCCTTTCCAAATATAGTCTGCTGATTTTAAGGTAATTTTTATCATTAGGACTTACTGATTTTTATTATAAAATTATTTCATGTATTTACTTTATAGTGGAGCTTTTTCAACAGACCCATTCTGTTTTGAAATTTTGACAAACTTTACTGCATATTAAGACTAGATCTTTTACTGTTATCCTCCTATCTAATAAAAGAGAAACATGGTAATTAGCCGAACATCCGCTACCCTTCCCATTGGCTAATCAGGGCAATATGCAAATTAACTGCAAGCCAAAATGGCGGCCGGCAGCCAGGCAGCTTGAAGTGAACATGAGGCTTGCTGGCTTCAGTGACGGCGGACTCCAACGTTCCCCGCCGGCCTTGCCGGCCTCTGAGCTTGCAGTTTGAAACATTGTTACAAATATAGAAGCTAAACAAAACCCCAGAAACCTGCTTTCAGCCAGCCAGGATCTTAGAGCTGGAGTTGAAACAGTGTTTTGATTATAGAACCCAAACAAACTAGATACCTGCTTTCAGCAGCGGAGGCCTAAGAGCTGGAGCCAAGCCTCTGAGCTAAAGCTGGCCCAGAATAAAAAAAAAAGAGAAAAACAGGAGCAGTTGGGAGCTTCAGTCACCCGCCAGCCTGAAAACAGCCCTCAGCCCCTCACCCAGACTGGCCAGGCACCCCAGGGGGGACCCCCACCCTGAAGGGTGTGTGACCAGCTGCAAAGAGCCATCATCCCCTCATCCAGGCTGGCCAGGCACCCCAGTGGGGACCCCCACCCTGATCCAGGACAGCCTTCAGGGCACACCAGCCAGCCCCCACCCATGCACCAGGCCTCTATCCTATATAGTAAAAGGGTAATATGCCTCCCAACACCGGGATCAGCGGAGCCACGAGGCCTCCCTGCACCGGGAACAGCGTGACAGGGGGCAGCGCCCAAACCCCCTGATCGCCCTGCAGCTCTGTGTGTGACAGGGGGTGGGGCCACAACCTCCCTATCTGCCCTGCTCTGTTCGTGACAGGGGAAGGCGCCCCAACCCCCTGATCAGCCCTGCTCTCTGCCTGATAGGGGGGAGCTCCCCAACCCCCTGATCGCCCTGTGGCTCTGTGTGTGATAGGCTGCGGTGCCCCAAACCCCTGATTGACCCTGCTCTGTGTGTGACAGGGTGTGGCGCCCCAACCCACCCCCCTGACCCCCATGGGCCCTACTCTGTGTTTGACGGGGTAGAGCCATAACCTCCCTATCGGCCCTGCCCTGAGTGTGACAGTGGCGGCGCCCCAACCCCCTGATCAGCCCTGCTGTGTGGGTGATAGAGGGCAACGCCCCAGCCCCTCCCCCATCCCCCACGGGCCCTGCTCTGTGTGTGATGAGGTAGAGCCATAACCTCCCCATCGGCCCTGCCCTGAGTGTGACAGGGTGTGGCGCCCCAACCCCCTGATCTGCCCTGCTCTGTGTGTGACGGGGTGGTGCCCCAACTCCCCTATCGGCCCTACTCTGTGAGTGACAGGGGGGAGCTCCTCAACCCCCTGATCGGCCCTGCTCTGTGCGTGACAGGGTACGAAGCCCCAACCCCCCTGATGGGCCCTGCTCTGTGAGTGACAGGGGACAGCGCCCCAACCCCCTGATTGGCCCTGCTCTGTGCGTGATGGGGTGGCGCCACAACCTCCCCATCGACCCTGCCTTGAGTATGACAGGGGGCGGTGCCCCAACCCCCCAATCGGCCCTACCCTGAGCGTGACTGAGGGTGGCATCGCAACCTCCCGATCCGCCCTGCTCTGTGCATGACAGGGGGCGGCACCCCAACTCCCCAATCAGCCCTGCTCTGAGCCCGACCAGGGACTTCACCTAGGGATTGGGCCTGCCCTCTGCCACCCGGGAGCAGGCCTAAGCCAGCAGGTCGTTCTCTCCTGAGGGGTCCCAGACTGTGAGAGGGCACAGGCCTGGCTGAGGGACCCCCCTCCCCCCGAGTGCACAAATTTTTGTGCACTGGGCCCCTAGTTATAAATATAAAAGGAATGTCTGTATAATGTAATGCATCCTGTAGGGATATATTATTAATAAATAATAAATTATTTTCTTAGGTAATTTATTTTGAGATAAAATAATGTCATTTGCTAGCTCTGAGATTTTTCTTTATATCAGGGGTCCTCAAACTACAGCCGGCGGGCCACATGTGGCCCACCGAAAACATTTATCCAGCCCACCGGGTGTTTTTGCTGCCACTGCCTTTGCTGAATTTGTTCATAGTGTTTTTTTTAACTATAGTCCGGCCCTCCAACAGTCTGAGGGACAGTGTTTAAAAAGTTTAAAAAGTTTGAGGACCCCTGCTTTATATCTTTTGGTTACTGGGCCGCAAAATGAATACAACAGTGATATCTATTTATCTAATATTTTTGTTTTTTTATCCTTGTTTTTACATTTATTTAGCCAGTGCATGAGCTTAAACTATTGAATTTCTCCCCTCAAGTTGTCTAAAGTGCTTTGGTCAATATTTCAAGAATCAAGCTTGATAATTTAAAAACTATATACTTATGAATATATTGCTTATTACTGTTACATGGAATATGTCTTTGAGTAACTAGAAGAAATTTATCAAGTCAAGTAAGCCATTGTTGTTGGGAACCTAAAAATTTTGGTAGTAATCTGAAGGTATTTCTTACCTGAATATTGCACCTGGAGACCAAAGATTCCCACTACACAATTAAAATAGCAAACAAATACTGAGTAACTTCAATGTGCCAAGCACTATTCTCAGCATTTAAATAGGATAAATTATTCAATTTTTACAACAACATGTAACAATTTTTACAGATGAGAACACCAAGGCACAAAGTGGCTAACTAACCTGGCTAATATAGCCTAGCTTAGAAGTGACAGAATTTGGGATTTGAACCCAGATAATTTGAATTGGAGTAAATTCATCTGAGTCAAAGAGATTTACCCTTCTACTTGGTATATAATAGGAATGCCATCCATTAATATTTGTGGATTAATTTAATGTCATAGGTCACATAAAAATATTTATTACAGAATTTTTCAAAAACATATGAGTATAGGGAATCCACATAAAGACTCAATTTTTTTTTGAACTATGCTCCCACCCATAACTTCTCAAAAGTGGATTATTTTAAAGAAATTCAATATATCATATTATCTTATTGCAAAAGAGGAGGGCTATAAAAAACATAACTATGGTATCATTATTACAATGAAAACATTCTTAATATAATTATATAATCAATTACATACCTTTTGACTTACATGGAAGCTTTTGTAAGCCTTGGAAATGAATATGAATTTCTTTTATGATTTCTGGTACTTATGAAAAAAATCTGTTAAAAACATATTTTGTAAGACCATAGCTTTTAGTGTCTGGCCTACTTTCTGACAATGTCAGGCAATTCATGAAATATATGTTGACTTTAATTTTTTTTTTTTTTGAAACATGAAACAAAGATGTCTACTATTGGTTTTTCTTCTGTTTTAATTGTCCTATTTAATACATAACATAATGTTTTATATATATTTTAAATACTGTAGACCACCTTACATCCATTATTAAAAGCATGTTAATAGTATTAACTATTTTTTCAGTTACTTGCCTTAAACACTTATACCACATGATTACCATTAGTTTTATTGAAATGTCATATACTAGGTGTACCAGTTAATAATGTGGATTTTGTAATCAAAGAAAACACAATAATTTCAAGAGAAACATCAAAAGTGCTTTATTCAAAGTAATGTCCATCACTAGCTATACATTTTCCCCATCTTTAGGTAATTTGTGGATACCGTCCCAATAGAACTTTTCTTGTTTTGAGGCAAACCATTCAGAGACCCAGTTTTCCACTTCTTCCTACGTTTTGAAGTGCTGCTCAGAAAGTGCTTGTCTCATTGATCAGAACAAGTGGTAATCTGAAGGAGCAAGGCCTGGTGAATATAGCGGGTGGGTTAATATTTCCCAGGCAAGATCTTTTAATGTGTCTTGAACTGGTTTTGAAGTGTTTGATGGTGCATCATCATGAAGCAAGATTACTTTGCCATGTCTTCTGGCCCATTCTGACCGTTTCACCATCAAAGCATGGTTCAAATTGATTTTGTTGTTGGTAGCGACCAGTATTAATGGTTTCACCTGGTTTTAGAAGCCCATAATACAGAGGTTCTCAACCTGTAGGTCGCAACCCCTTTTGGGGTAGAAGGACCCTTTCACAGGGGTCGCCTAAGACCATCAGAAAACACATATATAATTACATATTGTTTTCGTGATTAGTCACTATGCTTTAATTATATTCAATCTGTAACAATGAAATCGGGGGTCACCACAACATGAGTAACTGTATTAAAGGGTCGCGGCATTAGGAAGGTTGAGAACCACTGCCATAATACACCACACCTTCCTGATTCCACCAAATGCAGAGCATTGTCTTCTTTCTGAAGCGATTTGTCCTTGCAGTCGATGTTGATGGTTGACTTGGATCAACCCATGATTTTGTGTGTTTGGGATTCTCAGAATAAATCCACTTTTCATCACCAGTCACAATTCAATACAAAAAAGACTTTCTTTCTTGCCGTTGAACAACATTTTACTGATGACTTTTCGGTTTTCCATTTGTGTTTCGTTCAGTTGATGTGACACACATTTTCCTACCTTTAAAATCTTTCCCATTGCTTGTAAACGATCAGAAATTGTTTGCTGAGCAGCGTTTAATCTTTCTGCAAGTTGTTTTTAGTTTGACACGCATCTTTATCCAATAATGCTTGTAATTGTTGGTGTTCAAGCTTTTTCAGTTGACCTGGATGTTCTTTGTCTTTCACATCGAAATCATCACTTTTAAAGCATTTAAACCAGCATTCACAAGTATCTTGAGATGGAGCGTGTTCACCATAAGCTTCCCAAAGTATTCAGCAGCACTTTTCTTTAAAATAATGAATTAAAACTTCCCACAAATGCTCTTTTTTGGCATGAAATTCAACATTTTTTAAGCGTAAAAATCTCTCTGATGTTAACACCTTCAGCAAGTTTGACATATGAAGTTTTGAAGTGTGTTGTCAATACAACAAAATAGCATACATATCAAATCGCATATATATCAACATATGTGTATATCCATCTAGTGAAAAAAGTCCGCATTATTAACTGGTACACCTAGTATTTGCCATTGTTTACTTTGCTGACAACTTTCTTCCCATCTATTTCACCTTCCTGAAAATTGACATTCTCTATCTCTTTGTACTTGTAATAGTATAGCTTGAAGGAAACTTCTTTACCAGAAATGGTATGTTATTTTACCTCAACTTTTGGGAAGAAGCCTACTATACTTCAAAATGAAATGACAGGCTAGTGGAACTACAAGTCATCCACTCTCTCATTCAGTTTAAATCTGCTTCTTCCCTGACATTCTAAAGATAAGGTGCTATAAATATACCTCAGTGCAGAGTGGTAACTACAATGGAAAATGAATTTGGGGGGGGGAGGAGGGGTCTATACTAATTTCTAGAATTTCTGAACTTCTGTATCTCAATATTTAGCTCAAGTTTTTTACTTGAATGAGTCAGTGTGAAATACATTACCTGGAATAAGGTTAAAAGCTGTTTGTAAGATTGGATAGAAAGAGATGAAGAAAAGAGACCCATATTAAATAATGTCCTAGGATACACCAGGAAATGTAATTTTGTTATGTCATTAAATTTTTAAGATGACTCTAGGAGGAAGGCATTATCCACATTTTAATGATGTGGAAACTGAGAGTTAGCTCAAGTTACTTGCTTAAAGTGACACAACTAACACAATGTTGTTTCAATTCTAAAATATTTGATTTTATCATCATACCATTATTAATCCCATAGACATTATTTTATTGTTTTGCTGTTGTTTTTGTAAACAAAATGAAATAAAAAGGGACATTTTGGGGCATAGTAAATAAGGGGTTTTACATCATTGTGAAAAATAATTATTTTTCAATTAATTGGATTGGTGGAATTGGCCACCCATTTGGAAAATAATGAACTTTGTCCCTATTTCAGATTATACAAAACAAACAAACAAACAAACACATTCTAAAAAGTAGACACAAAACAGAAACTATAAATATTGCAGTAGGGCAAGCTTATTTAGCCATGACATGAACCTCAGAAACTATAAGGGGTATGATAGACAATTATCTTACCTAATAATATACAAACATGCAAATTGACCGTATCTTCCCTACACATTAAGCCACACCCACCAGCCAATCAGAGCGACTATATGCAAATTAACCCAACCAAGATAGCAGCCAGCAGCCACAGAGCTGGAGCAAGCAGGAGGCTTGGTTGCCCCAATGATGGAGGAAGCCAAGCTTCCCAGCCGGCTCTGAGCTCCACTCAAAGCAACAAAGTTTCAATTATAGAAGATAAATAAACCCCAGATACCTGCTTTCAGCTGGCCCTGGCCACGGAGCTGGAGAGAGCAGGAGTGGGTTGCCCATGGCAATGGAGGAAGCTAAGCTTCCAGGCCAGCTTCTGCCTCCTATCAAGGCAACAAAGTTTCAATTATAGAAGGTAAATAAACCCCAGATACCTGCTTCCAGTCGCCATGGCCACGGAGTGGGAGCAAATAAAAAAATAAAATAAAAAAAAGGCTGGGAGCTTTGGTCACCAGGGAGCTTGGTCAGTCTGAAAACAGCCATCAGCCCCTCACCCAGGCTAGCCAGACACCCCAGCAGTACCCCCACCCTGATCCAGGATACCCTTCAGGGCAAACCAGTCGGCCCCCACCCATGCACCAGGCCTCTATTTTATATAATAAAAGGGTAATATGCAAACTGACCCTAACAGCAGAACAACTGGGAAGGACTGGTCACTATGACACACACTGACCACCAGGGGGCAGACGCTCAATGCAGGAGCTGCCCCCTGGTGGTCAGTGCGCTCCCACAGGGGCAACTCTGCTCAGCCACAAGCCAGGCTGATGGCTGCCAGTACAGCGGTGGTGGGAGCCTCTCCTGCCTCCACAGCAGCACTAAGGATGTCCGACTGCAGCTTAGGTCTGCTCCGCGCTGGCAACTGGACATCCCCCAAGGGCTGCCGGGCTGCCAGAGGGATGTCTGACTGCCAGCTTGGGCCCGATCCCCCAGGGAGCAGGCTTAAGCCAGCAGGTGGACATCCTCCGAGCGGTCCCAGACTACAAGAGGGCATAGGCTGGGCTGAGGGACCCCCCCCTCCCCCGAGTGCACAAATTTTTGTGCACTGGACCTCTAGTAATTATATAATCATTTAAAAAACTGAATGGTTCAAGACAGTTAGTAGAGAAAACTGGAAGAAACATTAGGAACCTATTTGAACAACAACAAAAAAGGTTTAATACTTTCATTATATAACAGAGGTAAACAAAATATACAAGAAAAAAACCAAGAGCCTATGAGACAAATGGATAGCATATAATCAACCAACAATTAAAAGAGGAAATATACTTTCAAAAAAACTTGTAAAAATAAACATTTTAAATTCTAACTAAATCAATAGGGTTTTTTCTATCTAATGTGCAAGAAATTATTTAAACATTATTAATATCAGTTTTAGGGAGTAGTATTTATACATTATATATGTTATATATACTACAGTATCTATATAATGGAATGCTTTTCAGATGTGACACCATGAACCTTGCCAAAGTAGCTGTTTTCAGCCAAGAGCAGTTCCTGGGGAGGATGGAGAGCTGAGTCCAGTCAGTGATCCCAGAAGCAGAAAATAGGCCCCATAAGTTCTGTATGGGGGGAGGGGGGGCATCTCAGTGGCAGACATAGTATCCATTATAGTTCACCCACTTCATAAAGTTCTCTGAGTGGCTACTCTAGGATTCTGGTGGCCTCTTCCTGGAGGAAATGTCTAAGAAATAGGTTAGTGGTACAAACTGTAACTCCCACAACTGATGTGAATTGTCTCCCTCTACCATCCATCCATTCTAGATTGCCTTCACTCTTAGTTAGAACCTTGTTCTAAATGCTTACTTGGTAGTGTGATCTTGACCTTCTGCAATGAGGGCTCTGAGTCCTTGTCATGTCCTTCTGAGGCTCCTGAGCTTTTTCTATTTACTTCAAAATTGAGCAAAGGAGTGCCAAGATCTGCTCAAATGGTTCGCGTTGGTGTCAAAAAATTGCTCCCTGCCCTATGTTGGCAATGGAAGCTCTATCGCATCCTGATTATCAGAGTCAAATATCCCTGACAGTCTAATGACTCTTGCCTATTAATCCTTTGACACAAAGAACCCAAAGTACAAGGGAAGCAGATGTAACTTATCCCCAGTGTTCCTTATTCAGAACTTCTAAACTAGCTCTCTTTGCTGAGAGGGATTACAAGCAATGACTTTCCAGTAGTGATGTGCACACCAAGCCCTCAGGTTTAATTTTCAGAAACAAACTTCCACTAAAAGGAACTGAGACCCCTTGGAATATAAGGCCGGGGCAGGTGAGGATATAACATGATCATTAAGATTAGTATGTAACATCTTGTTATGGAAGAAGATAAATGCTTAAAGAATGATAGCCAAAAGCACTTAGATCAAAATTTGAAGGGCTTCTATTACCATATTTATAACATTTGAACATCAAAATGAATTATGAAAGAATTAGACTAAGCTTAATGAATAAAATAGAAATCTACTACATCACACTTACATAGATGAATCAGGGAGATAGAAAAAATGCTTTCTTCAGGTAGACCACCAAGTAATAACTATAAAAAATGATGGAATGATCATCATTTGTCAACCATCAGCAGTGATAGCCAACACAGATGAAAATCATCAATGGATATAAAAGCTGGTGGGTAGGGGCTTAATAAGGAACAGAATATTGATGTATCAGAATACCTCCCCATAAGATAGTAAACAAAACAAGGGAGAAAATTTTCTGGTTGAAACATGGAGAACAGCACTACCATCCAACTCTCAGACTTCATTCAAATGCCCCAAGTTCCCTAACAATATATCTCTGTTCTTTTTGGTCTAACCTCCTACCCTAAAATGGATTTATAATGGGAGATACGAGGTGACAATTTTAACATCATCAGTGTGGGACATTGCCAAAGTGTGCCCCACAGTATGATCATGAGGAAACATCAGAGGACACACATTGAGACTGTAGTCCCAAAGTATGAAAAGTCTGTACTCTTAAGATTGTTAGAGACATGAGGAACAGGGAAAGACTGATGAGATTGAAGAAGTCTGATGATACATGGAAACTAAATGCAGTATCCTGTATAATAAAGAGGTAATATGCAAATTGACCCTCACTCCATCATGCCATCACAAGATGGCTCCGCCCACAGTGGAGGCGGGGTTCCCGTAACGAGCCATAATGAGCGATCAGCAGGGACCTGAGGGTGCGTGGCGCCGGGCTGGGGTGGAGGACCTGAGGCTAAAGCCCCTGCCCGGTGGGGCTTGACAAGGTTGGGGCCGGCCGGGTCTGGGTCTCACACGATTTTGAGGTGCACATGGGTAGGTGAGGACTTGACTCTGGGTCCCACAGTGTGCCTAGACTCTGACAGGAGGAAGATTTTCATATACATTTTACTAATTTTCTTTCATCTCTGACACTTCTATTATAGAGAAAGGGCAAATAGCAATATGAAAATATTTCCTCTAATTAATTACCTTTTAATGTACATGAATTTCATGCACTGGGCCACTAGTAGTTTACTATATTCTTGGATGGTTGCTGGACCAGAACAGTTAGAGAGATATTATTAGGGAAGTTGTTAAATTTTGAGTGCGATCTGTTAATTGGATAGCAGAGTTGTTATCAGTCTGTATAATTATACACTGGAATAGTTAGAGGTGATAGGTTATCCTATCAGAAAAATAAGATGAGAGAGAATGAAATGGTAAGAAAGCAAATGTGGAAAACATTAACAACTGGGGATCTAGGTAAAGGGGATGCGAGAGTTACTTTTTTAAATACTTGCAATTTTGTAGGTTTGGCATTATTTCAAAATTAAGAAGGCAACATATTACAATAATATTTGTTTCTTTTGTCCAAGATTTTTTATCATGCCTGAATAATCTTTATGCCTGGGTTCCTTATGTCAAATGTAGTCCTTTGTACTTAAAGATTATAGTATGTGTATAATTTCTAATGAAGAGGTAAACCTAATGAGATATAAAAAAAATCTGTGTTATTTCCAAGAATTGAATATCTCAGATAATGATACTTTGGTTAAATAAATATGGTAGGATATGCTAATGGCCACTTTCTAACACAATAAAAAGAGGCAAAATGGCTAAAGGGGGAAAGCACAAAAGCAAAACCAAACAAAAAATCCCATTAACTCCTGACTTTCTTTGGTAGCAAAATGTTTTCACTCTAGATTAAGATTACTTGACTTTATTTTACTGCTTTCCTCTATACTTATTCCCTTAAAAAAATTGTTTTATTTACATTTCTCTTTATAGGTTTCAATGGAAAGAACTCTTTAACGTTAGTATACATTAATAGTTGTGAAATAGCTTTTCTTTTCTTAATTCTTTTGTTTACTCACATAGATGATTCATTGATGTTTCCCAACAGTTCTTGGGAAACAGAGGCCTGTTTCTTGTTAATTTCACAAGTTGTCTTTTCCTGGAAATCAACAAGCAAGTAGAGCAAAATATGTCCAAATGGAATTTAGTTATCACATCTTTCAGACCAACAGTACTTAGCTAATAATTTATAAGAATATCATGTTTTCTTATATTTTTAATGTGTTTGTATAAAATTGACCTTACTGAAGAAAACTCAGACTCTTTTGTCATCTCTGCTTTAATATCCTATTTTAAATGTATAAGTTCACTTAAAGCAGTGGTTCTCAACCTGTGGGTCGTGACCCCTTTCACAGGGGTTGCCTAAGACCATCGGAAAATACATATATAATTACATATTGTTTTTGTGATTAATCACTATGCTTTAATTATGTTCAATTTGTAACAATGAAATTGGGGGTCACCACAACATGAGGAACTGTATTAAAGGGTCACAGGATTAGGAAGTTGAGAACAAAGGGAAATGATGAGTTTTTCATATATTATTTCTCAAAACTGTATGTATTTCATTCACTGATATTTTCTGGTATTCATTTTTATTTCTTATTACAAAGCCCAAATAATTGTGCTGTTAGAATATTTCCTTTTATAGGAATACTAGAGGCCCAGTCCACAAATCCGTGAATGGGTGGGGTCCCTCGGCCTGGCCAGTGATTGGGGCCCATCGAGGCCAGCCAGCCAGCCAGGATGAGGGACCACGGGAGGTTGGCTGTGGGAGCCCACTGACCACCAGGGGGCAGCTCCTGCATTGAGCATCTGCCTCCTGGTGGTCAGTCCACATCATAGTGACTGGTCAACCGGTTGACTGGTCGTTCGGTCACTTAGGCTTTTATATACAGTGGGGCCTTGACTTACGAGTTTAATTTCTTCCATGATGGAGCTCATAACTCAAATTACTCATATGTCATATCAAAAAGTGAATGAGTGAGACACGTGATGCTGGGGTGATGTTGTGGCATTCACTGTGACGTTCGCTGCACCAACTAGCAGTGGGGTATCTGAAACTGGCTCTTAACCCGAGTTTTAGCTCGCAACTCAAAGCAAAAAATCGGCCGAGACACGGCTCATATCTCGAAAAACTCGTTAGTCAGGACACTCATAAGTCAAGGCCCCACTGTATGTAGATGTATCTTTGGTCAGTTTGCTTGTTAATTAGACCACAATGTTTATTGAATTCTACTAGATTGTTCAGATTCTTTATTAAAAGCATCCAGATTTCCCCTTCCTTTTTCCTATCTTTTATCTTGCTTATTACTGGGTGAGTAAATCAGCTCCTCTACTTTTTTGAGTGGATGGAATAGCTGAGTCTGATCTCAGTAGTTAGAGTCTAGCCCAGACTGTCTATAGTTGGGCAAGGGGAGAAGCAGGGAGTAAGAACGCTTGGATGAAAAAGACCCTCCCCCTCCTTTCCCAGACTGGTTCTGTAGACCCATGCTCTTCCTGTTTCTTCTGCTTTGTCTTATCTGTCTTTGTAGCATGTCATTAAACAAAGGCATGAGGAGCTCCCAGGAAGGAAGAAAAACAAAAGAGACTAATTTTTCTGGAAAGAAGTAAAAAGCATAACCGTCAAAGTGGTCTGTCTTTTTAACCTGATAGAGTAGTGTAGTGATCATTTGGGAAAGAACTGAGCTGGAAGAGAATTGGGATTTGCTTCAGGCAGGTGACATTCTGAAGGTAAGTGAATATTCTGTTCATGGAGGCTGTCTTTGTCCATGTGCACCTTGAGTGGACTCCTGTTCAGGACTCTTACCTCAACTTTGTAGTCTCAATGACCCTACATTTTTTTATCTTAAAATACAATGCACCGTTTTTAAAATAAGTTACCGTGAATGCATACATTATTTACTTGAAAATGTTTTCTCTTAAAATTTTACTTGTCTTCAAACAGTGTAAGATATGTAATAGTGACTCTGAGAGACTGTCAGGGTGGGGTTTTCCCATCAAAGAAAAAGAGGTGGCAACTCAGAGAGTAATAGTGCTGGGGCATATAACACCTTCACTACAGTGTGTGCCAGGATCATTTTCACTAAGTCCTCTAATAACCTTACAAGACAGGCATTGCTATTCTTCACAGACTAAGAAATGAGATCCTGGGAGTTAAGTGACATGCCAAGACTACACTTGCTCTCTTCTCTTTTCAATGTCCTCAGTTCTCAAGGGTGACACCTTTTAATTCATTGTTCAGGTTTCAGTGAATGTCACACTTTCTTTGACTACTCTATTTAAGTAATTCCACTTCCTTCCTAAGCACAAGACACTCATTGTGGCTTGACTTTATTTTCCTCCTAGCATTTCTCACTTCTGACATTTTTTTGTGCGTTCCAAGACAGAGTAAAATTTGTCCTCTTTTACTATTACATCCCCAACTTCTAGCAGTGTGCATCATTTGAACATTTTTAGATGAATGAATACACCCAGCTAGATAACCAAAGCCCTCTGGGGGTGTCACAGCAACTGCCTCAGTAGATTCCTACTAGTTGCACTGGAGATTTTTTTTTTCTGCATAAATCTTTGGCACACATATTTCTAACATCATCTTGAACACTTGGACAATGGATTCAACCCATTGATGAATCTGAGATGTGTCTCCTTTCGCCTTGCAAATGGATTCTTAGCAAAATCCTGTCTGTCTTATCATATTACTAGAGGCCCGGTGCACAAAAATTTGTGCACTTGGGGGGGAGGGGGGGGTCTCTCAGCCTGGCCTGTGCCCTCTCGCAGTCTGGGACCCCTCGGGAGATAAAGACCTGCTGGCTTAGGCCTGCTCCCGGGTGGCAGAGAGCAGGCCCAATCCCTAGGTGCAGCCCCTGGTCAGGCTCAGAGCAGGGCCGATTGGGGAGTTGGGGCGCCGCCCCATCATGCAAAGAGCAGGGCAGATTGGGAGGTTGTGATGCCACCCTCAGTCACGCTCAGGGTAGGGCCAATTGGGGGGTTGGGGCACCGTCCCCTGTCACACTCAAGGCAGGGTCGATGGGGAGGTTGTGGCGCCACCCCCTGTCACGCACAGAGCAGGGCCCTTCAGGGGGTTGGGGCGCCGCCACTCTCACACTCAGGGCAGGGCCGGGGAGGTTATGGCTCTACCCCATCACACACAGAGCAGGGCCCATGGGGGGGGGCCGTTGGGGAGCTCCCCCTATCAGGCACAGAGCAGGGCTTCTCAGGGGGTTGGGGCCCTGCCCCCTGTCACACACAGAGCCGCAGGGCGATCAGGGGGTTTGGGCGCTGCCCCCTGTCACGCTGATCCCGGTGCCAGGAGACATATTACCCTTTTACTATATAGGGTAGAGGCCTGGTGCATGTGTGGGGCCAGCTGGATTGCCCTGAAGGGTGTCCTGGATCAGGGTGGGGGTCCCCACTGGGGTGCCTGGCCATTCTGGGTGAGGGGCTGAGGGCTGTTTTCAGGCTGGGAGTGACTGAAGTTCCCAACCGCTCCTTTTTTTCTTTTCTTTTTTTTTTATTTTGGGCCAGCTTTACCTTGAGGCTTGGCTCCAGCTCTTAGGCCTCCTCGGCTGAAAGTAGGTTTCTGGCCTTTGCTTACAATGTTGTGAATCTGCTGGCTGAAGTCTGGCGGTATTTGTTCCAATGTTTCTTAAACTGCCCGCTCAGAGGCCTGCAGCCGCAGGCGGGGAACGTTGGTTTCCTCCAACGATCCTCCGTCACTGAGGCAACCAAGCCTCATGTTAGTTTCAAGCTGCCTGGCTGCCGGCTGCCATCTTGGCTGACAGTTAATTTGCATATCTCGCTGATTAGCCAATGAAAAGGGTAGCGGTCGTACGCCAATTACCATGTTTCTCTTTTATTAGTGTAGATTGCTTAAGAATAATGTTTAATCACCTGTGACCTTTATGTTATATAATTTTCAGCTGGTACTGTTGACATTTAGCCTATGAACTACATCAAAAGGATACTTTTATGGGGCAGTTATGGTCAAAAGGTACAGCCTGTGGCCACAAAAAGAGAGTTTCTCTTAGAGACATAAGCTGATCCAATATGGGAGATGCTGACATTTTTATTTCATTACAATTACATTGAAAATTACTGAACTAAACACTCACAAGACCTGCCACCATTTTTAAGCACTTATTATAATTTGTACTTAAAGGAGATTGTAGGAGAAGCATGAAGTTCCCTTTTATATTTTCTCTCCTCATCTTCTCTAATATGATTTATTGATACCTCAGTCCCCTTTTTACTCATAGAGCTTTGATTCAACTTATTGCATCTTGATATTATGTTTCCATGTGTTGTACTGATGTTTTCTCCTTTATGCTTGGATAGGGCAATGAGTAAACATAAATTTCTTCTCTATCATTTCTTACTTTATGCCAACTAACTTTCATATTTCTTTTTCTCATTGTAAATTTCTTGGGAATTATTGCTTCACATATAGCTTTTCTTTGTTCTGAAGTGTGTAAATACACAACATCTCTTGTTCTGGAGAAACTATCTTTTTATTATATCTGGCTCAACTTCCCAAATGCTGTTTTCTTTTCTATGTTGATTCTATGAAATAAAAGTTAAGTCTTGGAGGATCTTATACAGACACTGTATGCATTGAGTTGAATTGCACCTGAAACCTTGGCTGGCTGAATTTTCTGGGTAAGTGGAATATGCACTCATTAATAAATAGCATAATGCATTATTAGAAATAACATGTCTTTAGAAGAAATTTAAAACAAAAATAATGCTGAAGAATTATACAAATAATTGATTTTCCTATTTTAAAAATTTCTTCTTTGCTATTGTTTTCTTCTCATAGTCCTGCTTTGATTTCATAAGCAATTAGCAAGCTGTTTATTTCATCTTTATAATGAACAGAATTATTGTTCCTCTATCTCTCCCAGAAATTTCTTCCCAGAATTTCTGGATGAAACATCGCTAGTCTGGCATATACTCCTGCTGAGAATAATTATTATTTTATTTTCATCTTGACTTAAAAATAAAAGTTTATTCCAAATGTAATTTCATGTAATAATATATCAAGATTTTTATAAAGTCTAAGTGAAAGCTACTTTCTTCCGTTATACATTTTAGTTGTATTGATAAAATGATTCTTCATTTCTCCTATTTATAAATCGTTAGCAAATCCATCCCATGCTCATCATGTCGTTTTCCTTCAATTGCTTTCAGATGTCATATTTTTCTTTCTGTCACAGAGGTTACATTTTAGCTTTCTAGACAGCATTGGTGAAAATTAGAGCTCTGTCTTTATTATTATCATGATTGATAAATTATAAGATAAAAATAACAATTTTCTGAAAACTAAAGTAATGTTGACATCTGTCATTTTGATGAAAAAATGATGTATGAAACTATGCTTTGTATATTATAAAAAGTTACATGTGAAATTAGCTCTTAATTCTTTTTAAAGCTAATTTTAACTAAATTGTGATTTGATATTTTTATTTTATGAATTACATTAGAGGTTTACAAACTTTTTCTCTACTATAATTTGTAAAGGTGGTTTCTGCTTTTAAGACTTTTCGAATTAGTGATTTTATTCCATTAATTTGTATTAGAATCTTATGAAAATTTTTTCCTTAAAATTATTTTCTCTTTATATGTTAAAACCATGTCCTCTTTCTTTAAAAAAAAAATTAAACACTGACATAATTTCTAAAAATGCAACATTTTAATAAAGGGAAATGGGAAAATATAAAAAATTATTAGAAAGAAAAAAAGTAACTGAAAACCAAGACAATATACTATAGTACACATATTTATATCAGGAACATATTGCAGACCCTGTTTTGTTTTCTTATTTTCTTCCTTAAAATTAAAAGTCTTAGCATGCTACACTACCAAATGGACAAATAAATTGTCATGTATTCGTACAATGGCAACAAAAAAGAAATGAACTACTCATACTGATATATTCAACAACATAGATGAGTCTTAAAAGCATTAGCTAACTAAAGAAACTAGATTTAAACCGCTACATGTTGTATGATTTCATTTACACGCCATTCTAGGAAAGGTGAAGCTACAGAAATAGAAATAAGGTCCGTGATTGCCACAGGTTGGAGTTAGGGGAAGGAATTTGTTTATTAAAAGGCACAAGGGAACTTTTTGGAGTGTACATGTGTTCGATTGTCAAAACTCATAGAATTGTACACCAAAAAAGTGTTAATTTTACTGCCTGTAAATTATACCTCAATGAAGTTGCCTGTCATGAAATGAGTAAGACTGCTCATGCGTAAATTTAGTAAACATTCATGTATGTATTATTTGTTTGTTTAACCATATGCATGTAGTGCTTTGGCAAACAAAAATTAAGAAAAATATAGTATTTCATTGGCCAACATTAATCTGCTGCACTGGGTATCTCCTGTTGGTCCCTCCACATCTGTTTCCCACTGTTCCTCATGGCTCTCTGCTAGGAGGCTCATCTGTATGGCCTGTCTCAACAGGCTCTCCTACCTTCAAGCGAATGGGGACATTGATTGGAGTGAAGAGTGTGTGACCTGACTGCTTATTCTGCTGGTTCCTTCAGTAAGGTGCATTAGAATAGCTGTTACTCAAATAAATGCCACTGCTCTTCTCAAGGTGGCTAACTTCACCCACCAACTTTTTCTTAGGTCGCCAACCCTCCACCACCAGCACAGTTGAATATTCATATATAACTTTGACTCCCCTAAAATGTAACGATAGTTGTCTCTCAATATCTGTGGGGTATTGGTTCCAGGACTCCAATGGGTACCAAAATCCATGGACACCCAAGTTGCTTATATAAAATGGTGTAGAACAGCCCTTGCTGATTTGGCTCTGTGGATAGAGTGTTGGCCTATGGACTGAAGGGTCCTGGGTTTGATTCTGGTCAATGGCACATTCCTGGGTTGTGGGCTCGATGCCCAGTAGGGGACATGGAAGAGACAGCTAATCAATGATTCTCTCTCATCATTGATGTTTCTCTCTCTCTCTCCCTCTCCCTTCCTCTCTGA
This sequence comes from Myotis daubentonii, assembly GCF_963259705.1. Taxonomy (NCBI): domain Eukaryota; kingdom Metazoa; phylum Chordata; class Mammalia; order Chiroptera; family Vespertilionidae; genus Myotis; species Myotis daubentonii. Next base: position 44,500,978 of record NC_081843.1, on the reverse strand, counting down.
AGTCAATAAAAATGTTAAAAAATAAAATAAAATGATATAGAGCAATGCATACATCTGTGGATTCCTAACCATGGGTCAGAAACAGTTTTCCATCTGTGCTTGATTGAATCTTCGGATGTAAGCCCAAGGGATATGGAGTACTGACTTTAGATTTATTGGGGGGGGGGGGGAGGAGGGAGGGAAATCCACACATAAGTGGACCTGCACAGTGAAACTCAAGTTGTTCAAATGTCATATGCATATGAAGAGAAAATGAGAGATCCATAGATATTGCTAGGGAGGGGAAAAATCTCCCCTACCCTTTTTTAGTTCTCAAAGCTGGACTAATACAATAATAAAATAGACCCAAGACAAGATTAACAGGAGAAAAAAAAATTTAAATTGGCCACAATGATGTGTAGGTCATAAAATGATGTTTAAATAAATGATTAAGTCAGTTACTTGTGTATATTTATAACAAAGGAACAATAATTTTTTAAAGAAATTGCCAGGACAAAGGAAAAAAGTTAGTGTTTATTAGAAAGGAATATAAGCAAGGTTTGGGTATTTGTTAATGAGAAATGTAAACAAGTGAATAAATTAGAAAAGAGACGATAAGGCTTGTTTATACAGACACTTTCGCTAGAGTTATTTAACCCTAGTAACGAGGGGTGTCTCTAGGTATGGGGAGGACACCTTTCCCAGAGGATATTTATTTCCTGCATTCAAGGACACAAGGCAGGTCAAGGTGCCCTTCTTGCACTGGCTCCTTGTTAAATAACATTAATTCAAAGTAATTGATACGCCACTGTGGGATACTTTGGGGTAGCCTCTCTTGGACTCTAACAACATAAGTCATACAATTCCCCAAATTGTCTGGAATTGAGAGAAAATAGTATTTTCTAGTTGTCATGGTCCATAGATTATATGCTATGAAGTATTTTTGACCTTTTGAACTGTTAAATATGTTCAGGCATAATTATAACTCTTGCAGTAAATAAAATATCAGTCAAATAATTGATGACAGGAAATAAAATTACGGCATGCCGTTTTGTGCACAAAAACCTGATAATTGCATTTTTTAAAGCATTGTTAATTAGATTTTTGACTGAAAAAGAAAAGAGATATAAGATACACAGCACTTAGCTTCTGCACTGTAAGTTAAAGGAGCCATAAAGTAGACAAAATGTCACATTCCTCGGAAGAGGTGAAATATGAACTAGAACAAGTACCCTGAGGCACTTATATATAGGAATGGAGTCTTGCTTACAGACAATGCCACCAGTAATATAGAGGGTTCAGAAGTATTTCTAAGGATGGAATTCTTAAAAAGGCTTATTTATGCCAGAAAAACTTTATGTAAGCATATTAAATGTTTTACTTCTTAACATCCAAGTGATTTGAATAAATGGTTATCTTTCCTCAGCATTTCTTTTTATCAAAAGAGCAAATATATACTTTCCACTTAAGACCTAAGACTGGAAGTAATTACTTTCTGAAGTGAATAATACTGAAAGGGAAGAATACACGAACTCTAAGGCAGTGATGGCGAACCTATGACACACGTGTCAGAAGTGACAAGTGAACTCATTTTTTGGTTGATTTTTCTTTGTTAAATGGCATTTAAATATATAAAATAAATATAAAAAATATAAGTCTTTGTTTTACTATGGTTGCAAATATAAAAAAACTTCTATATGTGACACGGCACCAGAGTAATTTAGGGTTTTTCAAAATGCTGACATGCTGAGTTCAAAAGGTTCGCCATCACTGCTCTAAGGACAAACAGTTCTCTCAAACGATGTCATATTTAACATCTGTGGTTTCCTTTCTTAATTTTATATTCTTATTTAACTTCCTCAGTCTCAAGTTAGCCATTTACCCTGACACTTCCATTTCCCTGCCAGGAAGAGGGTTAAGAGACACATTCAGTGCGTAGGGCTAGATTTAAGTCTTTGAATGCCCTGGGCAGTAAAAGTGCATCAGCTTAATGTAGAAACCTTACATTATTTGAATGCCCTGGACAGTAAAAGTGCATCAGATTAATGTAGAAACCTTATTGTCGGGGGCATTTAGGGCACTGAGGCCAAGTGACTATGATAAGAAAGAAGAATCTGGATAATAAAGATGGTTTCCCTTATCGATCCTGAGCAGGCTATGTACTGTATATCCATTCGTTTGTTCATTGTCCTCTTTTTGGTATCTTTCTAAAGTTATTCTGCCTATCCTTGAGTCTAAATTTAATACCCACTTTCCATATAACTACCTTTCAAACACAACATACACACTCAAATATTGATGTCGACAGATTTAAGTGCCTGCTGTGTCTCCTTCACCGTTATTTTTAAGTTTGTTGTAGATGCTAAATTATGACTATTCATTTACCTCGTATTAACTCATTTACTCATTCATTCTCTAAATATTTGTTTAGTGTTCCAAGTATTGCTCTGAATGCTGGAGATAGATCTTAGTAATTTACATCTATCACTGTAATTGATTTATAGGCAGCCAATAAGCACCTCTTAAATGAATAAGTGATTCAACTAATAACTAAATAAATAAGAAAGTGCATACACACAGAAATGAAATCTACTACTCTGATGTTAAAATAAAAATAAGTTTGAATCCAAAGTCTAGAATATCCACATCCTATGTTATTACAACATTCTCTTAGAAGAAACTTGCACCAACACATAGCACCGATGCAAAATATTTTATGAGGAAACTGGGGACAGAAATAGTGCTTTATTTTATGAGCTCTGGAAAGTTTCCTTTTACTAGAAGGAAATACTGTCTTCATTTCATAAAAAAATATTTTAAAAATTTCAAGTGTTGCCTCCACAAATCATATTTAAGCTAGAGATGATTAAGCACTGCTCTTCAATTTCAGTCAATAAATGTGTGCCTATTATGTGAATCTTCATTTCTGTGAGGTAAACTCTGTATGAGAACTCTTTGTTTATAGGTTTTCTCTGTTGAATTCTTTTCTAAAATAAGGAATTCTTCTGTAATGCAAATTTCTCTAAGCTTTACTTGTGTTTCTCAAATCATAGCAATTCTATCCCAACACTATTAGTAGCAGCAACTCAGAAGACAGTCACGTGTTTCCTCATATCCATGGCCCCACAGAGTGGCTGAGTAGAACTTCTGAAGTCAGATTGCCTTGGTCGGAATCCTGGGCCCAGCCTTTGTGAAGTGTAATCTCAGGAAGGTTTTTATTTTTCCTATTTGTGCCTCAATTTCTAAATCGATGTAAAAGGGAAAATGATTATACCTGACAGTTGATAGCTCAGATGTACTACTATATGGATCTGAAAATAGAATAGCTAACTGAAAAGTTTGAAGAACTTGAGAAAGTGCGAGCAGGATTGGTTGCCTTGCCCATCATACACATTAGAGGAGGAATTGTAACATAAATGGAGGTGAATGACTCTGAAAGTTGCACTTCAGAGTTTAGCTTTTGGTTTAGGATAATACTAGTTACTCTCGCAAAGAAAAAAAAAAAAAGCCTAGACAGGATGAGTTTATTTCTTCTCAGAAAGCCATCCAAGGCTTTTAGTGTTACTTGTCAGTGGAAGCTCTCTTCCATTCTGTCTGTCACTCAGGGGCTCTGATTGATGAACATTCTGATGAGGTGTCTGAGGACATCATGGTTGTCTCATCCCAGTGAGCTGCAGTGGTAAAGATTTGGGGATATTTTCATTGTCTATACCTGCAAATAGTTACTTACTCACTGGCTGGACCTGGAAAAAGCAATTCTACACCGTCACATGGACACACAATAATGCAAGAGAGGCAAAAAAATATTATCTAATTTTGTACCCTGAATAGAAAATTTTTACAGTAGACTCATCCTCCCTCCAAGTATTGAGTCTACTCTATTACTACACCCATTTCAGAGTCTAGAATATCCTCTCAATCAGGACCACTTTTGTGTTACTACATTTTAATTGGCAATCATAAAAAATCACCTATTCTACAAATGGCTGAATGAGTAATTCATGGCAGGCTCTAGCACATATCAACGACTGCATGCTTCTGGGAAGGCATTCTTTTGGTTTGTTAATCCTCACCCAAGGATATTTTTCCATTGATTTTAGAGAGAGTGGAAGGAGGGGGAGAGCCAAAGAGAGAAACACATCACCCTGACCAGGGATGTGGATCGAGCCTGTAACCCAGGCATGTGCCCTTGACCGGAATTGAAACCAGGATCCATCAGTCTGAGGACTGATGCTCTATCCACTGAGCCAAACTGGCTGGGAAGGCATTTTTAAGACCTCTCTACACTGACAGTGGGTGAAGTTTCACGATTAGGTTCAATCTGTGTTCTGGAAGGAATCTCTTGTCCATCGATCTCCATGAAGGCTGCAGCCACTCTCTTGAAGGATCTTCCTTATGTATTTCCATCTGCAGACACCACAGGAGAGTATTGTTCTCCCAGGAGGCTACATGGTTTTCAAGGCCCAGCTCTTGATCATAAACAATTGGGAGCCTAAGAGTGGTGTACATCCAGTCTTTTACTTTTTGTTTTGGCTAAAATCATATTCTTTAGCAATAAAATTACTTTAAAAAGTTACTAGGGTCCTAATCTACTTATTTCCAGTCTACTCCAAGTGCTTGTAAACACACCCACGGTCATTTTTTAGATTTGCCACTTGGTAATACTCTATTTCTTTGCTTTCGTTACTTCCGTGCCTATTTCTTTAAACATAGCAGTAGCCGCTACCTGAACAATAGGTTTTGGTAGGAGGACAACATCCTTAATCTCATGTTTTGCTGCAGGGCCGAGTTCTTTGTCTTATAGGAACATTGTGTTCCAAGCCTATCTCTAGGTTAGGGGTCTTGAAGAAGCTGGCTTCTCCAACACTGCTAGATGTTTAATGTCTCCCTGCAAACCGGCCAGGTCTTTCCTGAGCTTATTTATCTTTCATGGTACCCTGACAAATGCATCAAACAACAACCAATAAAAATGAATAAACTGGCTTTTTTTCTAAGCTTAGGCTTAGTATAGACCCTTGGTGTTTCTTCAGAATTTTTCTACGCAACAGTTTTAACAGATATGTAGCCAAAGAATAGCAGAGTTCTCCAGCATTTTAGCATCCTGCATGGGTTTCTTAACCACTTATTGTTGCCATTTTAACACCATGCTCCTCCTATCTCATTTGTCATAAGGAACAAATGCATGGAGACACCTGGAGAGACTCTCAAACCAAGGCAGAAGCAGCACAGCTCACATCCCTTTGTCTAAGACTCAGGCATATGTATGGACATAACTGCATAGAGGCTGAAAGATGTAAGATATGATCTGTATGACCTGAAAGGAGAGGAAGTGGATTTTCGTGGGTGCCTAGTTGTCTCTGCCACAGTTTCTTATGGATTTAGTATGTACATTATTTTTTTCCCCTTCATACAATTATACCACACCTGGAATTTTCACTCAGGCTTCTGTGTGAAAGTTTTCCAGGTAATTGCCTATTCTAAGTAAGCATTTCTCACCATTTAGGATATAAAGTTTGTATGAAAAACCAAATGTGCATTTTTCTTTTATGAGATAAAAGTCTCAAAAAACATGAAATGAAATTTTATTACACTTTACAAGAAATTAAAATGAACTGCTTTTTAACAAATTAACACAATAGTCTTTTAAAAATATTAAATCATAGTATGATAATTGAACATGGACATTTATATCATTTTGAATTTTATGTATCCTATTGGAATAAAAATATTTTAAGAAATACTAAGTTTATATTAATGGACTTGAAACTTTCTGAATAGAAGGGGAATCTTTCAAAACTTTATACCACAGTCAAGGCATACAACGAAAAGAACAAGGAATGCAAGAACATAGTAGATTCTAACCCTAAGAATGTGTTTTGTTTTGTTTTTAACTTTTAAATCTCCAGTACTAGCAGAAGGCTGGTCAAATACTAGGGCAAATAGTTGAAAAACCAATGAGTAAAAGAATGATCAGGTGTCAGAATAAATAAATACGTTTAGTTACTAATAGCTGTAAAGCTACTAAAAATACTAATAGCTATTAAAATGATAGCTAATAATAGCTATTAAAAATAATAGCTAATAAAAAGGTCTATGGGATCTCAAATTTTCCCATTAAAATCACTGTTATGCAAATCTTTAACATTTATAGCAAATATATGGACATTTATTTTAAACAATAAGGTCATTGTGGCACTTTTTAGTAATGACTAAATATAAATCAATTAGAAAATACTCAAAGTATACATATCAATAAGATCCAGTCACATTATTATTTAATTTTCATATTTAAATTTTGCTGGTTAGAAAGTTTTTCAAGTAGTATAGAAAGTATTTAAAAGGTGTTTGAAGACTTGGGTAATATAACTGTGATAATGATAATTAAAGCAAAATGAAAAATATGATCAAGGATGAAATTATGATATTAACAGTCTGTGTTTAAAATTATCCTGAGGTAAAAAGTATATGTATAAGTAAAATATTAAAATTTGAATTATAGTAATCAAGTTATATTTCCCACTAGCAAGAATTTATTAGGTTAAACATCACTAAGGCAAAGTTTGATGATTCTTTTGATTTATAGGTACAAAGAGAGTGAATATAATAAAAATGCTCTCAAAAATAATTTGTTGACAAATTGTACCATTTGTCTTATTTTCCTCCAAAATTGTTCTGGCTATGTATATTAGTAGAGAAAAATTAAGTACAAAACAGGGTTATTAAATAGTTGTTTTGGAAAAGAATGAACCAATAAAGTTAGTGTCTTATAAGTGAACTAAAGAAAGCAAAGGTGAGTTTTTTTCCAACTCTTTTTTATTACTTTGAAGGTAGATTCTATTAAAAACATCACTAAAAAGATGTAGGGGTTATAATAAACTGAATCTTAATATCTATGGAGTGAAATTATCAGAAACATTTCTCTTATCACTACAATTGGTGGTTTTATAATAGCATAGTATTTACAACAAGAAAATGTTTCTAGCTAAAGATTATCAGACACATGCCATTGCTATGTTTAGTACTGGGGCTAGCTCAGCGAGCAAGACAGACAAGGAGCCAGTCTCTTGGTGCTAAAACTGTAATGGAATTTTCCCGTAGTGTACGTAATTGAACTTCTCTTCATGTTGAAGGACAGCAGTCACAAACTCTGAATAGAGCTGAGTACGTGTTCCCTCACTTTTAAATTTTTGAAGGTCAAATAGAATTATTTTCCTGACTTTATGTGGAATCTTTTTGAGAATGTGAGTCAATGGTATAATAGCAATTAAATCCTGAAGGAAAAAAGCAAGAACGTGGAGGTGACATATGATGAGACAACATGTGACTAGTATAGTAGGTTAAGATTAAATGTGCACACATTTTTTTTTTTACAAATAAACAATTTCATTGTCAAGAAAAAGGACCACAACCTTACGAAGTGGAAAAGGAATTTAGTAACAGCTCGATTGTATGGTACTGTGATGTAGAAAAGTAGTGAGATAATTTTTGTTGGAAACCATCAAAGACAGGTGGGGAGGGGGAATGACACAGCATGTCTCATAGACATAACTGTGGAGACACAGTACATGATCTAATAACTATTTTTCTTCTCTCCAATTGCATTGATTCTCCACTAGAGTAGAACAAGAATTATAAATATCCAAGCCCCCACTGTGCACTGTTTGAAAAAAGAGGCATATAGCTGTTGATAAATGCTATATCTCTGTCAGAAAGAGGAGAAATCTTGATATTACCCCATGAGTTTGATTTTAAAGTGAATATAAATGGCTTTAAGTACTTTTTATTGTTCTGTTTGTGTAAGGCAGTGTGAGCCATAGGTCTCCCTATATTGCACTGTAAATAAACAGTGTGCCCCTAGCATTACACTCGCTGTGATGGATGGTATACCTTTCTCAACTCTCAATTGTCTCATTATCCAAGTTCTATTGGGTCATTAAACAAACATTAGAAATGTGGGTACTTGCTCTGCCTGAAATAAAATCATTCATTTGGGACTCTGCACCAGAATGACTCAGTAACTAAAACCTTTTACAAAACTTTTATTGTAAGTATAAATATATGGCATTGATTTCACACTATATATAGTATGTGAAATATATCTATATCTATATCTATATCTATATCTATATCTATATCTATATCTATATCTATATCTATATCTATATCTATATCTATCTATCTATCTATCTATCTATCTATCTATATATATATATATATCAATGCTTTATAAAATCTCTAAAATCTCTCTCTCTTTTTTAGGCCTAAAGCCTTCTTTAATTTGTATGCAATCTTTGAATTCTGTCCAATGTCCATTAGTTTATTCAGCACTTGTGTTTCTATTTAAAATTCTGTTCCTAATGCTAATTGTTAACTTTAATAAGGGGCTCTTTCTCTTATCCATAGAATGTTTCAAGGAAAATGGAGACATTTTGAATTACAAAGATCTCTGCATCTTGCACAATGCTGCAAGTCTGATCTGAAAAACAAAGAAAGCCGATTTAATGCACTTTCCCCTTTTTCTTTTTCTTGTGTGACTGAGACTTGTTTTTTCATCTTCAGCCATTCGTGTATTGTTGTAGTCTTAATGTTACCCGACTGCTTCCACGCCAGGGACTGGCCCTGCCCTGGCATGATCCTGGATCTTTTGTGTGTCAGGCAACCTTCAGGTTCTTGACTCCTGCAGGGAAAATTTCAAGACACGAATCCAGCTGAAAGTACGTGTAAGTTTACTGAAGCTTGAGACAGTGAGGCAAAGGAAGGGATCCTGGAGACAGGGTAAGCCTTGGACAAGCTGCCACTGCCCCCTCTTTCCCCGGGTATAAGTCTCATCTGGGAGCTTAGGATAGAAGAGGCAAAGCGCATTCCGGAGGACAGGAGGGTGCAGGTATGCTCAGAGAAGAGCAGGAGCTGGCCTCCTTTGTCCTGAGGGTTTTATCTGTTTTCTAAGGTGGGGATTTTAGGGCTGGTCCCAGGGAAGGATCTCAACAGAATATTTATTAGATTTCCAGATGTGTTGTTTAGTTTGCTGATGTGTCAAAATGAGCATATAGGGAGGTCAGGGGTCATTCTCTGGTTAGTTTCACCTCTATCTTTGATTAGTCTGGCTCTGTTTTTGTTGTTGTTATTGTTGTTGTTATCTATCTCTGTGATTTAAACCATCTGCTCCCAGGTATCTTTGTTTAGGGAGGATGGAGCCTTGTGATTTATCAGCTGGCTGTTAATTGCTCAGCCCTTTCAGCCATTCCTCTAGCCATTTGTCTCAGTTTCCTCATTCCACTTGCCAGGGAATTTTCCTATTTTCTTACTAACCTGCCTCACTTAGATGAAGATTAGTGAGAAGCGAGAACTAAATAGTTCAAATTATATTTAAATAATTTTAGATCACCCTCACTGTATTTTGGAAGCAATAAAAGATGTTTTATACATTTTAACACATTCTGGGTCTTGTTGAGCTATAGAGTAATTAAATTCAGGATAAGATAATGAGGTGAAAGAGTGTTCCATTAGGAAGCAGAGGAAATTCCCTGATTTTATGTAAACCAAAGCACAATTTTATACTACTAAAACTTTAGATAAATTATCTAGTCACTGTTACATATCATAGAGCAGGGACTAGTCTTTTAAACATTTTCATCTTCCCACCTCTTTCACTACTGGCATTACCTGGAGGTTAGGGAGACTCCTTTCAGCATGGAAAATCATTTCATAAATTGATCTATTAACACATAATTGCTGATCATTTTCTTTGTTAAGATACTAGAACAGGCATGTTGACAGATAAAACATATAAGACAGAATGGCTACTTAAAATAAGCTTAAAATCTAGTTAAAAATAAAGCATAATAATTAAATGAAATGTAACATATTAGTGACAACTCAATACTAATAACGTATCGACTAATATTTAGTGTAACAGTATGCATCATGTACTTTCAAAGTGACTGTCCATTTTTCTGCTTTCTTTACTCACATCTATTGAACTGTTATGATATGAAATATTGTGGAAGAGATGGATGTCATTCTTTTTCTGGAATAAATGGAGTCATAAAAAGACCTATATTTTACACTCTTATTTCCACCTGACATAACCTGAAGGGTAACAACATTATCAGATTTATAGAATTGAATCCCTAAAAGGCATCAAACTCAGAAAATTTAATTGCTCTCTACACAAAAACAAAAATTTAAAACTTTTGAGATTGTTTGATCATTAAAAAAAGAGTTATATTAGTATTTGTGTAAGATATCACTGTTCTGTAGTTAATGAGCTACTACATTTTTTAAGAGTCAAGGTTATGCAAAAACATGTCTTCTCTGGGTTTTTAGCTTGAAAGCCACAATCCATCAGATTTAATTGGACATCCTTGTGTATTCAATGAGACAGTGTCCTCCTTCAGTTCCTGTGGATGGGCCTATAAAAAGAACTTCAGCAACATGCTGCAAATTTTGAACCCCTTCATGAACTTAATAGGTAGAAGAATTCCAGAAATAAGCTCTTATTTCTGGATAACTTGTGTATGCACTATAACATCACTAAACTATAAAATAAAGCTTAATGAATTATGGTGGGAAGGAACTCAGGAGAATTCATGAAGCAAAAGTCTTAGTTTCCTAAGACTTGCTTTATTGTTGCTGTTCTGAGGTTTTCCACTAAGTCCATCAAGAAAGGAAGATACATGGTGGATCGCAAAATTATACAGACTGAATATGCACATTCATATATAACTATCTATATATTCAAAGGTAAAACAAGTAGTAAAGATAGACCATTTCCTTTTGTCAATGTGCTAAGATGGAATATTCAGATATATAATGTGACATTTTACCTAAATATTTGATACTAGAGGCCTGATGCATGAATATGTTCATGGGTGAGGTCCAGCCGGCCCACCCTGATCGGCGCTCACTGGGCCAAGCGGTGGGTGGGGAGGGGCTGTGGCCGTTGGCCGGCCCACCCTGCACCCGATCAGGGTGTGGGGGGCTGATTGGGGGCTGGACCAGTGGGGGGTGGAAGGGGGGTAATTGGGGCCTGGATCAGGCTGGTTGGCTGCCGCAGTGCATGTCATAGCCACCGGTTGTTCTGGTCATTCTGGTCATTCCACTGTTGGGGTCGCTGGGCTTTTTTATATATAGATATCTTATATGTTCATATCCTGCATAAACACATTTCTTTGATAGATATAAATGCTTTCTTTGTTAATGGAATTATTGCTTACAGTTGCTAAGCTTAATTTGAACCACTTAAGGAATCAGATATGTAATATGTATTTATTTTGCTTTGAAGTTTGTCATTCCTTTTGTTTTCAAGTCTTTCTAGGAATAATTATGATGTCAGGGTTATTTTAGAATAGGATCTTTTGTCAACACTATGTAATGATTATAATTTCATATTTGAAAAGTAAAAAAAATGTTATTTTAATATTAATATTTCAACTGCTGGATGATTCCTACAGAGTTTGAGTGGACCATTTTCTGTACTCACGAAAATCATAGTTTTAGTGTCTATAATAATAAAAGCATAATATGCTAATTAGACTGGATGTCTTTCTGGACGAACTTCTGGACGAAGCCGGGACTGCGAGGGAAGCCCGGGTCCTAGGTGCCTGCTGGCAGCCAGAGGGAAGCCCAGGTCCCAGGTGCCAGAGGGAAGCTAGTGCTGGCATCCAGAGGGAAGCTAGTGCCGGCGGGCAGGGGAAGGGAGGCCTGCTCTTGCACGGATTTCGTGCATCAGGCCTCTATCAACACTAATAAAAGAGAAAAATGGTAATTGGCGTACGATGATACCCTTTTCATTGGCTAATCAGGGCTATATGCAAATTAACTGCCAACAAGATGGCGGTTAATTTGCATATGTAGGCACAATGCAGGGAGGCGAAAGGGAAAGCAGGAAGAAGCCCCCTGCCACTGACTGTGATCAGAAACCCAGGGAGGAGCTAAGAGCTGGGGGGCAGGGCAAAGGCGGCCCTGGGGCCGCCTTTGCCCTGCCCTCCAGCCATGATCGGAGAATCAGGCGCCTTTGCCGCCCTGGCCAGTGATAGCAGGAAGTAGGGGTGGAGCCAGCGATGGGAGCTGGGCACGGTTGAAGCTGGCAGTCCCAGGAGCTAGGGGTCCCTTGCCTGGGCCTAAAGCGGAGCCCACGATTGCGGGGCCACTGCAGCTGTGGGTCCCCGCTGCCGGGCCGGACGCCTAGGCCAGAGGCGTTAGGCCTGGGCAGGGGTGGAGCCTGCAACCGCGGGGAGCTGGGGGTCCCCTCCCCAGGCCTGACACCTCTCCCGGAGGCCTCAGGCCTGGTCAAGGGGCCGATCCGGTGATTGGTGATCGGAGGGTGATGAGGGTCAACTCCTCTGGCCGAGGCATCAGGCCTGGGTGGGGGGCGGAGCCGGGGATTGGGGGGATATGATGGTCCCCTTGCCCAGGCCTGAAGCCTGGGTCAGAGGCGTCAGGCTTGGGCGGGGGGTGGAGCAAGCGATCAGAGGGAGATGGGGGTCCCCTGCCCAGGCATGATTCCTGGGCCAGAGGCCTCAGGCCTGGGCGGGGGCCAGAGCCAGTGATCGGGGGGAGATGGGAGTCCCCTGTCCAAGCCTGACACCTCTGGTGGAGGCGTCAGGCCTGGGCAAGGGGCCGATCAGGTGATCGGAGGGTGATGGGGGTCTACGCCTCTGGCTGAGGCATCAGGCCTGGGCAAGGGGCAGAGCCAGCAATCGGAGGGGTCTTGGGGTCCCCTGTCCAGGCCTAATGCCTGAGCCAGAGGCATCAGGCCTGGGCTGGGGGCAGAACCAGTGATGGGGGGAAATGAGGGTCCCCTGCCCAGGCCTGACGCCTCTGTCAGAGGCGTCAGGCCTGGGCAAGGGGCCGATCCTGCGATTGGAGGGTGATGGGGGTCAACGCCTGAGGGCTCCCAGTATGTGAGAGGGGGCAGGCTGGGCTGAGGGACACTCCCCCCCCACACACACACCCAGTGCACGAATTTTGTGCACCGGGCCCCTAGTTATAGTATAAAAGAAAAAAAAAACACACCTTAATTAAATGGAAATATCCACTGAAGGATTGATCTAGTAGTTTTTATGCAATCAAAATTTCTACCCTATGAAAAAATCATAGAATTTTAAAGTTAGACTGGGGTAATTGTTAACTTTTTAATTTTCTTATTTTAGAGATGAAGTACAGACAATATTATGTAAGTTATTTGGGGTCACAATTACTTCCAGTGAGAACATGCAGTAACAGCTTAGGTCTCCTTACACATGTGGGGGATGTTTTCCTACCCTGACCAAGGTAGGACTCCTTTTGAATACTCCTGACTATTGCTATCACAGTTGATACTGAATCCTGAATTTTTTAAAAAACATTTTTATTGATTTCAGAGAGGAGGGGAGAAGGAGAAAGAGATAGAAACATCAATGATGAGAGAGAATCATTGATTGGCTGCCTTCTGCATGCCCCACACTGGGGATAGAGCCCACAACCTGGGCATGTGCCCTTGACCAGGAATCAAAGTGTGACCCTGGTTCATAGGTCGATACTCAACCACTGAGCAATGCCCACTGGGCAAATCCTGCAAATTTTCTGTCACAGATTTCATTTTATTTCCTCTTGCAAACAAACTTTACACATGCTTTCTATTTTCAGTGAGTAGATGATCTCTTTTCAGATCTACCTTTTTGGTGGTTTCAAAAGGACTTAAAAAGTAGTAAATAAAATACGGTACAGATGCTCTTATCTTTCCCAATATCACTCTGATTATTTAATTTAAAAGGAAAAGTTCATTTCAAAATGACACATACACTAAATATTTTATTTTAGCTTGAAACCTAGATATGCGTTCATTCACCAATCTTTTGATATTAATCCAAGGCCTTTAAAATTTTTTAAAGTATGAATCCTCAGATTAGAGTTCATATCTTTCTTATATAAACTATACTATTCATGATTTTGTTTGGGTTTCTCTAAAATAGAATAAAATATTTGTACTATTTGCAAAGCCAACTGAAGGCAGAATACTTTTAGAGCTTTGCAAGTTTACTTCAAATATTATCAGTTTCCTTACCTTTCCCTAGTTCACTGTGTTTTTTTCCTAACACTTTTCTCTTAATTTACTTTGTTTTTATACTCATGATTTAATTAAATTACATGTTTGCATAATAAGTGTATCCTACAGCCATAAGCATATTTGTGATGATTCCAGGTAAGTAAGCATACAGTTAAAGTGGTGGAGCAGAAATATACAGCTATATTAAGGACTACCTCCAACCTAATGGATACCATAGATATCATTCATGACAAAGGGCATGAGAGATTTAGTATTCTGGTAAATTGTTTTGAGGGACATGGGTTATAAAAGTGTCTTTGAACTTAACATTCCTATCTGAGGTAAACTGGAAAAATAGCAAAATAGTATCTTTATTAGGAGAGAACAGGATGAAAGCTTCAGGGTTAAATTCCCCCAGTTTTCACTGCTTTTTAAATATATATATATATATTTTATTGGTTTCAGAGAGGAAGGAAGAGGGAGAGAGAGAAATAGAAACTCAATGATGGGAGAGAATCATTGATTGGCTGCCTCCTGCATGCCCCCCACGGGGGATTGAGCCACAACCCTGGCATCTACCCTGACTGGGAATTGAACCACGACCTCCTGGTTCATAGATCTATGCTCAACTACTGACCCACGCCAGCTGGGCATATTTTGCTACCTGCATCTACCCATATTGTAGGTATGGAACATCTTAAGTAAATCACCAACCTCTAGAGAAGTTGTTGCATCATCACCTGTTTTGAAGTTCGGCTGAAAGCTGTGAAATCTCTTGTCCTCTCAAATACCCACACCATGCCCTGGCGGACCTGCTAAAGGAAATGGGACTGAAGTGATGCCTGAAATTCAAGTGTTAACTTTGGACAGTTTATTTAATCTATCTTTCATCTGTAAAATGGACAAAATAATAGTATCTACTTATAAGTTTACTATTATGATTAAGGCAAAAAGTTATAAAAGCTATTATGCAGTTTTCAAAGAATTGTATCTTATGAGTTGACCTTTGTAATTAAAATAATGCTGATCAACTAAAACATATCTGTTCTGAAAAAGCTTAGACTAAGAATTGATAAGGATGATAAGATGTTTATTTTTTTGCAAAATTCATATATATATATCTTACAAAAAGTTGAATTAAATTCAGATTATGGAAATAATCTAAAGATGAAATTCTCATTGCTCTCTATAGTAAATTCTTAATAAAGAGATTACTATTATTTGATTTATATAAAAAATTTATGCTAAGCAATGGTCTTTGACATGGCAATGTGCCTGTCATTTTTGACATCCAGTTTATTTTTTACTTTTTCATTCCAGGGTAACAACTGACTCACAAGGGTACCCTGACTCAAAATAGTTATCATCGGAACCAAAGTTTCCCTTGCCAGAGGAGGTTGGGCAAGGAATGTGAAAATTCCACCCACCTCTTCTAGTTTATTTCAATTTGGTTATTTTTTTTCATCTCAGTCCATGGCATTGTTTTTGGCAAGCACTGATGCAATCTGTTTCCACTGTTTAAGACTGGAGCATGACGATGTCGCTAAGCCTCTATTTTATGATTTAAAATCTAAACACCCAACATATCTGGACTTCGGTGTGCTGCCCACATGGAACAATGAAATATTTATAGAATTGGGCATTTCTGCCCTGGGCTTTCTTGGTGACATCATAGTACCTCTTCAGTCCAAGTCGTGACTACTGTAAGGGCAACACCACAGGAGGCCTTTTATGGACAGATGCTTGGTTTCCTGTTTGACTGTGCAAAACCTGGCTCTAAGGAAGTTCAAAAACTACTTCATTTTTTCCTACTCCAGTGTGCAACAAGAGGCAGCCCCTCCTCACTTTTCCAATTCTGCTTTGTTGTCTACCAGTTGCAACACTAGACCAGGATCACATACCCATCATCCCTGACTCTCCTTGTTGTAGCTTTTAACAAATACTGAAACTCTTATACTTTAGTTTCCCTTCTGGGAATTGATAGCTGGGCTACATGATTTCTGAGGTCTGTTTGACAACAATTAAAATAATCCCCCCTACATTTAAAATCTAACTTATTAAAATCAGCCAAATTATATTGCTCTTTGAACACAGTGAATTAGAAAGTAACTGCCTGTGCAATTTTTAAGAAAGAAAATATATCTCCCCATATACTAAATCAACTGAGCTTGTTCTACTTTGCTTTATTTTATTATCTTGTCCTTTGACTTAAGACCAAATGGAGAATCAGCTTAGCATAGAATGCATCCTCTGTATGCGGACTTGTTTTTACCTTGGCAGGGGACTGATCATGAATGGGAGGGTTATCTTCCATTCACAGTATGTATGAGTCATAGGAGAACATTTGAGAATGTGCTCTATGTTCTCTGATGACATTACAGTGACACAGATCATGCAAGCATCATCACTGGACGACTCAGACGTAACTATCATAATGATATCCAATGTGAGGCATTGGGTGTTTTCCTTATCTCTTGATTTCTAGATTCTGCAGGCAGTCTGCACATGTTTAAGAGATGAGTGATGTTTATAACTAGAATATGGTAAAAGGCAGCCTAAAATTTGTGGGAATTTTCTAATTGGTGTTCAATTTTACTTGTATTTTCCAGATTTAAGTACCTTGATTCCCAAGAACCTCCAGATTTAGGTAAATTATTACTTGAAATGAACTCCCTCTACTGAGAGCTAATATTCATGGTCTGATAACAGAACTATAAAGTAATATGTGCTTTTGGAGGAAGAGACACATCAGTGGGTTTATGGTGTAATAAGACTTGCTCCTTTCACAGTTCAGGGCATTCTTGGTTCATTGGCCATAGGCTCAGTAATGGAAACTGACTTCCATTTCCCCTCCTTCCAGTTCAGCATGAAAGATTCCTAGACAGTTCTTTAAACATGGGTCATAAGCATATAATGAAGTCATGGAATCACGGATTAGCATTGGTCTTGGGAAATAAGCATAGTCTTGGGGAGAGAATATTTGTTTCTGGAAACCAGAAGATCTTTTAAAATGCAAATCAGATGACATCAGTATTCTGTTTAAATCCCTTTAATGGTTTCTCATCTCAAACTACATAAAATGGACTTAGCTAACCAAGGCCAACAAGTACTGTACTTCTCTGAATTTACCTAACTCTCTGAGTCCGCTCCTACCCCCTCCCCCCCCCCCCCCCTTATTCTACTACTTGTCAGTAAGCTTTAAGCACTCTGTCCTTCTTTGGGCCTGGAAACACACTAGTTTTTTCCTACCTTAGGGCCAAGTATTAATAGTTCTTATGCCTAAAACACTTCTGCCCAAGATTTTAGCATGGCAGGCCTCTCCTGATCATTTAGATCTTAGCTTAAATATCTCTTAATGGAGATTATTACATCATCTCAGTTTATTTTCCATGTAGCAGATAGTACTTCCTGTTATTGTTATTGTTTTGTTTTGTTTTCAGTCTTTCACATTAGTAATAATCCTATAGCAATAAATATATTAAATGAAGAAATTAATTAATACATTAAATCTCTAAGGTCTTTTTGGTCCATTTTTGAAATAAAATATTTTTGTGAATGACTTAGTTTTCTAAGATATCCTGTGATATCTGTGTGGTTTTAGTATAATGAAAACACTTTCTGCCTACAGTGAGTTAGAAATTGATTATAGAGAGCAGGGATGAGAAGGAGATTTTATAAGCATGGAGATAATTGTATATGTTTGAAGTAATGTTAGCCAGGAATTATTGTTATTGGTAGTTAGAAGCAGCCTGATTTGTGATATAATTGTGACTAGAACTGTTAGTAATTGCTGCTGGATTAGGTGCGATGGAATGAGAGGAATCAGAGATGACTTCCAAGTTTTTGATTTAAGTAAATTCATGAATGATCTGAACATTTGTCTGGGAGTCCTTAGGAATTAGTAGAGAGATCAAGATTCCTAATCCTGTTAAATTTGAGGTTATAAATAAAAATATAATTTGGGGAATAACCAAGTTATTCAAGGATAAGGATATCTACTTAACAAAGAGTAGAAATAGAAAAGAGATGCTGAAGATACCCTAGGTCACTCCAAGATTTGGAGATCAGGGATAAGAGATGGATAAAAATTTCAAGTTGCATTATTTTAGATTTAGCCATAGTTTAGCCTGAACATGAAGCACTTTTTTTTTTTTTTAGCATCTTGGGGTAATAACAGAGAAAATCAAGAAGACATGCTAGCCATTTATCAACACAGATAGCCTCCTATTCCTTCTAAAATATACTGAAGCCCTGGCCGGGTAGCTCAGTTGGTGAGAGCATCATCCCCGAATGCCAAGGTTATGTGTTAGATCTCCGGTTGAACTAGAAGCAACCAATGAATGCATACGTAAGTGCAACAACAAATCCACATCTCTGTCTCTCTCTCTCTTTCTCTCCCTTTGTCCTTTTCTTCTTCCTCCTCCTCCTCCTGCTCTTCCTCCTCTCTCTTTCTTCCTCTCCCTCCCCGCCCCTCTTACATTCTCTGTCAAATAAATAAATAATAATACAATTAAATATACTGAATACTGTATTGTTAGTATAATGAGGCTGCTGTGGCTGCACTCACCATTTCTATATTTTTAGCTTGTACCCAAGACTGTTTGGCACCCTTCAAACCTTTAATTTGTGATATTTGATATATTACCTGATTAGTTTCTATATAGTGTATGAAGATAATAGGAATTCTCTTCTCTTCTCCTGAAATGATGGCCAATATCTAAAGCTGATGACAAATTCCCTAAACACAGTACATGTATTTCCATGAAGGGCTTTCTAGGAGGCATCAGTACAGAACTAACTCCTACGGTTAACATAAGAAGAGGACTGAGGCCCTAACCGGTTTGGCTCAGTGGATAGAGCGTCGGCCTGCGGACTGAAAGGTCCCAGGTACGATTCCAGTCAAGGGCATGTACCTTGGTTGCGGGGACATCCCCAGTGGGAGGTGTGCAGGAGGCAGCTGATCGATGTTTCTCTCTCATTAATGTTTCTAACTCTCTATCCTTCTCCCTTCCTCTCTGTAAAAAATCAATAAAATATATAATAATAAAAATAAAAAAAACAAAACAGAAGAGGACTGAGGGGAAAATCGGGATGTCTAGTTTTTTTGTGGAGTGCAGCATTCTAGGAGAAAGCTACTCCCTCTCCTGCCTGAATCCAAGGTAGGAATGGAGTGGGCAGCAAGACCATCACTGCCAAAGGATGGGACACCTGAAATGAGGAGCTGACAGTTTTTTCTCCCGTTGGAATTTTCCTTAATTAGTGGAACATTCTGATTTGGAATTATCCATAGAGAATTGGAAAGAAATGAGCATGTCAATGGCCCTACCTTTCCTAAGGCAAGGATAATGAGTTTCCTGTGGCACAATTGGGTACTAGTACAGTCCTGCTTGACAGGACATTGGTTGGCTTTCTGTTGGGGTGACATATGGGTGCTTCAAAGGATACTTTGAATTCCTCTCTTCTGCGTAAGCCCAGTTCCTTTTTTAAACCTTGGCTTCCATTAATCTCATCTACCATTTATACCCATAAAAGATGGCCTATCCCAAAGATCTTTATTTTTAGTGCCCCAGTGTTTAGCATTCTCCTTTTGCAGCCACAGAGCCAATTACACCGATGACATTAGGTGGTCATTTGTAGTTCTACTCAGTGAATGAGAAACATTTCTCGACACTGGATTCCGAGTTTCACCGGGAGAAGAAAGATAGCGTGTAGGGGAAAGGGTCCATGATGACAGTTTCCTGCTTGGTTATAAAATCTCAAGTAAATCCAGGCAGCAGAGGTGTCAGCTTTTGTTGCAGTAATTTCCCCATTCACTAGGAATACATTGATATGTAGTCATAGCAGATAGCTAAAAGCATATTGTTAGGAAACAATCACTGACATAAAATTAAAAGTGTCCAAAATAAAAAACTGAATGCTTTAGAAAAGTGATTTCTAAATTCTTGTATTTTACTTCAAGTTACCAAATTTTATTTTTTAAAGAAAAAAGTTCAAAAATACTATCTAAGCACTATTAACTCTTTCTTAGTGGATACACACACACACACACACACACACACACACACACGCACGCACACCAGTGCACACTCTCCTTTTTTCTCTCTCAACACATTATCTTACTTAATTGCATGCACACCAATATACCTGTCTCTACAACCCTGCGATTCTTCACCACCTGCATAGATGAGTTTGAGCAGCTCTAATTTCACAGAATGTTCTAGCTTTCCTTGTGATAAAAAACAAAACAACTGGCAATTTGAAAAGCTCTTAAAACCTACTAGTACATATTCCCTCGCTTGTTTGGCTTAGCAGATAGAGCGTCCACCTGCGGACTGAAGGGTCTCAGGTTCGATTCCGGTCAAGGACAAATGCCTGGGTTACGGGCTCGATCCCCAGTAGGGAGGGTGCAGAAGGCAGCTGATCAATGATTCTCTCACCTCATTGATGTTTCTATCTCTCTCTCCCTCTCCCTTCCTCTCTGAAATCAATAAAAAATTAAAAACAAACAAACAAAAAAACCTACATATGAAGGCTTTCACAGTAGGAATTTGGCTAAAGTTTCAGTGGAGGAGCATACAGGGATAACTAGAGAACTTGCGTAGAGACTTTATTTGCACAGCAAGCTCTTTGTTCTTCCAGAAGATTTGTGTATTTGGGGATTGGAGGAGGTAGTGGTATGCTAAACTCTCATAAGGTCATGCTTTGGGGCTGCCTGGTTTTAAATCAAACTAATAACTCTCTACATCTTAAATTTGATGTCCCCCTGGAATCCGTTTTGCCTACATCTAGAATTATATATGACCACACCATTTTAATATAAATTTGTTCAGAGTCATACTTTGTGGTGGGCCCAGATCACAGAGGAAAAGAACACTGAATTCCACATTAAGTATTTGACCTTCATAAAAAATTTTTATTTCAAAATAATTTATTTCTGGTTTAAAAATTATTACATTTTTCATTGTATGTGCTTACTTTTAGTTCCAAAAATATTGGTTTGGAGATGTCTGAGTAAAGGTTGAAACAATTTCTTTTGAGTTCAATATGAATCTTTTTTTAATGCTTTTTTTAAAATTCAAAAGCAGCAGATAAATATTTTTTTAAGATCAAAAGTAAATTTCTTTTGTGGTAAGATAAGAAAAGGTTTACCTCCTATAAATATTATACAGCTATCTTCAAAGCATGTGAAAAAAAGTAGGTAAAATGGCTTTTCGACCTTTAATTTAGAATTACCTCTATTACTTCATAAAAAAAAAAATAAAGGATCCTTGTCTGTAAAGAATAGACAGTGCTTTATTTAAGCCCGTGAATTTTATGTCAATTGTTCAACTTGGCCTAAGACTCAGATGCCATTTTATAAAATTAGAAATTCAGTATGTAGAGGTAGAAACTGGGAAGAAAAGGTAACTTCTTATCAATGTAGGATTATGGTCTTAATTAGAGCTTATGTGTATTGATTAATTAGAGAAGTAGAATGGAGTGAGATGGGAGTTATGCCAAAGCTTTTCTAATTAAGCCTTTGGCCAGGTAAAATTGTTCACCATAATGTTTTAGATTGCTGGTGGTAAATTTTAAATAATGAGATAGATTTCTTCATCACAAGCTTAAAGAGATGTACTAGGGCAATTTTTCCTACGAGTGAATTATAAATTACTTTTGATGGAAGAAGACTTGACTTGGGGTGGTGAGCATACAATACAATATGTAGATGATATATTACAGAATTATACGCCTGAAACCTATATAATTTTATTAACCAATGTCACCCTAATAAATTCAATAAAAATAAAATTTCTTTTAAAATCAGATGAATATTTCCACGGAATCTTAACCACCTTTTTTCATTATTTAACTAGTTCCCATCAAGCTGAACTTGGATTCTCGTCCTCTTTCTTCTCTGAATGGTTCTTGGCTTAGTGTACATCCTTTTTTCTTCAACTTGTACTTTTTTTTCGAAATTGTATGTAATAGTTAAAAATTGATCTCATTATATTTGAGAACACATGTGTTTTGCTATCTTCTGTGGCAACTTTGTCATGCAAATACTGAAACATTTATTTCTAGGGATTTCTTTTAGCAAATTAATTGATTGAACCTTGACCCTATCTTTTTCTGCCCACTTTTCACTGTATGTTTTCGTTTTCTCCTTTAAACAGACTGATCATTTCATCTCTCTTGTTTGAGAGAGAGATCATGACACTTTTCCACAGCCTGGGAGGACATTTAATTTATCATTCAGAAAGTCAATATATTCTCATTCTTTTATGCATTTATTTTGAAATTATTAATACCTCCAATGTGTTCTTTTCACATTGGAACATCCAAAATTATCTGTTCAAATCCTGTTCATAAGTAAAGGATATGTATAGTAAGGATATTTTGAGGCTTTAGTAATTCATGCTACTTACTGAAAGCCGAGAGATACTAGTTTTCTGATGGTAACTAATTAAGCCAGTTGTAGACTTCTCTTGCTTCCTTAGGAATTAAGGATTACCTCTGGCCTTACTTATAGCATCAAACAATCAAATATTTGAGGAACATGTGTCTGGTTCTGCAAGGTGCACAAAAGCATTTAAGGAATGTATCTTTGCTTTCAATGAGCTTATGCTGCAAAGGCATAATATTGTGAAACAGCGTGTCATAGAGATAAGGTTCCAGGACTCAGAGTTCAGGTATGCTGGTAAATGTTTAACAATTGGCTCTTGGTGGTAGTGTTTGCTGATTACTGTTGGTTTCAGTGTTCCTTCAGTGGCTAATTTCATGCTGCTGATGGTTTAATAACTGGTTGCCAAATTTCCTAAAAATTTAACAATTGACTCCCTGGAACAGGCAGGGACCCGCTCTAATACACCACTGATTCATTGTCTTCAGATACACAATACGCTCTGTGTAGCTACTGTATAATCGTGAACTCTTCAGTGTTGAGTTTTCTGTACATAAAGATTGATGTCTTTTATCAGTTCTAGATGTAGCATTCTCATTATCTCTTCCTTGCCCTTTTCTCATTTTCTTTCTTCTTTCTGCAACTCCAGTCAGATTCCCATGAGCCCCTTTCACTCTTTCACATTTTCTCAGTTCCTTTTTCCTATCTATTATACTTCTTACCACCATCATATATTTTATTACTTTTGGTGTTGTCTCTATAATGTAAGCTATATAAGGATAGGGGTTTTTATCTGAATTTTCACTGCATCTGAACAGTGTCTGGCAGCGAGAAGATGTTCAACAAATATCTTTAAAATAAATTAATAAATGAGATAGTGAGTTGCACTAGGCTAGATATAAAATCAACATGGGTAAATACAGATCTCTAGTCTCTATAAATATGCACTGATTTTTTTCCCTTTGGTATTTCCACTTCCTCAAAAATGCACATAAACTCTGAAAAACAACCTATTTTCCAGAGTTCACTGCCTCCCAAAAAGCGACCACATTTATTTGTCATGATTTACTTTGATTGTACAAATTTAAGATCTTTCTATTATGTCTCGATGCTTTTAACTCACTTCTCCTAATGCTCTGTATATAGAAAACTGACTTAAATATCCATTACAGTGCTCCTAACCTTTCTCTTGACAGGTTCATTTCTTGTTTTTCACTGTCCTGTGGAGTTGTTGTTTTTTTTTCCCAAACATTACTGAATTACTGCTTCATAATATGAGTATATAATTTCCTTATTAACTGAGACTACAGATCCTTTAGACCTGCTGAGGTACATATGTTCACATGTTAAAAGCATGTACTTTTTAATGTTCTTTTTGTCATAGCTTTTTCCCTCAAGGAATGTATCTTTGCTGTCAGTGATCCCCCAAGGTCCCAATTTGGAAACACACTGCTGCTTCACTATGCTGGCGAATCTTCCACAATTAGTGGGTGCCTTTTTGTTAGCTCAGATTTTCCAGTGTCTGTAAGTAGTTTTGAGTTGTGAATTTAGCTTTCTTCCTCTACTTACTATTAATCAGGCAGATTATGGAAGTAGAAAGAGAGAAGCAGGTATCAACTAAAAGGTATGTGCATAGCAGATGGTTTAATGGTTGGGAGCATAGGTTCTAGGTTCTGTGCCACCTGACCTCTCCATGCCTTCGTTTCCACTTATGGATAATAAAGACAATCATTACTCATAGGTTTGGTGTGAGGAATACTTAGAAGTGCTCAATAAATGTTAATTACTATTTTTATATTTAACATTTATATAAATTATATTTACTATTATAGTTATTACTATTGTATTTGTATATTGTCTTGTAAATGTTTGTCTTTTAAACATTAACCCTGTGATGGTTAATTTTAAATGCCAGCTTGGCTAGGCTATGATGCCTAATAATCAGTTGACATTAAATAAAATAGATTACTTATAAGTTGAAGGCCTTAGGAGCAAAAAATAAGGTTTCCCAGAGAAGAAAGAATTCTTCTTCAAGACTTTAACATAGAAATCCTACGTAAGCTTCCAGCCTTTTAGCCCACTCTACAGAGTTTGGGATCAAGATTGCAATTTTAACTCTTGCCCAAGTCTCCAGCCCACTGGCCTGCCTTTCAGATTTTGGATTTGCCAGTCCACAGTCCCTTGAGTCAGTTCCTTAAAATCAATCAATCTCTCTCTCTCTCTCTCTCTCTCTCTCTCTCTCTCTCTCTCTCCCTCTCCCATTCTATTTCCCTTCCTGTCTCCCTCCTTAGTATATCCTATTAGTTCTATTTCTCTGTAGAACTCTACTTGATACAGATTTGATACCAGGAAGGGGGTGCTGCTGTTACAAATAACTAAAAATGTGGAAGTGACTTTGGGAATGGGTAATGGGTAGAGGCTGAAAGAATTTTGAGGCACAGATAGGAAAAGGCTAGATTATCTTATGCATTGTAAATGGGGGAGTAAGTCCTCCTTGTGGGGTCTTTAAATATTATTCCAACATGACTACAGAAATTACACTGGGAGAAGCATATGAAATTAAAAGATTTATTGTCATACTCATATGTACTAGAAGAGAGAGGGATGGTACACCATGTTGGCGGAGGGGGAGGAGTGGGGGGGTGCATATGGGAAGAGTGCCAAGAGAGTGAATGCAACCAAGCAGGTGGGGAGTCCAGAGAGAGAATGAGGATCCATGAGCAAGTGTATTTATTGGGAATCAGGGTGGAGTACAGAGGCATTTTGCTTATCTGTAAATGAGGAATAATAATTCCTATTTTGCAGTGTTGTTGAAATCACCTTACCTCTTACTTACTTCCTCCCCCCACCACAAGGAGAACTGGTGCATTTCCTCTGGACAACAAAGAGTAAAGAGAGGAATTCTAATCTAGGATGTTTGAGACTTCTAGACTTTGATAAAGGCAGGTAAGAGTCAAGAGTGGGGGGTGGTGAGTGGGAGAAAGAAGGGAACAGAGTGGAAAGGTGCTTATTTCTAAAGATAAGGTCAAAGCATGGTAATGTATCATTTCCTCTGTATGGGATTAGACTCAGTTGGTAGTCCCTGAGAAATGTGTTACCTCCTGTACACATGCTAACCTCGCAGACAACTAAAAAGTCTAAACTGAAATTGAATGAATTTCCCTTTCTCTTTCTCAGTAGGAAAGGTACTCACCCCCTCTGAATCTGAGAATAGGGTCAGAAAAATACAATGTGCAACCTCCTGAAATAAGAGGCACCACTCAAATTTTCAGAGGGAGGGTCAGCATTTTCTCATGCAGCTGCTGTAGTTGTCAGGTGAGAAGCTCCAAGGGGTGAAGCAAGTGTGAGGAGGCCAACCCTAAGAGTCAAGTCAGAAGTAAAATTCCATGTGAGGAGACTCTCGCCTTAGAGATGAAAGTACAGTGCACCTACACCTGTTATTCTATATAGAGGAAGAGCTATGTTGACTGAAAATGTTCTCATTAGTTTTCATCTTGCCTTATTTTTAAAGATTTCCCAATATGTCTTAGGTATAGTATAGATAACCATGCTGGTCTTATGGTGATTCAAAAGTTCCAGGCAGTATCTGCATTGTGTCATTCTGTTAGAAGCTCTGTCAGACAATGGGGAGCTTAATAGCATCAGTGAACCCCTACTAAGAAAGTACCAGGCAGGATTTATGGCTCAAAACCCAATGAGACCAAGCTTCTGAACTATCCCATCAATTAATGAAACCCACAAACCATTGTAAGAGGAAATGGAGAGGCCACACAGCAGCCATGTTACTTGACAATTATAGATGATATAATAAAGTGCCTGGTATAAACCCAGCACATTGGAGGCAACTCATGATGATGGCGGTGATTACAGAGATTATAGTTATGGCTATAAAATGCTCTTCATCTCAACGAGTCTGTTATTTAAATTGCTTGGCTCCAAATGGAAAACCCAGAAGGAGAGCACATGTTAAAGAATAACCTGCACAGCTCCCATGTGTATAGGAAGTCAGTAAAAGTAAATATAATACTAATTATGGTGCGCATGATATGATTAATTCTGATAATGAATAATTATCGTTGGCTCAAATGCAGAAGAATGTCGCTGTAACAAGAAGCAGGATAAAGGGGAATTCCCACAAAGCCCACATCCCAAATAAAATAAATGTCATGTTGATGATTTAAGAGCAGTTTTATTTGTTTGGCTGCAATATAATTCACATGCACCCTTGAGAAGTAACTAGGAGAGCTTCAGCCAAGTTTCTGTTTCTGAAAAAGGAAGCAATGAAAGCATAAAACAGTCTCCATGTTCTATTAAACAGAGATTTACATAACATGTAAACACGTCATCCAGGGAAAAGCAGTAGCATTTTGTATGATTCAGATACAAATTTTATTTCAACATGACCAACCTTATAAGTAATTTAGAAAATATTGTTTCAAGGAGAATTCCTATTTTCAAGGCCTGCTCATAGAATACAAGCCTTTGGGGGTCTGTTTTACACTATGGCTTCTATATGAAATATTCACAATTGCTTCAGAATTTTGGCCAAATTCTTCCTTACAGCTGAGGATAAAGGCTAAGAATCCCTTCAATGTTTTAAAAGGAAGCAACATGTGGAAGTCTTATTAATAAGTTCCATAACCAGCTCTGAGATCATGATCACATCACCCATCTCTAGCCTCCAATTGTAAAGCCCACCTATTGGTTAGAGAAGAAGATCCTTTCATGGGAATTTGAGCAAGAACACTGTGATGATCTCCTCCTTCATTTGGATGGATGGTGGTGGGGAGCAGTTTCCTCTTCTCAAGCAAAAAACAGGAGTGACAGAAGAACACATGAGTGATATTGGGAGTGGCTTTCCAGATGGTGTTGCTTATTTTCTGGCTGGATGCTACCGAAGTGCACACTCAGGCCTCTCATACCTACTTCTTCGAGGAGTGTAGGAAGGATTATTGGGAAAATTCAATGTAAGTTCCCTGCAGTTTATGGGTCAAATAAAATGGTGCCTGGCTTTGATCAGGAGCAGTCTAAAGGAAGGGGGGTGGGGTGGCTGGAACCACTTATAATTGTAAGGAAAAAAAAACAACAACATTTACCTTTGCAACAACCTTCATTGTGCTGTTTAGTTGGGAAAGAGCATATGATTTCTCATGGGCTAAATGAATGCTTGAAAAATGCCCAGACAACAGCCACCTTAAAGGACATTGACTAAGAGCAATGTCTCTTGGTGTGGACCCCAGGAGAAAGAGACAGTGTGGGGTCTTCTGTTAGAAGGCAGGATTTACGGGTAGGATGAGCAATCAGATGATGAGCATATAGTTTGAAATAGGCAAAGGTGCAGTGGTGTGGGGTCTCTGACTTCCTCACTTGTTTCATTAAAAGAGCCAGTATTTGGGCATCTGCCTCAAAGAGAGTTGATAATGACATTGTAAAAGCACAAATCAGATTTTTCTTCTTTCCTCTAATCCACATACCTCATCCAGGGGAAGCCAAAAACTAAATTCATAGGGGATGGTTTAGAATAAGACAAGAGATAGGAAAGGACACACTCCCCTATTCTAATACCGTTGCCCAGGCTTGTGTCCAACCTGTGGATGATAAGAGGAAAAATTTTAAATTGGATATGAATTGGTAATAATTGGTAATACTGAGTTAAAGTTCACTGGATTTCTTATTATCTGTAAATGAGTATTCTTTTTGACCAAAAAATAACCAGAAAGCTATGAGATTCATTGAAATGATACCAAGGAACAGAACAAAGAATGTGATCAGAAAAAAACAACAAACTGAATTTGGCTCATGTAATAGATCAATTACATATTTCATAAATCATCTTTAACAAATGTTCTTTCCTACCCCTGTCTATATGAAAGTTAAAAGAAGTTTTAATCTTAGAAGGAGAGACAAAGAGAGACAGAAAGAATAAATGCCAGAGTCTATACATTAACTAGCCCAACACTGTGTTTCCTGAACAAAGAACTGACATTGAGACTAAGATACATTTAGCTGGAATAGACTTAATAAGACCGGCTAACAGAGCTAGTTATTTTCTACATGATCATCTTGAGACCAGAAAAGTTAAATTATTTGTTTAATGCTGCACAACTAGCTATAGCAAGAGGACCCATCTTGATCTTAATATTCTTGACTCCTAGGCAAGTTTTGAATTTACCATGAGAGTGTATGGTTTATGTGAGATGATCTGGGAGAGACATAACTATTGTTAGATATTTCTTTCTGATTACTAGCTCTAAGTGATGCCTTTGTAATTTATAAGCCTAGAATAAATTGGTTTAGATTATCCTTACATGTCCCCAAATCAAACTATATATATCCCAAGTCCTCTTGAATACACAGAGTAGTACAAAAAATTAAGGAAGAAGAAGGGGAGACAAAATGTTTTGAGATTAATTTCCACATGATATTTTATTTTTTACTAAAAGGAAAATTAATAGAGAACTTGGAAGCATTGAGCCTATTTTTTCTTTGGATTTAATAGAAACAATGATTTCTTAACAATGAATTCATTTTAAGAAAATGGTATACTAAAATATTTTTAAATTCCCAATTTAGCTTATTATACATGGATTTAATGCATATTTCTCAACTTGTAGAATTTTATACATTACTATAGGAAAGTACATTGATTTTTCCTTTTCTAGACTGAAAGGATGAATTGCAAATAGTTCTCACACAATCTAAGATTGGTGAATTGTTATTTTTACTACAAAGCAAATATATTCAATCCTTTTTAGTTGGAATCAAGTTTTATTGGAGGGAAATATGGAAAGAACCTGAGTCTCTGATGACTTTCTGGAGCCTCCAGACTTCTTTTAGGTTGACGGTTGACACTAATCACAACTGATATAAATACCAGGTTTTGGTTGTTTTGGCTCCTTGTTCTGAATTAATCAATGCTAAGGAAACTGAGGTTAGTTAGCATGCCTGGTTTGAGCCAGTGGTTCTCAAATTTGGGCGCAGTTTAGAGTCACCTGGGGAGTTTCAGAAGCCTGAGCTCTACCTCAGACCAATTAAATCAGAATCTCTGCATTGGAACCCAGGCATTATGGTTTTTAAAGCTCCATGGGTAATTCCAAAGTGCAGCCAACTGGCCTAGACTACCCACAGCCACCCTTGGAGGGTTGTTAATTCCCAGACTACACTGCTGCAACATAATGTGGCTGGATGTTGTAGAGTCAGCTCCCATGTGCACAGCAAGCTGCTATCCTAAAGATGTCACAGAGCAGTAAGAAGGAGACCGTTTACTTTAGAAACACATATTTATATGTAAAAAACTAGGAGGGTGAGCAATTATGTTGTTCTTATTCTATCTTAAGAATCAGAAAAATTCAGGAGGGGGAAAAACAGTTTTGGTCCTGCTATGATGCCATGTTTTATTGTTGCCTGTTCTGTTGATAAAGCAAAAAGCTGTTTTGCTACATGCCAACACTGCAAACTAAAGGGCGCATGATTTCTCTTTGTTTGACTTTTCTCATGTTCTAAAAGAATCTTTCTTTGTTCTTGTAAAATGCATCCTTGGCAACTGTCTTGGTAGAGAGAATAAAATCTTCTCAATTTACAATGAACTCTTAAGGTGAGTTCGCCTCTAGGAATTTTAGGGAATTATCTTGTATATTTAGAAACACAAATATCACTTTAAAATCCACCAGAGATATAAGAATAAGATAGAAATAAATTTTAATGCATTTGGTAGCATAAAATGGCATTCTTAAGTAGAAAATATGATATATTGGAATATTGGTCAATGTATGAACCATGCACAAAGGCACATAGTTCAAGTGAAAAAATGACATGGTGAAACTAAAACACTGAAGTACATACCCACAATGCAATATTGGGGTGAGATAAAGATCTTGGGTAGCTTTCATGGAGAATATAACAAATATGCAGGATTCAGAAACTGCTACTTATAAGTGTTGGCTGAGAATATGATTTCATCTCTGTTTCTAGACTGTGTTATTAACTGCACTTAGCTTGCCCAGAGAGAGGGGTTTCCTGAGAAATTACAGTCAATTCTCATTATTCACCCATTCTATATTTGAGAATTCACCTCTACTAAAACTTATTTGCAACCTCCAAATTCATCCTCAAGGTGCTGTATGTTGTCATTCATGAACAAGCACGGGGACATGAAAAATTTGAGTTGCCTGATGTGCGTGTTTCCAGCTGGGGCCATGCAAGGTAGTGCCTCCTTATTTCATTTCTCATAAATGTATCCTGTGTAGTGCCATACTTTTTATATTCTTGGTACTTCTGCTGTTTAAAATGGCTCCTAGACATAAGTGCTGACACTCTGTCTAGTGCATTTCTGTGAAAGAGGCTCTCTTATGTTGCCATTTTATAGTTACACCCATATCTCCTTCCCCACCTCCCACAACTGTCCCTGGGCAACCACTAATCTGTTCATTCTATAATTTTGTCATTTCAAGAATGTTATATAAATACAATCAGAATGTGTGACTTGTTGATTTGGCTTTTTTACTCAGAATAATTCCTGGGAGATTTGAACGTTGAAGCATCATAGTTCATATCATTTTTATTGCTGAGCCCTGTTCCATCAGATGGGATGTACTACATTTTGTTTAACCATTCAGTCATTCAAAGGTATCTTGTTGTCATCTGCTAATTGTCTTTCTCATTCATGTCGTTTTCCTAGCTTCTGACATGATGAACAATTTTCTATTTTATCATGGACTTTTTACATATTATGGGGCACAGGATCCTATTTATTTATTACAGTACTAGAGGCTCGGTGCACGAAATTCATACATGGGGAGGGGGAGTCCCCTCAGCCCAACCTGCACCCTCTCTAATCCGGGACCCCTTGGGGGATGTCCAACTGCCGGTTTAGGCCCGATCCTGGGGATCGGGCCTAAAAGGGCAGTCGGACATCCGTCTCACAATCCTGGATCACTGGCTCCTAATCGCTCACCTGACTGACTACCTGGTTGCTCCTAACTGCCCCCCCCCCCACCCCCCCTGCCGGCCTGATCGCTCCTCAGTGCCTCTGCATGCTGGCCTGATTGCCCCTAACTGCCCCACCTGCTGTCTGGTCGCCCCTAACTGGCCCCTGCTGCTGGCCAGGTTGCCCCCAACTGCCCCCTCCCTGCCAGCCTGGTCCCTCCTAACTGACAACCCCCAACTGCCCCCCACCCCCTCTGGCCTGGTTGCCCCCAACTGCCCCCCTCTGCCGGCCTAGTCCCCCCTCACTGCCCCCCCCCCCCGCCATCCTAATTGCCCCCAGCTGCCCACCCCTGCCAGCCTGGTTGCCTCTTACTGCCCCCCCTGCTGGCCTGGTCGCCCCCAACTGCCCCCCCTGCTGGCCTGGTCGCCCCTCATGGCCCCCCCGCTGGCCTGGTCGCCCCATGCAGCCTGCTGTTCAGTCATTTGGTTGTCCCTCACTAAACCCCTGCTGGCCTGGTGACCCCACACAGCCTGTTGTTCAGTCGTTTAGTTGTCCCTCACTAACCTCCCTGCTGGCCTGGTCTCCCCACACAGCCTGCTTGTTCAGTCATTTGGTCATCCTTCACTAACACCCCTGCCAACCTGGTCATAGGCAGCCATCTTGTGAGGGTATGAGGGTTAATTTGCATATTACCTCTTTATTATATAGGAGGTGCTTATGTATACAGTAGTCCCCCATTATTCATGGTTCCATGGTTGCAGTTACCTATAGTCAGCTGTGGTTTGAAAATTCCAGAAATAATTCATAAGTTTTAAATTGCATGCCATTCTCAGTCATGTGATGAAATATGACGCCATCCCTCTTTCCCAGTGTACCATGTTGTATACCAGCCCATTAGTCACTTAGGAGCCATATTGGTTCTCAGATACTTTGAAAGAGACCACATTCACATAATTTTTATTATAGTATGATGTTATACTTGTTTTATTTTATTATCAGTTATTTTTATTAATCTCTTACTGTGTCTAATTTATAAATTAAACTTTATCATAGTTATATATATATTTAAAAATAATATATATGTTTAGGGATCAGTATTACACACAATGTAAGGCATCTACTGGGGAGGTCTTGGCATGTATTTCCTGAAGATAAGAGGGGGCTGCTATAATATACATATTATATGTATGTTATACATTTATATACATTTGTTGAGGTATAGCTGGAGGTTTAGGTGAGTGTGAACTACACTTGTCCTCCTGACACTACCCAGGCCAAAGTGGGATGGAAGTTCAACTCTGCCCTCAGCCTCCTTCACACTTTCTGGGTGAAAGTGGCCAAAGGGTGTGCACTGCCTTTTTCCTCTGATTGAAGGTGGAAGCACTGCTCCCTGTTAAACCTCACTGACATCAAAGGAGGGGCAATGGAGTGCTTATTATCCCCACCTCCCAGCACTTCCTTAAGGGGTAGAGGCATATTTTCTTCTGTTGATATTTGGCTGGAGTAGGGCAAGAATTGCCAAAAAGGTTATCTCTTGTTAGGTCATTCTTTTCTGAGTCTTTGGCTAGGAGGAACGGGCTCTTGAAGGTTTTTTCTGTTCCCGAATGGAGGCTTCTGCAGTACTCTGTCTGAGACATCTGGGAGGTAGTATGGAATCCAGAGAACTCGCCATGTGTTTTTCTGCAAATCCTAGGCAGTCCACATTCTTCTTTGCACATTCCAGGCACTTCCTATATTTGTCTGTTGTGTGTGTGTAGTTTATTTTTGTGTTAGAGGGAGGGCATAGGAGACTAGGGTTTGGTGTATCCAAAAATCTCTGGATAACACTTAAAACACAAAAATGAGTTTGGGAGAGGAGAGACAATCAGTGGAGAAGAAAAAGTATACCTCCCCCCAAAAATCACAAACGTAGAAAATTTGTCTTTCTACTTATCTCTGTTAACACAGATTCTGGGGACTTAGTTTCCTTTTTCTCTGTTAAAATTTCATCATGCTTTTTTCCTTTCAGACTCAGAAATTGACTTGATTAGACACTGTAAAATAATCAGCATTTTCAAATGTTTTGCCTGGTAATCAACTGGCAAATTATAGTATACTAGTGACCCAGTGCACAGATTTGTGCACATTGAAAGGAAATTAATTAGAAGGTGGCTGGTGGGGCGGGACTGGGTGAGATGGGCCAGACACGCCCTGGAGCCAACCTCCCGTGGTCCCTCCCTGGCATCTGCAGAGTGAGTGGGATCCCTCTGGCAGGTGGGGTCTCTCAGCCTGGCCTGTGGGGATCGGGCCAAAACCAGCTCCCCTACATCCCCCAAGGGGTCCTGGAGTGTGAGAGTGCACTCTGCAAAGTTGCTGTTGTACAGGGTGTGGAACACAAATGCAAGTGTGCAGTTAACCAGATTCGGTGCCAACAGTGCCCCAACAACATAACCCATGGCCAAAGGTGGAATTGCGTGGCCCCACGAGGAATCGGGCTCCCTCCTCTCTGTTTTTGGGGTGTGTTACCCGAGAACTGCTGCTGCCAAGTCACTGCAGCTTGGCAGCTCCTATGTTGAGCTTCTGCCCCCTGGTGGTCACTGTGCATCATAGCGACCGGTTGGATGGTAGGACAGCATATTAGCCTTTTATATATATAAAGTTAAGGTGTTTGATTCCCCCCCACCCCCGTTATCTGTTCTGACTGCTATAGGAGTTGTAATTTCATTGTTTTAAAAAGTGTTCAATTCTTTTTGTGTTGTTTTTTGTTGTTGTTATTTGCTTGAAATTTGGGGGGGGGGTGTTGTTTTTTGTTGTTGCTTCAAAGTTAAACCAATAGCCTGATACCCAGAAACCTGATCAATGGAGGCGTTTCATGTGCTGACAGTTTCATTTTTTAAAAATTCATATAAATTAGCCTTTAAAGGCATATCTGAGAATGGCACATTTTTGGCTTATACTATTAATACATACAGAGACTCAGAAGCTCAAGTCAGTAGCACTAGAAGTAGATGACCTAGTCTGTACATAATTTAATTAAAGTATATATATATATATATATATATATATATATATATATATATATATATATATATATATATTCCCAAGGAAGGGAGTGTCTGAAAGAATGTCACAAAATATGTAGTGATTACACAAAACCCATAATCTAATTCTTCAACCAGTGTTTTATTTTATTTTGCTTTGTTGTTTTTTGTTTATAATTTGAATCATATTAGTTAGATACCCAA
Source organism: Myotis daubentonii (assembly GCF_963259705.1). Taxonomy (NCBI): domain Eukaryota; kingdom Metazoa; phylum Chordata; class Mammalia; order Chiroptera; family Vespertilionidae; genus Myotis; species Myotis daubentonii. Next base: position 44,466,437 of record NC_081843.1, on the reverse strand, counting down.
GCAAGTAATATAAGACATTTAAAACTTCCTAAGAAGATAAAAAAAATATGATAATTATGGTTCTGGCAAATACTGGAATTAACCTTTCTCAGGTTTACACCATAGCATTGATCCCACAGGCTGAGTTTTTTAGAGTGACATTTAAAAAACTTAATGAGAAATAATCCAGTCCCATAAGGAAAGGGAGCTTGGAGGAAATTGAAATAGAAAAAGATAGCATCACCTATCTAGGACAGCATAATAAGAACCCAAATAAAGTCAGTGCAATGAACCATGTAAGAGGAATGGATTTGAAGATTTGAGGGGATGAGGAAGAAAGAATATAAATGGCTCAAGTGTATTTAGGTATGTGAGCAAAGGTGATAAATTCTAATCCATTATCTAATTGGGAGCTGGAAATACCAATCTGGAGTTCATAAAAGGGATGGAGTGGATCATTGAAGAGTGGAAAAGTGATATACATGTGATACTTTTAAGACCTAAATTACAAGGCACCTGTTATGGACCTGATTGTGTGCCCACCAAATTCATATGTTGAAACCCTAACCTTCATTGTAACTATATTTGGAAATAGGGTCTACTCTATACGGTAGTAATGAAGCTTAAATGAGGTGCTGATCTAATAGGGTTAATGTCCTCATTAAAAAAGATACCAGAGAACTCTTACTCTCTTGTTCTCATTCTGCACCTGTTCACATATGAGGACATAGTAAAAAGGCAGCCATCTTCAAGTCAGGAAGAGACCTCTCACCAGAAACTGAATGACCAGAACCTTGATCTAGAACTTCCCAGCATCCAGAACTGTAAAAATAAATATTTGTTGTTTAAGCCACCAGTCTGTAGTATTTTGTTATGGCAGACTAAGCAGACTAATATAGCATATAAATGCAAGAAATTTCCCAGAGAAACTGGCTATTATTATGAGAAGAGCTCAGTAGTATGTAAGTATCTTAGAAAGTTTAAATTGACCTTTTTAGCAGATGATATGATCAGGATAATCAGTTGTCAGCTTGAATCTATCAAAATTAATGAGGGATAATGATGCATCCAGTCACACAAATATATTTTTTAAAAATCAATAGTTTTTCTAAATACCAGTAATTACCAGATTTAAAATACAATGGATGGAGACTCATATTCATAAATAACAAGAAAGTATAATAAAATATATAATATTACATAAAATTAATTAAATAGTAATTCTCAATACATAGTAAAGAAAATTATAAAACTTTACTAAAGATCATCTAGATAAATAGATTAGATAGTCTGTTTTGTTTGGTAGAAAACCCGATTACTGAAATGCTGCTAATTGTTTAATGATTAATGTAATTAATGCAGTTTTGAGCAAAATATCATCAGGACTTTTTTTCAGAGATGTGGCAGTCATAAAATAGCAACAACGGCTCAGAATACTTAGAAAAAGAGACTAATGAATAGTTTGGCTCCTCCAGTATTGAAATCCTCACCATCATCTGCAATATTTGAAACAGGATGATACTCAGAAAGGTACGAGTACTTGAACCAGTAGAACAGAAGGACTGGAAACAGTTCTATGTAAATATAAAAATTAATTTATAATGAAGGTGACACCATTTACTTAGGATAGGAAGAAACACTTGAATTGTATATAATGCCAGAAGCATCAAAAGGTGTAATTGTACTGCAACAACTGGGTTAGTCAATAACAGAACAAAAATATTAGATTTAACTAACCACATGTCAAAGTAAATTTCAGAAAGAGTGATTATTTTAAATAGGGGGGGAAAATAGGTAACATACTGAAGAGAGGAAAAACTTTTCTAAGTATGAAGTAGAACCTTATTTATGTACTGTTAATAACCTCAATGAAAAGTACTGATTGATTACATAAAAATTCTAAATTGTTATGATTGTTAACAAAATAAAGCTACAGGTAAACTTCAAAAAGTGGTAAATATTCTGACATGTCTCAGAATGATGTGACAACTTTCAATAAGATAAATGATTAAAATTCCAATATAGCCCTGATTTGGCTCAATGGATAGAGTGTTGGCCTGCAGGCTAAAGGGTCCCGGGTTCAATTATAATCAAGGGCACATACCCAGGGTTGGGGGCTCGATCTCCAGTGGGGGGCATGCAAGAGGCAGCTGATCAGTGATTTTCTCTCGTTATTGATGTTTCCATCTCTCTCCCTCTTCCTTCCTCTCCGAAATAAATAAAAATATATTTTAAAAAAGAAATAAATAAAATTCCAATAGAAAAGTAAGATTAAATATGTAAAAAGTAAAGTATTTAAAAAGTTGCCGAAACCGGTTTGGCTCAATGGATAGAGCGTCAGCCTGTGGACTGAAAGGTCCCAGGTTCGATTCCGGTCAAGGGCATGTACCTGGATTGCCGGCACATCCCCAGTGGGAGATGTGCAGGAGGCAGTTGATCGATGTTTCTCTCTCATTGATGTTTCTAACTCTCTATCTCTCTCCCTTCCTCTCTGTAAAAAATCAATAAAATATATTAAAAAATAAATAAATAAATAAAAAGTAGTATAAATATGTGAAAATTAAAATATGAAAATATGGAAACCCCAGTAATACTCCAAAATTACATATTGAAATAATAATTAAATGTATTTTGTATCTAACAAATTAATAAAGATGTAAAAGAAGGAAAAACTGATTTTGGAAAGAATATAAATAATCATGCACTATGGTGGAAAATTAAATCGCTGTAACATATCTATAGACCAATTTGAAAATGGATAGAATAGATTCTGAAGATATCTATACTCCATTCTTGGGATTTTAGTCTGAAGGAATGCTTAAGAATATAGATCTATATGCAAAATATTTTTTAAGAATAACCCAAAAAACTCCTGGCCAGTGTTGCCAAGTGGCTAGAGAATTGGCCTGAGCAACAAAATGTCACAAGTTTGATTCCTAGCCAAGTGCACATACCTGGAGAAGAACAAGGATGGGCAAATGATTGAAGAAAACAGCAAGAAGAAGGAACACAGGAGAATGTGATGTCACAGCAGCTACGAGATGAAAGGGTGTTTTTTTTTTAATATATTTTATTGATTTTTTACAGAGAGGAAGGGAGAGAGATAGAGAGTCAGAAACATCGATGAGAGAGTAACATCGATCAGCTGCCTCCTGCACATCCCCCACCAGGGATATGCCTGCAACCCAGGCACATGCCCCTGACCGGAATCGAACCCGGGACCCTTCAGTCCGCAGGCCGACGCTCCATCCACTGAGCCAAACCGGTTTCGGCGAGATGAAAGGGGTTTTGATGAATAAATTATAATCTACTAGAGGCCCAATGCACGAAATTTGTACAAGAGTAGGCCTTCCTACACCCAGCTGCCGGCCCTGGCTTCCGTCTGGCACCTGGGACCTGAGCTTCCCTCTGGCTGCTGGCAGGTATCTGGGACCCAGGCTTCCCTCACAGCCCTGGCTTTGTCCGGAAGGTCGACCAGAAGGACGTCTGGAAGGATGTTCGGTCTAATTAGCATATTATGCTTTTATTACAGATTTTGCCAAATAATAATGATAAAACAAAAAAAGGCCACTGGATTTGGCCACACTGATGTCACTGACAAGAACCTTGTGAAGACCAGTTTCAGTGTGTGATGGGATCAGAAGCCAGACTGGAGTGGGTTGAAGAATGATTCAGAAGTGTTGCTGAGGATTTTGTGAAAAGGAAGAGAGAAATATGTAGTATATGAAAACTGTATTCCTGGAAACTGAATTACTCATCTCCAACTCTCTCATGCTCCTATATGTATAACACTTCTCATCTCAGGTGATGCCAACATGATCCTTCCTATTGCTTAAAATAAAGCCAAAGTCCTCTTAATTTTCCTTAGCTCACTTGAATGTATGGGAACCTTAACAAAAATCAGTTAGAAATCTAAACTTGGAACTTTATGAATCCAAGGATGGGGGTGGGGGGAGATTTAAGGATAGGTTGAATATTTATTAATCAGAAAATGTATCAAGTAGAATTTATAAGGTAAAATTGGCTCAAAGTCTAATGAGATTAATCACCCATACTCCAGCCCAGTTTTCTTACACACCTGAGGTATCTGAGAGACACAGCTTCTCACTCCAGGATTCTGTTAGAAGTTGTATCCTCAAGGTACATCAAGGTAATACTTATGAAACTGAAAGTATAGAGGAGTTTTATGATCTTCAATTAGATGTTCTAAAGGAGATATTAAAAACACTTATGAGGTGGTGAGGAATGGGGTTTGGATAGAATTAGCTTTGTACCCATTAAAACAAGGATAAGAGAACCCAATGACACCAGAGGCTTAGAGGCTTGGACATCTATGAATGGTGAGGTAAAAAGTAAATATTTATTTCAATTCTCCCTGAGTTTATCTTAGAGCTACTTCAAGAGTGTTGACAATTAGTGTAAGCTAGAGTTGTGCATATTTAGTTAATTGTTATCAAACAATGAGAGAACAACATTTATTACACAGAGGAGGTGATTTTGCTTTTTTCCAATTCAGAATTACTACTTTCAGAATAGAGAATATGTTTTTGTGTTCATGCATAGCCTAATGGGCATCACCTAAGTGAGAAACAATAAGGTCCATAGGATGTAGAAAGAAGAGGGATGTCACATCTGAGAGGCTAGGGAGGACAAGATTGTAAGATTCATGTGGTCATGAAAGCTGAATTCATACAATCTTCAAGAGTGGTGAAGATTGTATCACAGAGATCAAGGTGGTCTCTGAAACAGTACTGGGAGGACAATTTGAGAAAGAGTTTTGAGAGTTGGGAACTCCAAGCTAATGAGCATATGTAATATGCAATAATAGAATAAAATTTCTGTACCTGTTGGTATGATAGAACACATGGGGAGAGAAGAGAGGAAATAAAGTCAAGAGATGAATAAGTGATTTCTAGAAAAGTAAGAACTTAGTTTAAATAAGTAGCTAGTAGTTAACATTGGTAAGTTGTTATTATGTATCAGATACTATCCTAGGGTTATAGCTAATTTAACTTGTTTAAGCCCCATTAGGAAATAAAAACAAAATCTGGAGAGGCATATAGGAAATGGACGCCTGGAGAGGTAAGTAACCCTTCTTAGGTTTTGCAGGCAGTGAGAGGGGCCAAGATTCATACCCACTCAGTCTGTCAGCAGAGCTCTGTGTCTTAACCGAGAGGAAGGTGAAATAAGGAATTCAAGAATGGTACAATAAATCAAACATTGTTTTAGCAGAAAAAAATTAACTCAGGACTATTAGAGAACTAATTGAGGAAATAGGTTATAGAAAAAGATTTAACATATCCCTGGGGCCATATCAGGATGATCATCATAAATGCCAAGTATTCAAAATTAATTAATTAAATTTAATTTGAGTATTTTGATCAGAAAAACAAATATATAGACAAGGCTGGCTTCATTGGTTGACAGCCTGTGAAGTCACACAGTCTGTGTGCCTAGAGCAGTGGTTCTCAACCTTCCTAATGCCGCGACCCTTTAATACAGTTCCTCATGTTATGGTGACCCCCAACCATAAAATTCTTTTCTTTTCTTTTCTTTTTTTATTGCTTAAAGTATTACAAAGGGTATTACATATGTGTCCTTTTTTTCCTCCCGCCCTTGACAGTCCCCTAGCCTCCCCTATCCCCTAGTGTCTTATATCCATTGGTTATGCTTATATGCATGCATTCAATTTTCGTTGCTACTTCATAACTGTAATTTTGCTACTGTTATGAATCGTAATGTAAATATCTGATATGCAGGATGTTTTTTCATTGTTACAAATTGAACATAATTAAAGCATAGCGATTAATCACAAAAACAATATGTAATTATATATGTGTTTTCCGATGGTCTTTGGCGACCCCTGTGAAAGGGTTGTTCGGCCCCCAAAGGGGTCGCGACCCACAGGTTGAGAAACGCTGGCCTAGAGGGACTATGTGCTCTGTTTAATGCCTTAATGTCAACGGAGCATTATTCTGAATACACTTGGAAAAAGGGTCCTTGTAATTTCATTTTACACAGGCTTAATGAATTATGTAACTGGTACTATATGTAGCTAATGAAATATTTAACAAATTATCTCAACATACCAAGTTACTTAAATTTGTGTCTAAATTAGTCAAAGTGAAAGCACTAAAAAAAGTTACGGTTTAAGATTTGAAATGTATTAGTAAAATATAAACAAGTATAACTTATTTATGTGCTCTCTTTAAAAAACACACACACAGCCACATATCTTTGGCTCTTAAAATAGGTAAATCAATCACAACTAATTAACTTGGTAAGGTAAAGCCTTTAAGAATGTTTGCGGAAGCAGTTGCAGCCTGGTCGAGGAGCAGGGGCGGGGGGGGGGTGTGTGTGTGGGGGGAAACAGCTTAGTTTCAGGAAGAAAATACACAGAGGAATTTGAAGGCAGTACCAGAGCATCTGCCAGCTTTGCCTGGGAAGACAACAAGAAAACAGATGGGAAAAGAAAGTAAAAATTCATGCCCATTCAAGTCTAGACATCTTCTGGCCAGCAGAAGAGGAATCACTACAATAGCCTAAGTCCTTTAGGACACAGCCAAAATGGATGGATGAGAAGAACCTTCCAAATCTGCTAGGTTTTTTTAAGCTAATGCCGTTTTAGTCATGAGTATGTGGAATGAAAGAGTGCCAACTAATCCCATGGCTGCCCAAGCAGAGATGTGCATGGTATGTGTGGCCTCTTGTAAAATTTCTGCTTCAAGGTATAGGGGAAAAAAGTACACAGAAGGAAAGTCTGTTTCATTCAATAACATATTTCCTTATTATTATGCCCAGAGTACAGACTTAGCAAACCAAATTAATATAGTTCTATAGTAAAGGACGCCAAAAGGATGGCACCCGATTGTTAGTTTGCCAGACAATGGGAAGACTGAGTATTTTTGATCAAAATATACTTCTGACAAGGAGCTATTGGCTACTCCAAGATTATTGTCTTTTTTCCCTTTATTGAGCATATAAATATAGTGACTCTCTGACATCATATAGAGACAAAGAAGTGCTCCATATATTGAGTGGAATTTGACCAGATTAAGCATTTTTTCACGGTACTTCATTTTAAGGTACACATTTAATCATGAAAGTCCTGTTAATTAAATGCATACATTATGCTACTTTAAAAAAATGTAAATAGTTATAAAAAATTCGAAATGGATTATCAGAAAATGGATGTATTTTTATTGTTTCCTCATTCAAGAAGTACACATATTCTCTTAAGTGTCAGAGCAGTTTTAGTTTTTCCAACATCTGGGTGTTGATTTATAGATTTTCCAATTCGACAATGTCAGAGGAATATTTTGGGGTTATTTATTATCAGGCCTAGCTTTGACAAGCAATCTTACATATCCAGAATACAGCCTCTGCAGTAAAAGCTACAGCCAAATGGATGTAACAAGAGAAGCTTCATCTAAATCAAGCTTGTATCTGAATCAAGAAATCTATAATCAGAAATACAGATTTTCTGAAGCTCATTTTTCTTTCAGTATGCAACAAACATTTATTCCAGACGCTAGGGCCACTGAGAGATAAGCTGATTCTGCATCATCTTAATCTTCGTATTACTTACTCGCAAAAGTTACAGTGCCTGTCATGTAGTGAACATGCAGTAAGTGGCTTCATACTGAAGTAAACGGTTTGGAATATTTGTCACCACAGAGAGAATAATTTCTCTTTAAAGAGCACATACTATGTATTAGGGATTTGGGTTCAACTTTTGGTTCAGTTTTAAACAAGTCGTGATTTTGAAATCTCAGGTACCAAAACCATCGAATAAAAACCCTTTCCCATTAGAAAAGGTATTTTTAAAAATTATTATATATATATATATATATATATATATATATAGATTGATTTCAGGGAGGAAGGGAGAGGGAGAGAGAGAGATAGAAACATCAATGATGAGAGAGAATCATTGATTGCCTCCTGCACGCCCCCTACTATGGGATCCAGCCTGCAACCTGGGCATATGACCTGACCAGAATCAAACCATGACCTCCTGGTTCATAGAACAATGCTCAACCACTGAACCACTTAGGGCGGCCAGCTGGACAGAAAAGGTTATTTTATTTATGCTCAGTTTTATTGAAATATAATCATCATATGACATTCTGTAAGTTAAAGGTACACAATGTATTGATTTGAAACATTTATATATAGAAAAATGATTACTGCATTAGTATTATCTATGAACATCACCGTGTCATATAATTATCTTTTTTTGTGGCAAGAACATTTAAGATCTAGTCTATTAGCAACTCGGAAGTATGTAATACAGTACTATTAATTGTAATCACTGGCCAGACATTAGATCCCCAGAATGTATTTGTTTTATAGCTGGAAATTTATCCCCTTGACCAACTTTCTCCTTTTTCCCAATAAACACCATTTTAGTGTCTGATTGTATGAGTACAGACTTTGTAGATTCCACATGTAAGTGATATCATAGAGTATTATTAATCTTTCACTCTGATATTTCATTTAGCGTAATGCCCTTAAGGTCTGTCCATGTTGTTGCAAATGGCAGGATTTCCTTCTTTCTTGTGGCTGGATAATATTTTATTACATGTGTGTATAAAAATGTGTATTCTATATAATAAAAGCGTAGCATGCGACTTGTCCCCTTGACTGGGAGGTTGTCCAGGAGTTTGACGAGGGGGCAGGGCCGACCGGGGGAAATGGGGTGGCCCTGGCAGTGGCAATGGCAGTGGCGCAGTGGCAGGTGACCAGGTGAAGGGAGGGAGTACCCAGCCGACAGCTGGCAGCCACTAGAGACCCTAGTATGTGTGTGTGTGTATATATGTGTGAGAGAGAGATATATTTTTTTCCATTCATCTGTAGATAGTCAATTATATTGTTTCCATATCTTAGCTATTGTGAATAATGTTGCATTGAACGTGAGAGTGCTGATTTATCTTCAAGGTTCTGTTTTATTTCCTTTGGCTGTATACCCACAAGTGGAAATGCTGAATCATAAATGGCTCTGTGGTGTATTTTTACGACTCTGCCCACGGTTTTCCACAGTGGCTGCAGTAACTGACATACCCACCAACAATACACGCATTCCCTTTTCTCCACATTCTTACCAACCCTTGTTCTCTCTCTTTTTGTGTGATAATTATTCTAACAGGTGTTATATGCTATCTCATTGCATTTTTGATTTGCTTTTCCTGATGATTAGTGATGTTCAGTACATTTTCATGTACCTGTTGGTAATTTGTATGTTGTCTTTGGAAAAATATCTATTCAATTCTTCTACGCACTTTCTAATTGGATTGTTTGGGTATTTTTTGCTATTGAGTTGTATGAGTTTTAATATATTTTGAATAGTAACCCCTTATCAGATGATTTGGCAGTGTTTCCTTTTCATTTGTTTATTGTTTCTTTTGCTGTGCAGAAGCGTTTAAGATTGATGTAGTCCCACTTATTTTCCTTTTGTTTCTTACACTTTTGGTGTTATATCCCAAAAATCATTGCCAATGAACAATCAATGTCAAGGAACTTTTTCACTATGTTTTCTTTGGTTATTTTCCCAATAGTTTATGTTTTCTTCAATTTCTTTTGTCAAAGTTTTAGAGTTTTCAGTGTGAGGATCTTTCACCTTTTGGTTACATTTATTCCAAAGTAATTTAGTGTTTTTGAGACTATTGTGAATGGGAATATTTTCTTTATTTATTTTTCAGATATATTGTTGTGGTGTGTAGAAACACAATTGATTTTTGTATGTGGATTTTGTATTAAAATTTTTACTGAGTGTTTTTTTTTTCAGTTCTAATACTTTTTTGACAGAGTCTAGGATTTTCTGTATATAAGATCATATCACCAGCGAATAAAAACAGTTTTACTACTTCCTTTCTGATTTGGATGTCTTTTATTTTCTTGCCTGATTGCTCTGGCTGGTACTTCCAGTACTTTGTTGAGCAGGAGTGCTGAGACTTTAGGAGAGAAAACTTTTAACCTTTTATCATTGAGTATGATGTTAGCTGTGAGAGTGTCATACATGGACTTTATTATATTGAAGAATGCTCCTTCTATACCCAATAAATGGAACATTTTTATTCCCTCCATTTCTGAGGTACAGATTTGCCAGCTGAATTATTTTTGGTGTACAGTTTTTTGTGGGTTTTTTTTTTTTTTGGAGAACTTTGAATATATAATTCCATTTTCTCCTGGCCTGTAATGTTTCTGCTGCAAAATCCATTGACAGCCTTTTAGGAGTTCTCTTGTCAGTTACAAACCTTTCCCCCCACCTCTTCATTCTTTTAAAATTATCTCTTTGTCTTTGATTTTTAAGTTTTAATGCAATGTACCTTGGAGAGACTGTCCTTCAGTTAATTTTGTTTAGTAACCTATAAGCTTCATAAGCTTGGATATCCAGATATCTCTTCAGATTTTAGAAGTTCTCAGCCATCAATTCTTTAAATAAGCTCTATGCTCCCTTCTCCCTATCTTTTCCTGACACCAGTGATTTGTGATTTTGTTTTTTGATGGTATCCCAAAGTTAAGATAGGCTTTCCCCCATTTTGAAAAATGCGTTTTCTTTGTTCTTTGGCTGAATGATTTCAAAGTCTTGTCTGTCTTGTCTTCAATCTCAGATTCTTTCTTCTGCTTGAAAGTGTTATTTATGCTCTTTTTTTGACATTTTTAATTCATTCATTATTTTGGTTTTTTTTTAGCTGCAGAATTTTTGTTTGGATCCTTTATGATTTTTTTTTGTTAACCTTCTCACTTTGTTCATGTATTATTTTCCTGATTTTGTTGAATTGTCCTTTTGTGCTTTCTTGTAGTTTGTTGAGATTCCTTAAAACATTTATTTTTACTTCTTTATCTAGAAAATCACGGATCTCCATGTTATGGTTACCAGAAGTTTGTATGTGATCCTTTGATAGTGTCTTGTTACCTTAGTTTTTCATGTTCCTTGAAGTTCTTTTGCATTATTGTCTTCACATATAAAATAGCAGTCACTTCCTCCAATCTTTACTAACTACCTTCGGGGGAGAAATAACTTCCAAGAGCTCCGCAAGGGATTCCGAGGCTTTCTAAGACCAATAAATACAACTGCTCCACACTTCTTGCGCCTGCTTCTGACAGAATTCTTGTTTGTATGCCTGCTTTGTATCCTGCAATGCTCTGAGCTAAGAATTGTTTTCCCAAACATGACCTAAAGATCAAGTTTGGGATTTCTCCCTAGCCTGTGGAATTGCTCAGCTCTTTACATGCACTCATTAGCTGCCGGCCAAAGTATGTTCTTGCCACCACTATTGTGGGCATGCACAAGGAGCTGGCCATAGTGTGAGTTGTGTGGGTGAAGCACTTCAAGTACTGGGAGTGCCCGTAGACCAACTGTGGGAATCCATAGATGAGGCATCTCCAGTAACTCATTAGGAGAGCTTCTTTTTTTCTTTTTAAAATTTTTATTAATTTCCTTAAGAAAGAGAGGAAGGGAGAAGGAGAAAGAGAAACATAGATGCAAGACCTAAACATTGATTAATCGGCTGCTTCCTGTAGGCACCCTACTGGGCATGGAGCCTGCAATCCAGGCATGTATCCTTACTAGGAATAGAACCAGCAACCTTTTGGTGCATGGGATGATGCCCAACCAGGACTAGGTGGCTTCTTGATGGAACCTGTGGCACAGTTAGTACTGTCCACATCCTTTAAATGTCCCTTGAGAGTCCTATCATCTGCTCTCCTCACTACTTCTTACATGCTGGTCATTTAGCTCAGGTTTCTGTGCTCTGAATAGGGCAAAAGAGAAATGAACCCGTTTGGCAGTGTCCAGTGCAGAGCTGCAGAAGCTGGGTGCTCACTCACTAGCTCTCCTTTAACTTCGCAGGAGAAATCATGAGCCAATGAAAATCTCTCCTGATCTCCTGACTCTAAACTATTCCCCCTTAGGGGGAGGGTGACCCAGGTAAAATTAAATTTTTCTCTACTGCCTCCAGCACATCCGAACTTTCTCTATATAGATAGAGATAGAAATAGAGATGAAATAGAGGTAGAGATAGAAATAGATCAGTGATGGCACGCGTATGAGAGGTGACACGCGAACTCATTTTTTTTGGTTGATTTTTCTTTGTTAAATGGCATTTAAATATATAAAATAAATATCAAACATATAAGTCTTTGTTTTACTATGGTTGCAAATATCAAAAAATTTCTATATGTGACATGGCACCAGAGTTAAGTTAGGGTTTTTCAAAATGCTGACACGCCGAGCTCAAAGGGTTCGCCATCACTGAAATAGATGACGTAGCTATAGATAGATTTATGTGTACTAGTAGGTATAGGTATAGGTATAGGTATAGGTATAGGTATAGGTATAGGTATAGGTATAGGTACAGGTATAGACATAGACCATAGACTTAGACGTAGTCCAACATAGTGCTGAAGCGCTTCCTCAGGAAACTTGGGCTTCCACAGAGGCTCTCTTGTGTGCGGGTGATTGTCTGTGTCAGTGTTCTTCAGGGGCTCTGGACCACAGCCTAAAGTGGCTGGAGGTGGTTCACAGGCTACTACAGATCATGTCCTGTCTGCTTATTTACTGATGCAGGGGTGGGTCCCTTGGCATATGGTGCTGGGTCCCACAGTTCTCTCAAAGGCACTTCTGTCCATAGCTGATGCTGAATTTTAGTTTTTTGATTGAGGGAAAAAATAATGAATGGCTTTTGCCACCATGATAACTTTACTCTGAAAAGGCTTTTTGAGAGTTAAAAACCTCATTCGTTATTAAAGTATTAGATGTAGTGTTACAAAGTATGTTATTTTAATAAAATAAGTATGCTCTTTGCTTATTAAGCAGCAGTAATTGCTGCACATTTGAATCACCATTAGAACTCAGAGTGCTTAAACATGGGTTCATCACATTTACTCCTATGACTGCTGAAGGCTGAGCTTGATTTTAATTCTTAAATTTGCTAGTCAACCATGGTATAAGCCCTTTAGGTAGGTAATATTGTAATATTCACAATCACTTATTTTAGTGTAATATGTTAAAGAGATTATTTTGAGTGCTGCACTGCCTCACACAATTCACATGCCCTTGTTGAATCTTAAAATTCCTTCTTTAAAGCTTAACTATATTCTATGACATAATTTATCTGGATTGTTTTTAAATTGTCCCAGTTCATTTTCCAACTACTGAATTTTTTAATGGAATGCAAGTAAGCTATATTCTTGACCAAAAAGCATAATTTCAGTCATTTCAATTTCTCTTTTTTATGTGCATCCAGAATCTTTGTGTTCATCGTTGTTTAACCTAATGTTATGAATTTAATTAAATTTGTAGATTTCATTATTGTATCTAAATCACGAGAAATATTCATCTTTACATTATCTCGAGTTACTCTCTATTTGCTTGAGTTTTTAAAAAATATATATTTTTATTGATTTCAGACAGGAAGGGAGAGGGAGAGGGAGAGAGATTGAAACATCAACGATAAGAGAAAACCATTGATCGGCTGCCTCCTGCACACCCTCTACTGGGGACTGAGCCTGCAACCCAGCATCTGCACTTGACCAGAATCTAACCTAGGACTACTTCGGTCTGCTGGCCGACGCTCTATCCACTGAGCAAAACCAGCTAGAGCTAAGATTTTTTTTTTGAACCCTCACCAAGGATATTTTTCCATTGATTTTTAGAGAGAGTGGAAGAGAGAAGGGAAGGCAGAGAGAAATATCAGTGTAAGAGAAACACATTGATTAGTTGCCTCCTGCACAACCCCTGACCAGGCCCCCCTGGGCCAGGGAGCAGTCTGCAACCGAAGTACCTGCTCTTGACTGGAATCAAATCCAAGACCCTTTAATCCACAGGACGACGCTCTATCCAGTGAGCCAAACTGGCTAGGGCTAGCTTGCTTTTTTTTAATAGACTTTATTTTTTAGAGCAGTTCTACATGTACAAAAATTGAACAAATAATAGAGCTCCCATATACTACCCCCTTAAAATGTCCACTATTATTAATATTTTACATTAGTATGTTACATTTGCAATCTGTAGTTGTTTTAGATTTTCTTAATTGCACCTAATCTCTTTTCTGTAATCCAGGATTCTATCTGTAATGTCACATTAAATTTAATCATCATTTCCCCTTTGATTCCTCTTGGGTGTGACAGTTTTGCAGATTTTTCTTCCCAGTGTTCTGTGAGTTTCCTTGAGCTACCTTAACCTGTGTTTTGGTGTTTAGCATTAATTTTAGAAAATTCTCAGGTGTTTCTACCTCAAATATTTCTTCTATTTCTTTTTTTAATTTTTTTTCTCTTCACATTTCATTTTGGGAAGTTTCTATTGACATATCTTTAAGCTTCTTTCTTCAGCCATGCCTGACCTACTGATGTGCCCATAAAACGAATTCTTTATTTTTTGATCCACACCCAAGAATATGTTTTAATTGATTTAGAGAGAGAGAGAGAGAGAGAGAGAGAGAGAGAGAACACACGGGGATGGGGGTGGGGGGAACACATTGATGTGAGAGAGAAACATCAATCAGTTGCCTCCTGTATGCACCTTGACCAGGAATTGAACCCGAAACCTGGGCATGTACCATGACTGGGAGTCAAGAGTCAAACCAGCAAGCTTCTGGTGTATGGGATGATGCTCCAACCAACTGAGACACACCAGCCAGGGCAAATTCTTTATTTTTGCTGATGTTATTTGATTCTAACATTTCATTCCGATTTTTTTTATTATAGTCTTACTCTCTCTGTTTACATCATCCATCTATCCTTTCATGTTGTCTGCTTTTTCCCATTAACACATTAACATGTTAATCATAGTTATTTTAAACTCCCTATCTGATAATTCCAAAATCAATGTCATATATGAGTCAATCTGGGTTGCTTGCTTTGTCTCTTCAACCTGTGCTTCTTTTTATACCTTTTAGCGTGTCTTGTAATTTTGTTGTTGAAAGTCAGACATGATCTATCAGATAATGGGAACTGAGACAGACACATACTTATGTGAGATTTTATGTTAATAAGGCTCAGAGATTAGTAGTCTTTAATGTTTGCTGTAGTTACAGGTATCAGAGGCTTCAGATTACTCCAGTATCCTTGTTTCTCCCTGTTATTTTGGGGTCCTTTAAGAACTAACCATTAAGTAGATTGTGTCTTACAGCTATTTCAAATATAACCCACTGTTTTTATAGGAGTCCTACTATGCTATGGTAAAGTGTGGGGAAAGGAAAGCTGTCTATAATCTTATGATTAAATCTCACTGTTTTTGTAGGCTTGAAAACCTGAGCTGTGACCTTCAAAAGTGTTTCTCAGCTTCCCCCATCCCAGTTAGGTGAGAAATGAAAATGAGAGGGTGCTTGAGTTGGCTAATTGCCCTTCATCCAGGTTGGATAAGGCTGTGTTATGTTTGTGTGTTTTTTTCCCCCCTAGGACAGTAGGCCTTTGTTGTGGAGAACATTCTGGATATATTTTAAAATGGTTATATTTGCCCTCCCCTTACCAGAAGCACAAGGTGATTTTTCTTGGCTCTTTACCTTAAAAACTGGTAGGGTTTTTGAAGATAAAACCCATGAAAGTGTGGGGCCCTCGGATTTGGACCTGGCATAGAAGCTGCTGGATTCATGTACTAGTAAAAACACTTACATGTTAATTTTGATGAATCGCAGGAGGCTGAATGTGGACGAGCTTGAAAGAGAGCAATTATTCCATCTAATTTTTGTTTCTTAGGACTTGAGCGATGAGAATAGCTGTGTGGGTGGATTTTACCCTCTTAGCTCAAAGAATATAGCAGGATCCTGTGGACTTTGAGGATGTTTGTGAATACTACATGTATCTACATTTCCAACCACCAAGCTCCAAGATTTAGGTATGAAACAATCTATTGATTTTTGTAGTTCACAGTGGTTTCACCATGGAAAAGCAGGTAGTGAGAGAACTTTCCAGTAGTTTCAACACATTTCTCTGTGAGGAGAAATGGAGTATTGGTGGTTATGTAGACACTCCATCTTTTGGCCTGAGGTAATTTATAGATATATTCAGGAATTCCAATGAAACATATGACAAAAAAGTGGCACTAGTAGCATGAGGAAAATAGGAGAGAAGAGTTTGTGTGAATGGGGTATTTGGGAGAGTTTCAGGGGGAACGTTCATAGAGTCTTACCAGTTGAGAACTCCGGAGCAATGACAAGCTACGAGAGAATTAGTGAGGGGAGGCAAGGGGATTTTTTTTTATGCTGACGCTGTTACAAATGTCCCCATTTCCCCCTCTTTGCCTGCCTCCACCCAGCCCCTGCACCCCTGTCCCTGTGGCCATCACCCACTATTGTCTGTGTCTGTGGGTTATACATGTATGGTTTTTGGCTAATCCCTTCACCTTCTTTCATCCAGTCCCCTCCTCCCAACTCCTCTCTGATGGCTGTAAGTCTGTTCCAGGTACCCATGCCTCTGTGTCTATTTTGTTCATCACTTAATTTTGTTCATTAGATTTCACGTATAAGTGAGATCATATGGTATTTGTCTTTCTCGTCTTTTACTTAGCATAATGCTTTGCAGGTCTATCCATGCTGTCATGAAAGGTAAGATTTACTTCTTCTTGTTCTTGTTCTTCTTTTTTTTTTTCTTTTTACAGCCGGGTAGTATTTCATTGTGTAAATGTACCACCACTTTTTGACCCACTCATCTATTGATGGGCATTTGGGCTGTTTCCAGATCTTGGCTATTGAATATAATACTGCTATGAACATAGGGTGTATGTATTCTTTCAAATTTTTTTTTTCAAGATTCATATGCTATATACCTAGAAGGAATAGAAGTGGGATTGCTGCGTCAAAAGGCAGTTCCATTTTTAATTTTTTGAGGAAACTCCATACTGTTTTCCACAGTGGCTGCAGCAGTCTGCATTCCCACCAACATTGCACTAGTATTTCCTTTTCTCCACATCCTCACTAGCATTTGTTGTTTGTTGATTTATTGGTGGTAGCCATTATGGCAGGTGTGAGGTGATATCTCATTTTTGTTTTAATCTGCATCTCTCTAATGGTTAGTGATGTTGATCACTTTCTCATGTGTCTGTTAGCCACCTGTAGGTCTACTTTGGAGAAATATCTAGTCAACTCCTTTGCACATTTTTTTAATTGTGTTATTTATTTTTCCAGTATTGAGTAGTAGAAGTTCTTTATATATTTTGGAAATTAACCCCTTATTGTATCATTGGCAAATATGTTCTCCCATACAGTGGGTTTCTTTTCATTTTGTTGATGGTTTCTTTTGCTATGTAAAAGCTTTCTAGTTTGATTTAATCCCATTTGTTTATCTTTTCCTTTGTTTCCCTTTCCCTAAGAAACATAGTGGCGAAAATATTACTATGAGATGTCTGAGATTTTACTGCCCATGTTTTCTTCTATAATTTTTTATGGTTTCATGACTTACATTTAAGTCTTTTATCCAGTTTGAATTTATTTTTGTATATGGTATAAGTTGGTGGTCTAGTTTCCTTTTTTTGCATGTACATGTCAAATTTTCCAAAACATTTATTGAAGAGTCTGTCTTTACCGCATTGTATGTTCTTGCCTCCTTTTTCAAATATGAATTGACCCTATAGGCATGGGTTGATTTGTGGGCTCTCTGTTCTGTTTCATTGATCTATATGGCGAGGCAAGGGGATGTTTATAAGATATTGCCATGCTGTTGATCTGAAGTTCTTGGAACACACCAACACATGTAGTCTGGTCTACATGAGCATCTGGCCTGTATTTGACTTATAAAGAAGTAAAAATATCAAACATTTTTTCTTGCATGTGGCATAAAAGAATAAAAAACAAACAAACAAAAAACCCCAAATCCTATCCTATAAAATATTTTAAACAAGAATGTATGGAAAGATATACTTTCAATATTACTGGAGCCTTTATTAGGTGATTAAAATACCCCTGGATTTTCACAGTAATTTTAAATTGGAAAATGTTTTTAATAATAAATATAATATCCTTGGAATATTCAAAATCATTCATTAGATTATCAATTATTTAAAGAAACTTCTTGATACATCTTTGCTCTGGAAAATTATAAGTTATATATTAGCTGGCTCTTTAGTCAAAGTTACTGATTTATATGTGTGAAAACAATGAATAAACCTTGAATAACTGTAAATACTAAGATATATTCCTTATAGATATAAACATTCAGTTAACGTTTATTCACCACTTCACTAATTATTCTATCTTGATATTTTAAAAATTATTTTCTATCTAAAAAGAACAAGACCAATTTTTTAAGATCACAATATGTGTCAATAGACACTAGGGCCTGAAAGAAAGAGAATTTTTGATTTATTAGAGACCTAAACACAAACCGTTTTCTTCAAAATCTGATGCCCTAGCTGACTAGATCTTAATATTTTTTACTACATGTTTAAAAAACTCTAGCTTTCAAAGTTACACACATTTTTTGCCTTTAAGGTAGATAATTAAATTATAAATTCCCCTGGGGACATATTCTTTATTTCCTAGGGGCCAGGAGATGGTGGTAGAATTTTTAGTTTTACAATAGTAGAATTTTTTTTTTTATAAATGTGAATCAAGTGTCTTCCCATTGATTTTAATTGAATAAGGGAAGGTAACAAAGTAAATTGTCAACTGGTACAGTGTAGTTCAAGTGGTGACAGGGTTGGGAATGTGGGTGTGATTACCCCTGACATTTGGAAGGTAGCTGAGTGCTCCCTGGAACATTATTAGACCTATAGAGATTCTAAAGTTGGGTGGGCTAGATTCCTTGACTAGCTGCCTCTAACAATATTTGGACAAGATATCTAGAGCAAAGCTACATTCCCTCCCTCAAATAAGTGAATGGACAGAAATTATCCACAAAGGAGAGCTGAATTTAGCAGAATAGGGGTCAGTTGCTAATCCCCAGTAGTAGATGATGCCATAAAACCTTCAGCAAAGTGTGAACTGCTGATGAGTCAGGGTGTCTATTGAACACTGACATGCAATTGCTTACCTTCATGCATGTGATCTCTGCTATTGACTGACTCCACCATCCTTATCACCACTGGCTGTCATCCACAGCTCCCAGCAGTGTGCCAGGCACCCAAAGGCTAGAGAAACTAATCATAATTGTTTCATGTAGACATTGAGGCTGCCAGTTTTTTCTGTATTTTCCCATCTCTCTAGTTCACTGATAGGGCAGCAGGTTATTTCTCAATTGATTGCTCTCTTCATTACATCACTGAACATTACTACCACAGGTAACAACACATTTAGTCCCTATGCTAGACTTTGGCAAAGTTGCTTGAACTTAAATTGGGTCTCAGTTGTACCTACCACATGGGGTTATTGTGAGGATCGTACTAGACACATCATGGCCTTTCATTCTTGCCTAAACAGCCCAGATCAAATAGCACCCTTTGTGTTTGAATTCTACTAAACACAAAGGGTTTGCCTCTAGGTAGGATTAATTGCTTCTCACTTGAATTCCCCAAGTAGTTTTAGAAACCACCATAACTTACAATACTTATTGACCTGTCCATCTTTTTCAAGTAACTGTGAATTCCTTAAAAAGAGTGATCATAACTTTTTTATGTTTATCTTACTAATAGCTAACACAATGCAGGACCTATAAAAGTTGTTCTCTAACCATTTGTTTTTAAATGAAGTACAATATTGGAATAGTGTTTTGCAATTTAAGTCAAACTCCTCCATTGCTATGGATGCTATGTTCTGATGGGTATTCTTAATTTTTTAAAAAAAGTTGTGGGAAATAGATGTTTTCCACAGGGGGTAAAAATATTAAAAGATACAAATAACAGGTAAAAGAGTGGTGATCAGAAGGTAAATTTTGTATATCAAAGGAAAAAAGTATATTGAATTTAGTAGTAAGTAAATGTAGTGTTTTAGCTAGTAATTTTAAAAGGTACTATGTTATATTTAGAAAAGTTTCCAAATATTTTATACATATTGTATTTGGGAAAGTTTCATATAATATGTTAGTAGAAAAATATGTTCCAATTTGGGGGATTTAAAATAATATATGTTAGTCCATTTGAAAAATGAAGATTAAACTGAATTGACTCAAAGGAAACAGTGTGTTTACATTCAAGTAGCAATAAGATTAAGGTGAGTGAAAACTGAACAGCTATCAAAGATATATAGCAGAGGATCCAGGGAAGATTATCCACTATAATCAGCATTCCTGTGAGCCCTGGTTATGGGTTCTCCTCCTCATGTTAGTGTGATTTAACAGGTAAAGTCATAGGCAAACAGATAAAGAGTAATCAGAATTAAAGTAACACCTGGCATTGTGAGCTTCACATTGGAGGAGGAATGCAAGAAATATTATTTGTTCAAATAAAGGAAAAAGAAGAAACATTATACATGGAATGGCTTCTATGGTTAAATAAATAAAAGGAAAAGCTTTCATGTTCTAGAACATTCTGGATATAGTATCATATGTCTTCTTCTAGTGATGTAGTTATGACAGCAAAGAGAAATCATGATTCCACATACCTGCGCTACCCATCTTTTTACCATCACTGCATGGAAGAAAGCCCTCAGAGAGAAGGATAGAGATCTCAACTTATACTGACACCAACATGATCCCCTCAGGATATTATCAACTAGTTCATAATTTTTCATCCCACTTCTCAATACCTGTCAACCTCCTAGAATCTACAAGTCATTCTAGAGACTTACTCATTTTCAACATTTATTATATGTCAGATCATACATTAGGCATTTGAATTACCTCATTTAGTAAACCTCACAAATGCTTAATAAATATTTTTATAGTCATTTTTCAGATAATAAAATTGAGAAATTAAATAACTCGTCCCTTGTCCAACATCTAGTAAAATGGAAGAGCCACAATACCCAGGTCTAGGCAACTCTCCAAACTATATTTCTTATAGTATGTGTGTTATATCTTAGTAAAGCATTTTCAGGTTCACTTAAAATTTTTTACATTTCTAGTATAGAACTTTTATATACCCTGTTTTAAATGAATTTTAAAACAAAAATGAAATATTCTGCTTTCATTATAAAATAGTTTTCAATGTTCAATGAAGTAACTCTTGGAATTTTGAAAATATACTGCTAGTTATCCTACTCATGGTGCCATTATCATATTCTAAATTTTTTAGACTAGAAAACATACAGAAGTCAGATTTTTGCTAAGTTAATGTTTCTGAACATTAAGTTGGAAAAATTTTTAAATGAATTAATTTAAAGGCAATGCTTTCTGGGCCAAAACTTCCAAGGAAATTTCTGTCATATCATTGAGAAAATAGGTCATTAAGATGAGATATTTAATGTCCAAATAAACATATACTTTCACTCTAAAACCAAAAATGAACTAAAGCAAAAATATTACTTTGAAAGTAATGGTATATACATTGTGAAGAATGAAAAGTCCTGTGTTTTACATGGAAAACAATCCTTAATATATATGATTACCTATTGGCTCATCATATTGCTACTGTGTTAACTAAAACCAATCCAAAATGATGCCTGGCTATGGTTGCTCAGTGGTTGAGCATTGACCTATGAACCAGGAGGTAATAGTTCAATTCCCAGTCAGGGCACATGCCCAGGTTGCATGCAGGCTCTATCCTCGGTGTGGGGAGTGCAGGAGGCAGCCAATTAATGATTCCCTCTCATTGTTGATGTTTTTTTTCTCTCTCTCTTCCTTTATGAAATCAATAAAAATATATTTAAAACAATAAAAATAAAAACAATCCAAAAAGAAATAATTTCAACCTACTCATATATAGAAGGCCTCTTCATTTTATAAATGGGCAAATGCAAAGTGGTTTATTATTCTGCCTTTATCCTGATTTAGGTAACTAGAAAGTTGCCTCCAAAATTTTTCAGACATCGCCTGTTACCATGAGTTGAAAGATGTAACAGATATTCTTGCAGGCTTTTATACAATTAAGTAGGATCCAAGCTCTGAGAAAAATAGACCACTGTGGGAAGTACTGGTCTATTCATCACAATGTGACACTTTAAAAAAAATGCATTTTTTTTGAAAGGAGAACTTGGGGAAAATATTGTTTTGTGAAGTTAGTGATTTGTTTGGAAATAATAGAGTAATTGTTTCTATCCTAAAAATATTGTTTTTCACTTATTAAAATGACTATCATAGCTGGATCTCAAAACTTTAATGATGATTTTCTGTTACAGTTTATAGTACTCTGAGGTGATCACTAGGATTATTTAAAAAGTGAAATAAATGAGTGAGATCATGTGGTATTTTTCTCTCATTAGCTTATTTCACTTAGCATAATGCTCTCCAGTTCCATCCATGCTGTTGCAAATGGTAAGAATTCCTTCTTTTTTACAGCAGCATAGTATTCCATTGTGTAGATGTACCACAGTTTTCTAATCCATTCATCTGCTAATGGGCACTTAGGCTGTTTCCAGATCTTCGCTATGGTAAATTGTGCTGCTATGAACATAGGGATGCATATATCCACTCATTTATGGATAATAAAGACCATTATAAACTGATGAACAAAAATACAGAGGCAGAGCAGCATCGAACATACTGGCAAACTACAGCGGGAAGTCTGGGGAGGGTTGGGGGGCAGGAGAGGGGGTAAGAGATCAACCGAAGGACTTGTATGCATGCATATAAGCATAACCAATGGACATAAGACACTGGGGGGTAGTGGAGGCCGGGGGAATGTCAAGGGGGAGAAAAAAGGAGACATATGTAATACTCTGTGTAATACTTTAAGCAATAAAACAAAATTTAAAAAAATAAAAAGTGAAATAAATACTAAATAAGTGATCATATCTGACATATTGCCATATCTAAATTTCAGTAGCTAAAAATAGGATTTATCATTTTTATAGAAACAAATAAATGTAAAGAAAGTGTAAAGAAGATGATAATTTTTACTTCTACTAAGTATTAAATTAGTTAACTATATATAAACTAGTGGATTACATGCAATTCTGTCACAACTGGAGGCAATATTGTTTTCCCATATTTAGATTAATTTTATTTCATCTTAAAATGCCAGCCAGGCATTTAAATATAGTATAATTTTTCTACAAAGAGCAAATTACTTTTGTGTGGGAAAGTTTTTGCATAAGTGGCCAATATTTTAGATTTTAACTATAAAACTTTATAGTTGATTCAGATATTTAAATAATTCAGTGGACTACATGGAAAGTATGTATATTTCAAAGTAAAAATTTCAGGGCCCAGAATCTTATATAACTAAAGTAGATAAATAATTTCCACTTCTGAGCCAGAGAGCAACAAAATATTGTTTAATAATTGCAGCATAATAATAGTGGCATATTAATGAAAGTCGATTTACACAATTATTTTATCCAACACAATGTTTGAAATATAAATAGGTTGAAAATTAAACAACTAAAATTAAATGCAGTAATTTTAGAGCCAGATTTTTTAAATTAAAATTTATACTAGTTTATTTTATAATGAAGATATGATCATTGTAGACAGTTTAGAAAAGTATCACTATCATTTACCAGCAGACCTTTTAATCAGTTTCCCTCTCATCCCTTCTGCTGCCGTCTCTGTTTTGAAGCCAGGAATGGTCAGTCTGTGTGCCCAAATTCTTCTTTCTCAAGCCCAGTTTTTAATATTTAGTTGCCTACCGAAAAGCACAACAGCCTGTGACACTTCAGCATACCCCAGATTTGGGTAGAATATGTCAGTCACTGGAAAGAGACAGTTTTAAAGTTATTTTCAGACTTGACTCTATCACACTGGAATGTACTCTACAATGTAACTAATAATTCAGGTCTGTTTCAGGTACCTAACAGACTAAGACCTAAGAAAATATATTTAGAATACACAAAACTTCTTCTGCTGAGTGTGACCTTCCCTACTCTTATCTAGAATCCAGAGTTCCCACTCTGAAGTAAGTGACAAGATGGCTGAAATTAAGCTAGTAAATATTTCCCAAACAGATGTATTTAATGTTTTTAATGTCACTAGCTTTAGAATGGCTCTCTTACTATTTATATTTAGTTAAGTCAACAGGTAGAACTGGAGTATCTTCTCAGGAAACCTGTACATCTTAGATTATTTCTATCAAGGACATATTTGCATAGAGAACTCTTCTCATGAGTGTGCTCAAAACTTTTTATCAATAAGGAAAACTGTTTCCCCCCAGTTTTCAAGCAGTATAGTCTCCAGAGTGGACTATGTGAACAAGTAAAGGTCCTAAAGTGCCCGGGTTTATTTATTTTTATCTCATCCCCTTAAAATGAAGTTTTGGGCCCTCGTGTGTTCGGCTCAATGGATAGAGTGTTGGTTGGCCCATGGATTGAAGGGCCCTGGGTTCAGTTCCAGTCAAGGGCACGTACAGTCATCGGCTCTGGTTGGCACATGAACAGGAGGCAACCAATTGATGTGTCTCTCTCTCATCTATGTTTCTCCCTGTCTCTTCCTCTCCCTTCCCACTCTCTCTAAAAATCAATGGGAAAATATCCTCAGGTGAGGATTAACAAAAGAAATGTTCTTTTGGTGTCTATGTTTTATAATGTAGATATTCCAGAAAAATATCAATGCCAAGCTGAGTAACACATATATTTATGACTGTGATAAATGGAATATATTGTAAGTAGTAGAGATAAGCATTAGCAAGTACAAACCAAAATTGAATTTGACAACACATAAAATCAAAACATAGACTGTTGCATATTGATATCTCCGAATATGAGGGCTGAAAAATTTTTGCAATGTGTATTTTTTAAATTTGTTTTCTTTGCTTAGAATGAATTATTAAAGTGGTAGTGAAGAGCACATACTTGCATCAGCTATGGTGTTGAACTACTTTTAATGTAATGGCTGCTCAGTGAGTTGGAGGAGGCACTGAATAGCTATTGAAGTTAGATTCTTAGTAAGAGAAAAATAGAGACTTGAAATTACTGGGTTGTTGGTTTTTTGTTTTTTTTTAGAAAATGGTGCCAATTTAGTAATATAGGTTTAAAATTTTGCATGCTGTGCTTGATTATTCTGTCTTAATAATGAATAGTAGTATTCATCATCTTCAATGAATGGCCTACAGCTTTATTCAGCTGAGGACTGAGCACAGTATAGAGAATTATTAACATGTTTTCATCTACCCACTACTAACTAATAAGCCTCTCTGCCTCGTGGGATGATGACAATTACCTCCCACCAACATCAGAGGACATTCTTTTAAAATAAATCAATCTAGATTTGGGCTAACAATTGAATAGTTCCTTCATCTCAGATAAGCATAAATAAAATACATGTGCAAGAGCCCTAGCTGGTTTGGCTCAGTGGATAGAGTGTCGGCCTGCGGACTGAAGGGTCCCGGGCTCAATTCTGGTCAAGGGCATGTGCCTTGGTTGCGGGCACATCCCCAGTGGGGAGTGTGCAGGAGGCAGCTGATCGATGTTTCTCTCTCATCGATGTTTCAAACTCTCTATCTCTCTACCTTCCTCTCTGTAAAAAAATCAATAAAATATATTTTAAAAAAATACATGTACAAGAATTAAGGCCTGAGTAATTCCAATTGGCACCTTATCTCCGCATTTGTTTAAATATAAACTTCAGTTTGAGGATGTCTCTCTAAGGGCTACAACTATTGACTCTACCTAGAATCCTGAGGTTTATAGTTTTCACATTTTCAGTTGCACTGAATACTGTTTGTTTACAGAATGGACTGTTACTACAGGCCATCTCTAAATTCTCAAAGCCAGGGCCATTCAGGTAGTACGCTCCATCATTCTTCTGTCAAAAGCTCTGTGTAACTTAACACAAAGAACCAACAATTTTAATTAATCTGTTCAAGTTTTCCATTTCTAAGGGTGTTCAATTTTGACAATTTATACGTTTGTAAGGAAATCATCCATTTCTTCTAACTTTTGAAATGCATTGCCATAGAGTTGCGAGTATTACTTTACTTTCACCTTTCCTGAGCCTGTTTATGCTTTCCCTAAATTTTGTATCTCTCTCCCTCCCTCCCTCCCTCCCTCCCTCCCTCCCTCTACCCTTCTTGTGTTGGAGTGGCAAGAGGTTTAACTATTTTATTCATCATTATGAAGATTCAGCTTTTGAATTTATTCTTGCTACTAATTTTGGTTATATATATATATTCTGTTTTGTTCATGTCAACATTTATCTTTATTAATTTCATTTTATTTCATTTCTGTTGTAGTTTTTCATAACATGAAAAATTCATTGTGGTTTTTTCCAATTGCTAGGCTTTTTTCTTTAAGATGGAAATAATTAAATGTACATTTTTCTGAGCATAGTTTTTACTGTGTCCCATAGGTTAATTGTCAGTGTGGAGTAGTATCTTTTCAATAACTTCAACTCGTTCTGCAATTTTCTATTGATTTCCTCTTTGATCCATGGATTATCTAAGTCTGTTTCTTAAATTCTAATTAGTTAAGGTTTGTCACTTTTTTATTCAGTCATAATTTTATTGAATTCTGAGCAGAGGATCCAGTGCTGTAATTTTTCACTTTTAAATTTGGGTAGTTTCTATGTGACCGAATGATTTTATTTTTGTGTTTCATGAAAAAAAAATATATTTGTTCCAATTTGAGGGCTGTAAGGTTTTTATGTGGGGAGGAAACACATAATGAAATATTTATTTAATAAATCCCAAAGGTTAGAAGCTTTTAAATCACCAACTAGACATTTCTAAGCAGGTGAACATAAGAGCAGTTCAAAGTCAATTGAGCAATGAATATAAATTTCAACTTCCTATTTACATATACCTCTTTTATTAG
This sequence comes from Myotis daubentonii, assembly GCF_963259705.1. Lineage (NCBI taxonomy): Eukaryota > Metazoa > Chordata > Mammalia > Chiroptera > Vespertilionidae > Myotis > Myotis daubentonii. Next base: position 44,439,741 of record NC_081843.1, on the reverse strand, counting down.
ACAAGCATTTGCTCAGATTATTGGAAATTATTGAGTGATTTCAGTTAAATCAAAGGAGCAATTGCTGTTTAATTGAAGCTTGCTCACATTTTAGCAGGTTAGCCACTAAAATGTACGGTTTTATGCTTGTGTGTTCAAAGTTATTGGCTTTTAAAATTCAATTCCTACATGCCCTTCTCTTAGTCTGTTCCAGCTGTTGTAACAAAGTACCATAGACTAGGAAGCTTATAAACAATAGAAATGTATTTCTCACAGTTCTAGGAAGGGGAATTCTGGCATCACAGGTCCAGCATGGACTAGTGAGGGTCCTCTTCCAGGTGGTAGACTGCCAACTTCTCCATGTGTCCTTTCAAGATTAAAGGGGTAAGGGAGCTCTCTTGGCCTCTTTTTTTAAAAAATATATTTTATTGATTTTTTACAGAGAGGAAGGGAGAGAGATAGAGAGTCAGAAACATCGATGAGAGAGAAACATCGATCAGCTGCCTCCTGCACATCTCCTACTGGGGATGTGCCCGCAACCCAGGTACATGCCCTTGACCGGAATTGAACCTGGGACCCTTCAGTCCGCAGGCCAATGCTCTATCCACTGAGCCAAACCGGTTTCTGCTCTTGGCCTCTTTGATAAGGGCATTAATCTCATTCACGATGGCTCTGTCCTCATGGCCTAATCTCTCCCCAAAGTCCTCACCTCCTAATACTACTACATTGGGCATTAGGATTTCAACATTTGAATTTGGGGGTACACAATCATTCAGGTCATAACAATCCTTATTGATTTTTGCCTACTATATATGTTCAACATAGAAAGAAGAATATTTTAGTTTCCTACTTTAATTTCAAAGAAGGTTTTAAATTTTTTTGCATTTTTGCCCAGCTTTTGCTTCATGTATTTATTTGGCACACTGAGTTTAAATAAATGTGTTATCGTTTTTCCTAATTAGGAATTTATTATTACGGGTAAATATTCTCCAGTTTCATCTTCAGTTCTCTGAACCTTAAGTTGTACCTTGTCTGATGCTACTTTCTATTTGCATTTTTACTTTATCCCTTTGTTTGTTTTAAATATTTCTTTTAAACAAAAAATAGCTATGTATTTTTTTAAATGTAACCTGATGATCTCTGTGTTTTAATTGAAGAATTCAGATGATTTGCTTTTAGGGTAATACTTTATTTTTGTGATTTATCTTGGATTATAGTTTTTTATTCACTTTTTTCTTTTTGTTTTATTGATTTTATTATTATGCATTATTTTTTTTCTTACTAATTTGGAGATCTGCATGCTTTTGCATACAATATTGACTCTCCTCCAGCTTCCAAATCTGTTATTATTTATGAGCTAGATCTCCTGAATTCATTCTCTCAACCATTTATCTTTTCCTTCTGTTTACTGTATCAATATTTTTCTCCTTGCAATAAATTTTTGGGGTTTTTTGTTGTTGTTGTTGTTGATAATCTAGGTTGTCCAGGAAGTTATTACGCTGCTCTTTTAACTGGCTGAATTATTTGGGAACCCATCCTATTTTAAGATCCAGAAAAGTTTTATGTTTTTGCTTGCTAGCAGTATACTTGAATTTCCTTAAATATACCCCCCGCCATCCCCCCTTCCATTTTAAAATTAAAGTTATTGTCTGGATTGTTCAAAATCTCTACTTTGCGCCCTAATTGATCTTCTTTTATTATCCCCTGGACATTCAGATATATGTCTGCAATTTATCTCTGTTGGATTCTTGGGGGCACCGATGCAGTTGTTGGAGTACCCTTAGAGGGGGCATCCTCACCAGAGGTGGAAGATGATTTTGGAATGACAAGCTGTACCTATAGAAACAAGCCCATCCCAGGATGTTTACTTGGGCACCAGTGGAAGCTTTCCTGCTCTCCCAACTTTCCTTGTAAAGAGTCAGGTTATCTTTCCTTGGCACCTTCTGAGTAATGGGGAATCGGGAACACTGAGGAAAGGGACCAGACAATGTTGACTTTTCCTAAATGATACCACAGATTTCTGTTGGCCACTGCTTTCTACATTTTACACTGCGGGTCCCAAATGTTGGTCTCCAGATACTCACACAAGCACTGACATAAAGCCCTTTGTAAGCTCTCAGCCAGAACTTCCAAGATATGTAACTCCAAACGTTCTGTTTTGAACCAAGGTGCCGTGGGGGATGGGAGGAAAGTTATGTTCCCTTCCTGTCCTCCAAAGAAAATTATCAGACTTATATATTCCTGTTTCATTTCAGGTCATATGTATGCAAGATTTTATTTCCCCATTGACCTGGTGGTTGTCCATGCCTCATTTCTGAAGCAATGTTTTACCTGTGTTTGGCTTTATACATGCCTGGATATTTCACAACCTTGTTCTAACAGTATCAAACTATTAATAGCAAAATATTTATAAGTTATATCTTCATTAAATTTGACCATTTTATTTTAAAGTGAAAACGTAATAAATTTGTCCTTATAAGTTGCTAAGACCATTCAAAGTTTAGATCTAATTAGCAAGCTAAACTTACATTCCATAGCTTTTAAAATAAAGCATTGAATTTTCTTATTAGTATTCATGATTTTTAATAAATAAGAGAGAAGTGGCTGCATAAAAATTTAATATCTGTCAGCTCAGTGGTTGGACTTTTAAATTATAAAGCATCCTCCTCTATGTCAAATAATATTGCCCTCTTTCAAATTAAGTTGTTAATTATTATTAGATGTTCTTCATTTTTTTCCTCTTGATTTTCTGTCTCTAATCAAAATTTATGATGAGAATAAAACTATTCTTTGGTGTATTTATGGTAATAATATTAAAAAATCATCCAACTAATTTAGATCTGAGTAATAAGAAAGATTAATTAGTCAGACCATGGAGAAATAAAAGTTCCCTAGGAAAGAAACCCTAAAACATTGACAGTATTTTTTTTTATAACACTGGATATTTCTTTTCAGCAGAGTACTGATTTTTTAAAAATCTACCACATCAAAATCAAAGAGAAGAAATTATTCTCTCCTTTGTTTTTCTTAAGTTTTTTTTTTGTGTATGTGTGTGTGTATTCATTTCTTTACTGAAAACCACTTTAACCCCTTCTAGTAAAACATTCCTAGTTTCTCCAAAGGTGACCTCCTTTTTTCAAATCTCCATATGATTTTTCATCTGGAAACCTCCTAATTATAATGTACAAGATTAATCTGAAAACAACACTTTTATCAACATTCAATACAACTTATCTACCTAACTTCAAGTCACAGCAATTTTTCAAACTTATGTACAGAAGTAAAAGCACACTTCAGGAGGATTTTAGAGTTTGTGGAAGCCCCTTTTTACACATAGGATGTGTTCTGTCATGCCTTGATAGGTGCACTGTGCAAGGAATGGAAATAAATAATTTCCACATGTATTTATAATCGGACCCAGATTTTCTAGGTCCAATACAGACACGATAACAGTTTGTCTATGGCCAACTGTTGACGTTTTGCTTCTCCACTTCATCTTTCAGCCCCTATTTGTGTCCCTCCTTTAATCCTCAGTGGCACCTAAAGCTTTCAAGCTGGAACCTCCCTGCTTTAGGGCCATCGATTTCTGTTGTGGTGCCTCAACACTTGCAGCAGAGACTGCTACCAGCAAATAGCCTATTTCATCTAGATTACATAGCGCAGCCTCCTTGGCAGTTAGATGCGTCTACCTCACTGATTTCCAGCCAATGGAATGTGAACAACGTGACTTGCTTCACTTTCTGGCCAGGCTCTTACAAGTGGACTCCCATGTCTTTCCTTTCCTTTGGCAATATTGGAAGCTATGCCTTGAAGACAGAGGAACCTGTATATGAAAGGAAAGTGAACCTCGAGTCACCACTTATAGAAAGCCACCTTTCAGGAAACTCCATTTAGACTATATGTTCTTGAAAAATAATCTCTCATGTAAGATAGACCAGATATCAGAATTTCACAGGTAATACATTCCCCACAAATCCTCAACCTCCTTTTTCCTAACAACATTTACCAACCTTCAATATTTTGTCCCCTAAGGGAAGATAAGTGATTAAATCAGTTATTTAGATAAACTATTCAGTAACAAATAAAATATAATTATATTGTTAGAACTCTTTCCTAGATTGAGATGACTTCCTTCTCTTTCTCAGTTTCTAATTAATTGATTTTTATGTAACAAGATAGAGGTTCAGAATGCCGAGAGATAAACATCTGGCAAAAAGAGGTTTTCAAGAAGTCCCTCTTGCCTGGCTGAAGTGGCTCAGTTGGTTGAGCATGGTCCTGTGCACTGAAGGGTTGTCCATTCGATTCCTGGTCCCAGTCTGGTCATCTATAGGTGCAACAGATCGTTGGTTCTTTCTCACATTGATTTTTCAATCTCTCCTTTCTGTCTCCCCTCCTCCCTCCCCCCTCTATTTCTCTCTGTCTCTCTCAGCATGTCCTCAGGTGAGGAGTGAGGAAAAAAAGGTCCCACTTATTTTGTATTCTAATCATGTAAAAGGATATTAAAGATATGAAGGTCTTACTCAGCTTTCTGCTTATGGCAATTTTCATTTTTCAAAATACTGAGCATATTTGAGTTCTACCCTCAATGCATTCAATAAGAAAGAAAAAAGGAAATTGACTATAGAATGACATACCTCAACATAATAAAGTCTTTATATGGTAAGCACACAGCTAACATCATACTCAGTGGTGAAAGGGTGACAGCTTTTTTGCCATGATTAGAAACAAGACAAGGATGCCCACTCTCATCACTCCTATGCACATAGAACTGAAAGTCTTAGCCTGAGCAATTAGGCAAGAAAAAGAAATAAAGGGCATTGAAATTGGAAAAGCAGAAGTAAACGTGTCACTATTTGCAGATATGATCTTATATATAGACAATTTATGATTTTTATATAGATTCCCCAAAAGCCATTTAGCACTAATAAATGAATGCAAAAAAATCAGATGCATTTCTGTACACTCACAAAAATTATCTGTAAAAAATGAAAATAATTCTATTTACAATAGCATCAACAAAAATGAGATATTTAGAAATAAAATTGGACCAAGGAGGGGAAAAAATCTACACACTGAGCACAACTAGTCTTTGGTGAATGAAATTGAAGAAAACCAGTTGAATAATATCCCATTTTCATTAACCAGAAGAATTCATAAAATTGCATGGAACCACAAAAAAACCTTAATTAGCCAAAGGAAACTTGAGAGAGAACAAAGCTGGAGGCATCATACTTCCTGATTTCAAACTATATTACAAAGCTATAGTGATCAGAACAATACTATACTGGCATAAACACAGGCAAATAGAGTAATATAACATAATTGAGAGCCTAGAAATAAGCCCATGTATATACTGTCAACTAATATTTCACAAGAGAGCTAAGAAAACTCAATGGAAAAAGATTGTTCTCTTTAATAAATGTTGTTCAGTATACTGAATAATCACATGCAAAATAATGAAATGTGATCCCTGTCTTATACCATTCACAATAATTAACTCATATTAGTAAGGTTTTACATGTAAAACCTTAATGATCATAACCTCTATGACCATGAAACTCCCAGGGAAAAAGAACCCATAAAGTTATTTGACATGAGTCTTGCCAATGATATCTTAGATATGATACCAAAGGCTCAAGCAACAAAAGCAAAAATTAACAATTGGACTACCCAAACTTAAAAGCGTTTGCAGAGCAAAAGAAACAATCAACAAAAGGAAAAGGTAACCTATAGAGTGGGAGAAAATATTTTGCAGACCATATATTTGATAAGAATTTAGTATGTATAATATACAAGGAACTTGTACCACTCAATAGCAAAAATGCAAATTGAAAATGGGCGGAGGACCTAAATAGATATTTTTCCAAAAAGGCATACAAATCACCAACAGGTGCATGAAAATGTGCTCAATGTCACTGATCATCAGGAAAATGAAAACAAAACCATGATGAGATATCATATTACACCTGCTAGGATGACAGTAGAGAACAAATGCTGGTGAGTATGTGGACAAAAGGAAACAGTGCATTGTTGGTGGGAAGGTAATTGTTGTAGCCACTGTGGAAAACAGCATAAAGGTTCCTCAAGAAATTAAAAATAGAACTACTAAATTATTATTATTATTACTACTACAACTATTATTATTCACAATTAACCAAGATATGGAAACAACCTAAATGACTGCATAAAGAAAACACGCACACACACACACACACACACACACACACACACACACACACTCACACTCACTCAAAAGGAAAATCCTTCCATTTTTGACAACATGAATGAACTTTAAGGACATTATGACAAGTGAGACATATAGACGGAGAAAGATAAATACTGTGTAGTGTCACTTATATGTGGGATCTTAAAAAAAGTTGTGCTCAAGATCAGAAAGTAGAATGGAGGTTGTCAGGGAATGAGTTGTGGGGAAATGAGGAGAGGTTGTTAAATGTCCATGTTACCCAAAGTGATCTACAGATTCAATGCAATCCCTATCTAAATTCCAGTGGCATTTTCTTAAAAACTGTTTTATTTATTGATTGATGAGAGAGAGAGAGAGAGAGAGAGAGAGAGAGAGAGAGAGAGAGAGAGAGAGAAAGAGAGAGAGAGAGAGAAAGGTACAAACTTTCAGTTATAAAAGATAAATGATGTCTGAATATTTAATGTATAACATGGTAGTTGAAAATACGATATTGGATAATTGTAATTTGCTGAGAATAGAACGTAAATGTTCTCAAGAAAAAAATGTGATGCAATGTCTTAATTAACTCAATTGTGAGAATCCTTTATATATCTTACAGTTTTGTCAATTATAACTTAATAAATCTGAAAAAATATCTACTACATTAAGATTTTAATACTGATGATAAGCACTCTTATCCATCATCTTACTAATTTTCAACTTACAGAGTTAACAAATCTGGTTATGTCTGTTATCGATATGAAATAATTTCCTTAAGAAAGCTTAAGCATTATGCACTTAGAGAAGAAAAAAGTGAGGAAAGACTGGTTAAATAGGAGGGTTTATTTTAGTAGAGTACTAAAAATGGTCTTTTATACTAACAGTAATGGAATTTAAATCCACCAGCACTGTGAGGGACTGAAGATAGAGACTGTTGAGCAGTAGGAAGACCTTAGCAAGGAGCAGTACCAGCAACAAAAAGTAAAGACCTGTCATTTGCTCCATTCAAGTGAACTGCAGGCAGGCAGGAGTGTAGTAGAGTTTATTGGAAGTTGTTTCCCAGAGAAAATGAGGGGGCCCACCCAGCTATTGCATGTGGTTTAAAGGTTGAGAAATGGATCTTTTAACATTTTTAACTGTAAGTAAAGTCTTTCCAGGCATTCAAAAAATGCACACTAAGTTCCCAAGAGTTTACATTTCTGGGGCATCAGTTTTGATGGGATTACTAATATTGTCCTTTAGTACCAGCTTGTTCTTTGTAAGAAGAATTGGTGTAATTTGACAATGGTTATTATACATATAGATACAAATGGTCTGTGAGGCTTCATTAGAAAAGCAATAAATACCTAATTAATAGTTAAGACCTTCTAAACATGTGATTCTCTTCACAAAATCTGTTTTTAATGATCCCTAAATAAGTAAATTTGTGTGAATATGATTAAATTATTACAGACAAAAAGTGACAGTTTAGAAATTTTAAGTAAATAATGAGTGGACATGTTACTACAACAAATAAGAGCAGTGGTGCAAGCAGCCCTCATTGTCTGATAGGTAAAATCTTTCTATATCTTTTTCAAAAAATTTATCTCTATTGAAAGTATTACAAATGTACCCCCTTTCATTTTTTCCCATTGACCCTCTCCACCCCAAACCCATCCCTCCTAGGCCTTCACCATACTATTGTCTATGTCCATGGGCTATGCATATCTATATCTATCTATCTATCTATCTATCTATCTATCTATCTATATTTATCTATATTTATATTTATATCTATATGTATATCTATATCTAATCTATCTATCTATATAAAAGCCCAGCAACTGGAATGGTGGAACAACCAGAATGACCATAACGGCTGGTGGTTATGACGCATACTATAGCAGTCAACCAGCCTGATCCAAACCCAGATTGGCCTCCCTGGCCTGGCCCCCAATCAGCCCCCAACACCCTGATTTGGGGTGGATGGGCCAGCCAACTGCCCACAGCCCTGCCTCCCCGCCGGCCCAGCCCAATGGGCCCCCATTGGGGTGGGCCTGCCAGAGCCCACCCATGCACAAATTTGTGCACCGGGCCTCTAGTATGCATATAAGTTCCCTGGTTAATCTCTCATGTCACTTCTTACAACATATATAAAAATAATATCACATATAATTTTTGAAGTCTATGAGTTACAAATCACCTCTGAGGTCATTGCATTTGTCTTCCAATTTTGTTGTAGTTTCTTAATAAATTCTAGATAAACTGCACCTCAATTTAAGACTAAATTCTTCAATAGACCCTCATTAAATGCTAATGCTGTACCAAAATTTCTGAATTCATTCTAGTCAAAAGCTTCAGAAGAATATATATTTATATCATATGAAGATGAAGTTACAGTGAGGAATGCATATTCATTTAAGTATTTCCATTTTGTGATGGAAAAGTGAAGAGGTTTCAATCTCTACAAAATGAAGGCCAAAGAAGCTGAACACAGACATTGATGAATAAATTCATGGAATTAGTCTAATGCACTCTCAAATAGTTATCTAACTTGACAAAACCCTAATCATACCCTTAATGCACAAATCAGAACCCTACTGGGCTGATTAAACAGATATCTGAGCTCTTGTATTCAATGGGATCAGATACATGATACATGAAAAGGACTATCGCAAGTTATGCACAAAACCCCCAGGTTTAGATTACCTTTCAATTCCCATAAATATTTAGTCTGTGATTTAGTTTTTAGATATAACACTAATTGCATTCCTTCACTCATTAAAATGTATCTTTTATAACAGTATATTTATCCCAAGGTGACTTAATTTAGGTGTAACTTTAACACTTTCCAACAAAGCTTTCTACTATTTTATGAGTACTGATTTCATTTGAATTTTTTATGTTATGCTATTGTCTAAGCATTAAATAATCTAGGATGATTCATGAAAGCAGTTTCTAGGCTAATATGAGGCAGAACTTTCTAACAATAAAGTGATGAAATTGTATTTAAAGCATTCTATTACTTCTGGGGATAAAAGTGTAGAGGAGAATAGAATGAAGACTTGAAGCATAATTTAGCTATTTTAACATTGGTGAGATTTCCCTATTTACATATGGATCGTTAACCTCTCTTTTACTTTACCAAGTACCAAGTAATTCAGACTATAGATATAGACAGCCTTTTCATAGAACTACTTGGTCTGCCTTAGGAAATTGATCATTCTCCCTGACTTGATAACCCCCTACTAAACGCAGTTTGAAACAGCCCACATCCACGAACACAAGAATTAGCTTCTTTGGGTTAAATAAATTTAAATTCTTTGAAATGCAATATCTTTTTATAATTTATAAATGATAAATGTTTAACTAATTAAGGAATATCATTGCCATGACATTCTTCACTGTTTAAAAATGACAGACTAGCAGTTAATCATAATGCAATCAGTGGTGGTTGGTTTCATCTTATATTAGTGAGACAATGCAAAATCAGTGCGGATTTAAGAGAAGCTAATAAAAAAATTCCACTTAACAGGGAAGAGAAATGAAAGATGGCTTCTTAAATATTCATTCTAAAGTAACTAAGCTAAAACTATTTTTGCCACTTTAGTTCAAAATATTCATAATAATAACAATCGCCATGTATTCTGGACTAAAATGCTAGACAGTGCAAGGTAGTGATGATATTATTACATTTAATCCACACAACAATCCTATACATTGAGTATTATCACCATTTGCAAATGAGGAAAATATCTTGAGGAGCTGAATTACTTAACCAAGAACACCCCCAGTAAGTGGCAGAGAAGGAAATAAAAATCAGATTTCTGACTTCCAACAGGTATCCTGTAACCTTGACATAAACTGTTCCTGTTGGTTTTCTTTCCTTTATATTTTTTCTTCTCAGCTTGGCTCATTTTCCAGTGGTGGTTCAAAAAAAGTCAACATGGGACAAGACCTATGCAGTATGGTATTATTGGCTACTGCTACTACTTATACTACTTATTTCCTTAAATACGGGGAGCGGAAAAGCAATTCATTCATCTAATATATTTAAACTAGAGGCCCCAGTACACGAAATTAGTGCACAGGGGGATGGGGTCCCTCAGCCCAGCCTGTGCCCTCTCACAATCCAGGTTCCCCTCAGGAGATGTCGGGCCTAAACCAGCAGTCGGACATCCCTCTAGCAATCTGGGACGCTGCATGCACCAGTGACCATACTCTTCATACAGGTGAAAGGAATCTTGCTGTTGTTTGGGCAGCTACATTTTTTCCCCCTGATTATAAAAAGTAGTACATAACATGATCCTTCTGAGGCAGTAGTATAATTTTCTCCATCTTATGGGTGGAAACACTGAAGCAGAGAGAAGTTAAGTAATTGGTTTTGTCACATAGTTATAAGTGTCAGAATAAGGGCTGACCACAAAATCTGCAAGCCAGAGTCCATGCATGTCATCGCTGCATCATCCTGTTTTTTCAGTGTTAGAGTAGCCTTGCCAGGTTTTAATTTTTAAATCTACGATTGGGATTTTAAATCCCAATATATAGGGTAGAGTCCCTAGGCCTGGCTGGCGATCAGGACCATCTATGGGGCTACTGGTGGGCAGGGCAATTGGAGGGCCCCCACTGGCACCCACCTTGGCTGGTGGCCTGGTGCCACCTGCTGGCCAGCCCCACCCACTGATCGCTGCTGCTGGTCACCTCCCTCTGAGGGGACTTTGAGCATCTCCCCTTGGTGGTCAGTGTACATCATAGCAACCGGTCATTCCGCTGGTCGTTCCGCCATTTGGTAAGTTTGCATATTAGGGTTTTATTATATAGGATGCTAGTGATAAAATGCTGAATATGTTATAATCTAAGAAGGACATAATTATAATTATACTAGAGGCCCGGTGCACAAAAATTTGTGCACTGGTGGGGGTAGGGGGGTGTCCCTCAGCCCCACTTGTGCCCTCTCACAGTCTGGGGCCCCTCGGGAGATAACCACCTTCTGGCTTAGGCCTGCTCCCCGGATGTCAGATGGCAGGCCTGATCCCTCGGTGCCTGCCCCGCCTCCCCAGGTCACACACACTACAGGGCTGATCTAGGGGTTGGAGCACTGCCTTGGGCGGGTCGCACACGGGACACCCCAGGTGGGCCGGCCAATCGCTGCTGCCCCACTTGGCCGCCCCGGGTCAGGTCGCACACGGGACACCTGGGCAAGCCAACCGGCCGATTGCTGCTGCCCTGCCCAGCTGCCCTGGATCAGGTCGCACACGGGACACCCGGATGGTGGCTGGGCAAGCCAGTGGATCGCTACTGCCCCACCTGGCCGCCCAGGGTCGGGTCGCACATGGGATGCCCGGATGGGGGCCAGGTGGGCTGGCCGATCGATGCTGCACCGCCCAGCCACCCTGGTTCGGGTTGCACATGGCCGCCTGCCACCCTGGGTCACAGACAGCAGGCCTGGATGGCGGCAGGGCAGGAGGGATGGCTCTGTCCTGCCCTGCCTGCAGTATGCAAATTTGCCGCCATCTTTGTTGGCGGTTAATTTGCAATCGCACTGATTAGCCAATGGGAGGCGTAGCAAAGGTATGATCAATTACCATGTTTGTCTATTATTAGATAGGATTAATTTAAGAGTATATAGCTTGTTATTAAAACAGTTTTCTGCTCTGGTCAGTTGGCTCAGTTGGAATGTCATCCCATACACCATGGGCTTGCAAGTTTGATTCCCAGTCCTACGTTGCTGGTTTGATCCCTGGTGGAGGTACTTATGGGAGGCAACTAATTGATGTTTTATTTTTCTTTCTCCCTCTCCCTTCCTTTCTTTCTAAATATCTGTGAAAACATATTTTTTGGTGAGGATTGAGAGGGGAAAAAAAACAAAAAAATTTTCCTATATGCTTTGCTCTAAGTACCATTACCAGAGAATTTTTAAAAATATAGCTATTTTTAATTAATTGCAGAGAGGAAAAGAGAGGGAGAGAGAATAGAAACATCAATGATGAGAGAGAATCATTGATTGGCTGCCTCCTGTACATCCCCTCCTGGGGATTGAGCCTGAAAACAGAATGGAACTGTGACAATCTGGTTCACAGGTTCATGTTCAACCACTGAGCAACACCAGCCAGGCAGAGAATCTATATTCAAATATCTTGCCAAATGTTTTGACTGAAAGAAATTTACTTCAGTGTGTTTGCATTCCACTAATTTTATATTTAGTTACAAAATAATAATGTCAGATCATTTCTAGTCAACATTACATTGTGTTAAATAAATTATTTGAAAGAACCACTAAGCTCCTTAACCTATTAGTGTTTCTCCTAACACTACAATTGGTGGTAGTAATTACCAGTTGTATTTGTCAACATTGTCCATTTATATCCTTAACCTGGAGAGAGAAAAAAGAAAAAGGACTCCATTACTACCTACTCAGGTTTACATTCCTGAACTAACCTGAGAGAAAAGTACAAGACAAAAGTGGAAACACAATAAAATGCATACTTAGGTCCTCAGAAATAATGATAAAATTAGAGCCTGTTAAAAGATACTATCCTAACACCATTGTCTAGCTTAAAATCATTTTCCTGATGTGTATGGACCTCCTGTTTCAAAGTAATCCCACATTGATGGGCTATGTCTCTTGCCAATTTGGACCATTCACAAAGCATGTTAATGATTGGTCTAGGCATTTTGAACATACATCTGATAAGAACACAATAATGTCTTTAGGTTATCATCAAATGAGATACCACCAGATAAGCAGTGCATTTAAAATTTTTTCACTTCTTTTTTTTAGAAGAAATAGAGATATAGAGACAAAAAGAACAATACAAAAGATCATTGAAGGCAAGAGCTGGTTCTTTGAAAAGATAAACAAGATTGATGAACTCTTAACCAGACTCATCAAGAAAAAAATAGAGAGAGAGGATCCAAATAAATAGAATCAGAAATGAAAGCAGAGAAGTAACAACTGACTCCACAGAAATATAAAAGATTATAAGAATATACTATGAACAACTATATGCCAACAAAGTAGACAACCTGAGTGAAATGGACAAGTTCCTAGAAATATATAATCTTCCAAAACTGAATCAGGAAGAATTAGAAACCTGAATAGACCAATAACAGCTAATGAAGCTGAATCAATAATCAAAAAACTCTCAGCAAACAAAAGTCCTGGACTGGAAGGCTAAATAGGCAAATTTTGCCAACCATCCAAAAAAGAACTAACACCTATCCTCCTCAACTATTCCAGAAAAGTCAAGAGGAGGGGAAACTCCCTTTTATGAGGCCAGCATTATCTTAATTCCAAAACCAGATAAAGATACTACAAAGAAAACAATTATAGGCCAATATCTCTGATGAACATTGATGCTAAAATTCTCAACAAGGTATTAGCAAATAAGATCCAGCAACACATGAAACAAATCATACACCATGGTCAAGTGGGATTTATTTCAGGGATGCAAGGTTGGTATAATATTTGCAAATCAATAAATGTGATAAATCACATAAACAAAATGAAGGATAAAAACTACATGATCATATCAACAGATGCAGAAATAGCTTTCAATAAAACCCAACACCCATTTATGATAAAAACTCTCAGCAAAGAGGGATTAGAGGGATCATACCTCAACAGAATAGGTGATATACAAAAAACCTACAGCCAACATCATACTCAATGGGCAAAAACTAAAAACATTTCCCTTAGGATCAGGGACAAGACAGGGATGTCTGCTTTTACCACTCTTATTCATATAGTAATGAAAAACTATGGAGAGAAATATAGAGATAAAACAATGTTATTTAGAAAATGTTATTACTCCTTGAGTTTGTTAATCAAGTTAGGTGTTCCCATATTTATGTTTTAATAAGCACTTCTTTTATTTTGCTTACAATCTCAGAATAATTCTCCTACATCTTAAAAGTTATAACCTGTTAAATTTTTATAATAGTGGCTGCTGTCTTAAGTATCTCTTTAGAATTTTCTATCAGAAATAAATTTACTTTCTAATTTTCATCTGTATTTCACCCAGGGAAGCAAAAATACACATCCTTTCACTTACTAGTTTGGATTGGCAGAAATATGTAATCAACAGCAAAGCATACTTTACAGGCACCACTGGTTAATTTTCAAAATCGGTGAAAAACTAAAAATATTAAGACATACCAAGAATATGCATGCTTCAAGTTTCCAATGTAGTTTAAGCTTAATTTAATTCTATAATTAAAACTTCACAATTGACAATATTATGTTTGGTTGTAAAACTCCAGAAGTTTTTCTTTATTTACTTTAATGTAGGATTTGTTCTATTGTACATCTGGTTTCATAAAATTAGGTCATTCTAAATCTGATGAACTTTAGATTTTAGAACTCACCTGTCCAGAATTTACATACCTTAGGTTGTTATTTTATAACTGTACTAGAGGCCTGGTGCACAAATTCATGAAGGGGTGGAGTCCAGCCAGCCCACCCTGATTGGGGCTGATGGGCCAGGCCAGCTGGGGGGAGGGGCCGCAGGCAGTTGGCCAGCCAGCCCTGCCCCCTGGTCAAACTCCTGGTCAAGGGGACGATTTGCATATTAGCCTTTTATTATATAGGACTAGAGGCCCGGTGCACGAATTCATGCACCAGTGGGGTCCCTCGGCCTGTCCTGCAGGATCGGGCCGAAACTGGCTCTCCGACATCCCCCAAGGGGTCCTAGATTGTGAGAGGGCACAGGCCAGGCAGAAGGACCCCATCATTTCACGATAGGGGCTGGGGAAAGATGTGGGAGGTTGGCCAGCCGCGGAGAGATCGCGGGACCGCTCCAGGGCATGTCCGCACATCTCGCTTAGTCCTGATCTGCCCGACCCCAGCAGCAAGCTAACTTACCAGTCAGAGAGTCTGCCCCCTGGTGGTCACTGCACGCCATAGCTACTGGTTAACTGGTCTACTGTCTGCCCCTGGTGGTCAGTGCACATCATAGCAAGCAGTTGAGCAGCCTTAGCATATCATTAGCAGATTGTGCTTTGATTGGTTGAACAGATGACCATATGACCAGACACTTAGCATATTAGGCTGTTATTATATAGGATTAGTTTTCTATCACTGCTGTCACACATTATCGCAAATTTAGTGGCTTAAAAAAATATACATTTATCGTCTCACTATTTGTAGGTCAGAAGTCTGAGTGACTTAGGTATTGTCTCTGATCTGAGTCTGAAAAGGCCAAAATCAAGGCATGAGCCAGCCTGGGCTCTGATGTAGAGGCTATGGGTTAGAATTGCCTTCCAGGCTCATTCATTGTTTACAGAGTCCAGCTACATGCAGTTGAAAGACTATAATCCTCATTTCTTTGTAGGTTGTCAAGTGCAGACAGCCCTTAGCTCCTAGAGGTCTCTCTCTTATTGCATATGGGCTTTATATGCCAGTGATGGCACATAAAATTTTCTCACCTTTTGAATCTTTTTCTGCCATATATCATTTGTTCACAGGCAGAGAAAGTTTTCTGTTTGTTTGTTTTTAAGGGCTCATGTGATTTTTTTATCTCTAGACCAGTGATGGCAAACCTATGACACGTGTGTCAGAGATGACACGCGAACTCATTTTTTTGGTTGATTTTTCTTTGTTAAATGGCATTTAAATATATAAAATAAATATCAAAAATATAAATCTTTGTTTTACTATGGTTGTAAATATCAAAAAATTTCTATATGTGACACGGCACCAGAGTTAAGTTAGGGTTTTTCAAAATGCTGACACACCGAGCTCAAAAGGTTCGCCATCACTGATTTAAACACATAAAGAGCTATCAGAAGAAGCATGAATAAAAAACAAATATCTCAGTAAAATTCACTGAAATGAACAAACTACTTGTAAAGGAAATCTAAATGGAAAATATATGTACAAAAACGTTAGCTATCCTAGAAATCAAAGAAATGTACCTTAAAAGAAGCTTCAATTTTTCATCTATCAAATTGCTCATGAGAGTAGAAGGAAATAGAATTGGAGGCAGAAACAATTTTGGAGGCAAATGTTGTAATATACTTTATAAGACAAAGTCTCCAAATGTATTAACTCTAAGAATTTTTTGCCATAAAAATTTAAAATAAATCAGATTTCAACAAACCATATACATATATGGTTTGTTGCAATCTGATTTATTATAATGAACAATTGGAAACAGACTTCCTGTTGTCAAATTTTAAAATACTCCTTAAATAAGCATTGTGCATCATTAGAAAGACACAAGGCCAATAAAAGTGATACCGTATTAGAATTTCTAATGAGAGAATAACATATGCATCAAATATAAACTAGAAATAGAAGGTTAGATAAAGGCAGGTTAGTAATTTTGAGAAAGGGGGAAAAACAAGCACTTATATCCATTCTTTCTTCTTGCTATTTTGAGTGAAAGATGTGTGTCCTTTTCTATCACTGTCTAATAACTACGCTCATACTCTTTCACTTCCTAGGAATTGCTCTCATTTATTGTTTCCTCTCCAAGACCTGACACCCATTGCTGGAATCACTGCAATAGAATACATGCATACATAAAACAAACAAATTAATGAAGCCTATTCCTAGTAAGTAATTCATCATCTCTACATTTAGTTTAGGCAATTGAGAGTTTATTTTTACCCTCAAGGTTCCTAGTTCTTTTTATTCTGTTTATTTTTAACTCATTGTAGTTGATCCAAAATACTAATTTATTAAAAAAGTAGTTACTAAGATATATTAATTTTGAGGTCCAGATCCATGTTTGGGAGATATGAAAATGACTAGGAAATATGGCAATGTATCTGCACTAATATCTGGAGACAAAATAAATAATAAAAAACATCATATACTGACAAGTACAATGTAGAGAATTAAAATTGTTTTTTTGCAACAGGAAGTAAATTAAAGGCCACTCATTTCAGTAGTCAAATAAGGCCTGATTTTAATTAAAATCTCAGTTATTATAAAGTATAGAAATATGAAATTAGTGGAACGTGACTTTCAGTTAAGATTATTTCAGATTTTAAGAAGTTGGTTATCTAGCAGGGGACATACTACAGAACCAGGCATAGCTAGTACAAAGATCCCCTAAGTAAGGAATGACTTGAGGTGATAGACATGTAAAGAAGGACAGTCTGGCCCTGGCCAGTGTGGCTCATTTGGTTGGAGCATCGTCCCATACACAGAAGGGTGGCAGGATTGATTCCCAGTCAGGGCACATACCTAGATAGTGGATTTGATCCCTCTTCAGGGCAATCTTTGATGTTTTTTCTCTCTCACTGTACTGTCACTGTCACTCTCCCTCTCTCTAAAATCAATAAAAAGCACATCTTTGGGTAAGAAGAAAATATAAAAGAACAATCTGGGTGAAATACATTGGCTTGGAGGAGAGTAATAGAAGAGACTGTCAGAGATCAAGCTATGTAGGACTTTCTATGCCAGGATATTAGTAGCGGGAGTGGTATTTTACATAAGGAAATGTATACTATGATCATCTGATTCTTATTTTTAAGGAGTAGTCTGTTTTCCTTGTAAAAATGGATTGTGTTTTGGGCAAGTGTGGAGGCAAGAGTCTTGCTAGGAAGCTCTAGCAGGACGTAGTAGTTATAATAGTCATCTGAGAGGAGGAGATGTAGGGAATTGCATCAATACAGGCCATGTTTTGTATTGAAGGGAAAGGGAGTGGACAACCTTTTTGTGAGTGCGTGCCAAAACCAGCAAAATCTCTACTCAAAATTCTTCTGCGTGCCAACCCGAATTTTTTGAGAACATGTTATGCCTACTTGATATCTCTTAAGCTGTACGTATGTGAAGAACCTTGAAGAAATAATAAAATTCATTCGAGCGACAAAAACACAGTATATGATTATGAAAAATACATTTTTTAATGTATACATGTACACTGATAGTCCGATAGAAAACTTTATGACTCCATTTGATATTATCAGTGGGACTTTTGCTGCTGCATCACTGATGACAGAGATTTTACATCAGGTTTATATTTCATGACCTTCAGAGATATGCACGAGCTACTACTTTCATCCGTCAGGCTGCTCCTATTACCAGACTTAACAACATTCATCACTGAGAACAAAGATTCACAAGCGTATGTGGATGAAATCAAAACAGTGGTCGGGTCTAGGAAGTCAGGGAGAGTTAAGGCAGAGGCATAGAAATTGCTCTTCCCCTCTCTCGTCAATCCATGTCTATGGTCTTTAAGATAACTTGTTATGTAAAATTATTTATTTATCTAAGATGCACCTACAGTGATGCACCTATCTGAAAAATAAGTCGATATTAAGAAAAAAATTGTAAATGGAAGATTATAAGAGAGGGTTTCACGTGCCAGCAAAAGTTACTGCATGCCAGGGGTTGCCCACCCCTGCCCTAGATCCTAATTAGCACACAAAAATGAGTCTCTCTTTTGGTTTTATTTCTCTAAGTTTCCTTTAAGGATCTTCTGTTGCTGATCATCACTTCAGTGCTGGGTTTCTTTCCCCCAGAGTCTCTATATTCAGTCTGCAGTTGTCTTCTGAATATCAATGCTGACAACTTCTCATGTGTGTTCCCAGCATAGATAATTCCACCAATATCTCAGGATGCCTACTAAATATCAACATTTTGAAGTGATAGAGGCATCTCAATGTGTATAAACTCAAATTCTACTCTTCTGTGTCCAAATCATTCTCTTTCTCTTTAATTTATTATTTTAGAAATTTCTCCGCCATCCATGTGGGCTACAGTGAAACGAATAATTGATCTCAGATCCCCACTTTCCTGGATTAGTACTATGTATACACACACCCTTGCCATAATGGGTGCAGTTACTTTACCACTCCTTGACTTGCCATTTTCCAGATGACTTGCTTTGGCCAATGCAATGGTGACATATATGACAAAATTACAGGCTTAAAAGGCCATTGGCTGACTCCCTTATGACTTCTGTGTTTCATATCAACAATATGCTTCAGGTTGATGTTTTCCCAAGTAGATTGAGAGACATATGGAACAGACTTGGACCCAACCTGTGGTTTAGAGTTAATCCCAGTTATGCTCAGGCTACGGCAACAGATGTGGGACTAAGAAATAATCGTGTATTGCTGTGCACCAGTGACATTTAGTGGTTGTTATGTTGCCGAGGACAACTCATGTAAGTCCCAAATGAGAGACTGGCTGCCATCCCTGACTCTTCTTCATCTGTTGACAGGCACATGGAATAACATCTAGACCTTACTGCTTTGTTTTCTCAATGACTCTTATAACTCTCACTACCTTCCTGTGATCTCAGATCCCTTATCATCTCTTGATTGAGCTACTCTATATTTTAGTATTGATTTCTGTGGCTTTATTACATTCCTATTTCAGTTCATTTTCTGCCTGAGCACTAGAATGATCTTTTTTAAGAGGCAGACTGGTTCTGTCATTCTAGTGTTTACTGGTACAATCCTTCAAGGACCACCCATAGCAAACCATAAGTATAAAATCCTAATTATGTAGCACACACTGATCCTCCTATTCTGGCCTTCCTCTAATTCACCATGTTAATTTCTTAGACTTATCTCCATCCTTACTTTAACTCCAGAAAAGTAATGCTCATTTCTATTTTAAAGCTATTCTACGTGAACCTCAGATCTTTATAGATTCTTACCCCAAAGGCATTTCTCTGGCATATATAGTATACATTCACTAATTCATCATTGATCAACTAGTATGTATTTAAAATATGTTTTCATTGATTTTAGAGAGAGAGGAAGGGAGAGGGATATATAAACATCAATGATGAGAGAGAATCATAGATTGACTGCCTCCTGCACACCGCCTACTTGGAACCCACAACACGCATGTGCCTTGATGGGGAATCAAACCAGTGACCTCTTGGTTCATGGAACAATGCTCCAACCACTTAGCAACACAGGGCAACTAGTATATCTTTAAAGTCTCTTATTCCTGCTTATAATTGTTTGTTGTATACGTATGTTTATTTATGTTTATGTGTGAGTATATTAGGTCTGTGTTCCCCCTCCCACCCGTATTTTCAAATTGTTTGAAAGTAGAAATTGTGTTTCTACATCAGGCTTCATACACACAGGTTACTTCAATTAGCCATTAACAGAGAACCTTAGATATGTTGAATAGTTAAAATGATGTAAATATCTCATTCAATAGGAGAATGAACTGAAGGTTTTAGTGGTAAATCAAGTGACTTTATAGGGTATTTGTTAAAAGCTTGAACTGGAACTTTGGATTCCTGTCTTTCAGTTTAATTCTCATTCACCTGTAGTTCACAGTCTTCTCTATTAATTAGCTTGAGAAATGCCTGCTGTGCTTTGTGAAATAGCCCAGAACTATAAAATTGTCTGAGTTTGAGACTGTGATCATTTCCTTTGATGTTACTGCAAGAAAATCTCCTTACTACATCTCATGATAAAAGATGCATGTAAGAATACTTAAATAGCAGTGTCTCTTGGTGATTAAATGGTACTACAAAAAGAATTAATACTTTAAACGTTTTAGAGTAGCTTCATTCTTTTTACAATATATTTGAAATTACTGTTCTGACTCAATGGTAAGCATAATGGTGATGATGGTGATATTATCACTACCATATTCTATTCTTTAGAGCTTTATGCACTTACCAGTACCTTATTGACCATTATTACATTGATCTTCACCACACTCTGAAAGACAATGACAAATTGTAACTTCACTTCCTTTTTTCCTGTAATTTAGTTTGCTTCTACAAAATTCTATTAATGGGCAACTATGACATATTTGAGTGAGTGCTGGGTTATAAAGATGGATTAGGCATTATCCAAGATTTTAAGAAGTTGGTTATATAGCAGAGGAGAGAGTATGGAATATTTCTTTAAACTAAGCTCATAATATTTCTTTTAAAAATACCTTTGGGATTTTGATGGGGATTGCATTAAGTCTGTAAATTGCTTTGGGTAATATGGCCATTTTAACTATGTTGATCCTTCCAATCCATGAACACAGAATTGTATGGAACCACAAAATACCCAGAATAGCCAAAGCAATACTGAGAAAGAAATAATGAAGCCAAAGGCATCATATACCCTGACTTTAAATTATCTTACAAAGCAATAATAATCAAAACAACATGATATGGCAAAAGAGCAGATACATAGACCAATGGAACAGAATTGAGAGCCCAGAAATAAAACCACATGTATATCAGCAAATAGTTTTTGATAAAGGAGCCAAAACATACAATGGAGAAAAGAATGCCTCTTCAATAAATGGTGCTGGGAAAATTGAAAAGCCACATGCAAAAGAATGAAACTAGACTACTGTTTGTCCCCTTGTACAAAAAATTAACTCAAAATGGATCAAAGACCTAAATATAAGACCTGAAACAATAAATTACATAGAAGAAAACATAGGTACTAAACTATGTACCTTGGTCTTAGGAAAGAATTTATGAATTTGACCCAAAGGCAAGGGATGTAAAGACAAAAATAAATGAATGGAACTGTATCAAATTAAAAGGCTTCTACACAACAGAAGAACCCACCAACAAAACACAAAGACAACCAAATGAATGAGAGAAGATATTTGCAAACTACAGCTCCAATAGGGGGTTAATATCCAGAATATATAAAGAACTCTTATACCTCAACACCAAACAAACAAACAATTTGATTTAAAAAAGTACAGAGGATCTGAACAGACATTTCTCCCAAGAAGACATACAAATGGCCAATAGGTATATGAAAAGATGCTCGACTTTACTAGCTGTTAGGGAAATGAAATTTAAAACTATAATGAGATAGCATCTCACACTTGTTAGAATGGCTATTACCAACAAAACAAGTAATAACAAGTGTTGGAAAGGTTGTGAAGAAAAAGGAACCTTTATTCACTGCTGGTGGGAATTTAAAGTGAAATAAGTCAGATAAAAAAGTCAAGAACCAGGAAACCAATATGGCGGCATAGGTTAACGCTGGAGATTGCTGCCTCGAACAACCACTTCAGAGATATAACTAAAGGACAGAACAGACATCATCCAGAACCACAGGAAGGCTGGCTGAGTGGAAATTCTACAACTAGGAGGAAAGAGAATATCATACCCAGACTCAGAGGAGGCGCAGTGCTGAAGTGAAATACTAAGGTGCGGAGTGCATGCGGAGCGGGCTGGCGGCGGAGGGCGAGGTTGTTGTTTTCAATCGGGAGGGAGTTTCAGACTCTGAGCTCCAGATTCAGGCGAGTCCCTGGGGACCCCAGACTCAAACGGGAGAAGCGGGACTGTCTGGCTTCGGTCGGAACTCGAAGGAAGCTTTCTCTCCGAGGTTTGCAGAGGTTGCTGGGACTCTGTGAGGCAGAGCCCCTAGGGACGGAACTGAGAGTAGCCATAACTGCTCGCTCCGCCTGCCCTGCAGATCCCCGGGGACCCGCCCTGCCCAAGCCCTGCGCAGAGCCATTTGCTGGATAGCCTCAGGCAAACACTAGATTAGCACCGCCCTAGAGATCCAGCACAGAAGCTCTCCCACTGCAGACACAGCTGACTCTCATAGCCAGTTAGCCTGGAGGTCAAATCACCCCTGGTATTACCGACAACAATCAAGGCTTAACTACAAGACTGCGCACAAAGACCACTAGGGGGTGCACTAAGAAAAGATAAAAAAAATGCGGAGACAAAGAAACAGGACGCAGATGTCAGAAATGGAAGATATAGAGCTCAAAACCACACTTTTAAGGTCTCTCAAGAACTGTCTAGAAGCTGCCAATAAACTTAGTAAGGCCCTCAAAAAGACTGGTGAGACCGACGATAAATGTAGTGAGATCCTCAAGAAATCTAATGAGACCCTCAATGTTTTTAAAGAACCAACTAGAAATTAAGCATACACTGACTGAAATAAAGAATATTATACAGACACCCAACAGCAGACCAGAGGAGCGCAAGAATCAAGTCAAATATTCAAAATGCGAAGAAGCAAAAAACACCCAACTGGAAAAGCAAAATGAAAAAAGAATCCCAAAATATGAAGATAGTGTAAGGAGCCTCTGGGACAGCTTCAAGCGTACCAACATCAGAATTATAGGGGTGCCAGAAGATGAGAGAGAGCAAGATATTGAAAACCTATTTGAAGAAATAATGACAGAAAACTTCCCCCACCTGGAGAAAGAAATAGACTTACAGGTCCAGGAAGCGCAGAGAACCCCAAACAAAAGGAATCCAAAGAGGACCACACCAAGACACATCATAATTAAAATGCCAAGAGCAAAAGACAAAGAGAGAATCTTAAGAGCAGCAAGAGAAAGAAACCCAGTTACCTACAAGGGAATACCCATACGACTGTCAGCTGACTTCTCAACAGAAACTTTGCAGGCCAGAAGGGAATGGCAAGAAATATTCAAAGTGATGAATACCAAGAACCTACAACCAAGATTACTTTATCCAGCAAAGCTATCATTCAGAACGGAAGGTCAGATAAAGAGCTTCACAGATAAGGAAAAGCTAAAGGAGTTCATCACCACCAAACCAGTATTATATGAAATGCTGAAAGGTATCCTTTAAGAAGAGGAAGAAGAAGAAAAAGGTAAAGATACAAATTATGAACAACAAATATGCATCTATCAACAAGTGAATCTAATAATCAAGTGAATAAATAATCTGGTGATCATAATAGAATCAGGGACATAGAAAGGGAATGGACTGACTATTCTTGTGGGGGGAAAGGGGTGTGGGAGATGCGGCAAGAGACTGGACAAAAATCATGCACCTATGGAAGAGGACAGTGGGTGGGGAGTGAGGGCGGAGGGTGGGGCGGGAACTGGGAGGAGGGGAGTTATGGGGGGGAAAAAGAGGAACAAATGTAATAATCTGAACAATAAAGATTTAATTAAAAAAATAAAATCCTCACCATTTTCCAACTAGAAAAAAAAAGTCAAGAACCATATGATTTTATTCATATGTAGGATATAAAACTGAAAGCAGCAAATTAACAAACAAGAAAAACAAACAAATAAAAACTTATAGACACAGACTACAGAATGGAGATTATGAGAGGAAAGGTGGGTGGGTGTATAGTAGAGTATAAAGGGAGTTAAATATATGGTGATGGAAGAGTTGACTTTTGGTAGGGACCATAAAATGCAATATATAGATGGTGTATCATTGAGTTGTACACTTAAAATCTATAAAGTTTTATTAACCAATGTCACCCCCATAAATTTAATTTTAATAAAGCTCATAATACAATGAGAGATTATTTCAAATTGAAGTGATCAAGGATAGCTTAATGGAAAAGGAAGCTTTGGAACTGGACTATGAAAATCTAAATGTGGCCTAAATGTGGCATGAGGACAGAAGGGCCTAGATTATGAAATTATCTTGTCCCTAACACATCTTCTGTTGCTGCTTTGCCCAGAGTAGTTTCATAAGTACAATTTATATTTAAATAGTATCAAATATTTCAGATTTGTCATTTTGTCTTATAAAAAAGCTGCTGTGGCCTGGCTGGTGTGGCTCAACAGTTGAGAATCAACCCAGCAACCAGTAGGTCGCCGGTTCAATTCCCAGTCAGGGCACATGCCCAGGTTGCAGGCTTGATCCCCAGTGGGGGCTTTGCAGAAGGCAGCCAATCGATGACTTTCTCTCTCATCGATGTTTCTATCTCTTTCTCCCTTTCCCTTCTTCTCTCTCTAAAAATCAATAAAAATATTATTTTTTTTTAAAAAGCTATTGTGTTGTTTTTCTCCTTGGAAAGATTATTTCACAATACTAATCATCGTTTCTTTCAAATACACCCTCAGAAATAATCTAGAATCAAATAATTTATAAGATTTGCCAGTTCAGCATAAAACAGAAGTATATCATCCTGTTTACTTCCTTTCTGAAGTACAGTGTTGAGGTGCAGAAAGCCTTTAGATCAATATTTCTGCCCCTGTCCGTACCTAACTAGATCTGAAGGTATAATAAGTCGTTATTCACTGTCTTTATATTTGCACTCAACAGTGGCTTTAGTGCATGTGTATGGTGCAGAGGAGTGGGAGTATCTGTTATTTAGTTTGGTTTATTGAGTTGTTTTTCCATATGGCCTTTCCATTAGGTGTTCTAAAGTTTAAATAGCAAATATATTCAATATGGAAGCCTATGCAGGGTTGTGATTTATTTGCAGCAATTTTTATCCTTTATTCATCAATTACTTTTTGATGACCTGCTATTCCCGGAATGTAGTACTGGTGAGTCAGAGAGAAATCTAGTTCCCCTATGGAAATGGCTTAGTTTCATGTCAAATATCCAGAAAAGAGTGAACAGTCTGCTTGTTATTTTTCTCAAGGAGGCAATAGCATGGTAAAAACTGTGGCATGTCAGCTGCAAATTTTTATTTAGAAAATGCAATTCTTAACCAGGCTAACCTCATCTTGGCATTATCAGAAGAATGATTATTTTAGACTGTGCTGTTTAAGGAAATGTTTCCTCTGGGTCTGTTTATTGAACTTCATTGACTTTCTGCCTTGCCAGGTCATTTGGAATCTAACTATCCAGACGATAATTCTCTTTATATATACATTAAGTGTGGATTTTCAACATTCTTTAAAACACTTATTTAATAAATGTTCTGAAATTTCATTTGAAAAACAAATCAGATGATATGAATTGGCTATGATTGGGTCCATGTTCTGAAATAATGATCTGAGATGGAAAACCAGTATTTTTAATTAGCTAGTTAGAGAGCTAATTTTGCAGTATGTTATTTTAATGAAAACCTACAGCCTACTGATGATGAAAAAAAAACACAACAACTTTAGAGTTAGGTAAATTGGGTTCAACTCTTGGCTCTGCTACTTATTATCCATAGCAGTGGTTGGCAAACTGCGGCTTGCGAGCCACATGCAGCTCTTTGGCCCCTTGAGTGTGGCTCTTCCACAAAATACCGACTTCTGTGCATGGGCCACAAAGTTTCAGTCGCAGTGTACATGCACGCCTGTATGTGGTATTTTGTGGAAGAGCCACAATCAAGGGGCCACAGAGCCACATGTGGCTCGCCAGCTGCAGTTTTTCGACCACTGATCTAGGGTATTTAAACCATTTAAGTTTCCAGAAGTTTCCCATATACCCTCTGCCTCCACAATGGCATAGCCACCTTCATTACCAATATCCTTCCCCAGAGGGATACATTTGTTATAATTTATAAATCTTCACTGCCATATCATAATCACCCAGAGTCTATAGTTTACATTTTGGTTCACTCTTGGTGTAGTACTTTCTATGGGTTTGGACAGACTTATAATGATATATATCTATCATTATGATGCCATACAGAATGTTTTCACTACCCTAAAAATCCTCTATACTTTGCCTATTAATTTTTCCTTCCCTGACTCAACACTGGCAAGCACAGATCTTTTTATGGTCTTGATAGTTTTGCCTTTTTGAAGATGTCATTTAGTTGGAATCATACAGCATATAGCCTTACCCTCAGACTGCCTTTTTTCACTTAATTATATGCATTTAAGTTTCCTCCATGTCTGTTCATGACTTGGTAGCTTTTTTATTTTTAGTGCTGAATTACCATTGTCTGGGCATACCACAGTTTACTTATCCACTAACCTACTGAAGGACATCTTGATTGCTTCCAACTTTTGCCAATTATAGATAAAGCTGCTCTACACATGCATGTGTGGATATTTGTGTGGTAATTGCTAGGTTGGTAGGGATAGTTCAGTTTTATAAGAAACTGCCAAACTGTCTTCCAAAGTCCTTTAATTTTTAATAGGTGACTTTATGGCATCATTTGATTTTTTGAAATAATCCTGAAGTTAATTTGCAGTTGTGAAGAATATGATATCTTTTCTCCTTATTCCATATATTTTTTCTCACTATAATGCTAAGAGGATTCACTTCCACCACCCACTCAAATTGAAAAGCCAGTGGTTTGTATTTCATAAATAAAGCATTACTCCTTTTAACTTCTCCTACATTATCATCTGCTTTCCTGCTTTTCCCTTTAGTTCTTGCCTAATGAATTTATTAGACTCACAAATCTGTGGACCAGCTTCTAAAATTGTCATCTTAAATTAGAAATATGTTTTATAACAGTCTATCCAAGTATTTAAAAAATGCAATAACATGAGAATTTGAAGAAAAGAAAATTTGACAATGACTGACAATAATTGAATTTGTTCTTGACAATGCTGGAAATTCAAATTTTTGTTTTTATTATCACTTTTACTTACTTGCATTCCTGGAGGTGGAGAGTAATTTTTGGAAGTAATTATAATTTTATACATTTTGCCCTTGTATTTTGTCAGTTTATCATAAATCAAAGTCTATTTAATGACAGGTTTTTTTCCACACTTTTGTGCTTTTGATGGTGATTTCCCTGTTTAAAGTGACTTCCCAATATAGTGCTGAAATGCCATCCGGTGTTCCTACTTCACGGAAGCTCTGATGTGTCTCCTGAAGGAAATATATGCGTTTGATAAACTTCATTCAAGCATGAATGACTTATAATACTATTGACATGAGTTTGTAAAGGAATCAATTATATAACATATAAATATATATCAAATATATATATAATGTAAAATAATGTCTTTAATTATAAACAACTGTAAAAGAAGGTGATGTATTGATCAGTTGAGGAAAATATGACCAGACATTTTCTACAACTTCCCCTATATTTCTACTGGGAACAGTAATTTACTGTTCACTAATTCAGGGTTTGTGATGATTTGAGAAAACATGGCTATTGCAAATAATGAGAATTGACTGTATGTAACTTATTTAGTTTTAAATATATTTATATAACTAAATGCACTCCATATATAACTGTTTAAATATATAAACACATATGTCAGTGTAATTTTCAAAATCTCCCTAGGTTTGCTACCAATATTTGAGGACCATGGTTTATTAGAATATGGAGTTTAAGGAAAGAAGACTAAGTAGTTTAAATTCAGTTGGATAATAAATGTTGCCTAGAATTGTTTTTTTATTTTCTTCCAAAATAGCAATTCTGGTAATGGAATCAATTTATTATTTTAATAATAAAATTTTTATGGCATTTAAACAGCCTTCATACCCACACTTTCCTTTATATACCTGGGGCTTTCTTATTTCTACTCATTGCTATATCTTTTCCAACTCATTTCCCATCATTTTGCCTCAGCTGGATTTTGTTTGCTAATAGTATCTGCTCACATTATATCTTAAGCTAGGAAGTGATGATATCAGCAAGGAAAATGGAGAGTAGCCATGCCACAGCATGCCACATCTAGAGCTTATTGGCTTCTTAGAAAAGAGTTAGCAATGCAGTATGCCTTGCTCAGAGACTCAGGAAGCTCAACTCTTCAGTACACCTGTACCTCACACAGCAGGACCAAATTTTTATTTACCATATTTTAGAGGTTGCCTTCTGTCTCATTTATTTTTATTATTTTCTATTTCCCACAGAATGGAGAACAGATAGGTAGATATTCATTCAGTTATTCATTCAATAGTTATGGACTGCCAACTGTTTGTCAGGGCGCTGTGTGAGAGAATGGAACACATGGCAATATTTCTGCTTAAGGAGCTTTCAATTTTGAGTAGGAAAAAGAATAAAAGAAGTTAAGAAATTAGATAATTGCATCTAATTATGCCCAGTTTGTAAAAAGCCTTGGATATCAGGCAAATGAGTGTTGTTTTTATTCCTATATCTCTGGAAGCTTTTAAGAGAGGAGGTGACATGATCAGAGTTGTGCATTAAGGCATTTTTAAATTGGTATTGAAAGGAGAGTTGGAGGAAGCAAGAGACTCGGGAGACCTCCAAGTGGCTATTGCAAGTTTCAAGAGGACTGAACATCACAGGTGAAATGAGAATGAAAAGAACGGACAGAAGCAGTGACGTTGGAGGTAGAAGTAAAATACTTAGTATCTGCTTTGACACTGGGGGGTAGGGAAGGCTGGGAGAAGGTCAAGGGGGGAAAAAAGGAGGCAAATGTACTACTCGTTGTAATATTTTAAGCAATAAAAAAAGAAGGATGAGTGACTTCTTCAATATGGTGCATGAAGTATTAAAGTTTGGCAGGGAAATAATGGGAGAGTTGAATGCTTTAACTTTTTTTCTTTTAGATGTATTTATTTTTATTGAATTTTGGGGGTGACATCGGTTAATAAATTTATATAGTTTTGAGGTATACAGTTCTATGATACATCAGATGTATATTGTATTGTGTGTTTACCACTCCAGGTCAAGTCTCCTTCTACCACCATTTATTCCCTCATTATCCTCTTCTACTTTCCCCCTATCCCCCTTCCCTCTGACAATCACCATACTGCTGTCCGTGTCCATGAGTCTTTCTTTTTTAAAGTTCTGAGGTTAAGAAGATCGTAATTCTGTTCTCCAAAGAAATTATGAAGTTTTCTCTTTGTATCTATTTTCATGAAGAGAGTTTGTATAATTTCCCTCTAAATGTTAGATAGACTTCATCAGAAATGCAAGGCTAATTCAACATTCAAAAATTAAAAAATTAATGTAATCCATTGCATCAGCAGGCAAAAAAGAAAAGTTCTATGATCATATAAATATTTTTAAAATAGACAAAATCCAACATATATTCATGACTAAAAACTCTCAGCAAACTGGAAATATAGAGGAATGTCTTCAACTTGATAAAGAACATTTTATTTACAAAGACAAAATAAAATACTTCAGTGCTGTAACCCTAAGATTGGGAACAAGACAAGGATGTCTCCTCTCAACACTTCTATTCAACGTCATACTGGATGTTCTAACTAAATGCAATAAGAAAGTCAGAAAATAAAAGATGTACAGCTTTTGTTAGAAAAAAGTAGAACTGTGAGTCCACAGATGACATGATTGTCTATGTAGAAAGTAGAAGGAATTAAACACACACACACACACACCCACACACACACACACACACACACACACACACACACACACCAAAACAAAACACTCCTGGAACTAATAAGTGACTACATCAGGGTTATAGAATAAAACGTTAATGTACAAAAGACAAAAAGACAATTGCTTTCCTATGTACCAGCAATAAACACTTAGAATTCGAAATTAAAGACACAATACTGTTTTCATTAGCACCAAAAATTAAATGTTTTGATATTATTCTTACAAAATATGTACAAGATCTATTTGTGAAAAACTGTAAAGCTCTGATGAAAGAAATCAAAGATCTAGATAAATGGGGAAACACTTTATTTCATAGTTATGAAGACAAAATTAAGAGGCCCATTCTTTCCAGCTTGGTGTGCTGATTAAATGCTATTTCAATCAAAATTATAGCAAGTTATTTTGTAAATACTGACAACTGATTCTAAGAATAATGTAGAAAACCAAAAGTCAAAGGACTGATACTGTGTTTTCAAGACTTAACAGTAAAATTACTTAGTCAGGAAAGCATGGTATTTATGAAAGAATAAACACATGGGTTAATGGGAATATTTCTCTAGTTATTAGAGAGAAAACCAAAAAATATAGCCAATTGATTTTTTACAAAGGAGCAATAGCAATTCAATGGAGAAAGGATAGTCTTTTAAACAAAGGATGCTGGATCAACTGGACATCCAGCATTCACATGCAAAACAACAATCTAAACACATATTTCACATATTTGACATGAAATAACTGAAATTATCATACACCTAGATGTCAATGCAAAAGTACAAGATTAATATAAGGTAACATAGCATTAAATCTAGGTGACCTTGAATATGATGTTGAGTTTTTAGATATGACATCATTAGTATAATTCATGAAAAAATATCATAAGTTGGACTTCATAAAAATTAAGTATGTTTGCTCTGTGAAACACACTTAAGAGAATACAAAGACATATTGGTAGAAAATAATAACCAAAAAATTCTGATAAAGGACTTGTACTTAAAATATACAAAGAACACTTAAAACTCTTAAAACTCAAGAAAACAAGATAATTTTTAAAATGGGGTATAAGATCTAAACAGACACCTCACCAAGAAAATGAACAGGTGGCAGATAATATTGGGAAAGTTGCTTATTAGGGAATTGCAAAGCAAAACAATGGAATACCACTGTTCTATTCAAATGACTTAAACCCAAAACCTGATCAAATGATAATGAAGATCGAGAGCAACAAGAACTCTCATTTACTGCTGGAAAGAATAAAAAATCATATAGCCACTTTGGAAGACAATTTGGAAGTTTCTTACAAAGCTTAACATACCCTTATCATAGGCTCTAGCACTCCCAGGTATTTATGCAAGTGCGTTTAAAAGTTATGTCCACACAAAAACTTGCCCATAAATGTTTATAGCAAGGGGAGGCACTGTGAGAGATTGGCTGGTGCAGGAGGTTGGCTGTGGGAGCGACTAACCACCAGGGGGCAACTCCTGCATTGAGTGTCTGCCCCCTGGTGTTCAGTGTGCATCATAGCTACCGGCTGGTCGTCTGGTCATCTGGTTGTCCGGTCATAATGGTTGCTTAGGCTTTTATAAATACATATTGGCCAAACTGGAAGAAACCAACATGTCTTTCATTAGGTGAGTGGATAAGCTAACCGTAGCTTAACACGTAGCTTATCCACACATAGGAATATTATTCAGAAACTAGAGGCTTGGTGCACAAAAATTTGTGCACTTGGGTGTAGGAGGTCCCTCAGCCAGGCCTGTGCCCTCTCCAAGTCTGGGACCCCTCAGGGGTGACCACTTGCTGGCTTAGGCCTGCTCCCTGAGGGATTGGGCCTAAGATGGCAATCAGACATCCCTCTGGCAGCCCAGCAGCCCTCGGGGGATGTCCACTTGCTAGCGGGCAGCAGACCTAAGCTGCAGTCAGACATCCTTAGTGCTGCTGAGGAGGCAGGAGAGGCTTGCACCACCACGCTGTGCTGGCAGCCGTCAGCCTTGCTTGTGGCTGAGCAGAGCTCCTCCCATGTGAGAGCACCCTGACCACCAGAGGGCAGCTCCTGCATTAAGCATCTGCCCCCTGGTGGTCAGTGTGTGTCATAGTGACCAGTCATTCCCAGTCTTTCTGCTGTTAAGGTCAGTTTGCATATTGCCCTTTTACTATATAGGATAGAGGCCTGGTGCATGGGAGGGGGCCAGCTGGTTTGCTCTGAAGGGTGTCCCGGATCAGGGTGGGGGTCCCGCTTGGGTGCCTGGTCAACCTGGGTGAGGGGCTGATGGCTGTTTTCAGCTGGTCACACCCCCTTCAGGGTGGGGTTCCCCACTGGGGTGCCTGGTCAGTCTGGGTGAGGGGCTGAGGGCCATTTTCAGGCTGGCTGGTGACTGAAGCTCCCAGCCTCTTTTTTTATTCTTTTTTAAAATATTATTCTGGGATTTATTTACCTTCTATAGCTGTCACTGGAGCTGAGAGCTGGCTCCAGCTCTGAGGCCGTGGCTGGCTGAAAGCAGGTATCTGGGGTTTGTTTAGCTTCTATAACTGCAACATTGTTGCATCCAGAGCTCAGAGCTGGGCCGCAGCAGGCGGGGAACCTTGGCTTCCTCCATCACTGGAGCAAGCAAGCCTCATGTTCGCTTCAGCTGCGTGGCTGCTGGCCGCCATCTTTGTTGGCAGTTAATTTGCATATCCTGCTGATTTGCCAATGGGAAGCGTAGTAGAGGTATGGTTAATTACCATGTTTATCTATTATTAGATAGGATTTTAAGAAAGTTATCAAGACATGGAAGAATTTTAAATATAAATTGCGAAATAAAAGAAGGCAGTATGAATGGACTACATACTATATGATTCCAACTTTATGTCTTTCTGGAGAAGGCAAAATGATAGAGACAGTAAAGAAAAATCAGTGGTGGAGGAGGGAGAATAGCCTGAACAAGGAGGATTTGAGGGCAGTGAAGCTATTCTGTATGATACTGTAATGGTGGATACATAATCCTATCTAATAAAAGAGAAATATGGTAATTAGTGTCACTCCGCTACCCTTCCCATTGGCTAATCAGGGCGATATGCAAATTAACTGCCAGCCAAGATGGCGGTTAACCGCCAACAAAGATGGCACCTAATTTGCATACTGCAGGCAGGATGGGACAGCGCCATTCTGCCTGCCCTGCCGCCATCTGGGCCTGATATCTGTGACCTGGATGGTGGGCGACCCCTGTGCGACCCGACCCAGGGCTGGCTGGCGTGACCCTGGCGGTCCACCAGCTGTCACGCCCCCAACCGGCCCTCCCGCCGGTCACGCCCCCAACCGGCCCATCAGCCATCAGTCACGCCTCCCGACAGGAGATCCGGACTGGCGGGGCGACCGCCAGCAGTCGCCCCGCCAGTCCGGATCTCCCGCAGCAGTCCCCCCTCCAGCCTGGATCTCTCGCAGCAGTCGCCCCTCCAGCCCAGATCTTCTGTGGGAGATCCGGCCCTGCTGGGGCAACCGCTGTCTGTCAGTCACCAGTCACGCCCCCAACCAGCCCTTAATGTGGTATACAGGGAGATATTAGAATAAGTTTAATCACTTTATCAGTCATTATTTGCATCAGTGTTGTTTTTACATCATGAGTTTTTTGTTATATCATTTTATTATTGTTTATTTATTAATAAAATTATGTATTATTTTCATATACATTGTACTCATTTCCTTTTATCTCTCACACTTTTATTATAGAGAAAGGGAAAATAGCAACATTAAAATATTTCCTCTAATTAATTCCCTTTCAATGTGCACGAATTTCGTGCACTGGGCCACTAGTATTATATATTTGTTAAAATCTATAGTAATCCAACACAAAGAGAATCCTAATGTAAACTGTGGACTTTAGTTAAAAAAAAACAAAAACGCATCCATATTAGTGTTGTGTCAGTATTGGTTCATTAGTTACAACAAATACACTGCAGTAATGCAAGATTGTAATAATAGAGAAACTGTGAGAGGTGAACTGTGGCATATGGAAACTTTCAGTACCATCTTCTCAATTTTCTGTAAATCTAAGACTGCTCTAAGAAAATAAAATCTATTAAAATGTTAAAAATGGACATTAGGTATCTAATAAAAATAATCCTGTTCCATCTTACCATCTGGGGTTAAATAATGAAATCTAGTCTTGAAAATGATCCATCACCAGGCACTATATAGAAATACTGAAATAACTTATGAATATGTATAAAAGAACTCATTGGGATAAGGTTTGACTGTAGTGGCCTTTGAATTGCTAGAAAGTATGTTAAGTAGTACCAAGGAGGAGAGAGATCTGTGATTGCAGGAGGGAAAATTGTGTATTGATTGAGTCATGAATATGGTAATTACTGTGGTGTGGGACAATGAGGAAGGAGGCAGCAGCACATGATACAGGTAAAATGTTTGAAAACTAATTTAGGTCAAGATTATGGATAACTTTCAATGTCAGAGGAGCTGTTTACCCAATCATGTGGGCACATCAATTACATGAACAAAGTAGTATTTAGGGATTAAGTAACATCTATGGGAATGCTTTTAATCCAATGTCTGGCATATTGTAGGGACTTTATAAATAATAAATTTCCTTTGCTTTCAGGTAATTATTATGATGGTTTGAGTCACTCTCAATCAATATTAGCATTTTATCTCTAAGTTTGTTAGTCAATACCTCATAAACATCAACTATTGGGGGTCAAAATATATTTAGTACCCTCAATTCATATTATTTAATAACATATTTTTAATTTATGATGCTGATCAATGTATATAACATATTCTTATTTGAATTATAAGCTTCTAAAGGGTAGACTGTTATAGTTTTATCACTTAAGATAAAACTGCTTATATACTTAATGATTTTTAATTAAATACCAATTAAGTATTAAAGGAATTATTGAAGTACATTGATATTAGAACCCAAATTTATGAATGAAAATGCTCTGTAATTTGATTGCCCTATGCTGCCTTTCACTTTTTATTTAATTTAATTTATTTATTTCACATATTTTTATTGATTTCAGAGAGGAAGGGAGAGAGAGAGAGAAACATCAATGATGAGAGAGACCCATTGATTAGATGTCTCCCGCATGCCCCCCACTGGGGATTGAGCCCACAACCCGGGCATGTATCCTTGACCAGAATTGAACCTGGGACCCGTCAGTCCACAGGTTCTATCCACTGAGCAAAACTGGCTAGAGCTGCCTTTCACTTTTTAAAAAACCAAGTTATTTTATTTTTCCAAGAGAGTGAGGGTGTGATTGATTAATCTTTGGAAGTGCCATTAGTTGAAAAAAAATATTTAGCAGACATGTGTAGAGGATTTTCATATACAAATTAAAATGTACTCATTAGGTCCTTTTAAAAATACAATTTAATTCCCATAGAACCTTTTGACATTATTTGAACATTTAATAAATATCAATAGAGAATGATCAAAAAAACTAGTCCAATGTCGTTGTAATGATTTACAATGCCTGCCAGCCCCAGAGATGAGGAAGTGAGGAGGCCTCATATAATGAGGCAAGAGCCCTATGATGGTAGCACAGTTGCATGATCAGGGAAATGTAATTAGTGAAAGAACAAAGCTTCTTTGGGTATCTGATTGCTAATTAACCTATTCACAGTTAAATCAAGATGAAGCAAAACATATGGGAAAAGAGGCTTTTTTGTATTCAAGGGGACTCTTCAGACTGCCATTTCTAGTTTTCATTTCTGTAACACTGCATTGTTTAGCTTAAAATCTGAACTGACTACTTTCAATGTATAAAATTCAATATTAAAACTTTTAACTTTTAAAATTTTTCAAGATTTGTCGAACTTAATTCCAGAATGATATTTGCTTTTTGGTACATTAAAGGCTTTTTTGCTTAAAAAACAACAACATACGGTCAGAATGCACTACTCATCATCATCCACATCCTTCACTGTTGTTCTGAGATTTAATTAATTACTTAATTTTATTCATTAGAGATTTAAAATCCAACTAAAATAAATCACTTAAAATAATCGCAGTCCAGTGGTCGGCAAACTCATTAGTCAACAGAGCCAAATATCAACAATGATTGAAATTTCTTTTGAGAGCCAAATTTTTTAAACTTAAACTATATAGGTAGGTACATTGTCATTAACTTAATTAGGGTACTCCTGAGGCTTAGCAAGAGCCATAATCAAGGGGCTAAAGAGCCGCATGTGGCTCGTGAGCCGCAGTTTGCCGACCACGGCCCTAGTCAATAATCTACACTAATAAAAGAGAAAAATGGTAATTGGCGTACGACGCTACCCTTTTCATTGGCTAATCAGGGCTATATGCAAATTAACTGCCAACTAAGATTGGCAGTTAACTGCCAACAAGATGGCGGTTAATTTGCATATGTAGACACAATACAGGTAGGCAAAAGGGAAAGCAGGAAGAAGCCCCCTGCCACTGACAGTGATCGGAAACCCAGGGGGGAGCTAAGAGCTGGGGGGCAGGGCAAAGGCGGCCCTGGGGCCGCCTTTGCCCTGCTCCCCCAGCCATGATCGGAGAATCAGGCGCCTTTGCCGCCCTGGCCAGTGATAGCAGGAAGTAGGGGTGGAGCCAGCGATGGGAGCTGGGCACGGTCAAAGCTGGCAGTCCCAGGAGCTAAGGGGCCCTTGCCTGGGCCAAAAGCGAAGCCCACAATCGCGGGGCCGCTGCAGCTGCGGGTCCCCGCTGCCCGGGCCAGACGCCTAGGCAGGGGCGTTAGGCCTGGGCAGGGGTGGAGCCTGCAACCGCGGGGAGCTGGGGGTCCCCTGTCCAGGCCTGACACCTCTGCCGGAGGCCTCAGGCCTGGTCAAGGGGCCGATCCGGTGATTGGTGATCGGAGGGTGATGAGGGTCAACTCCTCTGGCCGAGGCATCAGGCCTGGGCAGGGGGCGGAGCCGGGGATTGGGGAGATATGATGGTCCCCTTGCCCAGGCCTGAAGCCTGGGTCAGAGGCGTCAGGCTTGGGTGGGGGGTGGAGCAAGCGATCAGAGGGAGATGGGGGTCCCCTGCCCAGGCATGATTCCTGGGCCAGAGGCCTCAGGCCTGGGCGGGGGCCAGAGCCAGTGATAGGAGGGAGATGGGGGTCCCCTGTCCAAGCCTGACACCTCTGGCGGAGGCGTCAGGCCTGGGCAAGGGGCTGATCAGGTGATCGGAGGGTGATGGGGGGCTACGCCTCTGGCCGAGGCATCAGGCCTGGGCAAGGGGCAGAGCCAGCAATCGGAGGGGCTGGGGGCAGAACCAATCGGAGGGGCTGGGGGCCTCTGTCAGAGGCGTCAGGCCTGGGCAAGGGGCTGATCCTGCGATTGGAGGGCGATGGGGGTCTACGCCTGAGGGCTCCCAGTATGTGAGAGTGGGCAGGCTGGGCTGAAGGACACTCCCCCCCACACACACACCCAGTGCACGAATTTCGTGCACCGGGCCCCTAGTATACTAATAACTATGCATGGTGTCAGATGGGTGCTAGATTTATTGAGAGGATCACTTAGGAAGTTATATAATATCAAATCACTGGGGTGTACTCCTGAAACTAATATAATAGTGTATGTCATATGTAATTGAAAAATAAAAAAAGATTTAAAAATAATCGAAATGTAATATCTATTAAATATAATCATTATATGAAAATTACAAATATATGTTTAAAAATCAGCTTATACTTATACACCTTCACTAAACCATTGACTATGTAATCACAGGAATCAGCCTTCTTAGTTCTCTGTCACCAGTGTTGTCAGTGCAGGGGTAGCCCTGTCATCATATGTGGCTCAGGCTATTTATGCAGAACAAAAGGGTAAAGAACTTCAAGCAATCTGCATGAATCAAAGTGCTAAAATAGTTTTGGTCCAGTTCTTCGGACCCAGACTTCAGAAGAGCTGGGGAAAACAAAAATATAGTACAGAGTTTCAATATTCTTCATAACATTGCATGCATAACACTACAAACTAAACAAAGCTAAATTCCCAGCTTGCTATTATTTCCCATCAGTATTGCCCTAGGAAATTTGAAAGAGGTTTCATGTTAACCTAACAGAATCTTCCCATAAAAATACAAAGTCTCATAAAATAAAAGGTGAGAGAATTCCAATAAATTATTATTTGATTTGAAGATTACATTGCCCTGATACAGTACTGGGTTTCATTGTAATGTAACGGGAAGAAGTTCAAAAGCAAGAGTCAGAAATGCCATTCTAGTTTGCATAACCCAGAAAAGGAGGTCTGTCACATACACTCCAAATATATCACTGAATATATTATTAAAATTTTTGTACCTTCTCATCCCTTTCCCCAACAAATTAGAAGGTTTTTCTATATTAGAGCTGAAGATTAGCCTACCTGTAAAATCTTGATTATATTATGGAAGATAGAGAAAACAGAAAGAGCTAACCAATTTTCCAGAAAATGTTTGTAGTTGAATAACAAAGTGAAGATATAGTTGATTCACTAATGAGACATGAAGATTGGTTTGGGTATCCCTGAGGTGGTTTGCAGTATGATTTGAATCAATTTAAAGAATTCTGCGCCAGTGTACCCAGAGGTCAGAGTGGGACCATCCAGTTTGCAGCTCCGTGGAACCATAAAGGACACACTCAGGGGGCAGACTCAGTGAGCACCAAAGCCCCATTGAAGCAAGTCTTGCCCTGGAGGGGTGTCTCCAGCACAGAAGTTCTCCCACTGCAGACAAAGCTGATTCTCGCAGCCAATTGGCCTGGAGGTCAATTGCTCCCAGTGATACCTACAACCATCAAGGCTTAACTACAACTACAACAAGACTGTGCACAAAGACCACAAAGGGGTGCACCAAGAGTGTCCTCTTCAGGTAATTGGGGAGGCTGAACCACTGGGCCCTAGAGGATACTTAGCACAGAAAACCACTTTATCAACACAGGGAAGCATAAAAATGCGGAGACAAAGAAAAAGGACACAAATGACAGAAATGGAGGAAAGCAAACTACTGGATATAGAGTTCAAAACCACACTTTTAAGGTTTTTCAAGAATTTTCTAGAAACTGCCGATAAACTTAATGAGACCTACAAGAGATCTAATGAGACCCTCGAGGTTGTGATAAAGGACCAACTAGACATTAAGCATACACTGACTGAAATAAAGAATATTATACAGACTCCCAACAGCAGACTAGAGGATCGCAAGAATCAAGTCAACAATTTGAAATACGAAGAAGCAAAAAACACCCAACTGGAAAAGCAAAATGAAAAAGAATCCCAAAATACGAAGATAGTGTAAGGAGCCTCTGGGACAGCTTTAAGCGTACCAACATCAGAATTATAGGGGTGCCAGAAGATGAGAGAGAGCAAGATATTGAAAACCTATTTGAAGAAATAATGACAGAAAACTTCCCCTACCTGGTGAAAGAAATAGACTTACAAGTCAGGAAGCACAGAGAACCCCAAAGAAAAGGAATCCAAAGAGGACCACATGAAGACACATCATAATTAAAATGCCAAGAACAAAAGAAAAGAGAGAATCTTAAAAGCAGCAAGAGAAAGACAGTCAGTTACCTACAAGGGAATACCCATAGGACTGTCAGCTGATTTCTCAACAGAAACCATGCAGGCCAGAAGGGAGTGGCAAGAAATATTCAAAGTGATGAATGCCAAGAACCTACAACCAAGATTACTTTATCCAGCAAAGCTATCATTCAGCATTGAAGGTCAGATAAAGAGCTTCACAGATAAGAACAAGCTAAAGGAGTTCATCACCACCAAACCAGTATTATATGAAATGCTGAAAGGTATCCTTTAAGAAGCGGAAGAAGAAGAAAAAGGTAAAGATACAAATTTTGAACAATAAATACACATCTGTCAACAAGTGAATCTGAAAATCAAGTGAATAATCTGACGAACAGAATGAATTGGTGATTATAATAGAATCAGGGGCATAGAAAGGGAGTGGACTGACTATTCTTGGGGGGAAAGGGGTGAGCGGGATGCGGGAAGAGACTGGACAAAAATCGTACACCTATGGATGAGGACAGTGGGTGGGGAATGAGGGAGGAGGTTGGGGTGGGAACTGGGTGGAGGGGAGTTACGGGGGGAAAAAAGAGGAGCTGTAACAATCTGAACAATAAAGATTTTTAAAAAATAAAATAAAATAAATAAACAAAACAGAACAAAAAATAAACATTACAGGCTAGAAAGGAATGGCATGAAGTATTAAAAGTAATGAAAAGCAAGGATCTGAAACCAAGGCTACAGTATCCATCAATACTATAATTCAAAACTGGAGGTGAAATAAAGAAAGGTTACCAGATCCCCCCTCTCCAAAAAAAAAAAAAAAAAAAAAGGCTAAAGGAGTTTTTCATCACCAACCCAGCATTGCAAGAAATGATAAGGGACTGTTGTAAGATGAAGAAATATATATAGAGAGAGTAACATATGAATAAAAAATAAAAATGGCTATAAAAAAACATTCTGAAGAAGTTCTTTCTTCAAGACATTTTTGTGTGTTACGGAGTGAGCTACAGCCCCACAGTCTGTGGCAAGCAGTTCTCAAACTTAAGCGTGCATTTAGAATCAGGTTGAGGGCTTGTGGAAACACTGGTTGCTGGGCCTCAGTCTCAGAGGTTTGGTTCTTAGCATGGGGCCTAAGAATTTTCATTTCTGACACATCCCCAGGTGATGCTAATGCAATTGGTGTGAGGACCTCACTTGAGGAACCCTAACTGCTTTACATCAAGTTCAGTCCATTGCACAGCCACAGACTTGACCAAATAATATAAAAGTCATGTACCATCTTCTAGATACCATTTTAGAAAATCTTTCTGAGAATTTCTTGAATTCTAAATCAACTGTCTGGCTTTTTTATGTATCTCCTTGGAGTACAAATCTAAATAATATGGTAGATAAATATCATTCCTTTTATTTTATTTTTATCATGTTCTATCCCCCTTTGCCCAGATTGTTAAGTCTTTGAAATTGTTAAAAAATATTCAATAATTATGTTCAGTACTCTTGGCACCAACAGAAATGGAATATTATTAGAAATTATAGTTTTAAAAAGAAATAAAGGTAATATCTTTACAATAAATTTAAGATAATTACCACTTCCATACCTCAAATTAGTGAAATTTCATGCTTATGTATAAAATGTATTACAAATTAAAAACCTTGTTTTTGTATCTGTGCCTGTTTCATATATACAGTTTCTTTCAAAACTTAATTAGACTAGGTTATGTTAACATTTCTGAAAGAAAAGGGCAATTTATCTCCTCTAAAAAAAAAAAGAGAAAATAGATCAAAAATGATGAGGTTTCTCCTAATACTCATTTAAAACCCTTACAAATGTATGCTTTATTGAAGGTGGTGATGCATGGGCTGAACTTACTATTTAAGGTAGACAAAAGTGTTTTATATTTATACTAGTGGCCCGGTGCATGAAATTCCTGCATGGGGGAGTCTCTCAGTCCGGCCTGTGCCCTCTCGCAATCTGAGACCCCTCAGGTAGGGTCCCTAGTCCTGGCCGGCGATCAGGACCTATCGGGGCTTTCCTTCCCCCCACCCCCCCCCCCCGTCCCCCACCACCAGTCGCCTCCCTCTGTGGGTGACAAGCATGGGGTGTGATCGCTTAGCTGGCCTGGGCCTCCCTCTTTGGGGTGATAGATCGCAGGGTTCCATAATTGATTGCCATGCAGAGGGATGCCCCCGCCTACCTGCCACAGCTCTGCTGGCCGTGTAGCCTGCGCCACTCTCTTTGGAGTGATGGGTCATGGGGCCCCACCATCAATTGCCCTGCAGAGGGTGGCCTGGGCCTCCCTCTGCAGGGCGATCATGAGGCGATGGTAGGGCCCCCTTGACCAATTGCATTGCACCTGCCTTGGCTGGCCTGGTGCCATTGTGTGTCATAGCATGGTTGTCCAGAAGGTCATCCGGATGGTCGTTCTGTTGTTTGGTTCGGTCAATTTGCATATTACACTTTTATGTTTATAGATAAATTAAGACATCTTTATATGTCTACTTGAATTATCTCCTCCCATTCCTGAGTGTGTTTACCAAGTATTTACCACACCCTTTTTTTCCTTTATATGTCTTAATCTTTTACATTATCTGACTTTGAACCATTTAACTTTGCAAAAAATAACCATAGTTCTGTATTCTTTTACCAATGTATAAATGCATATGTCATAATTGTCCCATCTATTTTTAGAAGGTAAAAAATTTGTTATGGTAAAGATAGTCTCTTTAAATGCAGTACATACCACATGACTTCCAGATGCTTAAGGTACTTAATAACCTTTACATCACCGTCACTGATATCATTATCATCAATCACTGACGCTGTTCCCAGCCCTGATTCAATTAGACATAGATTGAAGAAGGATCTTCTCTTATGCCTGTGGTTGCTGTTCAATCCTGATGGCTTCCCTTTTTAAAATAACATCTGCTCTCCTTCAAGTAATTTTTGTGCATCTCTCATGCCCCTAATGCTGGTACTTGCAGATTAGTGACAGAGAAGTTAATTGAAACAAGCTAGCACTTACTGATGAAAGTAAGTGTTGGGTTCAGCATGAGAATGCTAAGCGGTTTCCACATGACTGACCAGTGTTGCACAAACGTAAATCATCACTGAAATATGGTCATTCTCCTAATCACCTAATGGTTCTATTACTTATAGATAGACAGATGCACACAGGGCACTTCATTATCTTTGGAAAGGTCACTCAACAGTCATTGGAGTCAAGTAAGTGAGGATTATACTGTCCTTCTCAACACCATAAACTTACCTGTAATTATAGAGTAGAAATATAAAATACAACATGAATTTCACTGAAAAGTAAATCTACAGTGGTCTATAACCAGAAACACCGTGTGTGCCTTTGGAAAGCTGCAATGTTTTCAAACCTGAATAATCTATTGAATTTTCATCTGTGGAGTGCTTTGTTCCAATTGAATTTTACACAGAAGTATTTTATAGAAAAGAGACAAAAGCATGTGGTGTATGAATGAAGCCAGGTTGGGGAGGTTGGTGGGTTGAACCTGCTTTTCACTCAAGCAGCTCCATAGGGATCTCCACAGTAAGCTCATAGATCTGAAAGCAGCATGAAAACCACTGTATTTTGAAGGTTAATCCAAGGGCTGCTTTTTCTCCGAGCATTTATCACCATATAACATCCTATATAAAATATTTTATTTTTTACTTACTGATTAATTTACAGTGGCATCTCAGTTGTATGACTGTAGGGACTTTTTAAAAATATATATTTTTATTGATTTCAGAGAGGAAGGGGGAAGGAGAGGTAGAAACATCAATGATGAGCGAGAATCATTGATCGCCTGCCTTCTGCACACCCCACACTGAGGATTGAGCCCATAACCTGGGCATGTGCCTTGACTGGGAATCAATCCATGACCTCCTGGTTAATAGGTCAATGCTCAACTACTGAGTCACGTGGACCGGGCAGGGGAGGGACTTGATACATAGTAGGTACTCAACAAATATTTGTTGAATAAATGTTTACTGATTATTAGAGTGAAAGAACAATGATAGATCCCCAGGATTATAAATTATAAAAAATAGAGCATAGTCACTGACCCAAAGAACACATAAGGTAGTTGAAGCAGATAAAATATCCACAAGAAAACATTTTAAAATAGAAAACCAGTACATATGGATATCTTTCCAATGGGACAGGAGCTGTTTGCTAGTGTATTTCAGATGAGGGGGAACTGGATCAAACTGATCAAAAGATTCATGGGGGGAAATAATTAAATGTGTGGCCTTAAATAATTGTCTTAAATTTTGGGCCTCAGTTTTTTCACATAAAATCAGGTTTTTCTAGGTAAAGATCATTAAGATTCCTGTGAGTTTTAAGCAAAAACGAGGTTTTGAATGGATGGTATAAATCTGAAATAAGAGATAATCTCTCTGCAAATTTGCCTTGTGAATTTAAGTAAGGCTATTTTGAGCTCAGTACTACACTACATAATGGCATGGCTAACAGTTTGAATTTGATGGAATTAAACTGAAGTTAAAGGAAATTTTCGGAAGTAGAATTAAT
The DNA here is from genome assembly GCF_963259705.1 of Myotis daubentonii. NCBI lineage: Eukaryota > Metazoa > Chordata > Mammalia > Chiroptera > Vespertilionidae > Myotis > Myotis daubentonii. The sequence continues at coordinate 44,395,733 of NC_081843.1, read as the reverse complement.
TATAAAATGTTTTTCTGACTCTAATATGCATAGAGATTCATAACTGGCAACTGAAGCAATACCTTAGCTGAAAAAACATAGCTTTGCATTGCACAGAGGTATAGCTGTGGGCAAGTTTTAGGTGCAGTTAATCAAGTAGAGCTTACCTTCTGTTTTCTGTGAATAAACTTCTTTTATGTGTGACTATTAAAGATACAGAAAAGTGTACACAACCAAGTTTGCAGCTTAATGAAATTTTACACAGTGAACATACTGATATCATCCACCATTAGGCAGAAACTATTTTTACTTTCAGCATAATAGATTAATTCTGCTTGTTTTCGAACTTTTAGTAGATGTAATCATACATTAGGTTCTATTTTCTTCCTCTTAACATTATGCTCATGAGATTTATAACATGTGCAATTGTAAGACTGACATTTTAGGACTTAAATAAACTTAATGTTTTCTATCAATTCTTTTTTTCTCATGCTTGACTTCTTGTTGAATGATCAAGTGTTTTAAAAATTAGTGTTCTTTTTATTTTAATTATCTTTCTTTTATATTCATTGATGATTTAACCTGAAATCATAGCCTTAAATGCATCTCTTTATATATATATTTTAAATTATTGAGGGTCTAAATATCTTTTGATAATGTGATCTACATAATTTGATATTTATCATATTTCAATTAAAACGGAGAAAATTTTAAAACACTAAGAATACACAAGCGTCTTAGTCACTGGAGCAATGATAATGTCATGTCCTGTTACCTCTGCAAAACTTCACTGTATACATGTGTGAAAATGAGAGTAAAAAAAAAATCAAATAATAACTTAACATTTGCATGAAAATAATTGTTACTGAACAGATCCCCTGAGAACTGTGACCTTTGAGATTCAACGTGAATACTTAATTTATTGGAATCTACTGTGAATTAGTAATTTCTACCCGTTGGTCATAGGCTGGATTTAGTAACTCACTTTTAAGAAATAGAATGCAGCCAAATTAATAGGATGGTATTTTGACTGTTAAGTTATAAAAAGAATAGTGGGCACTCTCTAGAATCACAGGCTCTGAGGAAACCAGTTGTCATGTAAAGCACCCCTGTGGAGAAGACCATGTGCAGAGCTCCTGAGCAGATGCTGTCTCAATTGAGCTCAATCTCGAGCAGCCTCATGAGAGACCCTGAGTTGGATTCATCCAGCTAAGGTCTCCCATTTCTTTTATTTTCTCTAATTGCTTTGTTTGAATTACTTCATGTTTTAAATTATACTTCATTTTCATCTACTAATGTGTTACTTATTAATTATTCTACTAATTTCTTTGCATTACCCTAGAGCAGTGGTTCTTAACCTTGGCAGCACATTAGAATCACCTGGGAATCTTTAAAATCCTGATTTCTGGGCCTCGAGGCATTTGGCATTTGGCCTTTGGCATTTATTCTGTTTCAGAATATTAAAGATGACATACCAACAGACAATGGAATATCTTTTAGTTTTCATCATTTCTATTGTTTGCTTAACTCAGTGGTCAGCAAGCTCATTAGCCAACAGAGCCAAATCTCAACAGTACAACAATTGAAATTTCTTTGAGAGCCAAATGTTTTAAACTTAAATTATATAGGTAGGTACATTGTTATTAACTTAATTAGGGTACTCCTAAGGCTTAGGAAGAGACACACTCAAGGGGCCAAAGAGCCGCATGTGGCTCGTGAGCCGCAGTTTGCCGACCACAGGGTTAGATCACTCATCCATAATTCTGTTTTTAAATATATTTTTTATTGATTTCAGAGAGGAAGACAGAGAGAGAGAGAGAGAGAGAGAGAGAGAGAGAGAGAGAGAGAAACATCAATGATGAGAGAGAATCATTGATCAGTTGCCTACTGTACACCTCTTACTTGAGCCCGAAACCCAGGCATGTGGCCTTGACCACAATCAAACATGGGATCCTTCGATCCACAGGCTGACACTCTGTCAAATGAGACAAAGCAACTAGGGCCATATGATTCTTAATTATTAATCTAATTCTGTATGTTATAGTTCTGCAGCTTTAACTGGTTTATTTTTGGTGAAATTATCCAGTTTATCATATATCTTCTTGGTCATATTAATTACAATTATTTTAAAGCAATATTTGAACTGCCTAAGGAATACTTTCTATTATATATTTGCATTTTGATAATTTTCCCTATATCGTAGCATGCCTGGTAGTTTTGGATTGCATGGAAGACATAATGTATAAAAAAATTGAAGAGGCTGTGGATGATGTTATATTCTTTTTTAAAAAAATATATTTTATTGAATTTTTACAGAGAGGAAGGGAGAAGGATAGAGAGTTAGAAACATCGATGAGAGAGAAACATCAATCAGCTGCCTCCTGCACACTCCGTACTGGGGATGTGCCTGTAACCAAGGTACATGCCCTTGACCGGAACCCAACCTGGGACCCTTGAATCTGTAGGCTGACGCTCTATCCACTGAGCCAAACCGGTTAGGGCTATATTCTTAAATTTTCTTGTGGAAGGAAGTTATGGTAGGACAGATGACCTGGTTCCATTCAGAGGTCTGAGTTGATTTATGCCTCGGCTGTTTCAGTGTTTGTGAGAACTAAATTTTGCCCTTATCCTTATCCTTACAGGAGTCTCAACTGAAGACTAAGGTATTTTCGAGGCTCTTCCCACTCAGGCTTATACTATAATTTTTAGGCCCTAACACTGTGAGACTGCCATGAGCTCTGCTTCCTTTTTTAGTCTGATTTCTTGATCCCTTGCTCAAGTCACGCAGGAAATCAACAAATGCCTTGAGGTGAAATCAACAGAAATGTTGATCTTACCTCAACACATTCCTCTTTTGCCAGGATTTTGTGGCCCCTCTAGTTTGTGGTTAGTTATTTTCTGATGCCTTTAAGTAGTAGATTTAAAAAAGTTTTGTTTTAGTCCATTTTATAGTTTTTCTAAGATGTAGAGTTTTCCTGTTACTGGGTGTTTAATCATAGCCATAAATAAAAGTCTAGGTGGTCTATTTTAGAGTAAGGATTGAGTTTCAACTATGATAGACAATTTACTTAACAAAAAGAAATGATGATTGAGACTGGGGGAGAGAGGGACTTATCTTCTTGCACAATAGGCCAAAAAATGGTTGCATCTTTTTAAAATGTGAGCATATCTTCATTGTGGTTCCGTAATGAAATTGCCTTTGAAAATGGTTTTGTTACCCCTTTGATAGTAAGAAAAAAGGATGTTTAAGGACCAGCAGGGAGGCCCATTATGATTTGTGGTTGCCATTTAGAACATACCAGTTTGGGGGAAATGAGAGATAGAGTTGAGTTTAGAAAAAACTAAATTGATGTAAATTTGTAGGAAATATTGACTGCTCTTTCAAGTAGTTGGAGTTTTAATCCACATACAATGAGGAGTTACATTAAAATCACAAACTATAATCACATTGTGGTTTAGAAAGATAAAAGTTTTACAAAATACAAAAGAGTAAAAGGAAAGTGATAGTAAATTTGGAGAAATTATTGAAGAGACTGTTGAAACAGTTAAGGAAGTGAAAATTGATACAATGCTGAGCAAAGCAGTGTTACTAGGAATAAAAAAGTTGAAATCAATTTACATATTTTGGGAGAATAGGCAATTGGACTTGATGACATATTGGATTTGGAAGGGAAAGTTATAGAAGACAAATAAGACCTAAACGATGTAATAAGTTCGTTTAATTTGTATGTTGTAAGGAATTCACATACAAAAGAATATGATAAAAGCAGCAATCTCACAGTCTCTTAGTATTTTGCATATGGAATCAAAGAAGGGGGGAACTTTTGTAGAAGAAACATCTATTTGAACATAATACCAGTCGTGGTACTGAAACTTGGATAGTGCCGTAGACACAGAGAAGTGCTGTCAGTACAGTGAAGGTCTACAATGTTTGTGAGTAAGGCGACTGATGAAAGTTATTCATCATTTTTTTTACCGATTAATGACTCAGTCTCATTCACAAAGCCAGCTAGCACTGGGAATTTTTCAGCTGGTAACTATGGCCAACGGATAAAACGGATAAAAACTAAGAGAAGAGAAATGATGAAATCTGTGCACACTAAGCTACATTCACTATAATATCAATTTAACGTGCTAAAAATTCTGATAAAGCAGCTGGCATTTCAAACTTGACCTGCAAAATGAAGTGACTGTTTTATAACCATGTTTAGTATATATTACATACAAACATAGTAATTGCTAAGGAGTTTTAAAAACTTAGAGTTTAATGAGGAAATAACTAATATTTTTGATCTTTAAAGTAATACATTGTTACTCTACAAAATTTTGAAAATATACAAAATAAAATAAAAATATTATTCATGATCTTGCTATACAGAGATAATGACAGAGTATTTTGAAAATAGTCTTCTGAATATTAATTTTTTTTCCAAAATATTCTCAAATTTATTTAGGATTAGAAACATAATCTCTGAATATACAACTTTGTAGAATAAAAGGGTAGTCATTTATTTAATCATTGAAGTGAAGGCAAAAAAATTATCTATCTAATTTGAAATACCTTATTTTTGCTTCCTGAAATTTAAGTTTTAAATACAGCATATGTCCTTATAATATAAAAGCATAAAAAATGTTATTTGAAATTTGGAGGCATGCATTTCTTACTCAGTGGGTCAAACTGTTTTACACAATATTAACTCTATACAAAATTTCAAGGGACTATTCTCCACACAATTTTAATGTAGCATTTATTTGAAAATTTTGACCTCGGTATTCCAATTATGAATTAGGAAAGTGTATATAAAACTAATGTGTGAAGATAGGTTAAAATAATAAACTGAATATAGCTGTAATCGGACACCAACTCATGACAAATCACTAGAAATTATAAGAAAACATTCTTCTTTTTGTTTGTTTCATTCTGTGAACGTAGTACTAGTAGATGCCAGGAGCCCTTGGCTGATTGGCAAAGCCCAGGAGAATCAGGCACTGTAATAGACAAATAGATGAATGGAATAGACTAGTCTATATGTAGACTTATACGTATATTTAACATATTAAAAAGGTAGCTTTTCAAATGAAGGCAAACGTTTCTTCAATAAGCTGTGCCTAGGAGAGTAGCCCCATTTCCACACTCTCCCACAATCACAAGATATTTGGACCATTCACAGGTCAGTAGCACGTCATCCCAAATATAAAGGCAAATACACATGACAAGATTAACCTAACAATTGAGAAATTCTAACACCATAATATAGAGGCATCAAATTCAACAAGCAGAAGAACTCAAACATAAGGAGAAAGATTTAATATAGTAAGAAAAAAAACATAATTAAAGTAAATATAATGTATGTTCTCAGGGAGATTTTAAATATTGTAGCATGCAACAATAAGGACTCAGTGAGGAATCATAGAGATAAAGGTGATTTTTGAAATAAAACTCAATGAATTGACAGAATAATAGAATGATCACAGATAAAGAGATAATAAAGTAAATAATTAAGCTAAGAGAAGTTCTCAGAATATAGCTGAAAAGACAAAAAGAAAGTTAAAAATAAAAATATTTTTTTCAATTTTCACATCTAAGTTATTGCAAATAAAAAATAAGTGATTGACAGGTATAGAAAAATATGACATTATGTCAAGAATATGACATAAAGAAAAGTATGACACAAAATAGTTACAGAAGGAAAAAACCCATACCTGCTCTAAATTTTGATTGCCATTCTGAGAGGATAATATGGTCAACAGAATGAAAGACTACATCCAGATATATGTGGTGAAATGTTAAAATTAGTAAAAACATAACCAAAATGATTCTAGACAAGAATAAATAAACATAAGTGAGAATTCAATTAATATCCTACTTTTTGGTAAAAGGAGATATAAGGAAACCATAAAGTTAAATTTTGTAAAGATCTGAGAAAATAATTTTCAGAATTATTCATAGAACTGTACGCTCATATGTAAGAGTGAAATATTTCCATTCATTTACATTTGCGAAAACTTAGAAATTTTACTACCCATGAACTCACCTGGAATGAAATACAGAAGGATATAGTCCAGCTCAAAATAACACAAACAAAAATCTGTGAAACCCAAGAAGCAATGGCAAACTACAAAACTGGTACTTCTTCATTTATAATAACATTCTTGTTGTTGTTTTTTTGTTTTTTAAAGGCATGTGTATGTACATAATAAAACAGTGGAACTAAAATAATTCAAGTTGAGAGCAGCATGAGAGGAAATAATATAACTACAACTAGTAGGAAATTGGCACTGTAATAGACAAATAGATCAATGGAATAGACTAGTCTATACGTAGACTTATACGTATATTTAACATATTGAAAAGGTAGCTTTTCAAATGAAGGCAAAAGTTTCTTCAATAAGCTGTTTAGGAATAATTAGGTATACCTGTGAGGTTATATATCTGCATTACAACACTCCCATGGACCGTTCAATATACTATGCGAAAATAAATATCTGTGCATTTGCCGTTATGTATTTTTCACTATACAGTTCCAAAAAATGAATTTCAAATGAATTTCAGGCCTAATGGGGAAAAAAGAGACTCAAAATAAATTTTGGTAAAATAAGTAGACAATTTTGGTGTATAAAGATATTTTGTTAAAACAATCAACAGATAATACCCTAACGTTAATGATGAATAAAGTGACTACTTACAAGCTAAAGCTTTTAAGTGGCAAACATAACCAAAACAGAGTTAAAAATAATTGCCCTGGCTGGTGTGGCTCGGTTGAGTGTCATCCTGTTTATCAAAAGGTCACCTGTTCAATTCCCAGTTAGGTCATACACCTGGGTTGTTGGTTTGATCTCCAGTCATGGTGCATCTGGAAGGCAACTGATGTTTCTCTCTCTCCCTTCCTCTCTCTAAGCATGTCCTCAGGTACTTAAAAAAGTACTCTTTTGCATCAGTGGTGGTGATGGAGAGTGGTATAACCATGCTGGAAAACAATTTCAGAGAACTGTGTTATATAGCACCTGTGATCTAGTATTTCTGCTTCTTGGTATTCACTAAAGGGAAATATTCAATCATGGGACCAGGTAACATGCGCAAAGATATTTATTGAAGCATTGTTCATAAAAGTGAAAAAATTATAAACTACCCAGTTGCCCATCAATCTGGAGTGAATATTATGGATAAATCTGAAAACTTACTTTAAGAGTTGCAAAATGATGCATTTCTTTAAAAAAAGGTATTTTATTGATTTTTTTTACAGAGAAGAAGGGAGAGGGAATAGAGAGTTAGAAACATCAATGAGAGAGAAACATCGATCAGCTGCTTCCTGCACACCCCCTACTGGGGATGTGCCCACAACCAAGGTACATGCCCTTGACCGGAATCAAACCTGGGATCCTTCAGTCCGCAGGCCAATGCTCTATCCGCTGAGCCAAACTGGTTAGGACATGATGCATTTCTATTATCTAGATCAGTGGTTCTCAACCTTCCTAATGCCGCGACGCTTTAATACAGTTCCTCATGTTGTGGTGACCCCCAATTTCATTGTTACAAATTGAACATAATTAAAGCATAGTGATTAATCACAAAAACAATATGTAATTATATATGTGTTTTCCGATGGTCTTAGGTGACCCCTGTGAAAGGGTCATTTGACCCCCAAAGGGGTCGCGACCCACAGATTGAGAACCGCTGATCTAGATGAAACAAAACTAACATTAATCATATGTGTAGCAAATGTCGGTTTACAGTTGTTCATATGGAAAATAATACAACAATTAATACATAATACAAGAATACAGTGTTTTGCATACTCACAACTGTAAACCTACTTTTGCCTCACCCTGTACATTAATCACAAAACAACTGATTACTTCTCCCAAGTTTAGTTACCTCTCCTAACTAAGGTGTAATATCCTTGAAGTTGAACATGGTTTTTCTTCTGGAAATGATGGAAATTGAATTGTTAATGTCTTCATTTTCAGAAATTTAACATGGTAATCTCTTGAGAATAGCACCTAACCACAGATCAGTAGCAAAAGAGAGCAAAGTAAAGCATGTTCTGTCTATGCTTTACTCTGTTCAAGCTCCTATAACAAAAATACCTTAAAGCAGTGGCCTGTGCACAACAAGCACATATTTCTCTCAGTTCTGGAGACTGGGAAGTCAAAGATAAGGGTACTGTCAGGTTTGGTGTCTGGTGAGAGCCTGCTTCCTAGATAGTTCTCTCTTTGCTGTGTCCTTTGGCAGAGGAATGGGATCTCTCTTTCTGGCAGTTCTTCTATAAAGGCACTAATCCTCTTCATGAGGTCTCCACCCCCATGAGCTGATCACCAAAGCCCCATGTCTCAATACCAGCACCTTCTGGGTTAAGGCTCTAACATATAAATTTTGTCAAGTCACAATCAAGCCATTGCATTCTTCATAAGTAACAATAATTTGAAAGTGTTTCAGTCATCTTTGTCAAATAATTTGGCCCATCTCTGATTCTTTACCCTCTCTTTTCTGAAATTCATACATACTCGCCTGATAAAACGTGAATAGTACTGGAAATCTCAGCTATAGGCACTAATAAATATTTTAGCAAATCACAAGAATGAAAAATTTGAAGACTAAAATAATTTTATTATTAAAATCTGTTATATTCCAAAATCATCATTTTACTTGAAACAACATGTATTTTTATGTTGTTATACCACACTCAGTATACACCATGGATTGTTGTAATATGTCTTAATTTTTTAGAGAACAACTTGTCTATTTTCCTTTTGGAAAATTAAACCAGATTTTATAGTATACATAAATATCTTTTTTTCTTGCATCTTAAAAAAATGACTATATCTGATTTGACTTTATTCTAATAAGTAAGGTTCTAAGCACTAAAGCCAGGTTGAGAGTCAAAGAAATGATTCTTGTTATTGAGGTAACAGTAGATTTAGTGTGATTATTGACCTAAGTTGAGGTTTTGCTACTGGAATTAGGTTTATTTTCTGTGTCCTTAGAATGTCTGAGGTATTCTAGGTGATTGATTAAAGAGTTAGAGCAGTAAGCACTATTATCCATCTCAAGGATACAGTGTATGGGTGAGTCACCATGAAAATGGATTGGTATGTATAAGGGCTAAAAAAAATTTTGCAGTTATCAATTTTTGCCCATATCCAAGCTATTGTTGTATTATAATTTATCTTCCACATTCATTTATAAACCTTCATGAGAGCACAGAACAAGCCTGACCTTGCTCTTTCATCTCTAGTGCCTGGTGCAGGCTAGGCTCTCAATGAATATTTGCTGAATTAAATGAAATGATGGGCTCAAAATTGTGGCATCAATTATTTGGTGATCATTAAGATGGCAAAAAAACCCCCAATATTCTGGCCCAACCCCAGGAAACTCTATCTCTCTCACTCTGCTTTATTTTCATTAGTATTTAACACATATGTCTGACTGTTGGTAGTCTGTTTCTGTGGTCAAAACTGCGTTAGGTGCAATCATATGAAGACAAAAATTATGAAGCCACAGACTATGCCTTTATATTTGCCACTGTATCTCAGCCAAAACATTCTGACATGAAAAAATATTATGAATGAATGATAAATAAATCTGATCCATATAAGCATTCCTTTTGATTGTTCACTAACCAAGAGTTAGTGACTGGACATAATTGAAAGGGATAATTAATTCTTCCAAGATTGATCGATTCATTCAATCAAGATAGGCCCTGGCATTAGCATAGGAAATATTTTGAGCATGTTTTCTGGTATCCTAGAAGTGGTTTTGTTAAATAGTCATGTTAAAGAATCAAACATGGGATCAATGAGTAAACTAAAATATTTAAGCTGCCAAATAAATTACCCAAGTTGTTTTAGTGTTTTAATATTTTTCTCTCTGGAACAACAGAACATTTGGACTAAAATTTACATTTGAATCAACTAGATACTACAGAGTAATATGATAAAAATGAATGATGTTCAGTTTCCCTCTATTCTACTACTTGTAAAAACAATTGATGAATTATGGCTGAATCTGTGTAGGATGGCCTTTGCTGTCATTATGTTCCTAAGGACTATTTATACAAACAAACATAGTTTCTGTAGGAAACTAAGCCATCACATAGGCTGTTCTAAATCAGGCCTCATGTATTTTTTTCTTTTTATGCTTTTTTTCCTGATGTAAAAAAAGATAAAAACTTGAATTATTATATATTAATTATATTCAAAGTGTATCAGTACTTACTATCTCAGTTTTGACCACAATTTTCATTTGAACCAGCTAGATACTACTAACATGATAAGAATAAGTTTTACTTTAAAAAATGTTTTTATTGATTTCAGAGGGGAAGGGAGAGAGGGAGAGAGGGAGGGAGGGAGGGAGGGAGGGGGAGAGAGAGAGAGAGAGAGAATATGAGAGACTCATTGATCAGCTGCCTCCTACATGCCCCACACCGGGATGGAGCTGCCACCCAGACATGTACCCTGACCAGGAATAAACGCTCAACCACTGAGCCATGCTGGCCAGGCAAGTTTTACTTCTTTTTATGAAACCACGTATAAAACCAATACTTTAGCAAGTGCAATGCCATTTAAGCAGAAGTGTATAAAGGTTGAAAAGCACAGTTTAAAAATAAGTTTTTTAAAAATGATTTTAAGAACTGAACCAAAGCACATGAAGTAAACACCTGGAAATGACTGTGAAAGAAGTCTGACATTAAGAAAAATTGCATTGATTATGGTACTTTAGTAGAAGAACAAAACAAAATGACAGTGTCGTTTAAGGCTTGCATAGCACAATGTAAGAGTATGTTGAAGAAGTTGTTTTTTTCCTTTTTGCTAGAATTTATGGCTAGTACCCAAAATTGAGGACAAAGTATTAAGTAGCTCACTTATAGAGAAAAATTACTCTTGTAGGCTGACTGGCCCTGCTGCCCCCAGCATCACTCTTTGCATCCTATGGCCACTGTCTATGTCACAGAAGACTAAGGTGTAGGAGAAGGAGGTATGGGTTATCAGCCAGTAGAGTTATGAGAGTTGGATTTGGAGGTTGGTCTGCTATGGCTTTGTGCTTTCATTTTCTCCAAGGAAGGATGGGTGATCACTCACTCCAGGAGAATTGGACACTTGGTTTAGGCATGATGTTGGCTTCCTGTCTGTATTTATACATTTGCTTATGTGTGGAATTGTTGAGCAGTTCTCCGTGCCTGTCAGAAAAGAGAGGAAAGAGTCTGAGAGGGCAGGACAGAGAACAATAATCAGTCAAGCAGCCTGCATTCCCACACTGAATGTGACATAACATATGAGTTTCCTCTGGTTCATATGGTCATGACTAGAGGGAGCCAGGAATGTGTCATACCTAAGTGGGTGTTATTTTAAAGAGGGACATCACAGCAGCAAAAGGTTGGGGACTATACCAGCTAGTTTAGGAGCTGAAGGGTTTTAGAGGTGTTGAGCAGGAGCCAGGAGAACACCATGCACACCAACCACAAGGGGATCCAAAGAATATGAGTCTGCAAGGCTTATCCCCAGGAACAAATGCTAAAAATGGGATGTTGAAGAGCTTGCAGGTCTCCTACATCAAAGATCTGTAGGATGGGGAGCACCCAAGCAGGGCCCTTAAATGAATTGCATAGGCACCCAAATAGACGGTCAATTTTTGGATGCTGGTCTCACAAATGGCATCGGAAGCCACTCATTTTAACCAGGTCAGGAACTACAGCAGCAGCCAGTTGAATTAGACACTTGCTCACTCCTCCCTCCATCCCAACTTACAAAAAGCAGAGGAGGAAAGTAGAGATAAAGTGCAGAATTCTGCACAACCTATCCCTCATATTTAGTTACTTAACAAATTATGAATATGTGAGCTGTGTCCTCATACAAGACAGTGAACCCTCAGACAGTTAGACTCTATGACTTATTTCTTCTCTAGCTCTCTATTGCCAAAAACAGTGCAATAATAGCAACAGATATGGATGCAATGCTTTCTATTTATAGTACTTTGACTCCTATTTTGAGCAGATAAGACCAAGGGGTCTTTTTTTTTTCTTGTCTAAAAGTCTGCTCTTTACATTTCATGCTCTGCAATCTACATATAAAGGTGTAAAAGTCTTATTTTGTACTGCCTCTTTCTTTTAAAAAAAACCCTATATGCCATTCAATAGTTGGTGTTTTTTTGTTTGTTTGTTTGTTTTTTGCCAAATATACAGACATTTTTGATATTAAATATATTGACCATTATCTATCTGACATATCATGGCTAATACTTATTTTTAAAAAAAAAAACAAAAACTTTCTGTTAGCATCTGGCACTAGTGAGTATTTCATTGAAATATATAGTCTAGTATTACTTTTTTGCTACTTCAATCTGACAAGTCTTCTTTCAAATGAAGGAATAAAACCCATTATTAATTTTTTTACATATGTGTTCTGGTCTTCTTTCTATCATCTAATTCTGTTTTTAATACTTGCTTTTTTCCCTTTTTTAATATTTAATAAGTTGCTTTTATAGCACACTGACCTGTGGAATGAAGGGTCCCCGGTTTCGATTCTGGTCACGGGCACATACTTAGGTTGCAGGCTCCTCCCTGGCCTGGGTCCTGGTCAGGATGCCTGCAGGAGGCAACCAATTGATGTGTTTCTTCCACATCGATATTTCTCTCTGTCTTTCTCTCTCTCTTCTACTCTCTCTAAAAATCAGTGGAAAAATATCATTGGTAAGGATTAAAAAAAAGTTGCTTTCTGTCTTCAATTAGTTACATAAGTCTACATTTTCTTTTCTAACACTTTGGCAGTTTTATGACTTAGGTTTGTACCCAGGAAGAATAAGATAAGGGTTTTATAATTAGTTTTTATCCATGGACATGGAATGAACTTTCTTCAAAAGACAATTTTAAAGAAACAGTGGTAGATAAAAATTAAGTTGTTTACTGATTATGTTCTGTGATTAATTTATTGTAAATATGCACACATATGTACCAATACAATACTTACAGTTGCTAACACTTTCTTAGGTCACTTGCTAGTAAGTCAGAAGTTGATTTTAGAACATTTAACTCCCAGGATTGTGCTCTAGTCAATGCTCTACTTGGAAATATTCCTCAAAAGTGTCTGCCTGCCCTGCCTCATCCAGATGCCAAAACATTGATTGTATTAATACATGGAGTCCATCCAGTTTTAAAAATTATGTAGAAATTTCTAAAAACATTCTTTGATTCAGGACTTTCATGAAGATTCTGGTTTAATTATTTACTGCTATGCTTAATCCACCCCCACAACTTAAAGTCTTGAATCCATGATTTATTATATCTCAAAATTCTTACTGGTTCTTGTGCTGTTTTTTTTCCCCCTGGGCCATCCCTGCAGTTGATGTGGCTGAGGGGTGGGCCGAATTAGAGAGTAAGTGGCACCACTCATATGTCTGGCAGGTGTGCCTGCTGCCAGCGAAGGCCTTTATTCTCTTGAGTACAGGTATTGATTTCCAGCTGCCTCTCACTAAAGCACTTGACCTAATGTAACTAAAGGAAACAAATTTGTGATGAGGAGGTTTGTATTTCTCTTCTTGTCCTGTCCAGAGCCGGTTCATCCTCTTTTATGGAAATAGGTTCAATAGCCAACCCTTATTTAACCCTTAGTAAGTGGCATATTCTGTTGTAACTGGTTTACATGTAATCCCTATAACAACCCAAATAGGTAGTATTATTACCCACCTTTTAAAGAAGAGGAATCAATAAAAGAAAACTAAAGTAACTTGTGAAGCCACAGAGCTAGTGAGTGGTGGAACAGAAACCTGAACCCAGGCTATAAGGCTTCAAGCTCATGCTCCTAACCACCATGGTTATTGCTTCTCTGATCATCCCTGTGGTTTTATTTTCACCCTCATCAGGAGTTGCTTATATCAGGGCTTTTATTTTCAGCTTCTGCTAATGCACTTGTTCAAAATACATACTCAAAATAACAGCTTAATCAGTGTGAAACAGTCAGAACCCAAAATAATTCATCTGCTCAGGCCGTTACTGTGGTGAGTCTGGTCTGGGTTGTAAAGACTGGTTAATGTAATTTCCAGACCAAGTAATCTGCCAGGGCTATCAAGGGGTTCATGTTGCTCAGGCAATGAGAGCTGGTAGTGCGTGGTGCTTAAGAACACAGGTTGGAACCACACTCCCAGGATTAGAATTCTGGCTCTGCCACTTAAAAACTCAGAAACTCTGGAGATGTTAATTAGTGTGGATAATAATAGTTTTCTCTTGATAGGATGCTTATGAAGATTAAAACCTATGAGATAATATTTGTAGAAGTCCTGGGAACTTTACCTGGCATGTGTTTGTTAGACCATTTTTCAGAAATGTGCTCACTTCAGGCCACCTTTCCAGGGGCAAATGATATGCCTGAGTTTCTGAGGTGGCCAGATGTTCATCCGGTACAGGTTTTATTTGCCCCACCTCCTCTTCAGCCTAATGGAAATGCAGATCTTCTATTTGAGAGTTGTCTCTAGTGTAGCTAGGCTAGAGATGGGTTCAGGGGTAGCCTCCATTTTACTGCCCAAAGAGCCACTGACTGGCTGGCTGAGGGGAGACTCTTTGTCCTCATTCCCACCAAGAATTATCCACAGGTGGATTTCAGGAATGAGAGGAGAACTTCCCTGACTTGGCCCTTGACTGGGCTTTGAATGACCTTGGTGTCAGTAACCCCTAGCCTCATCAAATCCCATCAGCTTCGTATATTTACAGAGTGCTACACAAGGATGACAGACCATCAACCCAATAGCCATGGTAGCCAAACCAGTCCCTTTTTTTGCCCTGCTGGGCTTTTTCGCAGTGTGCACCAAACTGTTGTAAATTAAGTGATTTGAGCGCCAGAATTAGAAAACGTGGTTTTATGGCATTTACTATTAAAAATTCAAGTTACTTAATCAACTGTCTATCTCTCTCAACTGTAAAACAGTGATGATGATAAAACAGCACTTATTTACAAGGTTTTATCTTACCACGGTAACTAGTCTATAGTTAGCTCTCCTTAATTAGTAGCTGTTATCATCTTTTGGATGTATAAAATAATTTAATATTTCTCTAAAGTTCAAAGGGACTAGTCTTCACAGAATATGTGTCTATTCATTGGCAGGAATATCCTTGAATAGTCCATATTGTGCTGTACTTCGGGGAAAGTTAAATTCATGCTCAACTGAACTTTGGGAAATCAAACATCAATACTTCATATGGAAATAATTTCAATAATTTTTCTTTAGAAGGGTGACTTAATTTTGATTTCTTATTTCAAAGATTATATATTAACCAAACATAAACTAGATATCATATTGTATTATAAGTTAAACAGATCATTCTAAAGCTTCTATTTTAATTCATAGAGTTGGTACTTTCATTGCCACTCTTTAACTTATTATGGAGGTGGTGGTTTTCTTTACCCAGTATCTAAAACAGCCTACTTATGCTTCAGTCTCTTAATCTCTTTTTTTTAAAAATCCTGATTTGCAGACGGTTAAGATAGTCCATTTAAGAAGAAATGAAAAGCCTGTGATCTGAGCTGCTTAGAAATAAATGTTATAGCACTACATTATCATTAGCACATTGTAATTCCAATACAGAACTATCCATTCTGAAGCGTTTAAGCAAGCTGTTTAATGTCAAAGGCAGAAATCATGACATTGCCAATTTATTTCAGTCTCTCCTTCTGGTTTTTTATTTTAAGTAGATCATAATCAAGAGCAAGAACCTGAAAGAAATATGTTGTTCATATTTACGAGAATCCAATATAAGTAGAATTTAATTTTTACAAAATGAATTAAGACACTTTTTCGAAGTAGCAAGACACGTCCAGAATCTGAGATAAATGTTCATAAGAACTTTAAATTTGATTCCAAAATGAGAATAATACCCACAAGAATTCTGAATTAATTGTTTGGAGGAATTTCAAATATGTGAAGGCAGGATTAGACAGTCCATCACCTTAGAATTGGCAGAAGAGCTTGTGAACATTATAATTAAAATATTCATGGTATTAGATAGATTTAGTATTCTCTTAGCTAATATACATTCAGAATACATAATTACTATTGACTATGCATATTTATTACAAATAAGATAAAAGAACAGTGTCTCTCCTGGTTAAATGATAGAAAAATATAATTTATCCATATTATCAACTCTTTGTTGGTTAAATACAGAAAAACAGAATATAAGTGAAATAAAGAATCTCACAATGTTAAGCTGGTTTGTAACAGGGTATTTGGCTTCAATTTTTTCAGGGAATGAATATTTATTGAGAATCTATTTTGTGACACTTAGAAGAATTCTTGAGATTCTTCCATTTGGGGGTAGGTTTTTTTTGTGTGTTTTTTTTTTCAGTTTTGTATGCTAGAATACCACTACTAGTCAGAAAATAAGACCAAGGGTAATAATATTTGGAGAACCCTAGAGTAAATGGAAGAAGGATTTCTTTACTGCAGCATTTTTGTTTTCGTGTGTGTGTTTTTAATAGAACTCTCAAAGAAGAGATTCAGCGTTTTATAAAATTTACAAAGTATAAATTGCCATGGAACCTTACTCTTACACCAGGAATTCTTATAAACATAATAAAGAATCGTAGCATCTTGTGAAAAGCTGTTCCTGAAAAGTCATCTCTGCTACTCTATTCTTCTTATAGAATGGGTGACTGCAGACCAGTGGATTTGAGTTTTTCCCAAAGGCAATATTGGGTTTATTTTTGAACAAAGTACATTTTTTTCACTTCAGTCAGTTTCTTCCCTAAAATATTATTTTCTCACACAAGTAGTATATTTTTCTAGCACCCTATGAAGGGGGTGGATAACTTGATAATATCTAATTAGATTCAAATGGTTATATTGCTTAAGATATGGCATATTTTCCCGGGCTCTCAAAGGGCTAGAGAAACTCCTTTAAAAAAGCTCAATGGTTTCCTCAAGTAATATTCTTTTATAATGTGTCATAAATAGTTAAAATATATATTTTCCTTTCTCAAATGGTTAATACATCTGTATTCGAAGATGTGCAGTTCATGGTTTCAAAAATGTACATCAAGTCATGCCAACCCTAATTGTTTTCCCTTTTTTATTTTTGTTATTATACTCTAATCATGCCATAATGTGCTAAATGTTGAAGTGTTTCATTATTAATTCATACTTTTAATTATGAAGCTAAAATTAAATGTTAAATATAGGCAGTTCAGAAGAGAAATATTTTCATTTTGGTTATAAAATAGTCTTTCATGATTATCTTGCTAACAAAGGCCTCTAGCAATAAACAATGAGAAACTCCAGAAAATGAAATAAATGAGAAGAGCTACTTGCTTTGCGATTCTTCTTTGTACATAAGTCAAAATTGTGCTTCAATATGATTTTTTTTTTAAATTACTAAATATGAGACAAACTCTTAGTCTTGAAATATAGGCTTATAATCTACATATTTTACCCCACATATTAAAATTACTATTTGTATTTAAATCAAGTTGGAAATATGTGGAGTCTGAAGTTATTTTTATATTAGATCATTCTTTTAAAAAACACTAGCAGTAAAAAATAAATTCCTAAGAAACAGGACAAAACTATGATTGATAAGTAATGAGAAATTGACAATTTAAAATAAAGAGAAGTTCCTAAGGATCTAGTCTAGACTTTTTAATTTGTCTGGACTTTTGCCAAAATAAATGTACTTGACTCTAGTCAGTTCCAATTATGAGTTAGTAAGTTACAACAATATGAAACTCTATCTTGTATCTATATTAGCAGTAGAGGATCCAGGTTTTGTGGAACCTGAACCTTATACAACTTGGGAGGAGCACTCTGTAATAAAATTTTGCAAATTCACCAATTTAAAATCGTGAGGCCTCTCTCAAATCCTTAGAGGGAGGCCTATTCCAGTGAGAGAACTTGCAGCTTAAGTCTCAGTATGTTTATGGTAAATATGCCTTTGCATATGATAGTCAGATATCAAGAATGAAATCTACTGGAAAAGCATCAAAGCCGGGAGAGCTTTGCCAGCTCTGAGATTAATCTCTCTGGATTTCAATTTCCTCATTACAACACAGACAAATGTGCACTGGGGAAAATTATCTCTAAGGGTTCTTCCAACTGAGCAGTTTCTATTTTTAATTGGAGAACCCATCACTTCCAGAATGAGAAGAATTCCAGGTTATTATGAAAGAAGCAAATGAACCTTGTGAACTTATCTGATGTGAACTAATAATTTTCATAATTATTTCCTGACATCCAAGTCCAGATTTTTTTTTCACATAGCAATATAGTTGTTGATAATTCTCAGAGGCCTCGATTTTATAAGATCTGTTTGGTTTTGTAGTAATATTCATTAGTATTTTCTACATCAAGGGCCTGAGTACCAGCACCAGATGATGAATGGGGAGAGAGGAGGGATGGGATCTTATAGTGAGAAGAAAAATAAGGAAGGATAGGAAACTAACCCCATCATTTGCCTTCTCTTCTGTGACTCTTGGAATTGAATGGTTGACCTACTAACTGAACCTTATTAACATGGTGTCTTTGAAAGTGGAAGTAACGAGTCATCTAGGTTGACAGAGTTTTGTCCTTTTAATTCTAGATTGGTAAATGTAGAAGTTATATGAGTATCATTGATGTGTTGTGAACATCTTTTCAAAAATTTCCCCCACAATCAGTATAAAGATGGAACTCTTTCTTTGTATTTTCCACTTACATATGTGAATATATATATAGACTAATTCTTCAGAAATTTGCTAAAGTATTTAACTTTGGTGCCAGTTTCTTTTTTTTTCCTTTTTATTTAAAAAAATATGGAACGCTTCACGAATTTGCGTGTCATCCTTGAGCAGGGGCCATGCTAATCTTCTCTATATCGTTCCAATTTTAGTATATGTGCTGCCGAAGCGAGCACCCAATTTCTAATATAGTTTAAAAACTATAGTACGACCCTTATAAAAAGTCTTTTAAAAAAGTCAATTAAAAAATCTTATGCTAATCTTAATAGATTAGGAGTTGAGTAGAGGTAGAAAGTATATTTTATTTCTCATTGTGCTCTTAAAACCTATACAAGTAGCTGATATAAAATATCCATATTAATTAAATGTTTTTTGAAAAATTATTTTCAAATTTAGAGTATTAGCACTGTTCAAAATGTATGTTGATAGCAATAACGCTATATGTTTTTATGATTAAAATTACATGAAAGTAAAGTAAATGTGATGGTTTTAAACATAGCTCATAGGTAAGGAAAAAATATAATTCTACCACCTGTTAAAACAACTCTTTAACATTCGGATTCAACTAATTTGAAAAAGTAGTTTACTTCATCTATACCTAGACTTCTGTTTTCCATATTTTACATACTACACATGAATGTAAATTTTTAAAAGTTCATTAAAATAAGAAAAAATGAAATATCTTTAATCTGAAGTTGCTCTCCATTTTATGAACAACTTACAACATTAGCAATAGCCAAACATATTAAACACTTTCTGTTGTTGTATCAATAATGCAAATATACAAAGCAAAACAATAGTCTTTAAGGAAGAAAAAGCAAGTACTTGCTGGAAGAGCCTTCCAATTTTAATTCAATGCGATTTTGTGGGATAGATTGGACTATTGCACATAGATAAAATTTGACAGGATACCAGACTGTTGCCATATTTTTTAATTCAGTATACATTTTTGATAAATGTGGAACAGAAAAAGATATAATTTTGTTTTTTTCCTGATGGGGAAAACCAATTGAATAATATTTCAAAACCCTGCCATGACTGCGTATCTTACATTACTTTATAGGTAGCTGGAAGGGATTCTAGCCCTGGCTTTTCACTCATCCTGAAAATAGTGATGATACATGGACTGGCACTAGATAGAGCTCCCATTTTTCTTTCCGAAAGTGCAGCATGGTTCGCCTTTCTATCCAGCCAAGATACTGCCCAAGGAGGCTTGTATGTCAAGGCCAGTGCAACTTTGATGAAGCAGCATCTCAAGATATTACGGTTTAAATTCTGGGCAGCAGTTGGTGACAAATTGTGTCCTCGTTTTATTGTTCATTCATATTTGTCTCTTTCTCAGATAGAAACTGAAAAGGAGCTTTTAACTGGACTCCACACACTGTTTACATGCTCTGGAGATAAAGGAATCCAGTGCATATGGTAGGGCAGGGACAAAGAGGGGAGATGGAAGAGACAGAAACTTTATTTATAGTCTGGCATCACCAACACTCCAGGGCACATATGCTACTCTGTTAAGTAACACATATAACTTTATCTTCTGACAAATAATTGAGAAAGGTTTTTAGAATAAAACTTCAAGTTGTGAAAAGTTCCAAAAGAACAGAGCCAACAAAATGGGTCTGAGAATAAGCAAAATAAATGTTAGCTAAGACCAATTTTCCCGTCAACAACAGCTAAAGCACTTGATAGAGGAGTTTAGAGATTACTGATTCTCGGTGTTTGAATTAAATATTCTTATTGGTTTATAACTTTCTTTAGTCCACCTGAGTCCTATAAACTGTCTTGACAGTGATAACCTGGTCTTCACTATTAATCCCTGTGTGGAGTGGCACAGCTGCTCACTGTGGCCCATGGCAGGGTGGCACATTCACCGTTGTGTGGCAGTCTCCTGCCCAAACTTCTATCCCCTTGAAATTCCTCCCCCCCCCCCCCCCACCTCCCCCTCCTCCTCCTTCTCTTCCTCCTCATCATCCTCTTCCTCCTCCCTCTCCTCCTCTTCCTCTTTTTGTTCTTCTAGAGATAGAAACATCAATGATGAAAGAGTGTCATTGATTGATTGGGGGCCTCCTGTACATCCTGCCCTGGGGATCGAGCCCACAATCTGGGCATGTGCCCTAACCAGGAATTGAACTATGACCTCCTCGTTCATAGGTCGACACAACCACTGAGCCATACCAGCTGGGTTCCCCTTGAGCTTCTTCACATTTGAAAATGGATTTTTAAAAACTCTCATATAACAGAAGTAGAGTTCTTGAGACAGGCAGGTGCCAAAATAACCATACAATTTGAAGCATGCTGCAGCACCACTGGACCCAATAGTGAAACAAAAGTCTTGTTATGTTTATGAGAAATTAATTTGTTTAATTTACATCATTATTTGCATCATATCTGAGGAAGTTAGATAATACACATTATTTTTAAACGATTAAAATGTAGCTGAGATCTACCTTATAAAAAGGGAAAGTGGTGATCAAGAAGTGGTTTATACGAAGTGAGAGATGGCTTAAAGGCTTTAGCTTTTCTGTAATATCCATCTACACCTTCCTCCCCACCCTTGCCAAAACCAAAACCAAAACACACAAGTAAATGTATCATCTACATTAAAGCAGTGTTTTGCTGTGAAATGTTCTAAAACATGTGTCCTAGCCTTTTTGTTGTTAATACTAGATTGCCACAAAAAGCCTCTTCTACTAAGAAAAATGGAGATCCCAGGCGACAACAGGAGACGTGAAAGAAGACATAGGCCTCCATTTGCCTTGGTGGTCATTGCAGCTAATCCCCTTGTCTTCTTCCTCTTTCTTTTATTGAGAGCATTTATGGACTAGGACAGTGGTCGGCAAACTGTGGCTCGCGAGCCACATGCGGCTCTTTGGCCCCTTGAGTGTGGCTCTTCCACAAAATACCACATGCGGGCACTCGTACAATGCGATTGAAACTTCGTGGCCCATGCACAGAAGTCGGTATTTTGTGGAAGAGCCACACTCAAGGGGCCAAAGAGCCGCATGTGGCTCACGAGCTGCAGTTTGCCGACCACGGGACTAGGACATCAATAAGACAGTTACTCTCAATACCCCAGGATTCCTTCTGTTATCCCAGAATCAACTTTCACATGCCCAGTTTGCTTATTAACTATGGTTATACAAATAGATAATATATTGTGAAATAATTTTAAATATTTGCTCAGAATGAAAATATCATTTGCTTAGTAGATGAGAGGGATTCGTTGAAGTTATACAACACAGTTTAATTAGGAAACACTTCTCCCAAGTCCACCCTGCATCATACATTGTTTCTGTCTTCTGGTAACTCCTCCAATCAGTGGCCAATTGCAAACTAAATGCTGAGATCTCTGTAAGCACCTGTGATTCTTAACACTGTGGAATCCAGACTGTGAGGTGGAGTGGCAAATAGTGAAAAAGTATAAAGAGGGAAGGAGGGTTTTTCTGCCCAACTAGGGCATGTCATATATTTAAGGGAGGAAATTCCACATAGGAAACACATTATACATTATGGTTTTAACAGTTAAATTTAGGTTAAGACAGTCTGTACTTCATATTGATTATGTCATTTTCCTTTCTCTCCATCCTTTAAGTGTAAAATCATTATTTGGGTGTATAATTTCCTTCTTTACAGCAATTTTGAAAAGGATCAAAGCATGGATAGTTCCTATTGTACTAGTATATATATATCTATGGAAGAATTTTTAAGTTGTCAGTGTGTTGTGTCACATTTCAGAAAAAAAGGCAAGTCACACTTCCAGAGAGAAATTGCCATTATCAAGGAGATTGTTCCCATGACATCATTGACTTTATCCAATAGTAACAGCCTAAAATTTCCATAGAAACTGGATCTGACGATGGCTGCTAAAAGTGCAGTCCCCTATGGCAGTATCAGTTGAATTAAAAGGAAGAGTAAGTTGTCTTAAAATCTTTTCCCAAAGAGCCCATGTTCTCACAATAATCATTTCTTTGCCATAAGCAATTACACAGTAACTTGCTGCCGAAGGGAGTGACTTTATAAAAGGCATGAGATGCAATCATTATCGTCACCATAATCATCATCATCTAGGTGACTCATCTATAAAATTTAAAATATTGTGCTTACCTCATTTGGTTGTTAGGGGTAAATGTCTATAAATCTTGCAACAGAGAAGTTTAAAAAACAATTTACTTTCTTCATTTTTCTCCTTTTCTTTTCCTCATTCTTTTTCTCTCTTCTCTTTTCCTTCTTTCTCTTTCTTTCCTCTTTTCTTTGCTTCCTTTGAATTCTTCTTCCTCTATTTGTTCCTTAGACATTTGTTTTTTAATTCATATTGAAGAACATCCAGATGAAATCCCATAGGCACAGAGTATCAAAGCATCCTTTTCCTCTCCCATTTCCTGATATGGTCAAACATATCTATGCAGTCATTGTCTGTGGCTATTACTTCCTCACACAGCCCTATGATACCACTTGTCTGTTCCCTGCCTTCACCATGTTTCACTTGCACTTCTCCAATAGCTTCTTAATTGTTCTCCATTTCTTACGATCAAACCTTTCCTCCAACCTGTTCTACAAACTTAAGCCAAGCTTGCTAAGGGGCTATTTGAATGCTGTTATTCCCATTCTCCTGAACTTCCAGAACCTCCCCAGTTTCATTAAGTAAAACCCAAACTTGTTTTTTAAACTAAATTTACTGTGGTGACATTTTTTAATAAAATTATATAGGTTTGAGGTGTAGAGTCTGTGATGCCGCCCAAAGTCAAACCTTCTGTCACCGTATATTTGACCCCGTTACTCTACTACCTCCCACCATTCTTCCCTCTGGTAGCCACATACTATTGCCTGTGTCCATGAGGTTTTGTTTATTTGTTTTTCTTGTTCATTTGTTGCTTTCAGTTTTACATACCACATATGAGTGAAATCATGTGGTTCTTGGCTTTTTGTCTGACTGATTTCACCTGGCGCAGTGGTCGGCAAACTGCGGCTCATGAGCCACATGCGGCTCTTTGGCCCCTTGAGTGTGGCCACAAAGTTTCAATCACACTGTACGTGCCCGCCCACATGTGGTATTTTGTGGAAGAGTCACACTCAAGGGGCCACAGTTTGCCAACCACTGACCTAGCATGATATTCTCAAGATCCATCCATGTTGCAAATGGCAGTATTACATCTTTTCTGGGTATCTTCCTAAAATTTTTGAAAACATTTATTTGCAAAGACATATGCACCCCTATGTTCATTGCAGCATTATTCATGGTGGCCAAGACATGGAAACAAGTGAAGTGTCGCTCAATAGATCATTGGATAAAGATGTGGTACATATATACAATGGCATACTACTCAGCCATAAGAAGAAATTAACCCCAAACTTTTTAGTCTTTAATTCCGAACCCTAAATCTGGGCTCAATGATTTTATTTTTAAGATAGGATATTCTTAAGCCATATTGAACTACTTTTTTCCCTCCCTGTCCTCTTTTTCTATTCCTTTCCTGATGTTAAACTTTCCACCTAAAATGCTGTTTGTCTCACAGATATTCTTGGGCTCCTTCTTCACTTAGATGGCAAAACTCCCTTGATCTTCTTCCTATTTTCTAGTTGGAGATCATCTTTAGCTTCCCCAAATCTCATGACACATTGTCTCTATCATAACCTTTTGTACTTCCTATCTAATTTTGTGGTTCTATACACTTATTATATACATGGCTTATTTCCCCTTGTCTATATCCTTTTGATAGCTCTCTTTGCTTCAGATGCTAGTTGAGTTTACAATTAAATGATTAATTGGTTAATTTTTTTCCATATTAAATGTATCCTCGATGTGGATATCAATGTAGATATCTGGTTCACTGTTAATCCCCATTACCTAGAAAGGTACTAGAAGAAAAACACTAGAAAAAAATTATCAAGAAAAGCATAAGTTTGAAAAATTCATTATCTCTGTTTACATTAAAACAGAAATTATAATGTCATTATAATATTATTAATCAAACAGAATGGGCAGTTCAAAAAATTGTAAATTTAACATTTCATCTTGGTAAAGAAATGAATAATTATTTAATCTCTGGTATTATTATGATAGTCTAACTATCTGGACACAGATACAAAGTAAGATTCCCAGATTATAGTATACACTAAAATAAATTCTACATGAACATATATGCAAATTTATAGGTAAAATTGTATAATACCATAAAAGTACTAAAAGAGAATACGCTTACATATTTATCTAATTGTGTTCAGAATACAAATCATAAAATTAGACAAGGACATAAATTTATAGAAAATGGTTAGCAAATTAAATCAAACAAAAATAGAACATTATTAGCATAAAAACTTGTTATAAAAGGAATCCAGCCCTAACTGGTTTGGCTCAGTGGATAAAGCATCAGCCTGCGGACTGAAAGGTCCCAGGTTCGATTCCAGTCAAGGGCATGTACCTTGGTTGCAGGCAGATCCCCAGTAGGAGGTGTGCAGGCGGCAGCTGATCGATGTTTCTCTCTCATCGATGTTTCTGACTCTCTCTCCCTCTCCCTTCCTCTCTGTAAAAAATCAATAAAGTATATATATACATATATAAAAAAAGGAATCCACAATAGGAGGGAAAAAGTATTCTAACACATGTGACATATAATAGGTTATTGTCCTCATATATTATTTAAAATGATTTTGTTATTTAAAGAATCTCTATACCTTACAAAGAAAATTACAAATGTCCCAGTTAAAGGAAAAAGTAATGGTTTCAAAGGGGCAAGTCACAAAATCCTATATATCCTATATAATAAAAGGGTAATATGCAAATTGACCAAACTGCAAGACGACTGGTCACTATGAAGTGTACTGACCACCAGGGGGCAGATGCTCAATGCAAGAGCTGCCCCCTGGTGGTCAGTGCGCTCCCACAGGGGGACCACCGCTTAGCCAGAAGCTGGACTGATGGCTGGTGAGCGCAGCAGAAGTGGCAGGAGCCTCTCCCACCTCCGTGGCAACACTAAGGATGTCCCACTGATGGCTTATTTGAAAAGATATATGCGCCTAAATCATCAGTCAGACATCCCCTGAGGGCTCCTGGACTGTCCAAAGGCACAGACCGGGCTGAGGGACCCCTTCCCCCCTCCCCCCCAAGTGCAGTAATGTCATGCACTGGGCCTCTAGTATTCAATATTAAATTATATGACTGTTTTACTGCTTTAATAACCTTGGACATGAAACAAAAATGGTATATTATTTAATTAACATGGTAATGACTAAAATAATGATGATACGCAGAATTAGTTAACATAGTTACCATAGCTAAGATCTGGAAACAGTCCAAGTATCCAAGTAGAAGAGTAGATACAAAAACTGTGATACATTTACACAATGGAAAACTATGTGGCTGTAAAAAGGAAGGAGCTCATACCCTTTGAAACAGCATGGATGGACCTGGAGACTGTTCTCTAAATGAAAAAAGCCAGTTAGAGAAAGACAAATATCACATGATCTTACTTATATGCGGAATCTAATGAACAAAATAAACTGAAGAACAAAATAAGTGCAGAGGTATAGATGCCTGGAACAGAATAACAGAGTTCAGTTGGGTGGGTGGGGTAGGAAGAGATTAACCAAAGAACATATATGCATATATGCATAACCTATGGACATAAACAATAGTATGGGGAAGGCCTAGAGTACAGCAGGGGTTGAATGGAGAGGGGAAAAATGGGAGAAAATAGGAGGCATCTGTAATACTGCCAACAATAAAAAAAAACCATACACACCTGATTAATCATTAATAAACTGGCTTCCTTTAAAAAAGAAAAAATAATGTGACAATTCTAAGGTTTTTGAGGATGTGGGACACCTCATTTTTCTGGTAGTTGTGTAAATTGGTACTACTTTGCATACAAAAGTAGGAACATTTAGTAAGATCAAAGATAAAACACACACATGTATTATACAACACTTAATTTCCACCTCTAGATAGATTCTTCTCTATAAATGAGAGGACAGCTAACACATATGCATAAGAGGATGCATACAGGATGTTTACTGAAGCTTTCTTCACATAAACAGCAAAATATTAAAAGAACCTCACCCCCTATAAACAGATAATGGATTAAAAATATAAGATAGATTCATGTAATGGAAAGCTATTTAATAGGTACAATTAATAATTAGATAGAGTAATTTGTGATTATGCTTGACTTATGTTTCCTTTGTTATTCTTATCAAAAACCTGCTTTTAGAAACAATCTGATTACTTTTATATTTGAAAAAAAACTAATTAGGTATAATTTGTTCTTTCTTCCAGTATTATTTGCATCTCACAAGAGAAATTACAAGTTTGGTTTATAACAAGCATTAGTAGAGGAGGATAGGATTTTTTTTTTTTTGTAGTTTCTGTTAAACAAATTGTTTCACATCTGAAGTTTTCCACTGTAGCTAGGAATTATGTAACCAGTATTCTGAAGGGAGGAAATAATAGGGTCTCAAATATTTTAGGAATGTAGCCAAAAGGCATACTTTTTTTTCCAGTTAGGATTTCAATCAAGCTCACATTTCAAAAAAATAATAATGATATTTGATTGTTGCAATTCAAAGAAAAATCAACTTTACATTCAAAGCAAGTAAGTTATTACTCTACACGCGGGCCCATAGTTGGTTGGCTTAGAAGAGGTCTGCTGAGAATAGAATCTCTTTAGGTCTAAACCCATTTGTTTAACAGTAGAAATAGCTGCTCATTTTACAGTGAGTCACAAAATTCATCTCTTTTTTTTTAATCATTTTGTGAAGCCATTTAAGATCACAATGGCAATTTTAGAAGCAAAATTTAGATGATATTCTCATGAAAATGCAGTTCAACAGTTGATTTATTCATTATGATTACATCTTAAATTTTTTCTCCTCCCTTTGGGATTTAGTTGATGATTTCTCTTTTTCTGTTTTAATTTGAATATTTTTAAACATAAGAAAAAGTTGAAAGCATAAATCCATATTTGATAATATTTTATCAAATTGCTTTTGTCCCCTCACATTCTTGTTCTCTCAACACCCATCCTTTTACATTTTGTTTAATCACTTAGGTATCACATCTCAACCCTAAAAATGTTAACATTTACCTCTTATTAATAAGTATATTTTCCTACTCAGTTACAATAATATTTCCACCTAAAAAATTTTGCATTCAGCAATTGGGTTTATCAACCTATATTAATTTTTCCAATTTTATCTAAATATTTTTATCAAAACTATCTGTTCCCAAATATTATTGAGAATATGAATCAAGATTTTTGTTTGTTTGTTTTATCTCATTTCTTGAAGTAAATCTAGTTCACAGAGGCACATTTGCTCAAAGTCCTTGGAAAGGTCTCTCGCTTTCTAACTTCAGAATGCTATCCTCAATCTAGTGGATTTTACTGTGCAGACTCATAGTTTAGAAAGGGATATCAAAATTGCCTACTATCAATGAATGAGGTTCCTCTGTCAAAGAGCATGTGGGATTCTGGTCAATGCTTTTAGTTCAAAAGAAAGGGAAAAAAGAAAGATTTTCTGTATCTCTTTCTGTCTCTCATAGTCTCCCTTTCTCCCTTCTTCTCTCCCCTCCTTCCTTCCTCCCTCCCTCCCTCCCTTCCTTCTTTTTTTCCTTCCTTCTTGCCTGCCTGTCTGCCTGCCTAATTTGATGTTGATTCAGGTTCCAATTAGGCATGAGAAGTAGAGAGATCATTTGAAAGTCAGTCTCTCAAAAAGAATGTTCACTGCTTAGTCAGGTACTTCCTTTTAACCTATTCTGTGTGAAGGCACTTTCCTGCCTGTACTTTCTGAAGCAGCTGGTCGATGGATCTTTTTAGAGCAAAACTACAAGTAATTTTCAACAGTAAGATAAACAATACTGTGGGCTTTAGGTCAGTTAGAGGGCTGCCATATGAATGGGGAGTTTTGCCATTGTGGAAATTTTGCATCATCTTTTCTTGCCTTTTTTATTATTTCTGGCAGAAATATGAAATTACTGAGGGTGCTGTGTTCCTTCCCTAAATCTTGCTCCATACTTGGAGCCTGCTGCACTAATGGTCCCACTGATCTTCAGGAGGACTGATACTCAGGCAGGCTGACCCAGGATGGCCATTACAGCTGCTAAAAATATTTAAATGCTTCCATATTGATTATTCCACCTCTGACTTTCACACAAGCAGCAAATAAAAGGTTAATGCACAGTAAGGGTAGTTAAGAGGTGTCTGTTTTTATTGGCATCTGAGATTTCAGATTCTAAAATATTTTATCGCTTCTGCTTGGGGGCCAGATATGTAAAATTAAATTTTAGAGGGACGAACCTTTATACACTAACAAGTTCACATAAAGAATGTGGAAAAGAGTAGTGTGCAGAATTTACTGTATACAGTGTATACTCAGGGATATCTTGGGATCAACACCTATTGTTGTGAGGAGAAAACAGACTGGGGTAAAGCTTATATACTACTCTTTATTGGGGGTACAATTCAAGGGCAGCTCCAGTGAAAAGAAAATGATTAAGAGCAGGGAGGAGGGAGAGTGAATAAAAGGTGACTACTGAGGATGGCTTCACAGGAAAATGCACCTGATATCTTGGTCACTCTCGATGTTGCCAGAGAAGCTGTCAGATGGGAGGAAGGACAAGGAATTTATCTTGTTTCTTCTCATCTCCTATTTCTTGCTGTTCAACATTTTCCCACAATTCCAGTGTATTGAATGTAGCCCCACATAGCAGTTACTGAGAAATCCAGATCCCTCTTCCCACAGCACAATGCCTCATTACATCTGGTAACTGTGAGTGCAAAACAATCTCCATAGATCCAGTGACACTGTAGTGGAAGCTGTGTGCAACGCTGGCCTTCGTTTCTGGGGAGGCTGAGGCTAGTTGTTAGGAAACAAGGCTAACAGCCTTACTTGGGGCTGCATTCACAGGCACGCCACACTGGTCTAACTGAGCTGAACGGGGGTTACACTGCTGATCCAGGCACAGAACAGGCTGAAACAGCTCAGGGGAGCGTCACTCTGACTGCGCAACCTGGCCTCGGTGTGCGCAGCCACACAAATCTGGGAATTTGCACAAATTGGGTTCACTAGAAACCACTTGATAAAATTCCAAATGGTATCATCCTATCTAATAAAAGAGTAATATGCAAAATAATCATCACTCCGTCACTCCATCACAAAGATGGTGGCGGCCACGGAGCTGGAGCGAGCAGGAGGCTTGGGTTGCCCTGGCGATGAAGGAAGCCAAGCTTCCCGCCTGCCCTGGCTGGCCCTCGTCTCCACTCAAGGCTACAAAGTTTCAATTATAAAAGATAAATAAATCCCAGATACCTGCTTCCACCTGGCCGTGGCCATGGGACTGGAGTGAATAGGAGGCTTGGGTTGCCCCTGGCGATGGAGGAAGCCAAGCTTCCCGTCTGCCTTGGCCAGACCTGGCCTCTGCTCAAGGCTACAAAGTTTCAATTATAGAAGATAAATAAATCCCAGAAACCTGCTAAAAAAAAAAAAAAAAAAAAAAAAGGACAGGATGGAATGTGGCCAGCCTGAAAATGGCCATCAGCCCCTCACCCAGGCTGGCCAGGCACCCCAGTAGGGACCCCTACCCTGAAGGGGGTGTGGCCAGCCTGCAAACAGCCTTCAGCCCCTCATCCAGGCTGGCCAGGCACCCAAGCGGGACTCCCATCCTTATCCGGGACACCCTTCAGGGCAAACCAGCTGGCCCCCAGCTGGCCTCTATCCTATATAGTAAAAGGGTAATATGCAAACTGACCCTAACAGCAGAAAGACTGGGAATGACTGGTCACTATGACACACACTGACCACCAGGGTGCAGAAACTCAATGCAGTTGCTGCCCCCTGGGGTCAGCGTGCTCCCATAGGGCAAGCTCTGCTCAGCCATAAGCCAGGCTGACAGCTGCCAGCACAGCGGTGGTGGCGGGAGCCTCGCCTGCCTCCTCAGCAGCGCTAAGGATGTTGGACTGCAGCTTAGGCCTGCTCCCCACTGGCAAGTGGACATCTGCCGAGAGCTCCTGGGCTGCCAGAGGGATGTCTGTCTGACTGCCAGCTTAGGCCCGATCCCCCCAGAAAGCGGGCCTAAGCCAGCAGGTGGACAGCCCCCGAGGGGTCCCAGACTGCAAGAGAGCACAGACCGGGCTGAGGGACCCCCCAAGTGCTCAAATTTTTGTGCACTGGGCCTCTAGTCTATACATATAAAAGGCTAAGTGACCCACCATAAGTCCATGACCACCTGACCAACCAGCTGGCTGGTACATATAACGAACACTGGCAATTTAAAAATAAATGTTGACTTGCGCATGTGTGATACATATAATGCTTCCATCGAATTTCTTAATAGTATTACACCTTTGGGAATGCCATGTCATAAATTAAAATTGAAAGTAGGTGCAATCATCATGCTACTGAGAAATCTTAATAGTAAATGGGGTCTTTGTAATGGTATTAAATTTATTACCAAAAGATTTCGACCTAACGTAATCAAGCTGAAGTTTTGACAGGAGCTGTGGAAGGAGAGGTTGTTCTGATTCCAAGAATTGATTTGTCCCCATCTGACACTGGCCTCCCATTTAAATTAATGCGAAGACAGTTTCCCATGATACCAGCATTTGTGATGTCTATTAATAAAACACAAGGACCAACTCTAGACAGAGTAGGAGTATTCCTACCTGAACCCATTTTTGGACGTGGTCAGTTATATATTACTTTCTCTTGAGTTCAAAGAGTGTGTGACATTAAAGTTAAAGTTGTAAATACTTCATCGCAAGGCAAATTAGTCAAGCATTCTGGAAGTGTTTTTACTCTTAATGTGGTATACAGGGAGATATTAGAATAAGTTTAATCAATTTATCAGTCATTGTTTTTATCAGTGTTGTTTTTATATCATCTTTTTGATGTTTTTATATCATGTTTTTGTTGTTTTTATAGCATGTCTTTGTTGTTGTTATATATGTTGTTATTATTTATTAATCAATTTACATGTTATTTTCATATACATTTTACTAATTTTCTTTCATCTCTGAAACTTCTAGTATAGAGAAAGGGTGAATAGTGATATTAAAATATTTCTTCTAATTAATTTCCTTTTAATATGTACGAATCTATGCATTTGGCCACTAGTATCCACATAAATAGGTAAAAACAACAATCTTTATGGGTCCTCTATTATTAACTCATGATACAAATTCACTGTAGGAAATCACCTTAGAGATCAAGAAGGCAAGTTTTATCAATATTATTATGAAAGGAACTGTACAGTGACTTACTCAAAATTACAGAGAAAACTTGAGATCAAAAAGTAGATCTCAAGTCTATGAATTCATAAGCCAAGGATTTTATTCACTATATAATATTGTCTCTCATTTCATATCCTGAAATCTTTAAATAAATGAACATAACACAATTCCCGCCTGCCCTGGATATATATCAGTCAAAATGATATATATCTAACCCACTTTATGAAAAAGGTAAATTATTAACATTGTGAAAAATCTTCTGCCACCACAAAATGAAATCCTATAGTTGCCTTAGAATAGTGTGGCTCTGTTGGTTAAGCATCATCCTGTGTGTGCACCAAAAGGTCACCAGTTCAGCGATGCCAGCATAGCTTGAGTGTGGACTTAATAACCAGGAAGTCAAGGTTCAATTCCTGATTAGGACTCATGCCTGGGCTGTGGCCTTGATCACCGGTGTAGGGTATGCCGGAGGTAGCCAATTGATAATTCTCTCTCATCATTGATGTTTCTCTCTCTCTCTCCCCTCTCCCTTCCTCTCTGAAATCACTAAAAATACATTTTTTTTAAAAAAAAAAGGTCACCAGTTCAATTACCAGTCAGGGCATATGCCCATGTTGTGGGTTTAGTCCCTGGAGGCAACCGATCAATGTTTCTCATCTCTCTCTCTCTCTCTCTCTCTCTCTCTCTCTCTCTCTCTCTCTCTCTCTTTCTCTCTCTCTCTCATCAATAAAAACACATTAAAAAAAAAAAAAGAATAGTGAGATGGATCTACCCTGTCAGTGCTGGCAATTCCCTTACAGATTTTCCATTTCATGGAATTCTTTAAATGGGGTTGATGGACTTCTCCCTAACTCTAATTCACACTGAAATTATGTGGACATTAAGCATAAATCCATTTTCATGGGAAGAAGTTTTATAGGTTTACAAGATCCTCAAAGAAGTTTGTTAAAGCTTAAAAGGATGAATAAGAAAATAGGGAAGAGGAGAAAAATAATTGAACTGCCTAATTTTATTCAGGAGGAAACAGAGGGGCTCAGAGAAGTTGACAACATTTCCAACATTATCAGAAGTCGGACTAAATTATTGGTTTTATGACTCTAGGTACAGTGCAGTTCCCATTAACGGAAACCTCCTCTGGAGCATTTTGGATTATTAGCTTTTTTTTTTTTCCAGAATATCCATGAGTTAGAAAAAATAAGAAATGTAAAGGAATTGATTATTACCCTTTGCTTTAAAAAGAGCTTACCAGTCAATGTGTGTATTTTTATAGAAGAGAAAAAAAAATCAAGAGCTTTTCTGAAGATGGCAGTCAGTTAATGACAATTCTGATCTGGACGCTATGACTCTAACTTCCTCCCACTTCTATTACTATGTATTATTATTATATCTGAAAAAGAGAAATGAGCAGAAATTAATAGAAAGTATTTATATGTCAGTTGTACATTCACAAAATTGACATATATAAACTCATTCTATTCATAAATCTCACTTGGTAAAAAATAGTCAATGTGAGAAAAATAATATTGTACATCTTTGAAAGTGATTTTTTAAAATTTGAAAAAATGTATTTGTATAGCTATATTGCCCTTCTTGTGTCAAAGATAGCATGAGAAACAAGCTGTTATTTCTAGCCTAAATATGAGTAACACCTTATTTGGTGGAAATTGTCTAATTATCTAGAAAATTAATTAATGAATTTATTTTTACTTTACATCTGTCATTCAGAACAATTTTTTAGGTAGTTTTTCATCCATAAATATTTGATTTCTATCTCCTCAATAACAATTCTGGTTTCAAAAGGCTATTTCAGCAATCTGTAAAGATACAAACCCAGTATTTTCAGAACTGGTGTCTTACTAGAGAATGCAGATAGACTGAGAAGGTTTTTAAGTTTTGTTAAGTTCTTGGGTTTTTATTCCTTTTAGGATAAAGCCACTCTCTGTTTGTTACATGTCATTTTCCTTTTATTTACTTTGTGTGTGTGTGTGTGTGTGTGTGTGTGTGTGTGTGTGTGTGTGTGTGTTTTCTGCAGTAACTATGCCTAAATGCTGCCGTTTTGTTTTCTTCATCTTGTTCTTGTATAACTTGGTAACTTGACAGCTCTATTCTAGACTCTTTATTTGCACTGAAACAAGCTGATAAGTTCTACCTGATTCCCTCCTCATCAGAAATCTGTTTTCCTCTGAGATTATGTTGAGGACTGAATGTGCACAATGCCTGGACTGGGTATGGAGAAAACCGCAAATGAGGAGGGTTTAGCAGGACTCTGCATGCATTCCCATCCAGCATTGTTAAATGTCCTGAGCCTGTGCTCTCATTCCCGTCTCTGGGAGGCTTCCCTGTCCAGTGTGGGAATGGCCCTCAACTTCAAATCGTTCCCCTAACCCAATTTGGAGAAGCTGACCACCCATTCACTATGACCAGCTCAGTGGCTCTCTCCTCTTTGCAATCATTTCCACTTACCAACAAAACAGAGACATATATGCATAACATGCTTCTTGGAACTGACATTAAAAATCCGGGGTGGAGAGAAGGTGGGGATATAGCAGCTGAGGATCTCCATAAGCAATGCCTGCCTCCCATTTGCTCTCAAATTCCTGCTCATTTATTTCATCTTTCATAATTTGTTTGATTCAATTGCTGTTTACTACTGGAGATAATTAGCTCTGAGTGTTTGGGGGAGTGTTTAACTTTCCCTTTACAGTTTTATGCCCATTTAGGGAATCACCAAAGTGGTGAAGTGCCGGTTTTCCTCGTCCCTGATAGTGAATCAGAAGAAGGCAGGCGGGGGGCTTTACTTCTGTGGAAATGTTTACCTCCTCTTCCATCTCAAACCTCACTTCTCTTACTCTCCTGAGTGGAATTATTGGTGATACTTTTTGAACATTGTTTTCTTATGTAATCCACATCCATCCACTTCCCAATACAAACTGAACAGAATTTGGAGCTACTGGGATTGTCCTAAACCAAGACACATTAATAGCTTGCAACTTCTGTTAAGTTCTTTTTCTATTCTCTAATCTTTTCCCTTGATTGTGCTAGTATATTTTTGCTGTTTTGTTTTCTTTCATTTTTTGTTTTTACTCATTGTTTGGCAGAGAATTTTTATCTTATCATTTTACTATCTTAAAATTAAAGCCTAGGAAAGATACCTTTTTAAATGAACACAGTATGAAAATATCACAGATGCACTTATAGTGTTAAAGAACAAACCCTACTAAAAAGAGGGGAAGAAATATCAATACTCTCTCAATGTTTTCTTCCCAGTTGTTTTAGACTTCATAGAAATCATGAGTGAGAACAAGTTTACTTGTCTAAAGAAATGTCCATCAGTACATGATATTGTTCTGAATGCATGAAGGGAAGAAAGAGCAGGCATGCCATGTGACTGTTTGAGAAGTCCCATCCAGTGAGAGTCTGTTTTCTCTTTCATTGTGTCCTCTGAGTAGTCACAGCAAACTCTAGCAAGGATCTTAGAATGCACTTGAATCTCAGTTTCCTTATTGTTTGTGAAGGAGGGACTGGAGGGTGTGGTTTACATTCTGAGCGTGGACTTGCTCTTTTCTCCACTCACAACCCAATACAAATACACACACATTTATACTATACACACACACCTGTATTCATCAAAGCCTACACTATCCCCCAGATGTGAAATTGGAAATGCAATATTCAGAGATGTCCTTTGTGGCTTGACTTCCCTGACTGAGATCACTTGTATATCCAAACTAAGACCTTCCTCTGGAAAAGAAAAAAGAATGGGCACTATGAAGGGAGTTGATAGGTTTCACTGAAGAGAGCACCTACTGTTTCTTAGGAGTCGAATTGGAGAGCAGATAGCTACCTACATAGAAAAACCCTCATTCGGAAATATCAGCCAAGGCTGTTGGATTGGCAGTGCTGCTAAGATTGCCAGGATTTTTCAGGGCTCTGTAGATCTAATAGGAGCATCACACAGTGGCCAGAAATGAATGCAGTTTTTTGGTTCAGCAGTGAAAGTTACATACCCTTTATCAAAGTCAAGATGCCATGCAGGTAATTGAACTAAATTGTCAAAGCAATATCATACTGCCAGGACTGCATGATGCATCTTCATAGAGAAATTGTGTCTTTTAAAATACTTAATAAGGCTCCACACATGTACACAAACACACTTAGCAGTATACATGTAAGATATTACATACACACTAGAGGCCTAATGCATGAAATTCGTGCAAGAGTAGGCCTTCCTTCCCCTGGCTGCCAGCACTGGCTTCCCTCTGGCACCCGGGACCCGGGCTTCCCTCTTGCCACCGCTGCTGCACTCACCAGCTGTGAGCCTGGCTTCTGGCTGAGCAGCACTCCCCCTCTGGGAGCACACTGACCACCAGGGGAAAGCTTCTGCATTGAGCACCTGCCCCCTGGTGGTCAGTGCGCATCATAGTGACAGGTCTTTCCATTGTTTGGTCTATTTGCATATTAGCCTTTTATTACATAGGATATGTATAGGTATATGTGTGTAGAGAAAATATCTTGCTCTCATTCTACAAAAGAAAGTAAATTGATTCACGATTGTAAAACTGACAGTTCTTGTCCTGAGAAAATGATCATTATTAGAACGTGTCCTGTAAATGAATGATAGTAGAAGAGAATGAGATGGAGAAGTTATTGGCACAAAGAAAAAAAATTTAAATAATTTACATAAGCAAAATAGGCCAGAGTCACTGTTGAAGTAATGGTAGCTATTATTCTAATGATGATTTTAAAATCTTTTCACTTTTAACTATTGTCTTTATATAATACCAACTTCAAAAAATACTTTACGATAGTGTTCAGTAGAAAATATTTTTTAAAATATAATCCTAATATATAAAAGGCCAGGGCCATCAGGACCTAAATGACCATACGGATGACCGAACAGCAGGCTGTGTGGAGCGACCAGGCCGGCAGGGGGGTTAGTATGGGGCAACCAAATGACTGCATAGCAGGCTGCGTGGGCAACCAGGCCAGCAAGGGGGCGGGGGCAGTTAGGGGTGATCAGGTCGGCACACAGAGGCAGTTAGTGGTGATCAGGCTGGCAGGGGCAGCAGTTAGGGGTGATCAGGCAGGAAGGCAGATGAGCAGTTAGAAGCCAGCGGTCCCGGATTTTGAGAGGGATGTCTGACTGCCAGCAGTCATACATCCCCCGAGGGGTCCCGGATTGGAGAGGGTGCAGGCTGGGCTGAGGGGGACCTCCTTCCTGTACACGAATTTCGTACACCGGGCCTCTAGTAATTTAATGAAAGCTTGATAAAAGAGAGTTACATTATAAAACATCAGGGGGTAAATTGGGCTAAGGAATCATCCAGGAAATTCTGAGCTGATACACCAGATTAAATTTGAAACTTTGGCATGCAAAAACATGCAACTTCACTCAGACTTACTTGTTATAGTACTGCTACAGGTTTGTATTCTATAAATATAGGAGTTCTGATGAATCTATTTCCCTATAGACCCGTGAAAAAAAGGAAAAAATCTCATGTGGTTGTTGTTTATATTGTTTATGCTGAATCTTTGAGCATAAACAACTGTTCTGTCTATTCTTGGTAGGTGAAAACATGTATATTCACTTGGTACCAAAGAGAACAGAATTCTTAACAGTTTTAGCTGTCTCATAGTTGGAAGTGTTTTTCAAAGACTAGTTATGGTTCTATACATTTTAAACCTTGTTTCTTTTCCACTACTCTTGTTCTTCCAATGCTGGTCATGTTATAACCTCAGGCCCTGTAGGTTTGTTTCATGATACTAGGGGAGTAAAACAGTATGTGCCAGGATAGTTAGAAAGAGCATAATTATCCAGTAAAGTTACCACAATCACATAATGTAATCCACTAAATCTGAAATAACTTGTTGGCCAGCCCAAACTCCTCTTAGATAACTAACATTCTTGGGGCCTCACTAATACCACCAGACAATGAGGGTGGGGTGTCAGAGGAGAAGGTGGAATGGACCCAGGCTGTGGTTTTAACAGGTTGTTGAAAAATGCTTTACTTTTGAAAATTTTACTAGAATGTTCAACTTTATGAACCCAGTATTAGGGCCCCTCCAAGAGCCTTGGAAGGTGCCTATAGAAGTGAGGAGCCCTGACGGTTGAACTTCCATCACCTTCATGGTAAAGCTGCCTCTGCAAACATGTTGCATGGAGACATCCCTTCTTGCAGAACTCAGTAAAGACCTAAGACCAAAAGTCGTCTTAATTAAGGAAGAGTTACCAAAGGCCAACTCTATAAAGACCTGGAATACAGCTTTCTATAATTGTTCGGGTATAAAATTTAGAGAATTGAGATGAGTAAATGTTTAGCATATCACTCTTTAATATCAATTCTCTAAGCAGAACATTTTTTCAAGAGACAATTCAAAAATTGTGATAGCTAGGGAAAAAATTCTACATTGCTATTCTGAATGCTTTCTCTCTATATAGACTTGTAACATATGAAACAACCAAACTTTAATTTCTTAATAAAGGTGACCCTAATATTCTCCAATATGGTCTCCAGAATACTGACTTTACTAGGTAGAGGTTAACAAGTTAACTTATATCTATATCTATATCTAATCTATATCTATATCTTTTACAAATGAATTTCAAAATTCTTAATCAAAGTCCATAATTTTTCCCATTTTAACAGTTTTGTCTCAAAGTTACTGAGGAAAAGAAACAAAACACAAAAGCAAATGGTTATTTGATGAAATTTTTATATCTTAACTCAGAAAAAAAAATAAAAGAGTCTAGAGGAAGAAAGGCAAGTTAACATATTAAAAGCATACAATTTTCTCCAAATCTAGTCCCGTTTTTAAAATACATTGCCTAAAGAATTTTAAAATATAATGTTAGTTTATATTTCATTATTTAAATTTGGAAAAGTCATAATTAATCACATGCCTACCCAAAATCCCAATTTCTACAAGTATTACTAATATTTTCTTAAACATCAATATAAAGTTTTTATAACATAAATAATTATTCAATACCTAGCTGGCTTGTTAGTGATATGTGTTTGTTCTAAGTACAATGATAACATGCAGAATCAGGTACAAATTATGTTTTACTTCAACATTGCAATAAGCATTAACAGCAATAGGAATAAAATTGAAAAAAAATATGAATAAGATGTAACAAATGTGAATAGCAATAAATTAAAATACTAGTATAAAAAGAAAGTCATTACAGAACTGGATTATAAATTATAAGATGATTTACTATAATAGTTTTTAAGTTATATACATTTGCATTTGGAGCAAACATTTTAATAATAAGAGTTTAGAATGCAAAAGACAGGTTTTTATACATTTTCTAGAGGCCCGGTGCATGAAATTCATACATGGGGGTTGGGGAGGATCCCTCAGCCCGGCATGTACCTCTCCAAACTGGGACTACTCAGGTGATGTCCAACTGCTTATTTAGGCCCGATCCCTGTGGGTCTCACAATCTGGGAATGCTGGCTCCTAACTGCTTGCCTGCCTGCCTGGCTGATCGCCCCTAACCCCTCTGCCTGCCTGCCTGATTGCCCCTAAGTGCTCCCCTGCAGGCCTGATCGCCCATAACCGCCTCAGCCTCGGCCCTGCGCCCGAGACCCAGGATTCCCTCCTCTGGCTGGCGGCAGGCACCCAGGACCCGGGCTTCCCTCCCTCTGGCCGGCTGCAGACACCTGGGGCCCAGGCCAGCTTCGCCAGGGCTGGCCACAGCCAAAGAGGATGATGGGCAGGTGGCTTTGTCTGGGCTGCAGCCGCAGGTGCCAGGGACTGCGGGGCGGGCAGCTTGTCCCTCTCCCAGGCAGCAGGTGCTGGCGCCCGGGACCGCGGGGCGGGCAGGCAGCTTTTCTCCCTCCTCTGGGCCACAGCCACTGCAGGCGCTGGCGCCCAGGACTGTGGGCGGGCGGCTTCACCCAGGCTCGGCTTTGTCAGGATGGATGTGCGGAAGGTCATCCAGAAGATGTCCGCTCTAATGAGCATATTACCCTTTTATTAGTATAGATTGATAAACAAAGTTGAAGAAGGGATATGTCTGTTCTAGATTTTTTTTTCAACATAACATTTCTGCAAGCCTTTCTAAATATATTTGAATTATTGAGTACAACCTATCTAGTGACTTTATCCAGAAATACAAATTATATTTTACATTCTATATTATTGTTAATGTTATTAGTTAAAGGTGATACCACTAAACATTTTTCTTTCCCATTAAAAAGTAGAGGGTCCTTTCAACACATTCTTATTTCTACTGTCTAAAAACAATCCTTAAAACTGTACCAATTATATTTTTAAAACTAAAAATAACCTTTTTTGGTAGAAATAATCATTGAATATAATTGTAAAATAAGAAAAACATGGGGAAAATGTCACCAGTACTAGAAATTCATATGTATTATATGTACACATAATATATATAATATACATATATTTGGAGACTGTGCTAGCAACCTGGGCATGTGCCCTGATAAGGAATCAAACTAGTGAATTTTTACTGCACTGGATGACACTCAACCAGCTGAGCCATACCAGTTAGGGCCAGACTCTTCTTTTTTTTTTTTTTTAATATATTTTTATTGATTTTTTACAGAGAGGAAGGGAGAGAGATAGAGAGTTAGAAACATCAATGAGAGAGAAACATTGATTAGCTGCCTCCTGCACATCCCCCACTGGGGACGTGCCCACAAGCCCAGGCACATGCCCCTGACCGGAATTGAACCTGGGACCCTTCAGTCTGCAGGCCGACGCTCTATCCACTGAGCCAAACCGGTTTTGGCTATACTCTCTTTTTAAAGGAGATTTAAAATTAGAAGTGATCCTTTGAAACTATTTTACAAAACCTTGGACTATTTTTTTTTTTTTTTTTTGCATACTGCTTCTT
The DNA here is from genome assembly GCF_963259705.1 of Myotis daubentonii. NCBI lineage: Eukaryota > Metazoa > Chordata > Mammalia > Chiroptera > Vespertilionidae > Myotis > Myotis daubentonii. The sequence continues at coordinate 44,354,969 of NC_081843.1, read as the reverse complement.
TTCCCAAAGACCAAAAGAGAACTAATGCTTCTATACGCTTTAAAACATCATTAGTTCAGATCTTGTTAATTCAAAATTTATTATTATTTCCACTGGTGCTCAACTGAAGCTTGTCTCTTCTAAAAATATTTATAAACATATTATTTATGTAAGGAAATTGCACAAATAGTATGTTGCAGTTTAGTATTTCACAAACTGATCACACACATGTAACAAGCACCCAGATGAAGAAACAAAATCTTGACACAGGAGCGTTTTCCCCTGTGACTCCTGCCAGTCAGTGTTAACACCCCAAGGCTAGTAAGCCATCCTGACATTTAATGCCGTAGACTTGGCTGGCTGTTCTTCAAGTTTACATCAATAGAAGAGTATATATCCTCTTTTATGTCTGAATTCTTCTGCTAAAGTTTATGTATGTGAGATTGATCCATATTGTTGAGAGTTGTTGCAGCATTTTCATTGATGGATAGTATTTCATTGTGTGAATATATCAAAATGTATTCTCTAATCTTCTATTGATAGGTAATTTAATCGTTTTAGTTTGGGATTCTTACAAATGATGTTGCTATAAACAATTCTATGCCATTTGCTGAATATTTGTACACATTTCTGTTAGATTAGAAATTGATGGTTCAGAGATAAGTACTTAGTTTTAATAGATAATGCAAAGAGGATATGTGATGTTTGGTTTCCCCACATATTAGCACTGCCTTTCTTTTTCATTGTAGTCATTCTGGTGGAAGAAACTTGTCTTTTTTATCTGTGAATGTGGCAATTAATAAAAACTGGTTGAATATAATACAACTATGCATACCTCTTTTCCTTTTCTTTTATTCAAAGCAGTCAATGGTTTAGTGCAACCCTGGTCTCTTCTACCTTTGAAATACAAAAGCCTAAAAATTGCTATACGATTATGATAAATAATTAATGCATTATCCTATTCAGGATTCTTGACCTTACATGCCATAAATAAATAGTTACTATTTTTTTAAAAAAATTGAATAAATGTAAATATAAGTGAGAATTATATTTAAGTCCTTCCAAAGACATCATGTTATACTTATTAAATACGATGGCTTTAACTTCCTGGTTACCTGGGATAATCCCCCTGGTTTACTGCTCTTGCCCTAGCAAAGTGCCCCTTTCACCTACAAAGGTATCCTAGTTTGCATGATATATTATATGAACACCTAACCTACTCATAACCAAAGCCAGGTTGGCTCCAAGCATTCTGTTTAGTTTAAGCATAAAACAGATCCTGTCTTTCAGTAGGGTACAGCCTAGAATAATTTTCTACTTCAGGTTTATCTGATTCAGCTCATAGGTGATGGAATATCCTGTCATAAATGCACATTATTTTGGAAATGAAAATATTTTCCTGTTGACATAATATGTGATTTCTAAGCTGATCCCATAAAATACAATTGAGCTTTTATATCTGCTCTTTTTACTGCTTTGAGATCTTAAATAGTACTTTTCAGTGTTGCAGAATGCATTCATGATTTAGCATTACCCTATGTCCAAATCTAAATCCATTTATTGCTGTGGGGCCCTTTCTCTCAGTAATATTGTTAGCAGTTTTTCATTTAAGCATTTTATTTCCTTTCTTTATTAAATTTCTCTTAAAGCAACACAAGTACTGTGTGTTTTTTATTTTTTAAATATATTTTATTGATTTTTTTTTTTTTTAGAGAGAGGAAGGGAGAGGGATAGGGAGTTAGAAACATCGATGAGCGAGAAACATCGATCAGCTGCCTCCTGCACACTTCCTACTGAGGATGTGCCCGCAACCAAGGTACATGTCCTTGACCGGAATTGAACCTGGGACCTATCAATCCATAGGCCAATGCTCTGACCACTGAGCCAAACCAGTTAGGGCTACTAACCAGTTTGTTTTTTAAAATGAGACCTTAATCACCATTCAAATACTCTTTTAAAATAAATTATAGGACATTTTTAATGTGCTATGACAGCAATTTTCAACCTTTCTCATCTCATGGCACACATAAACTAGTTACTAAAATTCCGTGGCACAACAAAAAATATATATTTTTTGCCAATCTGACAGAAAAAAATAGGTATAATTTTGATTCATTCATACCAGATGGTTATTGTTGTGTTGGCTGTTATTTTTTTTTTTTGACAACCTAAGGGAAAAGAGGTCAGTGCCCCTGAAGAAATAGTCAGGTATTGCATGTTTTAAAAATTCTTATGGCACACTGGTTGAAATTGCTGCTATATGAAAATGCAAATTAGCATAGTTGGAGACAAAATAGGGAAAAATGAGTGTATATAATTATTTAAAAAAATCAAAATACCTTTTGCAACCCTGAATTTGTATTAGAATCCTATTATATTAACCACCTCCTTGAATTATGTGGTTTATATGATGATAGAGAGAGCTTGCTTTGACAAACTTATTCTTATTTACCATTATCATAATAGGGATACAATACAATCTTGTGGCTGTCTTGCAGCCATGCCAATACTAGGTTTATTATATTCTTTAGAAGTCACTGTATATCAATAAGTAGTATCTCAAGATCCTCCCTCTTAAGCTGTTTCTACCTAGTAGAACTTTGAGCAACTATAGATACATACTCAGGCTCAGGATTCCAATTTCACTTGCTCATACTCATAGTTTTATGCCACCTGTTGCTCACCCACAGCCATGATCTTATTTCACTACTCTCCTAGGAGAGAGTTTGATCCTAACCTATGGACCAGCAATCCTGGGGGTTCTCATACAGTGTGGAACTGAGGATATGAGCAGTGGACCGTGCAAGGAAAATGATGATGGGAGGTCATTAGCAGAAACACTATCTGACATCAAGTTAATTATGATAAAATTAAAAACTATGCAGACATACTGGTGTTTTAATAACACTAATAAGATTGCTTGATACCATCTTCATTCAACATTTTATAAAGTGAATATACTAATTTATCATTTTTACATAGTCTATTTCCTTTGTGTGACATGACATTTTTGGCAAATAATTGGGGTTCCTAAGTCAGCCAAAACTGATTTTGCAGTTAACTGTATATGTACATAACTACAGTTAATAAGCATTGTGGTCGTGTTACCTCCTGCTAACTCTTCCTTCCTGGGAGATCGTAGAAATGCTTAGCCTGGCAGGACTAGCTCAGATCCTGGTTTTCTCCATTCATCCACCTGGTAGCTCTTGTCCATATGATATAGCATAGGATTCTGCACTCGCTACTTCCTAGATTATGATTTTGAGCAATATATCTATTTTTTTACACTTCACCTTCCTTTCTTATGAAGTAATACACATCTGTATCAAGTTGTGAGTGAGAAACAAAATGGTGCTTAAGGTATTTCATAGAGCCAGTAAGTTAGCTAGCTACCTGCACTTCAATAGTTACTTCCCCTGGAATAGGTTCACCACTAACGACAGACCATTTCTGGAGTATTTGCAATGATTGAGGGTGCAGACTTGAATTAATTGGTTTCATTAATCATTCCCATGAATCTGTGGAGTGCTAGAATTTTAGGAGGCTTGCTTACTTTCAAATGTTGCCTGTGGCTACTCATTAGGAGGAATATCCTCTGTATCCACATGCTCTTTCTCATTCTCTGTGTTCTCTGTGCTCTCTGATCTGAGCTGTGTCTCTCTCTGAATTCTGTTGCCGAAGCTCTAGCTTTAAGCAGGAAGAATTGCATTCGGGCCAGGTATGATCTGCAAATGATTCTTTGGCTATGCACAGAAATCCAGAGCTACATGTTACTTCCTATGGCTGTGATTCTAAACAACCCTTACCTACAGCCACTTTGGAATTTGCTATCTATTTCAATCTGAACATTATAAGGACTTTGCAAATAGACTACTTATCTATATTGAAGTATCAGATGAGCTTCAATGACAATATGTAATAGATTTTGAGATATCAAAAAGTATTCTGGGTTTCCCAATTGTAGACATATTTTCTATTGCATTTATTCAATAAGTATTTATTGAACACCTTCCATGTTTCAAACATCATTTTAGGTATTAGACATTCAGCAGAGAACATGAGGGAGTGTGTTAAGGGGGCAGTTTTAGTTTTGGATAGGGTCAACATTTGAGAAAAAGTAAAGGAGCAAGTAGTAGACTTTTGGGAAAAGAGCATTCCTGGCAGGGGGAAAGCAAATACAAAGTCCTGGCCAATTTATCTAAAAGAATTGGAATCAGGATCTCAAAGGGATATCTGCCCTCCCATGTTTATTACAGCATTATTCACAATAGCCTTAGTATGGAAACAACCTAAATGTTCATCAACAGATGAACGGATAAAGAAAGTATGGTATACATTTATACTGGAGTGTTCTTTAGCCTTAGGAAAAGGAAATCCTGTCATATGCAACAACATAGATGAACCTGGAGGACAATATATTAAGTGAAATAAGCTAGTCACAGAAGAATACATACTGCATGGGTCCACTTGTATATGAGGTATCTAACATAGACAAAGTCATAAAAACAGAGTAGAATGGTGGTTGGCAAGGAGTAGAGGCATGGAGAAATGGGAAGGTGCTGTTCAGTGGGTATAATATTTCAGCTACACATGATGAATAAGCTCTAAAGATCTATCATAAAATATTGTGACTATAGTTAACAATACTGTATTGTGCACACAAAATTTTAAGAGAGTAGATCTTATGTTGTGTTCTTACCACAATAAAAAAAAGAACTAGATTTTCAAAATACATGCTCTGAAACCTTACACCAGTTATCACAATGCCTCAAATTCCACCCTCTTTGATTATCCTGTAAGCCTAAAATTATTTCTGTCTTTTAAAGTACTATAGTAAAATCTGGATATGGCTGAAAAGAATAGTACATTTAACAATGAACACATCTCTGAGATAAAGAATCTTTGGTAACAAGAAAACAAGTTGTGTGATTACTGAAGTAATGTCTAACATTTGCTAAATACTTAACTGTTAAGCAATCAGGTGTCAAGATGGAAAATTAGGACCAAGCTAAAAGTAACAATCAAGCTTTTATCACTTCCTGTAACAGGAAAGAGGTAAAAAAGTGGTGCCAACTCCCCAGAATTACACTATTTCCCCCTGGAATAGCACCAGCTGAAGGTCAGGTAGATGCAGCACAGGAGCCTTTGCAAAAAAGGCTTCTGCCTCTCTGTTGAGCTGTGGCGTATGGGGAAGCAGTGGGGAAAGAGATAGGAGTGACTAAGTCAACATGGGAAAGGCTTAGGATAAAGAAGTCTGTGGTAGAGGCGCCTGGGAATTACCTTACCTGTACCCCTGATAAGAGGACCTCCAAATGGAATCTCATGGACTAGGACTGCATACACATGAGCATGGCTGACCTGAGTCCCTGAGTCTTGACTGTAACTCTCTCCAAAAAAAACTTCAATGCACTGGCTATGCAGTAAATGTAGTCTGAAAGGGGAGCTTCCCTCAAGGAGACCTGCCTGCAGAGCCTCATATGATAATTGACTATGGTATGGCCTGAAACGTCACACAAGATATTAGCTTGAAGCCAGCCTTATTATTAACAGACTAGAGGCCCAGTGCACAAATTTGTGTACCAGTGGGGTCCCTCAACCTGGTCTGTGAGATCGGGCCAATACCGGCTCTCCGACATCCCCTGGGGGGTCCCAGATTGTGAGAGGGTGCAAGCCAGGCTGAGAGACCCCGATGCATGATCAGGGCGGGGAGGGATGCAGGAGGTTAGCCAGCCAGGGAGGGATCGCAGGGCTCCAGGGCATTTCCTGTCCATCTCCCTCAGTCCAGATTGTCCGGACCCCAGAAGCAAGCTAACGTACTAGTTGGAGCGTCTGCCCCCTGTTGGTCAGTGCATGTCATAGCGAGCGGTTGAGTGGTCTTAGCATATCGTTAGCATATTACGCTTTGATTGGTTGAACAGATGACCTGACAACCGGACACTTAGCATATTAGGCTTTTATTATGTAGGATATTGAATGAGTGTAATAGCTAGATGCTTGCTAATGAATATAATGAAAGTGAAGGAAGCAAAATAATAAGTTGGGAGATGGGCTTTCTCCTTGGACAAACTTCATACTTTTTCCTACAAATAAATGATCCTGAATGAGTTTTATTAAGGCCACTTCAGATGTTTTAACTAGCTGGAAAAAAAAAATTGGGGCATGTGCTGGGGGGTGGGGGCGGCCAGGGAGAGGTCAATGGGGGGAAAAGGAGACTTATGTAATACTTTAAACAATAAAGAATTTAAATTTAAAAAAAATTGGGTCAGCACAAGGTAGAAATAATATTGTATAAAAACCTGTCAATCTAGATTTTGATTATCTCTCCCATTTAACTGCAAAAAAAGAAGATGAATCATTTAAATCAATGTTGCTGTAAGGGAAGAACCTCAGCCAGAATAATGTGCTTTAGAGACATAATTTCTTAAAAAACAAAACAAAAAAACCCAACCTACTAGAAGTGTATATAATTTTATCTGTCATTATCAATGAAATTTTAACTATTATATGTTAATGTGTGCTTTTCTTGGTAGATCTGATTGATAAGTACTTGGAGATTGCTTTAAAATTAAAGGAACATTTTTCTTGGTTTAATCATTTTCCATATTGTAGTTTTAATAAACATGAGATATTGACACAGATAAATTTATATGCAAAAATATCTAAAAACAATTTTTAAATTTATTGGTTTGAAGTAGCACAGTCAGATATTCAGATGTCTCAAATAGTAACACATTATCATAATTGTATATACCCCAAAGCATTTCTTTGAGATTTCAAATAGTAATGAGTATGTTAGTGAATTTGTACTTTACAAATTTAATCACTCTAGCAAACTGGTCAGATGAAGTGACCTCCTAAATAGGATTTGGTTCTAATTTTTTTTATTAAAAAAAATCTAGATTGCCACACAAGTTAAAATAACAAAATAGAGAAATTAAACATTAAAAGCAACAATTACATATTCATTTCTGAACCTGAATCTGTATTTTAAAATCAGGGCTAGATGAAATAATTTCAAATTTTTCAGTTTTCTTTTTGTTGTTGTTAATAGGCATTTCTTCCTCATTTCTGTCTTTAGTCACTTCCCCCCCTACTTTAAATATGTTTACATCAGCGGAAAATAACAATGATTGTCTGTCTTTTCATTATGTTCTTTATAATTTTAGTGCAGTATTTTTCCTTATCCTTCTTTATCACATAAGTACCACATGAATATTAATAAGTTGTCAAAATTGCAAAATTGTCTAGCTTACTTGGAATTCTGATGTAGTTCTTCAGGGTGCTGTTAATCAGTCCTTGTATGTGAAAAGTGTTGGCTAGATATATGATCCCTAACCTCAAAGGGTTTAAAATTTCACAGTTGAGATAGATATGCAAATGATAATTTATAATATAAATGAATCGAATGAATGAGGAGCAGTAGTACCCATACAACTGTATGAGCAATACATTGTTGATAAAGAATACTTCATAAAAAGAATGATGTTTAACTATTAGTAGATGTAGTATATACTACAGATTCCTCTTTCAAGGCAATTATTCTTCCTAGATTCAGGGTATGTTTACTGCTGGCATCTCACAGATTAATTCCCTCCCCAGCAAATGCCCTTAGGCCAAAGGGAGCTGCCTTATGAAATTTTAGGCCCCTTTTCTACTGGCAACGCAGTGGGTATGAAGGGCTACAAAGTTCACCCATTAGCCTCAGTTTGGGTCATCTTTGCCAATTGAGAGTTACTGTGACAGTGACTGGGGCCTCTGGTGCAATTCCACTCCAGTTCCAATCACCCTCTGTACAATCCTGCTTCTCTCACTCACTTTTAAGTATTGATCCCAGAGAGTATTCTCCAGTGACTCACAGGGAAATCAATTTCCATCTTTAAGTCTCCTTCCTGGGAAATCCCACATATGACTACCAATGCCAGGGCTGAGTGGTCAGAAGCACAGACTCTAAAATGCATTTTGAAACTGTGTTCCCCACTGGCTGATTGGCATCAAGGATTCATTACTGGTGCGGGATGAAGTACTGTGCATGCTGTAGGGAAGTAATTGTTAAAGTGGAAGAGTTGTGATACAGGATTGAGGAAATGTCAAGGTGAGTGCAATCCGAATCCACTTGAGAAATTCTGGAAAAGTGATAGATATAAGAATTAGAGAATTGGGTGTCTATTTTGGCTAATAGAGACCTTGGAGAAAGACAAGGTGAGGCTAGAGCTGATTAATCACCTGTTTCAGGCCAACTGTGAAACCAGAGGTCTAATTGGTAGGATATAAAGAGACTTTCATTCCCTTAAGCCAGAGCAGTGATGGCGAACCTTTTGAGCTCGGCGTGTCAGCATTTTGAAAAACCCTAACTTAACTCTGGTGCCGTGCCACATATAGAAATTTTTTGATATTTGCAACCATAGGAAAACAAAGATGTATATTTTTGATATTTATTTACATATTTAAATGCCATTTAAAAAAGAAAAATCAACCAAAAAAATGAGTTCGCGTGTCACCTCTGACACGCGTGTCATAGGCTCGCCATCACTGAGCTAGAGGGGCAAGTGGAGGATCATGCCCAGAACTTAATGACAAGGGTTGCAGAGTCCAGAGAATCCTCAAGTCTGGAAAGTCTACTATGCCAAGATCAAGGCCTTCGGAGAAGGAATGGTACACTGTGACTTGCAATAGGATCATTGGTATCTATCTATACATTAAAAGATTTTTAATTAAAAGGAGTTTTTTCAATTACAGTTGGCATTTAATACTACTCTGTGTTAGTTTCAAGTGTATAATACAATGGTTAGACATTTATAGAATGTATGAAGTGAGCCCTCTGATGTGTTTAGTGCCCACTTAGCAACAGGCAGTGTTACTGACTATATTCTCTATGCTGTACTTAATATCCCTGTGACTATTTTGTACTGTCAATTGGACTTTTATGCCCTTCATCTTTTTCACTCAAACCCCAGCCTCCATCCAGTCTGGCAACCATCAGTTTGTTTTCTGTATTTATGAATCTGTTTCTGTTTTGTTTATTCCTTTACATCGTTAGAGTCCACATATAAGTGAAATCAAATTGTATTGATTTTTCTCTGACTGACTTATTTCACCTAACATAATACCCTCTAGGTCCATCATGCTGTCTCCAATGGTAAGATTTCATTCTTTTTTATAGCAGAGTAATATTCCATTGTATATATGTACCATTTTTTCTTTATCCAATCATCTGTTGATCATCTTAGGTTGCTTCCATATCTTGGCTAATGTAAATAATGCTGCAATGAACATAGGGATGCATATATCTTTTTGAAAATTGTTTGAATCCCCAGATTATCATAATTTTCTGGGTTTGGGAAGTGGCCCTCTCCTCCCAGTTAAAGGGTAACACTACCTTCTTGCTTGAAAACAATAAAGAGGCTACTGCCTTTGAAGATTACATTTAAGATTAACCCCTCCCGACCAGCATGGCTCATTGTTGAGATTCAGCCTATAAACCAGGAGGTCATGGTTTGATTCTCAGGACACAAGCTGGGGTTGCAGGCTGGATCCCCTGCATGGGGTGTGCAGGAGGCAGCCTATCAATGATTCTCCCTCATCACTGATGTTTCTTTCTCTCTCTCTCTCTATCTTCCTTCCTCTCTGAAATATATATATATATTTAAGATTTACTCCTGCCTCCCATTCTGATCATCAGATCAACAGTAACTCACAGTATAACCTAGCCAGGGAAAGGATAGGGCCTATTTGGAGAAAGGAGTTATATTGCAAAGGAATTGCAGAAACTAGTGTACCGACAGCACTGAGAAAGTATCCTGCTGAGAGAGCTTCATCCAAGGGTTCAAAGCACACAGTTAAATGAAAAGAGTTTATCAATGTGGGAGCCAATCTTCAGAAATATAAACTCATAGATGTTTATAGTGCCTAAGGGTATATTTGTAAATAGATTTACCTTTTTTTTAAATATATTTTATTGATTTTTTACAGAGAGGAAGGGAGAGAGACAGAGAGTCAGAAACATCGATGAGAGAGAAACATTGATCAGCCGCCTCCTGCACATCTCCCACTGGGGACGTGCCCGCAACCCAGGCACATGTCCTTGACCGGAATCGAACCTGGGACCCCCCAGTCCGCAGGCCGACGCTCTATCCACTGAGCAAAACCTGTTTTGGCTAGATTTACCTTTTTTTAGATAAAAAATATTACAGATTATTTATTTATTTATATTTTATTGATTTTTTACAGAGAGGAAGGAAGAGGGATAGAGAGTTAGAAACATCGATGAGAGAGAAACATCAATCAGCTGCCTCCTGCACACCCCCCACTGGGGATGTGCCCGCAACCAAGGTACATGCCCTTGACTGGAATCGAACCTGGGACCCTTGAGTCCGCAGGCCGAACTCAATTTTTTAAAAAAGAATGAAAGGAGCCGAAACCGGTTTGGCTCAGTGGATAGAGCGTCGGCCTGCAGACTGAAGGGTCCCAGGTTCGATTCCAGTCAAGGGCATGTACCTGGGTTGCGGGCACATCCCCAGTAGGAGATGTGCAGGAGGCAGCTAATCGATGTTTCTCTCTCATCGATGTTTCTAACTCTCTATCTCTCTCCCTTCCTCTCTGTAAAAAAAATCAATAAAATATATATTTAAAAAAAAGAATGAAATGAGTTATTTTATAGGAAAAATAAAGTTCTGGAATTATGTAAGGAAATAAAGTGGCTCAAGAAGAGGTAGCCAATCTGAATAGGCTAATGTCAGTTTTGACAATATGCTGTATGTTACTAGTCAAAGTTTGTAAAGTATTTTATTTCTGGTTTTATTTGTTTGTTTGTTTTATTCTTGTTTTTTGAATTTATTCTTTTTTTGCATTTTAAGTTAATTTTCTCTATTATGTCATATAAGAGAATTTGACTTTTTTAAATTAGAAAATGTTTTCTAAACCCTGGAAATTGATATAATTATTATTTTAGCATAAAAGCTTGAGTGAAAGGTTATGTCTTCTCTCTTCCTCTCTTTTCAACAATTTTAAAAATAAAACAGCGCTTTCTTTTTTGCAGTCATAAGTCAACCACATCAATCATCTGTGAATATTCTGTTATTAAGCCTAATTTTAGAAGAATTAATTACCATGATTAAATGGGAAAATTGCCTTTTTGCTGAAATAATATAAATCAGGTTTGCTCCATTTATATCATTGTCCCATTTGATGATTTATTGTTCCTCATCCTTTATCTTAGATTTATTAAATTTATGCCATTAATTATTATGTTTTACAAGCACTAAGTAGATTATTTCCACATTTTTATTTCTAAGGTTAAGTTTACCACTGCACTACATTCTTGTGGAAGAGGAAAGATATATCTGACTTAAAGAAATACAATTATGCAGTTGTTTTTGTTCTTGGTGTATTTTTTCAAGTCAGTTTGCATGATTAATTATTTTACTTTTTTATTATATTAACATTTACATTTTCTAATTTGCTTAGTTTCTTACAATGCGTACACATGTCAGTATCACAATCTTTAGGAACTTGCTTGTGGGGGGAAATGGGAGAAATCAATAATACTATCAACAATAAAAAAATATGTATATTAAAAAAGAACTTGCTTGTGACTATGTTAAAAATTTAGATTAAAATTGTAGGTTATATAACCATCTTAAAAATCACTTATCTAAGGCTATCTTGTATTGGGGACCAATGATGTCAGTGAGTAAAAGAGTGCTTTTGAAAGACAGAATACATGCATCAAACATACTGTTGTTTTTAAACATGTAATTTATACATTTTTGTTAAGTAAAGTGATATTCTCATTTCAATTGACTTGTTTTATCATGTAAGCGTGGTCCTGTACCAAGGGGACTAATAAAGAAAGGTATAATGAAAGCAGTGGAGTAGAGGGTAAGAAAGGCCTTTTGTGAAAAAAACTGGGACTGTGACTCAAATTACTGGAGTAAGCTGTACTCAGGCCCAGAAATGTAGTTTATTACAAAAAATAATCTCATGGAAACTTTTTAGCCAGCCCACCGTTCTTGAGGAATAGAAAGATATTTATCAACTGATCCTGGTAGTTGATCAATCAAAATGTTTTTATTTTATTTTAACTTTTGTCTTATGTTCTATGATCTCTCTTTTAACCTCGTACTTTTTCTATCTACATTGAATGTTAATCATATAATTGATTATTTTACAGTGTGGATGCAATGAAATATTCTATATAAAACAAAGATCTATCAATAAAGTACAAAATTAATTTGCCAAAAATGTCTGTAGGATAATTTAAAGTGTCTGTAGAGTAGTTGAATATACATGGTGGGGCAAAAGTGTTTATAGTTGTATGTGAAACAGAGTTTATTCTTGAATTATTACTTATTTTTGTATTTTCCCGACAACTGTAAACTTACTTTTGCCCGACCCTGTAGTATATGTAGAGGAGTATGCTAATTTATATTTTTTTAAATGTAATGGTAAAAATAAGATAAATTATAATATGTAACTAAAAGTAATTATCCATCTTGTCCTCAAACCCCCAAATTATTTAGCCTCCCCACAAGTATCATTACCATTTTATGTTGTTTGAGCATTATCAAATCTGTTCTCTAAGTAACTGACTTTTTCTGTAGTATTTATTCTCTTTTATACTGTGACAATTCTTTAATTTTCTAAATAATTTTACTTTTTCTTTCATTCCTGAGCTATGTCAGCTTCATCTTTCTGTTGTCTCATTGCACCTTCTTTGAACTTCAATTTACTATTATATGAACTTCTTTTCATTAGATAGGTCCTGTGCCTGCAATCGATTTTAAAGAGAAAATGTTTCTCAATAATTTATTTGGTTTGTTATTCTTTGTGGTATTTTTAAATTTGTTTGTATGTTAACTGTATTCCTTGTACTCATATTTTCTTGTAATTTCTTTGCATATGTCACACACTATGTCATTTTTAATTATTGCTAAATTGGAATGAGAGATAGTATTTCTGGGCCAGCTAGCTCTCTGCGTTACAATAGTACTTGAGTTTGAGCCAGTATATTGGGCTGGAAAAACATGCATATATAATTTGGGTCAGTTACACAAACTCACTAACACTCTGCCCTTGGGTATATTTCAGCTCAGCGGTAGCAGACGGTATTTTTGACTCATATCAGAACCCGGTGTTTCACATGCCTATGCTGGTTTTTTACTTCTCTTCAGTTGCCAGAGATTAAAAGTTTTAGAAATGATTTCCACTAATACACTCCTCCACCCTGGCACAATGACAAGAACCTCAGGCAAAGATAATGTATGAAGATGTTCTTCACCCTACCCCACTTCCCTTGTCACCCTGTGATGTCACATTGGCACTGGGACACCCTTGCAGCCTTGCTGTGCTAATTGGCCTTTATTTTTTCAAAGAAGGTATCACTTGTTTGTCCTCCACCCTTAGGGCATGCCACCTAATCTGGGAGTATTCTGTGTCCTGTTTGAGATCTGAAATCATTTAAAATTTTAATATCTCCCCTCAATTTGGCCCATATTTCATTATAGTTGTCAGTGTTTCTCCTATAGTTTCATTAAAAATAAAAAGTTATTTTTCTCATTGTTTTTTATTCACTGATTTCAGAAAGTAAAGATAGCAATAACTTTAAACAATGACTTTTAACCCCAAAACTTTAGATTGAGTTTATTAGTTTCATCAATTGCCATTGCAAAGCAAACAAGAGGTAAATGTAAATTTTTTTGCATTTTATTTCTTTTAAAAATTCTTTAGAAAAACTTTTCTTGAATAGATAGAAAAATTCTCAGTTGAGTATTTCTAAAATAACATAACAGTAGAAATGTTAAATATTTTTATATATAGACATTTAAGTTCATAAGATTACATTTTTTTCTATATCGAGACTAATGGTGGAGAGCTACTGGTAGACTCCATTCTTTTAAACCAAAGAGGTGAACAAGAAATAAAGACGACTAATAGGGAAGAACAATGGCAGAACAAGTGTTAGACACACTAAATGGCATATAGACAATGTAAATATATAGCTACTAGAGGCCCGGTGCACAAATTCGTGCACAGGCGGTGTCCGGCCGAGGGGAGAGGCCACGGGTGGTTGGCTGGCCGGTCCCATCCCTGCTCAAACTCCCAGTTGACCTCGCAGGTGAACTCCTGCTAGAGGGGACAACTTGAATATTAGCCTTTTATTATATAGATTATATTAGTTGCAAGGAAAAGTAAGGAAATATCTGTGTTCTCAGAATAAATACAATAAGATTTGAGTTTAACTTATTAGTTTGTTGAGTTTGTTTTGTTTTAACTGATGTAATGAGTCAAATAAATGTTGGATTGAGGGAATTTTTCATAAAAAGCAAAGGATTCTGTTCCTCTCTCTTAGCAGTATAATAAATCACAAGGGCTGATTCGATGAACAGAAATGATGAAAAAAAATATATAAAAAGCTACCCAGAAGACTGAGGAGTTGCTTCCCGGAAGATGTGTTAGACATGTTGTGAAATTCCGTGCCTGGTCTATTTTAGAGATGAAAGGAAAGTTTCAGGGATGTTATAACTCAGCTGCTGTGTTTCCTGGAGTACTGTGCTTATCTATTCAATCAGAGACTGGCTTATTTCCTTTAGCATAGAAGACAGGTCAGCCTCATTCTTATTACACCATCAGTAGAGATTGTATTTGACCACATGTTGATGAGTGTTTTGATTTTATTTTAAATTGAGAGGAAGAAGTTTATGTACAATTTAATATAAAAAATATAAATCTTTTTAGTAAATTAAGTAGCTGCCATTGAATTTGATTCCACCTTCCACTTAGAAACCCCTTTATTTCTACTTCCCATACCAAGTTCATCTTAATATCACTTAACCCATCCCAAGCATTAATACTATTTTGTCACATCCGAAATCCCAAGTAAAATTTGTATGTATAAAAATGCACATTGTACTTCAATCTGTGTTGTGCAGCGGATATATTTTATTTTGTAGGCAGGTTTTGGACCTAGGAAAATGTTAAACCCAAGAATATTACATTTAGAAAGGTCAAGGCAACCACTGGGAAATTTTCTTGAAGCTGTTCATTACCAACTGAAGCATATCCAGTGTTCCATATAACTCAGATGACATAGGGGGCATTTTATATTAACAGGAAGCAGATGTTTTGTCCTCTTTTAAATGGCTATTGTTTTCAAGCCTGAATTATAGAGTGACTATAAAATCTAATACTTATAGACAATTTTGAAGACCAAGTAAAATTCAAATTCTGAATTATAATTTACCATGTAAGTAGTAAAATATCAACATATGAGCCATCTGGTGTGTTGTGTTTTTGTGGGGTTTTTTTTTGTTTGTTTGTTCGTTTGTTTGTTTGTTTTAGTCGTAAAATATTTTACCTATTAGGTCAATGGGATATTTAAGTAAAATGGCATAATATATTAGTATATGCACACACATACACACATACAGAGAAATAAAAGTTTCAAAGTCAAATTCAATTTTCAGTCAGAAAATTTAGTAACAATTTGGCCATCTATTTACATCTATTTACCAGAAATCTGCCTGTTGATTTTGTCTATGAATTATTAGGTTCAACAACATATACTATTGAAAACTAATATTTAGATGCCTACTTGAAATACATTGTGAAATGCCATTTGTCAAAATAACAGATTTTGAAGAAATATTTTGGAAGTTTCTAGTTATTTGTAAGATGGGGGGTGTTAGTGTCTGGCCAACAATTTAATTTCTTTAAGAAGATATCAAGAAGTAATATAACAATATAATTTGCATGTAGAAGGCCATAGAGCAAGAATTCTTATGAAAATAAATGTATTAATATGAATTCATTCATAGAATGGAAATTATTGGCAACAAGAGACAAATGTATGGTGTGTGCAGGTTTCGAGAGAGGTTTAGAGAGGTGTCAGGTGAGCAGCATGTTTACTTACAGCCGATTGGGGTGATACAGTGGAGGAAGGAGGGGGCAGTAGGGAGCCTTCCCAACCATGGGCACAGACTAGCAATCAGCCAGAACCGCACAGTGCTATTTCCAAGTGAGCTGGCAACATCTGGTTATTAGATGAGTGAACAAGTGATGCCAGGATTGGAGAGGAAGTAGCACATACAGAGCTTTTACTATCTTCCAAAATCTACTTAAATGATTTCACACTGTTGTACATATACAATGATTTTACTCACAGTGGGAGTTTTGCAGATACAGAAAGAGAATATTGTGTAATTCATTGCAGCAATATATTAGCAAATTTAAAATTTGGTAGCTGAATAGATAGCACTAACATGAACTTGGTAGAAGTAGGATATTGTTTTGGAACCAAATTGTGACGAATTTTACCATGAAACTACATTTTGCAAAGAACGCTTAATTTTTTAAAGCACTTAACATTCATCTTTTCTACGTCCATGTCAGTGTCTGTGAAACCATAATGGGAGTGGACCCGACCTCTCTGAGGTTGTGTAATACCATGAAAACAGTAGTCTGTGAACCACATGTTAAACACAGTAGAGTCATGATGAATATGTCAGGTTCAATTTCTCACCCAATTCAGTAGAAAAAAATCACCTATACTCAGATTGATGGCATACTTTCCCACTAAAATTACTCCTGACACAATCAACATAAGTTATATTAATTTCCATAATTAATATTTCATCTTTTTTTTCAAATAAAAAATGAATGTTTTTGCTCTGTTTTCTTGATAGATTTTAATCATAACTGTAAAATGTGCATAAAATGTATAGATGTATAGGCTGACAGATCTACTTAGCTTCAGTTTTCATTTCTTTTTTAGCTCAGGAAGAAAACAAAATTCACATTTAAGAGCCCATTTGCACATCTCTGGATCATTATATCTTTGCAGTGGATGCAACATAGGGTAATAAACTTCTTTGATTGCTCCACTCCACCCTAAGAAGCAAAGGAAATAAACATCACATTAAAGCAATGAAAGAAAACTGTCACTCCGAAGTGGGTTGGTTTGAAGTAGATCATTGTTTAACATTATATAACCTATTTCAGTCACTGACTTTAGGCTTGTTTTCCTCATCCCCCCAAAATTATCAATAGCATTAATTCCCCCCTTTTTAAAAATATATGGTTTTATTTTAGATCATATTTGAAATATGTACAGTGAGCAACATGTGTTAGCTTTATATGAGAAATAGTCACAATTAATTATGGCCATGTCTCTGAGACAGGCAGTTAAATCTTTATTCACAAGCACAACTCTTTATAAACCAAAGTACAAATCATTCAATTCTCTGACTCTTTAGAAAATATTTTCTCTGACAATAATAAAAGAATATTGAGGAGATTTTGCAAACCTCAGAAACTAAAGAAGAACTACATCTTATCTGGGTTGGCCCTCGGTAATTATCTGTTTGTGGGATAAATTAAGCAAGAAGAATGAGCAAAAACAAAATAAGCCAAATGGACGCATAAATTAAAAAAGGAACAAAAACATATCAGACACAAGATTTAAGATATTGAGCATATTGTCCTTCATATGATTTATCCTCTTAAGCAGCAGATATAATTTCAACCATACCAGGATGATATAGAAAAATTACATATAGTATGAAAAAGAAGTATCTTACTAAAGCATGACATGTTCTTTGATATTTGCTCAAAGAAAATTATTTTTTACCTACTTGTATTTGGACATTTTTTGCCAAATAAATTAAGAAACAAAAATAAATAAAAGGGAGATTTAGTGATTGATCTAAGTAGAGGATTTCTTTTTGGAAGTGTGGCTTACTTAAGTTGAGGTGACTCTTTAAACACCCTGTTATATCTAAATATAAAAACCTGTTTCTAGTAGGGAGCACCTAGGATTCTTTTGATCATATTCAAGATCAATCATTTAGCCTGGGATCCAAGAAATAGTATTTACAGAACCAGCAAAGCTGCCTGGCTGGGTGGCTCAGTGGACTGGAGTGTCATCCACTTCACCAAAAGGTTGTGGGCTCCCTCCCTGGTTCCTCTCTCCCTAAAACAATTCAATAAACACATATCCTAGGATGAGGATTTTTAAAAAACACACAAAACAGCAAAGCAGTCATTGACATTTTTTTAAAAACTGGTTATATAGTAATTTGTAGAGTATTGTAAAATATCTATAGTATCTGCCTTCAACAGCTAGAAAATATTTAGGAACATTTAGAGAGCCTACATTAAAAATCTGTTCTCTTTTGTTTAAATGTTGGTGAACAGATTTAATCAAACTATACCTTATTGTAACATATATTTGTTTTTTTCTTATGGCTTATACTTTATTGTTCTTATCCTATATAATAAAATGGTAATATGCAAATTGACCAAACTGCAGAACAAGTGGTCGCTATGATGCCTAGACCAGTGGCAGCTCCTGCGTGGAGCGTCTGCCCCCTGGTGGTCTGTGTGCATCATAGCGACCAGTCATTCTGCTGGTTGTTCTGCCATTCAGTCAATTTGCATATTAGGCTTTTATATATAGGATTAATACTTCTTTATACAAGAAGGACATTAATCCTTGTTATGTATGTGGCACATAATTTTTTCCCAGTTAACTGTTTTTCTTTTGATGTTTCTGATCCTTTAAAAAAAATAGTAACATATTTAACTATTCTTGAGTCCTATCTATCATCTATGACATATCTATCTATAATTTTTTAAATATTTTTGTTAATCTTCACTTGAGGATATTTTTCCATTGATTTTTTTAATTCTTTTTTTATTGTTTTATTGCTTAAAGTATTACAAAGGGTATTACATATGTGTCCTTTTCTTTTCCCCACCCTTGACAATCCCCTGGCCTCCCCTACCCCCAGTGTCTTATGTCCATTGGTTATGCTTATATGCATGCATTCAAGTCCTTCGATTGATCTCTTACCCCCCTCCCTCCTGCCCCCCAACCCTCCCTGGACTTCCCGCTGCAGTTTGACAATCAGTTTGAGGCAGCTCTGTCTCTGTATCTATTATTGTTCATAAGTTTATAATGGTCTTTATTATCCATGAATGAGTGAGATCATGTGGTATTTTTCCTTCATTGACTGGCTTATTTCACTTAGCATAATGCTCTCCAGTTCCATCCATGCCTTTGCAAATGGTAAGAGTTCCTTCTTTTTTATAGCAGCATGTATTCCATCGTGTAGATGTACCACAGTTTTCTAATCCATTCATCTACTTATGGGCACTTAGGCTGTGCATTGATTTTTAGGGAGAGTAGATTAGAGAGAGGGAAAGACAGAGAGAAACATCAATGTGAGAGAAACTCATTGATTGGTTGCCTCCTGCACAGCCCTGACCAGGGCCCAGAGCCAGGGAGGAGCCTGCAACCAAAGTACATACCCTTGACCGAATCATACCTGGGTACCTTTGATTTCTTGTTTACCCAAACCAGCTAGGGCTATCTATATAATTTTTCCCTTTGGTTTCTTGTTTTAGAAAGATACTCTTTCCAAATTATATTCATATGTAATATTATTCTTTTATTTCTTATTTTTTTATTGATTTCAGAAAGCACGGGAGAGGGAGAGAGAAACAGAAACATCAGTTATGAGAGAGAATCACTGATCAGCTGTCCCCTGCACTCCCCCTATTGGAGATCAAGCCTGCAACTCTGGCATGTGCCCTGACCAGGAATCGAACTGTGACCTCCTGGTTCATGGGTTGACACTCAATTACTGAGCAACACAGGCCAGACAATACTTAATTTTTAATTTGAATTTTTAACTCTAGGTTCTCAGCTTAGGTCAAAACACTAAACACACACATTTTGCCCACAGCTCTCAAAATTCACTTTGAGCATGCTACTTTTATCAATGTCAACAAATTTATGTTGAATGCAAAGTGGATAATAGCTACTAAAGTAAAAATGAATTTGACCTAGAATGTGATCTTCATATTTCATAGTGTATGTTTACAGATTATGACAAAGCCGATAAGTCAAGAATAGGGGAGTATATGAATTGAAGTTATAATAGTTAACCCGCAGAAGTTTTAAAAACAGGACAATTTAAAAATGAGTCTTCATGGGAATTAATGAAAAATATGGCTAAAACTGTTTATTCCCATTGTAATCTCATTACTTCTTTTTCATCATGTGCATGTACTACTTCAGTAAAGTTTTTAAAATTAAAACTTAAGCCAGTAGAAGTTCATTTTAGTATAAAGTTAAGGTACAAAAATTTTCATGAGTGGTTGGTCTTTCTAAAGAATCCGTTCTTTGTATACCAAGTTAAAATACCACCTTTGTTCTTTTTTATATTGCTATAAATATTTATATCTGTTTCTGGACTTTCTGTTTGTTTGTTTTTAACATATAGCTATCTATTCTGACCAAGTATCAGACTATTTACCTGTTATTAATGCACCATACTATTTGATATTCATCAATACTTAAGACTTTAAAATATTTTCATGTGCTTCCATCTCTAGAATCGACGTACAAAAAGAAAAAGAAAGCAAGAAATGTGAACAATGACAAAGGAGAACTATAGATGGTATTAGCTTAGAGAAAAAAACACACACAACTCATTTGGGAAAAACCATGCCTGTTTCTGAATAATTGCCCATGGAGGTTTAAAGCTTGACATTCTTTCTGCACAGAAACTAACCTCTATAGCCCACTGGACATCAACTCTGTTCTCAACTTTTCTCAGTTGTGTTTGTTTCTTTCCACAGTGTTCAGCAGTTTCTCCTCGGTATTTCAAATCTTGAACCATGTGATCAGGACTTTATAGTGTTTATCTCTAGATTACTAGAGTTCATCTGTGTGCCACATATATGCATGTTAGCATATGTTATATGTGCTTAAAAGTATACCTCATAAACTATACATTAAGCTATTATATTTATTTTTGCAGTAATTACCATTGTGCTCTATTCTGCATATTCTGCTGTCATAAATTACAAACATTGGTTCAGATGTCCTAAATATTGAACAATCCTAAGATTCTTTATTTTTAACTTTCTTTATTGATTAAGTTATTACACATGTGTCCTTATCCCCACATTACCTCCCCAACGCCCCACTCATGCCCTCACCATCCCTATTGTCTGTGTCCATTGGTTAGGCTTATATGCATGCATATAAGTCCTTTGGTTGATCTCTCCCCTTTACCCCCACACTCCCCTACCTTTCCTCTGAGGTTTGACGGTCTGATCAATGTTTCTCTGTCTCTGGATCTGTTTTTGTTCATCAGTTTATGTTGTTCATTATATTCCACAAATAAGTGAGATCATGTGATATTTGCCTTTCTCTGACAGACTTATTTCACTTAGCATAATGCTCTCCAGTTCCATCCATGCTGTTGCAAATGGTAAGAGGTCCTTCTTTTTTACCGCAGTGTAGTAGTCCAATGTGTAGATGTACCATAGTTTTTTAATCCACTCATCTACTGATAGGCACTCAGGCTGTCCAAATCTTTAAGGTAGGTTTAGTACTGAAAATATGACATTATTTTCTATTTGAGAGAAATGACAGTTTTATTTGGATTGATATTAAAATTGCTTTTCACCCCTCTGCATGATTTGAATAAGCAAGTGATTGAGCAAGCCCTCCTGGGTTTACTGTTTTTTAAACCACATAGGATATAGCACCCTTAATTGACTCCTCATTTTTAGTATAAGCAAATATGAAAAACACATGGTGTGCTAAACATTGTAATAGGCCCGGTCATAAAACACTAAATATAACCCAGACCCCTTTTGATGACTAGAAGAGAGACAATTAGCAAATAGACAATAAATGGGAAGATGAAGAAAGGATGGACACAAGCAAGCATGTAGGTCAGGTGCTAACCAGATGCTAAATGATAAGTTCTTAGTATCTGAGAACATGTACATTCCTTGCTTCCTTCATAAATTAATTTTTTGTTTGATTTAAACTTTAATTTGGTGAGTACACTTTGTGATGCCCCACATATGCTCATTTTCTATCCATTGCTTTTGACGGAGGGGCTGATAAAAAGAATGGGAGTCCTCTTATTTCTGAGATTTACTGTGCTGTGTTAGCCACCTAAATGAATAGAGGAGTAGAGATACCCTAGACCAATAGAAATTGAAATGAGAAACATTAAAAGCTGAGAAATATCTCTATCCCAGATTTGCTACAGCCATGGAAAGAGTAGAGCTTCCTCACTGGATCACAGGGCTGTTCACAACCAATCAGTGAAGGTGATGAAGGTATTACTGTTCAGAACCCCCCCCCACACCTCCTCACCCCCTCTTGTCCATATCTGTCTGGGAAGTACTCGGCAGTGTAACTCTTCCTACCCAATCCTTCTTCCTCCTCCCTCTTCTTAACAGCTGCAGACCTCAGCATCTTGATCTGAAGGTTCTCTCGGAACTCGCCAGTTCTCTCACCTTTATCCTGATCAAGTGTTTTCCCCAATAAATCTTCAATATCTGATCCCATCTTGGCATCTGCTTTTTCAGAGAAGCCGAATTTATGTAGTCTGAAATAAGTCAATTCAAAGAGATGAAATTCCATTTACTGCCAATTATTTTCAACTCTGTTACTCATAGGTATTTTCAAATAAATTAAAAACTCAGTTCTTTAGTTTAACTTGTCCTTTCAAAATAAAATTTTGTGGTTTTAACTTAGAATCAGTGTTTGGGGAAGGGTTAAAGAATAACTATATTAGATGAGGAATATGTGTGATGACAAAGTGAAAGAACTACAAAAATGAATTAAAGTAAAAAGTTAAAATCACTACTTTTAAGGGTGTAATAAGTCTGTCCTAAAGTTAATATTATAGAAGCAGGGTTTCACAGATCTCGAAGTATTATGTCATTGTTCCTATAGGCAGTTTATAGGAATTTTGGGAGGAGAAGACAGGTCATTAACCATTCATACATTCATTCATTAGTTCATTTATTTATTAAAAAAGATGAGTGTTAGGTGTTCCTCCAGGGAGTAGGCCCTGTGCTGACAGTGTCTAAATACAGCTAAACTTTGTCTGGTGTTAAATTTGACATTTAGAACACGAATTTAAGTAAATGCCAGAGTTTTCCTCTGAAGATGTAGCAATTTCCTGTACTTGAAACTGTTTGTCCTTTCTGGTTCTGCACAGTTCAGTCAGAAAACATTTATACAAACTTCTGGTGGCTGATTCCCATAACCAGATTTGTAAATCACATACAACCACAAAATCTATGAGAACAGGATGTGATTCATACCTTGCTCAATACTTTCTGTTTTTGCTTCTTTCCCCCCCCCTCCCCCTTTTGCTAGTGTGGAATGCATTAGTTCTAATGTCAACAGCAGCCTCTTACATTTATTGTGCTGCTCTTCTGTCTGGAAGAACACCAGATAATATGTTTTCTTCGCCATGTTACTAAAACAGGATTTAACATAACCATGCAAAAATTAAAATTTTTGTTAAATCAATTTAGTATAGGTTTTGACAATATTGCCTCACCCTGAATGTTATTCCTAAAACCTGAGATCCTTTGCCTTCTATACTTAATAACATTTTTAGCTTTCGATGGCTACCTGTAATCTAAAATTCTTTATTATTCTACATTTTTTTTTGCTTTAAAAGAAGTAATGTTTCTCCTTAACCATTTTCACAGCTAGTGGTTTGACACTTAAGTATATAATCCTGTGGGCCTTCCTTCAGAACTTGTTTATGTTATACTAAAACCTTTCTGATCCCTGACTCTACTCACATCCCAACCCCACCCCTTCTTCCTGCCTTCACTCCTCTCCCTGCTTTTGAACAGACCCGTACTGTGCTGCTGTAACAGTATTCTCGTGGTAAACACCAGCCCCGTTTGCTCGGTGTGCTCAAGTCTTTTGCACAGAACCTGATTGGATTTTTCAACAGAATCCTTTTAATAAAGTCATGTTGTCACGTGAGTAAGAGAAAGAATACAAAAATTATAAAAAGGAGGAATGGAGTCCCACCTCTAATTATTTCCTTAAATTAAAAACAGCCCTTAATGGCCCTTTTAAAACAACAGATTACATGTACATTCTGTGCCAAGGAGTCTATTGCACAAAACACAGACTTTTTTTTTTTTCCTAAACAGGGCTGGGCAACTTGGGAAAGAAAGCTCTCTTGTTAGAGATCTTTAAAGCTCTGGTTAATTTGAAATACTCATTAAATGGAGTGCCCTGAGTGCACATAAAGAGAGAACATAAGTGTGTGTGAAACAAGATCGATTAAGAAAATGGATTTCCCGATCCTCAACTTCTACATGTCCTCTTTGCTGGGAAAATTCTTGCTATGAAGGATCATGTCCATTCTGCTTTCCCACCTCCCTTTGACAATCACCTTTTTCTGTAATACTTCTCTGCACCCCAAGCCTTCCATGCTGTATTCCCAGAGATACAGAAGCCTCAGGTGCTAAAGAAAAGCACCCTTTAATCAAGGCACCAGAAGCCTTCCTCCCATCCATCTTGTCCATAGATTCATTTCCAATAAAATTTTTATTTTTGTATGTTTTTAAATTTTTATGTAACGATTTATAATGCTGCCTAGAACAGTTGGTTAGTAATTATTGTCATAGCTAATTCCATAAAAAACTGTAGACACTTAAAACCAATGTTATATGAAATGTTAATGTACATTTATATTTAATTATATATTTTATTGTGAAGAAACCTGTTAGCGTCCAATAAAAACACTGAAGCAGCCTAGCTGGTGTGACTCGGTGATTGAGCATGGACCTATGAACCAGGGGGTCATGGTTCGAATCTGATCAGGGCATATGCCCGGGTTGCAGGCTCAATCCACAGTGCAGGGCATGCAGGAGGCAGCCTATCAATGATTCTCTCTCATCATTGATGTTTCTATATCTCTCTCCCTCTCCCTTCCTCTCTGAAATCAGTCAAAATATATTTTAAAAAAACAAGCATAAAAATATATTAGGACAAAAATCTATAGGAAAAATGGGATGAAAATCTGATTTCATTGAAAAAGAGCAATTTTTGAATATTAAACTATGTTCATATAATTTTAACTGAATTGTGGGCTAATTGCATCATTTGAAGCTTATATTTACAATCCTTTTGAATACATTTTAAAAAGTGATATAACAGTTGTATTTAAAATGGGAATTATAGCCCTGGCCAGTGTTGCTGCTCCGTGGTTAGAGTGTTGGCCTGCGTACTGAAGGAATATGGGTTCCATTCCCAATCAAGAGCATGTACCTGGTTTCCAGGTTCAATTCTAGCTCAGGCCCAGGTGTGGGCATTGGGGGGAGGCAACCAATCAATGTCTCTCTCTTTCTTTCTCTCCCTCCCCTACACTCACTCCCTTCTACTTTCTCTAAAAATATCAATGGAAAATATCCTTGAATGAAGATTAACAACAATAACAACAACAAAAATAAACTGGAAATCATATCCTTTAAAACTATTAAAATATATAATAATCTTTAGATTCTAATTTTAGAAACAGAGGATTGTAGTTTAAAATTATTCTAGCTAGTAGCAGATGCATAGTTCTTAATCTCATAGTTTATCAACACTTATAAGCATCACACTTTCTCTATATACTTGCCCTTTTTTTCTAGAAGAGTTGCCCAATGAAGTATTTCTCACCCTTCATGCCCTTTTAACCTTTTGGAGAGAGTATTTTTTCTGGGAGACAGATCTGTCACTGCATGAAAGTCCATGCCAAGATCACCCCCCTTGGACTTCAAAACTCTTTCTCAACATGCTGATTTTCTTATATCCGGATTCTCAGCAAAGAATAACAAATATTCATGATATCTAGTTAATATTTTAAATCCGCAATTTTAAATTACTTTGTTGGACTATTTTCCTGAAATAAGCTGTGCATCAAAGATTTTCATCAGAAAGGGTAAAAGGGGTGTTTGGTGGAAAGTCTGAGCTTTAATTGAGAAGGCACACTGTCTCTTTGGTCTGACCTCAATTTTGGGTCAAACTTCTTACCTTCATTTTTTTGTGTTTTTTTTTTTACTTCCTTTCTTCCTTTTGACATATAAGAAACTTTGCTCTAAGAGGAAGTCTTTCTCCAAATGTATCCCTAGGGCACTATTAAAAGCTGAGAACAGCAGGCTCTTCACCCTCAGCTCAATCTCAGTCACTCACTCAGTATATGAGTCATGAGCCTGAGTCTTCCCATAACTCTGTGAAGGCAATTCATTTTGACACATACTACACTAAGCACCAAAAACTATTTGAGACAAAGAAAGAGGTAAAACATGATGATAAGAAGGACTTGACCTCAAGGGAGTTTAAAATTTCATAGAGTATATATACTAGTCAAGTACATATATAAATGACTATAGTACGAGGTCATAAGTGAGGAAGAAGATAATTACTATGGAAATATGGAGAGAGCAAAATTACCACCATTAGGGTTCCATTCAGGGAAAGTTTAGTGCATTTGAAAAGCCACGACTTGAGATTGGATTTAATTTGGGCAAGTAGAGTTGTTGGGATGTGGCAGTGGTGTCTTCCAGTGAAACCAAAAAAGGAAAATATAGGTTGTGCTTCAGAAAGATTAAAAAGTCTAGTTTGCTCATAATATTTATTTATTCTTATTTTTTCTTTGTTGATTAAGGTATTACATATGTGTCCTTATTCTCCCATCGCCCCCCCCCACCCTTCCACCCCCACTTATGACCTCACCCCTCTGGTGTCTGTGTCCATTGGTTAGGCTTATATGCATGCATACAAGTCCTTTGGTTGATCTCTACCCCTTACCCCCACCCTCCCCTACCTTCCCCTCTGAGGTTTGATGATCTGATTGATGCTTCTCTGTCTCTGGATCTATTTTTGTTCATCATTTTATGTTGTTCATTATATTCCACAAATGAGTGAGATCATGTGATATTTATCTTTCTCTGACTGGCGTATTTCACTTAGCATAATGCTCTCCATTTTTATCCATGCTGTTGCAAATGGTAAGAATTCCTTCTTTTTTTATCGCAGCGTAGTATTCCATTGTGTAGATGTACCAGTTTTTTAATCCACTCATCTGCTGATGGGTACTTAGGCTGTTCCCAAATCTTAGCTATGGTAAATTGTGCTGCTATGAACATAGGGGTGCGTATATCCTTTCTGATTGGTGTTCCTAGTTTCTTGGGATATATTCTCAGATGTGGGATCCCTGGGTCAAATGGGAGTTCCATTTTTAGTTTTTGAGGAAACTCAATACTGTTCTCCACAGTGGCTGCACCAGTCTGCATTCCCACCAGCAGTGCACGAGGGTTCAAAGAAGAACAAAGTAGTGGGATCTCAATACCAGAGATCAAGCTGTATTACAAAGCCACTGTTTGCACAACTGCCTGGTACTGGCATAAGAACAGACATATAGACCAATGGAATAGAATAGAGAACCCAGAAATCAACCCAAACCACTATGCTCAATTAATATTTGACAAAGGAGGTAAGAACATACAATGGAGTCAAGACAGTCTCTTCAATAAATGGTGTTGAGAAAATTGGACAGATACTTACAAAAAATGAAACTAAACCACCAACTTACACCATACACAAAAATAAACTCAAAATGGATAAAGGACTTAAACATAAGATGGGAAACCATAAAAATAGAGGAATCCACAGGCAGCAAAATCTCAGACATATGCAGAAGCAGTATCTTCACTGATACAGCTCCTAGGGCAATGGAAACTAAAGAGAAAATAAACAAATGAGACTACATCAAAGTAAAAAGCTTCTGTACAGCAAAAGAAACCATCAACAAAACAAGAAGAAAGCCCACTGCATGGGAGAACATATTTGCAAATGTTATCACCGATAAGGGTTTAAACTCCAACATTTACAGGGAACTCATACAACTTAACAAAAGGAAGATAAACAACCCAATAAAAAAAATGGGCAACAAATCTAAATAGATACTTTTTGAAAGAGGACATAAGGAAGGCCAAGAGACATATGGAAACATGCTCAAAGTCACTAAGCATCTGAGAGATGCAAATCAAAATGACAGTGCGGACCATCTCACATCTGCCAGAATGGCTATCATCAACAAATCAACAAAGGGCAAGTGCTGGCGAGGATGCAGAGAAAAAGGAACCCTTGTGCATTGCTCAGAATATTTAGTGTGTGGAGAATAACACAGGTAGAAGGGTAGTGTGTAAATAGTTTCTTGGTGCAGATCAAGTGCCCTTGTTAAATCTCTCTAGGAACGATGAAAAATGTACTCCAGCTTAGAACTAATCTGTGTGTTTCTTTTCATATTGCGCAAAGTGCCTACTCTTCTGGCCATCTATGAGCATTTAATTCATTAATTTAGCTTTGAATAAGAAATGCATTCTTAGAAATCAAATTCTCTTCAGGCTAATTTCACCCGTTCAAAGATCAAAAGGGACTGCAGGTACTGTTGTAATGTACCCCACAAATCACAGAAGGATGCCTCAAGAAGTCAAATTAAAGAGTCACATTTATTGCAATCTGGGACTACGAGGGGGCCATGCACTCCAAATCTCGCAGTGCCCTCCCCAGGCCCACCACGAGATTTATATAGGCAAAGATCACAAAGGTATCGATTACATCCCAAGGTTTGGAATGAGGAACCTAGTTCGCAAAAAAAGCAGTTTACAGAAGCAGACTTAAGCATGTTAATTATAGTTTTGGGTCTCCGGATCACTGAATCAACGGAAACACATTATCTGGAGCCATCCGGTCTTGAGACCACTGAGTTAACAGGAACACATTATCTAGAGCCATTGAGGCAATTTAGAGTAATTGTGCTGTCCTGCTCTTGGGACCACTGTGTCAACCGGAACGCATTATCTGTGGCCACTGAGGCAATTTAGGATAATTGTGCTGTCCTGGTTCCCAGGTACAGAAGAATGTGCTTCCATAACCAGTATGACCACAACCAATGAGGTGTTCACATTACAATCAATAGGTATTCAATCGATTGGGATGATTTATATAATTCAGAAAATCAAAATAACTTTTCTATTGTTAAACAAAGCAAATAAGTACAGAAGCCAAACAGCAGGGTTAAAGTTAAACTACAGTTTCTACCTGAGATGATTGCCACCATACTTCAATACCAAACATTGAATAGATGTTATTTTTCTCAACTGAGAAATGTTATCTCTAAGTTCTAGTATATCTTTCTGAATACCTCAGTGTTATAGTGGCAAGTACCTTCAAGATAATGAGACAGGTAGAACTCTTCTGAAAGACATGGAAGAACAAAGCTTCAGAAGAGTGTCTCTCCCACTCTTGAGATTTGTGCCAGAACTTAGTAGTTAAAATAATGGCATTACACCAGTTCCCAGTAAGTATGATAAACTGTTGTAATTAAGCCATTTAAAACAACAATTTTATTCCAAACATATGTGCAACCAAATGTGTTTTTTAAATGAATTTTCCATTGCTCTTTTGTGCAAATTAGTTTTTATCATTACAATGAGAATATTAAAAACCAGAATTTGTGACAAGAAAACACAGGGGTGGACAAAAGTAGGCTTACAGTTGTAGTATGTGAAACAGTTTATTCTTGTTTTATTTATTTACTTATTTATTATTGTATTGTTTATTATTATTACTAACCTACTTTTACACACCCCTGTAAATTTCTTGCTTATTTGAATTTGATATACATGCTATACAAAAAAATGAAAGAACAATAAGACTAAGAAATTTGCTTCCAAAATATTAACCAATTTTTAAATATTAAAAAAGTAAAACCTAATATTATAAAAGCAGAAGTATAAAATTTCTGGAAAAATAGCATATATGTACTTTAGAAAATATGTAATTTTTCACCAAATAAAGGTGAAAGATATTTCTTATTCTGCATTCACCTTGTCACATAGTTTGAACATTTGAGATTTAAGTGTGGTTTAGTTGTTTTGGGGCTATAAAATTATTTATATGAACTTTTAAATGTTGCTATATAAAGTTCTTGTTTATCATTTATGTTCTCTCCAAATGACACAATGCTCTAAAATCTGAATAATGTGGGTGGCAAGTATTTTGTGCAAATTATGAATTTCGCAATAGCATAAAGAATAAAATTTGAAGAATTTGAATTATACCATTTAATAATTTGTAGTCATTTTTTAAAAGTCAGAGGTATGATTGCATCTTTATTTCACAGTTCCTTTAATCTGGAGCTCCTTTGCCATCAGACTATGCCAAGATATCAGGCAGCATCCTTCACCTAGACTACTTCCATTGGTTTCCTGAATAATTTCCTGACAATCATTAAGTCCTCCTTTAGGCCATTTCCCACAAGGCAGCCTGAAGTATCTTCTAAAATAGGATGTCTGATAATGTCATTGCAATAGCTTAAAATTTTTCAATGGCTTCTGATTTGCTCTTGGAACAAAATGGGCCTAGAAGGACCTGGTTAATGTAGATTTTGTCTAGATCTCAAGTCTTTCCCCAGACCTCTCTAAACATTACTATTTTTGTGGCATCTCTTTTTTTCTTAGTTTCTCAAATATGTTTCTTAAATATGTTTCTTCTTTCTTTCTAGAATGCTTCCCTGCTCCACAATTTTCTAATTAGTAACAAAATATCCTTCATATTAGAGAACAAATCACACCATATTTCTTTTAGGTCTTTTCCATTGTTATAGTCTCACACAGAGCCATGCTCCTTCCCATTATAATGTTTGTTTTAATTAGAAACTCGTAATAATTTGTGTGACTACTTGAATAAAATCTCTTTTTCCAACTTATTAAGCGCTCATGAAGGAAGGTATTATGTATTATTTTGATCACAAGTTCATCCTTTACATCTAGCAGAATATAAATTGAATGACTTAAAAAAATTACTAACAAAGAGAATCCAGCAATGCATAAAATTGATTCCATGTTCTGACTAAGTGGGATTTATTGCAGGAATGCAAAGTGGGTTTAACAGCTAAAAATCAACAATGTAATATACAATATTTATATAATGAGGTACAAAAAACCAATGGTTACTGCAAATGATTTAGAAAAAGCACTTGGTAAAATCTAATTCTCTTTCATGATGGAAATTCTCAACAAACTAAGAGTGGAAGATAATTTCTTCAGTGTGATAAAAAGCATCTACATAAAACAGTCACAAAGTGGTGAAAAACAATGTTTTCATTTAAAATCAAGAGCAAGTCAAGACTACCGACCCTTGCCACTCTCATTTAAAATTTTTTTAAAAAGAGAGAAATAAACAATAAGCATCCAGGTTGGAAAGGATGAAGTAAAATTATAACTATTTTCATGTAGTGAAATTGTATATGGACATGCTAAGTAATGCATTTAAAAAGGATTAGAACTAATAAATGAGTTTAATAGGATTTCAGGATAAAAGATCAATTAAAATATCTATTTCTGTACATATTTTTCTAATGAATATCCAAATAATCTACTTATATAAAAACCCTGGGTATAACATCACATCCGGAAGCTTGACCAACCAGAAGGAAGACAGACCTGCAGGGGTCGTCTTGGAAACGGCTGCGCCCTCCCCCAGCTATTTCCTGGAGGGCAAAGTTTCAGGCAGGAACCCGCCCTCTGAGCTGAAAGTACTGAGTCCTTGCCAAGGGCTGCCCCCTCCCCGAGCTATTTCCCACAAGGCCTGAGGGAAGAACCCACCCTCGGAGCGCCAGGAACGCCCAGCAGCAGTCAGTCCTGGGTTGCTGAGGCAGAGACCATAGCATGGTAGAACTCTGGGTCTGGCCCAATAGGGGGCATGGCTGGCCTTCAAACCAGACCCTGACAGTAGGGAGGAGACAGCCCCATTCCTCACAGAATCTGCTGTTGGATAGCTTGCTGTCAGTGGCCAGCCAGCCAGGAACCCCATTCACCTGCACCCCGGACCCTGACAGGAGGGAGGAGGGAGCCCCATTCCTCACGGAATTGACAGGTGGCCAGCTTGCTGTCAGGGGCCTGCCAGCTAGGAATCCTATTTACCTGCATATCTGTATAAAGTTTTAATACATTATATTAGAGGTCGTGATGGTACTGTTTTACCCACAGCAACTACGGGAATTGCTGCAAATTTACTTCTCGGTGGAAGCACCTTTCATTCCCAATATAAATTACCAATTCCATTAAATGAAACTTCAATTTCTAGACTCAATATAAAGAGTGAAGTTGCTAAAACTGTTAAAAAGGCCCAACTTTTCATTATTGATGAATGCACCACGGCATCCAGTCATGCTATAAACTCCATAGACAGATTACTAAGAGAAATTATGAGTCTGAATGTTGTATTTGGTGGGAAAGTTCTTCTTGGAGGGGATTTTCGACAATGTCTCAGTATTGTACCACATGCTATGGGATCGGCCATAGTACAAACGAGTGTAAAGTACTGCAATGTTTGGGGATGTTTCAGAAAGTTGTCTCTTACAACAAATATGAGATCAGAGGATTCTGCTTATAGTGGATGATTAGTAAAACTTGGAGATGGCAAACTTGATAGCAGTTTTCATTTAGGAATGGATATTATTGAAATCCCCTGTGAAATGATTTGTAATGGATCTATTATTGAAGCTACCTTTGGAAATACTATATCTATAGATAATATTAAAAATATATCTAAACATGCAATTCTTTGTCCAAAAAATGAGCATGTTCAAAAATTAAATGAAGAAATTTTGGATATACTCGATGGAGATTTTCACACATATTTGAGTGATGATTCCATTGATTCCACAGTTGATGCTGAAAAGGAAAATTTTCCCATCGAATTTCTTAATAGTATTACTCCTTCGGTAATGCCGTGTCATAAATTAAAATTGAAAGTGGGTGCAATCATCATGCTATTGAGAAATCTCAATAGTAAATGGGGTCTTTGTAATGGTACCAGATTTATTATCAAAAGATTACGACCTAACATTATCGAAGCTGAAGTATTAACGTGATCTGCAGAGGGAGAGGTTGTTCTGATTCCAAGAATTAATTTGTCCCCATCTGACACTGGCCTCCCATTTAAATTGATTCGATGATGGTTTCCCATGATGCCAGCATTTATGATGACTATTAATAAATCACAAAGACAAACTCTAGACAGAGTAGGCATATTCCTACCTGAACCCATTTTCACACATGGTCAGTTATATGTTGCTTTCTCTTGTGTTTGAAGAGCATGTGACATAACAGTTAAAGTTCTAAATACTTCATCACAAGGGAAATTAGTCAAGCACTCTGAAAGTGTTTTCACTCTTAATGTGGTATACAGGGAGATATTATAATAAGTTTAATCACTTTATCAGTCATTTTTTGCATCACTGTTGTTTTCATATCATGTTTTTGTTGTTTTCATATCATGTTTTTATTGTTTTTATATCATGCATCTGTTGTTATATACTTTTGTTACTGTTTATTTATTAATAAATTTATATATTATTTTCATATACATTTTACTAATTTCCTTTCATCTCTCACACTTCTATTATAGAGAAAGGGCAAATAGCAATATTATAATATCTCCACTAATTCATTCCCTTTTAATGTGCATGAATTTTGTGCACCAGGCTACTAGTATTTATAATAGCAATAATATTTATATGTGTAATGTACTAGTAATATATATTCAAATAATAAATTTAAGAAAATGATTCCATTTAAAATACCATTTAAAAAAGAACAAAATACTTAGATACAAATGTAGCAAATAGAATTCAAAACTGTACACTGATAACTACGAAATGTTGTTAAAAGAAATTAAAGGGAATCTAAATGAATGGGAAGATATCCCATGTCATGGATCAGAAAACTTAATATTGTTAAGATTGGCAATACTTCCTAAATTGATCTAAAGATCAAAGAAAGATAATGCCTATCAAAATCCTAGGTTGTTTTCTTTGCAGTAATTGACAGTCTAAAATTAAAATTTATATAAAAATGCAAGGGATCCAGAAGAGCCAAAACAACCTTGAGAAAGAACAAAGTTGGAAAACTCACCCATTCTTATTTTAAAATGTACTACACTGTTACAGTAATCAAGAGAGTGTAGTATTAACATAAGCATAAATATATCAGTGAAATAGAAGTGAGGGTCCAGACATAATCCCTTATACTTATGGTCAATGACAAGGGTACCAAGATAATTAAAAGAGTAATAATAGTATTTTTAGTAGATGGTGCTAAGACAACTGGATACCCATTCCAAAAGAAAAAAATTTGAATCCCTACCTCACACCATATGCAAAAATTAACTCAAATTGGACCATAGACTTAAATAAAAGAGTCAAAACTATAAAATCCTTAAAAGAAAATATAGGGTAAATCTTATTAACTTTGGGTTAGGCAATAGTTTCTTAGATATGACACTAAAAATATAAGAAAAAAAGATAAATTGAATTAGTTCAAAATAAAAAACGTTTTGTACTTAAAAGGCTACTATCAACAGAGTACAAATATTACCTACAGAAAGGTAGAAAACATTTCTAAATTACTTATCTGATAAAAGATTTATGCCAATAATGTATAAATAACTCTTACAACTCAATAATAAAAATATGAATAACCAAATGAAAAATTATTGAATAGAATTTTACAAAGAAAATATGCAAATGGCCAAAAAAGCATATGAAAAAATTCTTAACAGCATTAGTCATTAGTGAAATGCATATCAAAACCACAATGAGATGCCATTTCACTCCCACAACCATAGCTGTAATTAAAAAAAGACAGAGAATACAAGTGTTATTGAGAATGTGGAGAAATTGGAATCAGCTAACATTGCTGGTAGTAATATAAAATGATGCAGCTACTTTGGTAAAAAAAAAAAAAAAATAAGGCAATTCCTCAAAAATGTAAATACAGAGTAATCATATGACTCAAGAGTTTCAATCAAGAGAGTGAAAACATTTACCCACACAAAAACTTGAAGGGATTCATAAAAGCATTATTCATAATAGTTAAAAGTGGGAACCACCCAAATGTCTATCAACTGAAATATAGTTAACATGTTGCACATCCGTACAACGGAATGTCATTTGTAAATAAAAAGATACGGAGTGCTGATATGTGCTGCCCCTGGATAAGCCTTCAAAATATTTTGCTAAGTGAATGAAGCCAATGACAAATAACTATATATTGTCTGATTATTTTTATACTAGAGGCCCGGTGCACAAAAATTTGTGCACTCGGGGGGGAGGGGGGCCCCTCAGCCCGGCCTGTGCCCTCTTGCAGTCTGGGACCCCTCGGGAGATAACGACCTGCTGACTTAGGCCTGCTCCCGGGTGGCAGAGGGCAGGCCCAATCCCTAGGTGCAGCCCCTGGTCGGGCGCAGAGCAGGGCCGATTGGGGAGTTGGGGCTCCGTCCCCTGTCATGCACAGAGCAGGGCAATTGGGAGGTTGCGATGCCACCCTCAGGGTAGGGCCGATTGGGGTGTTGGGGCACTGTCCCCTGTCACACTTAAGGCAGGGTGGATGGGGAGATTGCGGCACCACCCCCTGTCACGCACAGAGCAGGGCAAATCGGGGTTGGGGCACTGCCCCCTGTCACCCACAGAGCAGGGCAGACCAGGGGGTTGGGGCACCACCACTCTCACACTCAGGGCAGGGCCGATGGGGAGGTTATGGATCTACCCCATCACACACAGAGCAGGGCCTGTGGGGGGGAGGGGTTGGGGTGCCGCACCCTGTCACACACAGAGCAGGGCCGATCAGGGGGTTGGGGCGCCACACCCTGTAACACACAGAGCCGCAGCGTGATCAGGGGGTTGGGGAGCTCCCCCCTATCAGGCACAGAGCAGGGCTGATCAGGGGGTTGGGGCGCCTTCCCCTGTCATGAACAGAGCAGGGTGGATAGGGAGGTTGTGGCCCCGCCCCCTGTCACACACAGAGCCGCAGGCCGATCAAGGGGTTTGGGTGCTGCCCCCTGTCACGCTGATCCTGGTGCCGGGAGGTCTCGTGGCTCCGCTGATCCCGGTGCTGGGAGGCATATGACCCTTTTACTATATAGGGTAGAGGCCTGGTGCATGGGTGGGTGCTGGCTGGTTTGCCCTGAAGGGTGTCCTGGATCAGGGTGAGGGTCCCCACTGGGGTGCCTGGCCAGCCTGGGTGAGGGGCTGATGGCTGTTTGCAGCTGGTCACACACCCTTCAGGGTGGGGGTCCCCACTGGGGTGCCTGGCTATCCTGGGTGAGGGGATGATGCTGTTTGTAGCTGGTCACACACCCTTCAGGGTGGGGGTCCCCACTGAGGTGCCTGGCCAGTCTGGGTGAGGGGCTGAGGGCTGTTTTCAGGCTGGAGGTGACTGAAGCTCCCAACCGCTCCTTTTCTTCTTCTTCTTCTTCTTTTTTTTTTTTTTTTTATTCTGGGCCAGCTTTATCTTTGAGGCTTGGCTCCAGCTCCTGGGCCTCCACTGCTGAAAGTAGGTTTCTGGCCTTTGCTTACAATGTTGCGATCCTGCTGGCTGAAGCCTGGCAGCCTAAAGCAGGTTTCTGGGGTTTTGTTTAGCTTCTATATTTGTTACATAGTTGCTTAGAGTTGCAGCTCAGAGGCTTGCAGGGGCAGGCAGGGAACGTTGGAGTCCTCCGTCACTGAAGCAAGCAAGCCTCATGTTAGTTTCAAGCTGCCTGGCTGCCTGCTGCCATCTTGGCTGGCAGTTAATTTGCATATTGCTCTGATTAGCCAATGGGAAGGGTAGTGGTCGTACGCTAATTACCATGTTTCTCTTTTATTAGATAGGATGAAATGTCCAAAATAGGCAAATCTATAAACACAGGAATTAGATTAGAGGAATAGGGGTGTTGTGGGAAGATAATGAATGGAAGGTTTCTCTTAGAGGAGACAAAAGTGTTCTAAAGTTAGTTTGTTGCAAAACTCATAAATACACTACAAAACATTGAACTGTACTATTTAAACAGGTGAATTTTATAGTATGTAAATTATCTCAGTAAAGATGCTTAAAATGATTGAATGAATAAGTAGATTAATAGTAAAAACAATGTTATACATTTAAGATATTTTAAAACAAATAAATACAATAAGGTTTGCTACATGTCAGTGGATATAAAATGCAAACTCTCCCAATTGTTGTATTAATTAGAAATCTGCATCCATTCATTCAGCAGCTTTTCTGGAGGCCACATAAAAACAGTTGGGATGTATAACCTGTATGTCAGTATCATTCCTTAAATAGCTTATGTTTTCCCAGCCTTGAAATAGGATTTGACTTTTTATCATGGCCCTCTAAATGAAATCCACTGCCAAATTATTAGGGAGCTATGTAGATTTTACCAAAATATTTGAGTCAGATCACAGAAAGAGAAGGAAAAGTTTATGCTAAATTTCACATGGAAAATCTTAACAAATATACCATTTGACATTTCAATCATTTCATGAATTCTTTCTTCAGCCATCACTCATTTATTTTTTTAAATATATTTCTATTGATTTCAGCGAGGAAGGGAGAGGGAAAGAGATAGAAACACCAGTGATGAGAGAGAATCATTGATCCCCTGCCTCCTGAATGTCCCCTACTAGAGACTGAGTCCACAACCTGGGCATGTGCTCTCACCAGGGATCAGACCGTGCCTTCCTGTTCCTTGGATCGACACTCAACCACTGAGCCACACCAGCCAGGCAGCCGTCACTCACTTATCTCAATTTTTTCTCTCTTGTCCAAATCCTACCTTGTTGCTTGTGCAGAATTTATTGGTGATGTCACAGATTTACTCATCTTAAGTGCAAGCTGACACATAGCCCTGGATATACAGCTTCCAAGTTTATTATGTCTTTCACTCAGAACTGTTGGTATTTTGTTGCCTGTAAACAAGCAACAATTTCTGTAGATCTAGATTCTTATAATTAAATAACGAAATACTATTAAGGTATTTTGAAATATTGAATTTGTTAATATGAAAAATTAACATGTACATGGTACATAAATTTTACAATTTAATTGGACAACCATTTACTGGCACAATGTGTCAGACAGAGTTCACAGTAGATGCTGGGTATGTCCAAATATGGAAAGAAGCTACAGTCTTTGCACTTAAGAAATTCACAATCCAGTCCCTTCACAAACATGATCTGAATTAAAATTCTTCCAACTCTGTAAGTAAACTAAGACAAAGAAGGAAATAATTAGTTCAAGAAGATCATGTTGAGTTATGTATATAGTGCCCAAATTTACACTAACAGTTTCTAATAACATATTTTTTATTTGACCAATAAGTCACATCAACTATAAAGCAGTTTGCATACATTATTTTATTTATATTTTATAGAATTCCATTGACAGATTCCAAAAAAAACTTGAATTAGTATACTTTGTATAGGTAGCATGAACCCCTGAATCTATGAGGATTCTTATTTACATGAAACAGAATGCAATATAACAAGTTTGAGCGGAAAGAAATGTATAACAGGGTAATCAAAATTGTAAGTGGTTTTTTGTTGTGATAGTGAGAGGGGCCGGTCTTATTTTGATGCCTTAAGGTTTCTGGACCCACATATTCTGGTTTTGGGAAAGAAGGAAGTCAATCCATTCAGACTATATCTGATTCAATGTTTCCAAAATGTTTTAAGGGGTGTCTCCCAGCAGGAGCAGGTACTTTGTCTTCAGTATTTTTTCTGCTGTTCTATAATTCAGGTGGTTCCTACATGATAAAGAAATCCTATGGACGCAAGCACCATAGACTTACTTCTTGAGACTATGAGTGTCTTGATCAGAAGATATCCTATCTAATAAAAGAGAAAAATGGTAATTGGCATACGACGATACCCTTTTCATTGGCTAATCAGGGCTATATGCAAATTAACTGCCAACTATGATTGGCAGTTAACTGCCAACAAGATGGCGGTAAATTTGCATATGTAGGCACAATGCAGGGAGGCAAAAGGGAAAGCAGGAAGAAGCCCCCTGCCACTGACAGTGATCAGAAACCCAGGGGGGAGCTAAGAGCTGGGGGGCAGGGCAAAGGCGGCCCTGGGGCCACCTTTGCCCTGCCCCCCAGCCATGATCGGAGAATCAGGCACCTTTGCCGCCCTGGCCAGTGAGAGCAGGAAGTAGGGGTGGAGCCAGCAATGGGAGCTGGGCACGGTCGAAGCTGGCAGACCCGGGAGCTAGGGGTCCCTTGCCTTGGCCTAAAGCGAAGCCCACGATCGCGGGGCCGCTGCAGCTGCGGGTCCCTGCTGCCCGGGCCGGACGCCTAGGCCAGAGGTGTTAGGCCTGGGCAGGGGCGGAGCCTGCAACCGCGGGGAGCTGGGGGTCCCCTGCCCAGGCCTGACACCTCTGCCAGGGGCCTCAGGCCTGGGCAAGGGGCCGATCCGGTGATTGGTGATCGGAGGGTGATGAGGGTCAACTCCTCTGGCCGAGGCATCAGGCCTGGGTGGGGGGCGGAGCCGGGGATTGGAGGGATATGATGGTCCCCTTGCCCAGGCCTGAAGCCTGGGTCAGAGGCGTCAGGCTTGGGTGGGGGGTGGAGCAAGCAATCAGAGGGAGATGGGGGTCCCCTGCCCAGGCATGATTCCTGGGCCAGAGGCCTCAGGCCTGGGCGGGGGCCAGAGCCAGTGATCAGGGGGAGATGGGGGTCCCCTGTCCAAGCCTGACACCTCTGGCGGAGGCGTCAGGCCTGGGCAAGGGGCCGATCCTGCGATTGGAGGGTGATGGGGGTCAATGCCTGAGGGCTCCCAGTATGTGAGAGGGGGCAGGCTGGGCTGAGGGACACTCCCCTCCCCACACACACCCAGTGCACGAATTTCGTGCAACGGGCCCCTAGTATTAGATAAGATAACATTGTGAAAAAATAAAGTATTTCATAAGAATACAGATATTGTTACTTGTAGGACTGTGGTAGCCAGGGAAAATAAAACTATATACAAATTACAAGTTTATTACAAACTAGATGCCAGGTGCATGAAATTTGTGCACTTGGGGGGTTCCCTCAGCCCAGCCTGCGCCCTCTCACAGTCTGGGACCCCTTGGGGGATGTCTGCCTGCTGGCAGTCAGACATCCCTCTCGCAGTCCAGGACCCCTCGCTCCTTACCGCCCGCCTGCTCACTGCTCCTTAGCATTGCCACGGAGGCGGGAGAGGCTCCCACCATTGCCACTGCACTTGCCAGCTGTGAGCCCGGCTTCTAGCAGAGCGCACTGACCACCAGGGGGCAGCTCCTGCATTGAGCAGCTGCCCCCTGGTGGTCAGTGCATATCATAGCGACCGGTCGTTCTGGTCATTCCGCTGTAACAGTTGCTTAGGCTTTTATTATATAGATAAGAACAAATTCCCCTCTATTAGGATGTACTTTATCCACCATCAGGAGATTTGATACTAAATTGTATAACCATATAGAAGGCTTGGGGTTATTCATCATTGCTATAATTAAATCAGGCAAAATTGGTCAGCTTTGATGATTGCCAGCCTGTGGTTTTGCATCTATTCATTACCTCCATTTCTTCTACCATAGCCACAATGTTAATGAATTCATTAAATAGATTCTGGGAGTAGATGGGGAAAAGGCTGGCTGATATCCATATAGTAATTTATTTTGTCAAATTAATTATTCAGTGCACCTTCAGCAACTGAATGAGTACTCATGTAGGACAAAATTACTCCTAGTCTTTGGACTCATTCCAAGGGGAAAACTTTCCAATTTTTTACCAGTTGTCCATTTTCCATTCTTACCCCTTCCATGTCTCTGACCATCTTGACAAACCTTTCTTTAGCTTATTCTATTACATTTAAGTATCAGTTATACTTTAAAATATATTTTCTTCCAGGAAAAAAAATATTTTCAGCTGCAAGAAAGTTTTCTCTACTTCATTGAAGTTCTGGGCCAAGCCCAAGTGGGGCTGTAACATCCCAGTAGTCCACATCTAGCAAGTGCAGTCATGCCATATAAAGCCATTTGCAAGCTAAACTTTTTTTCCTTCACACTAAACTAGGAAACTCCATATGAGGCTAACGTTGTGATCTGAGATAGGGTGGGCAATACAACAGGAGTGAGCTCACTGAGAATGTTAACCACTTGCTTCAGAACTTCTTCATTCATGGCAATACCCCATCAATCACTTCAGATTATATGGAATGATTCTGGACATGTCAGAATTATGGCTTGCTGGATCAGAAGACACCCAGTTCCTGATGGGCAGGTGCGGTTGAATGGACACCTGGTGTTGTTCCATGACAAAGTAGTTAGTGTCAACCATGATCCATGAGTAAACTGAGAGATGAAAAGGATTCTACTGTGATGTGTATAGTGCAGTTTGCCTATCATTCAAAGACATTTCAAATACCATTCAGTGTGCTTAACCAAAATGGTCAAATGACACAGCTGTTTATACCGTAGAGTATGGCTGTAAGGGCAACTAAGAGCACTTTGTTTCCTGCAGATAAGTGCTACAATTTAGAAGTTTCAGGCAAGTAGGAACTGAGATAGGTTATCAACCACAGACCTTATTGCTTAAAATGCAAATGGTGTACTTAACAAATGAGAAAAAATATTCAATAAGTAAAGTCTGAGATCAATAAGCAATAATGAGCAAAGATAAGTGATGATGGAAGGAGACTTGATTTGGGGTGGTGAACACAGAATACAATATACAGATGATGCACTAGTATTATAGAAATATACAGCTGAAACCTATATAATTCCTATATAATTTTATTAGTCAATGTCACCCCAATAAATTAAATAAAAAAGAAAGTGGTGAATGTCTAGGCATATATGAATCATCAATATTATTATTTAATTCATAAAGTTAAAAATACTATTAATAACATATATAATATTGATATATAAGCCAAAGAGAGAAGGGTGAAAGTAGATGATGTGTTCTAAGATCCTAGTTATTTAGGATAGAAAAGTATTTTGATTAACCATTGAATTATTATGTATGTATGGTAAAAGTAGAATGGCAACCACTAAAATAATTTAAATATATGTAACTTCCAAAACATAAAAGGGGGAAATGGAATGTTAAAAAGTCAATTTAAAGAAAAGTAAAATAAGGAAAAACAAATGATAGAGAGAAAAAAGGACCAAAAAAGCACAAAATAAGAATAGAGAAATCAATTCATACATATCTGTAAATACAATACATGTGAAGGAAATAGAGTCCAGACCTCAGAGAAGAAGTTCCATCATGTTTTTGGAGCAAGAAAATACACATTTGGATTCATTGGAATGGGTTTAAAAGCAACCGTTTTATGTTGCCTGCATCACAGCTTAGGGCCAAGGAAGATGTTCCTTGGCCTGTGATTTCTCTAACAGAGGAAGAGGGAAAGTGTGTGAGTGAGCACCTGGCTTCCCCAGCTGTGTGAGACACTGCCAAAGTGGCTAATCTCTCAAACTATCCAGAGCACTGAATCACAAGCTACATGAGTGAGGGTTGAGAAGAGGCAGGGAGAGTGGTAGATAGAACTCCTGGAGGACATTAAAGGTATGCAACTTCCAATTGCTTCACAGATTCCATCCAGAAGCCTGCCTATGAGCCTCTGTGAACACCTCACCCACAGCTCCTCCAATTGGCCATGGTCACCCCAGCACTCTGCATGCCTCACCCACACACACAGCCCCATGCTACGGCAAGCTCCTTAGGTGTGATCCCTACAGTAACAAGTGTGGGCTGTGGCAAATGGCTAGTGAACATGAACAGAAGGTCAGTCAAGTCTGTGGACCAGGGAGGGACAACAAACATAAGCTTTAGCACCATGTTTGAGAAAACAAGAGGCTATCAATGGTTGGCCTGATGCTTTGCAGCATTCAGAGAAGACATACATACAAGATTAATAATTCAGCCACAAGAGGGAGCAAGAGGCATGAGGCAAATATACCTATAGAATCTCTAAAAATCTATAGCATCAAAATCTCTAGCAGGACAGAAAGAAGGTATTTCTCTCCACAACGCAGTTAGTGAAGACTAGAGGAGATGATTGTTACTCCAAATGTGAAGACAGCAACACAAAACTTCAAGGAATATAAATAATTTTTTAAAAATCAAGATAAAATGACACAACCAAAGGATCACAATAATCTTTTGGTAACTGAATACAATCTGTGGTTCACCAGATAAAGCACTCTTAAAATAGTTTTTGAAGAAAACTCAATGAGGTACAAAAAAAAACACATAGACAATTAAAATGGAGTTGGGGAAACAATACATGAACAAAATGAAAAGTTTAACAGATAGAAACCTAAAAAAAAAAACACAAAAACAATTAAGGTAATATAGTCAATAATAGTATAATAACTATGTATGGTGCCAGGGGTTACTTGGAATATTGAGGGACCGTTTTGTAAACTATAGGATTGTCTAATCTCTATGCTGTACATGAAACTAATACAAAATAAATTGAATGTAGACTATAATTTTAAAAGAACCAAATAGAAATTTAAAGCTAAAAAGTATAATTAAATAAATGAAAAGTGAAATAGCAAGCATCAACAGCAGAATACTTCAAGCAGAAATAAGACTCTGTGAGGTTACATATAGAAACTTTGAAATAATCAAGTCAGAGGATAACAAGGAAATAAAGGTAAAAAACAGTGAAGAAGGCTTACATAATCTATTGGTTTCCATTAAAAGGGCCAATTTATAAATTATTGGGAGTTCCAGAAGGAGAAGGAAGGAAGGGGGTGGGGGCCAGAACATTTATTTAAATAAA
Source organism: Myotis daubentonii (assembly GCF_963259705.1). NCBI lineage: Eukaryota > Metazoa > Chordata > Mammalia > Chiroptera > Vespertilionidae > Myotis > Myotis daubentonii. The sequence goes on along the minus strand of NC_081843.1, from coordinate 44,311,515 downwards.
TAATACCTGAAATTTTTTCAAATATGGGGAGAGATTTGGATATCAAGTTTATGAAGTTCATAGGTCACCGGAGTAAATTTAAATAGAAGACTGAAATAAAGTTAGAAATGAAAGAAGATATATTAATAACTGACCACAAATATATAGGATTGTAAGAAACTACTATGAACAATTATTTGACAACAAATCACATATTCTAGAAACAAATAATAAATTCCTAGAAACATACTATTTACCAAGACTTAATAATGAAGAAATAGGAAATCTGAAAAAACAAAACAAAACAAAAAAACAAGAATGAGGAAGGATATTGTAAACTAAAACTCCCAACAAAGAAAGTCCCAGGGACAATAGGATTCACTGATGATTTCTAGTGAACATTTAAAGAAAAATTAATGTGAATCCTTCTCAAAATGTTCCAAAAAAATTGAGAGGGGATACTTCCAAGCTCATTTTAGGAGGCTATTATTACCCTGATGTAAAAAACAAATAAGAACATTACAAGAAAAGAAGACTATTGACCAAAATCCCTGATGAATTGGATGCCAACATTTTCAACAAATTATTAGTATACCAAATTCAACAACACATTGAAATGCTCATGCACCACAATCAAGTGGGATTTATTCCTGGCATGCAAGGATGGTTTGACATATGCAAAAACAAACATGATTTACCACATTAATAGAACAACAGATAAAAATCATGTCACCTCACACATGCACATAAACACACACAGCTACAATTGGAAATTTAAAAATCCACGATCAAAGGGAATTATCTAGCAGATATAACAGTATGTGAAATAATAGAAGTTATGAATAATAAAAGTGTATGTTTCTGTTTCTGTATAACAAATGCAAATAATGTAAAACTTGTGTTTACATTCATCACATATATAGATTTGACATGTGTGTTCAAATCTACACATTATATTTTACCTAATTAACCATTTTCTAGTTTTAAGATTACAGTCACCTTTTAAATTTTAGTATCATAATTCATGTCTGATCACATTGTAATTACACTGAATTCAATAATAAAAATATTGATTAAAAATCATATATTTAGCCCTGGATGGTTTAACTCAGTTGGTTGAGTATTGCCACATGCACCGAAATGTTGCTAGTTCTATTCCCAGTCATGGCACACACAGGTTCCAGGTTTGGTCCCTGGTCAAGACGTTTGCGAGAGTCAACCAATTGATGTTTCTCTCTCACATCGGTGTTTTTCTCTCTCACTCCTCCTCTTTCTCTAAAATCAATTTTAAAATCTTTTAAAAATATCAAATGTTTGAATTTTAGAAGCACACTTTAAGTAGCTAATCATTTTTTTATTTATTGAATTGGATTTTTATATTATTTTTTCTGTATTGATTAAGGTATTACATATGTGTCCTTATTTCCCCATTACTCCCCCCCCCCAACTCATGCCCTTACCCCCCTGGTGTCTGTGTCCATTACATACAAGTCCTTTGGTTGATCTCTCCCCCTTACCCTCCACCCTCCCCTACCTTCCCTCTGAGGTTTGAGGGTTCGATCGATGGTTCTCTGTCTCTGGATCTGTTTTTGTTCATCAGTTTATGTCATTCATTATATTCCACAGATGAGTGAGATCTTGCGATATTTATCTTTCTCTGACTGGCTTATTTCACTTAGAGAAGAAAAGTTAATGTAAAAAGAAACTACTTTTAATTGAATGTTAAAGAAATTTCCATATGTCACATTTGAAGATGTAGCTAAAGTAGTACTTAGAGTGAATTTTGTTATCTGGAATATGTTGTAAATGCTTTAAATTAATGTGCTAAACATATAACTGAAGAATTTCAAAAGACAAATCAGAGCAATAACATAATTCTAAGAAAAAGAGAAGAAAATAACAATGAGATTAAAATAAATGTCTTCAAAAATCCTATAAACAGTTTTTTGAAAAAGCTAATAAAGTAGAAAAAAATTACCAAGTGTGAATAAAGCTCACATTAAAAAAAAAAGGATTAATTTGAAAAAAAGTATACATTTTCAAAAGGGAGTAAGACAACACTTGAGAAACATTATGTTTATGCAATACTCTTTGTAAGTATAGATTAACTTCATATATCCTTGAATTTATCAAAATTTACTCAAGAAGAATTAGAAATATGAATATTCTTGTTACAATTGAAGAAATTGACTCATTATTTTAAAATCTTTTTCACACCAAAGCCAAAAGATCCACTTGATATTTCACATAGATTTTATTAAACATACAAGGAATTATCATTGAAACCCTTACAGCTTTTTACACACACACACACACACACACACACACACAGAAGCAAAAGCAGGAATACCTTGTGGTTAGCACAATAGCCATCTCCCAAACTTGTTTGCATCTTAATCCTCAGTACTGGTGAATCCACAGCAAGTGGGTCTTTGCAGATGTATCAAGGACCTGAATACTCTGGATTTTGTAGGGTGACCCAATGTGATTACAAAGGTCCTTAAAAGTGGGAGGGAAAGGCAGAAAAAGAGTGTCAAAGAGATATGACAATGGAATTAAGCTTCAAAAAGCTGCTGCATTGCTGGCTTTGAAGATGGGAAAGGGTCTATGAGCCAACAAATGAGTATGCCCTCTAGATTCTGAAAAACGCAAGGAAATAAATTCTCTCCCAGAGCCTCCAAAAGAATGCAGTCGTGCTGGCAACTTCATAATAGCCTCGTAAGACTCATGTCAGACTTTTAACCTATAACACTATAAGGTAATAAGTTTGTATGTTTTCAGCCATTAAATTAAAATATTATAGCAGCAATAGAAAACCAATGCATTCCTCAACTAATTTTATAAAGCTAATATATTATTGATACAAATTCCATACAAATTCAGAAAACAAAGGGATATTATATGTTGGTCTTACTTATGAAACTAAACAAAAAAGAAAGAAAAGAAAAATACCTGCAAACTGAATCCACCAATGTACGTATAAAAAGTAAAAAATATTTTATAACTAGTATGGTTTCATAGAGATGTAAGGATTGTTCAACATAAAGTGATCATAAGAAAAAAACCAAACCATCTGATCAGCTTAACAGATTAGAAATCTTTTCAATAAAAATTCACCACACACACACACACACACACACACACACACACACACACACACAATTACCACACATTTACAATAGAGAGCCAAACCAGCAATAGAAGGGAATTTTGTTAACTGCATATATGCTAGCTTCTGAAAATCTTCATGAAATAATTTGGTGAAATGCTAGAGTAATTCCCTTTGAAATCAGAAATAAGATAAGGATATTCACCAATGCCTCCTCAAAAATATTCCATAGGTTCTAATTAATTCAGGAAAATAATAAAAAGAAATAAGTAGTATAAGAAAAGGAAGAAAATCTGCAGAACTGTCATTTAAATGTCGTTTACTTATATATGATAAAAATTTTTAGATGTTTATACAAAGGAATTTACTGAGGACTAATTTGGTGTTTTACTATCACTTTCTTCACATTCCTTGTTAGTTATGCTATTTCAACCTGGAGTTAATAAATATAAGTTTTTATATGACTCCACAGATCAGAATGGATATTATTTCCTAAATTTGGTTGCTGTATGTTCTTCTATTGACACATTCTTTTTTTAAAATATGTTTTGTTGATTTTTTACAGAGAGGAAGGGAGAGAGATAGAGAGTTAGAAACATCGATGAGAGAGAAACATCGATCAGCTGCCTCCTGCACGCCCCCCACTGGGGATGTGCCCGCAACCCAGGTACATGCCCTTGACCGGAATCGAACCCGGGACGTTTCGGTCCGCAGGCCGACGCTCTATCCACTGAGCCAAACCGGTTTTGGCGACACATTCTTTTTTTACATATATATTTTTATTGACTTTTAGAGAGAGAGAAAGGGAGAGGGATAGAAAGATGGAAACATCAATGAGAGAAAAACATCATTGATCAGCTGCCTCCTGCACACCCCCACTAAGGGTAGAGCCTGCAACCTGGGCATGTGTCCTGACTGGGAACTGAACCATAACCTCCTGGTTCAGGGGTCAATGCTCAACCACTGAGCCACACCAACCAGGCTATTGATACAATCCTTATCTTAAATATTACCCACTCATTAGAGAGCCACATCATTACTAATTCATATTATATTTTCATTTAACTAAAACATCTAATGCTAAAATATAGAGGATAACTGAATAAATCTGTACTTTATTCATCCTTTAATTTATCCATTCAACAAATATGAATTGAGTGGTATGTGTTAAGGATTCTGTTTGAATGGGGTTTATGCAGCTTACAGCCTAATAGGAAAGACCAACAATGAGTCAGTTAAAGTAGAGTGTGCTACATTTTGTGTCAGATTAGGTTGGAAGGAAGTCAGGAGGGCAAAATAAAATTGTTTTTAGACAGGCCACAGCAGTATATTCAGTCAGGCAGTTTACAATCTGGAACTCTTCCTACATGGCAAAAAAGAAAAAAGAAAGAAATCTGAGGCAGGAACCAGAATGTGTGTCCTTGTTGTTCCCACATTAAGAATCTAGATACTCTCCTGAAGGTGTTAGATACCAACTTCCTTGCAACTTATGCAAGGAAGTGAGAACATAAGTCTTATAATTCTAAAATATTACGCTCACCGCCAAAGCAGAAGTATATTAGAATCTAAAGAAGTTACATTATATACTCAAAAAATTATGGATGAAATCAGAGGTGAGATAATTTAAGTTTAAGGCTGCAGACTTTTGAATTAGAACCCCCAAGGTAAATCTATTAGTATGTTAGCCTTTTACAGCTTTTTGATCGTCTTCTCAAATTGCATGATTAAGTCCTGCTATCTAAAATGTGGCTGAGTGGGAATATCGGTTTTAGGAAAACTATACAATAATGTGCTCTTGCAATACACTGTTTATCATTAAGAAATAAAGTTAGTAAACAATGCATGCCTTTTTGTAGTGTGTATACAACCTTTTCATCCTTGAAAAGTTTATTTTTACAATTAAACTGAATTAGTTTATAATACAGTGGAGACATTAACTTATAATACATTATAGGTTTTTATCACTTCTTCAAAGTCTGTATCATGAAGTGCCTTAAATGATTAGGAACAGTAATAGGATAAATTAAATTCCAGCCTTAAAAAGGTGTTAAATAGGCTTCTTTTCTAGCCTACCTTCTAATTACTCTCAGAAATAGTAACTAGGCATCAACTCTATAAATACTAACACTGTTGTCTTGGAAGACAAGCTTCAACAATAGAAATAGACAGTTTTACATACCCCCCTCTGAAACTTCATTTCAGCCACCTAACAGTGTGTATTTGCAACAAGCCAGCCCTTGACAGGCCCCTGACGGCGCTGTACCACTCTCAGTCAAATGCTCAACAGGAGTTACGCTGAAGTGACTCTGTAGTCGAAGTGATTTGCATCTGAGTTCAAATGTTTCAAGTCAAAATGAGTTTTTCCCTATCTTAAGCTATAGAGCCAAGTGTCAAGATAAATCAGTTACCTAAATGTTTAAGTAAAATTTATAGGAACTTTTAAAATGAAGAAATGAAGCAGTACACAGACAACCTATGCCTGTGTGCATTTGAGAAGTAGGATGATCTTCTAAGGGGCCAGAATACTCATCTGCCCACAGCATTTAACTGCACGTGACAACTCTGTTTCCTGAGCACCTGGAATGTAAAATCTGTGGATTATTCTTTGTTCAATCTTTTGTTCAGAGGGACAGAGTAATTTCTTTTATGTAAAGTAGATCAAGTGGCACCACTCTCCCTTAAAAGTCTTCAAACACCTAGTGTTGCACGTGGTATAAACTCCAAATTCTGTAACTTGGCCCCAGGGCTCTGCATGATACGGCCAGTGCCTTCTCTCACTTATGATGCCCCATCAGACAAGCTGTCTACTTTTCCCAACACGTCTGGTAGTTCCTCACACATGCAAAGCTCTTGGCCACATCAGGATATTTTCACTTGTTCCTAAAACCCAAAGCACTCTCCTCTAGTCAGGTCTTGACTAATTTCTGCCCATCTTCAGGTCTCAGTCCAACTGTGACTTCCGGATGTTTTTGGAAAAGACTGTTATCATGCCCTAATCCATTATATTTTCCAAACACTATTATGTGTTCTTTCCTAGCAAAGATAGACTGCATGTAAGGAATAAGTTGATGGAAGGAGTTATATTGACTTATTGGGAGGAGCTTCATTCCAAAGTGAATATCTTAAAAATGATACAAATTGTTTCGCAATTATAAAAGTCAGTGATCATCTACTTGTGTTTTTATTTGACTGATGTATGCCTTCCACATTTAAACATTACATACTAAAAACCTTTCAGGACAATGTCATTTTGTTTTGTTCACCACTGCATACTCAGTACTCACTCAAGGCCTCACACATGATATATTATTTTTTATAATAAATTTATAATGTATTAAAAATAAACATAGTTAAATTAAATGAATAAATATGCAGACAGATATCAGATAATCCATGCTGAGAGCAATCCAGCACATGGCTAGGGATCAAGTGATATTTGGCCATTATATTTTTTAAAAAGTAGATGAGTAAATGTTTCCTGAGGTTTTGCTAACCCCTATTTTAGTTTAAAGTAAAATTACCAGAACTGAATTAAGATTTAATTTTAAATAACAGCTTTCGTAAGTAATTGATATATTTTTATCTGTAAGTCCAGCACCATTTGTTGAAGAGTTCTTTCTGTATTGAATTGTTTTTATATATGTTTAGGGCTATTTTATGATTTTCTCTTCTGCTCTATTGATCTATTGGTCTATCTATAAATATATATACATATATATATAGATAGATAGACCAAATATATATATATATATATATATTGATTTCAGAGAGGAAGGGAAAGGGAGGGAAAGAATCATTGACCAGCTGCCTCTTGTACTCCTCCCAGTGGGGATGGAGCCCGCAACCCTGGTATGTGTCCTGACCAGGAATTGAACCATGACTTCCTGGTTCATAGACTGACACTCAAGCATTGAGCCATGCTGGCCAGGCTATCGGTGTATCTTTACACTATTACCACACCATCTTGATTATTGTGGATTTTTCATAATTCTTAAAATATGATTGTGTAACTCTTCTGACCTCATTTTACTTCAAGAATATTTTGTTTATTCAAGACCCTATTTTTTCACTCAAGTTTGTCAGTTTCTTGAAAATAGAACGTTTTAAAATTTTGATTAAGAGTATATTAAATCCATACTAATTTGAGGATCATTGAGATCTTAGCATGTTCTTGCCTTTCAATCCATGGATAAGATCACATTCACTTATTTAGTGTTATTTAATTAATTTAAACTACTTCATAAGTATTTTACTTTTGATGCTGTTGTAAATGTTTCTTATATTTCCCTTTCCAATTTTTCCTGGTTTATTTATAAAAATACAATTACATTTTTTATTATTAACTTTGGATTCAGTAACTTGTAGTTACTTCTTTTTTAAAACAATAAATCTTTATTGTTCAGATTATTACAGTTGTTCCTCTATTTTCCCTCCATAACTCCCCTCCACCCAGTTCCCACCACACCCTCTGCCCTTACTCCCCCCCCCCCCCCCGCCACTGTCCTCATCCATAGGTGTACGATTTTTGTCCAGACTCTTCCCACACCCTCCACACCCATTTCCCCCCCGAGAATTGTCAGTCTACTCCCTTTCTATGTCCCTGATTCTATTATATTCACCAGTTTACTCTGTTCATCGGATTTTTTATTCACTTGATTTTCAGATTCACTTGTTGATAGATATGTATTTGTTGTTCATAATTTTTATCTTTACCTTTTCTTCTACCTCTTCTTAAAGAATATCTTTCAGCATTTCATATAATACTGGTTTGGTAATGATGAACTCCTTTAGCTTTTTCTTATCAGTGAAGCTCTTTATCTGACCTTCAATTCTGAATGATATCTTTGCTGGGTAAAGTAATCTTGGTTGTAGGTTGTTGATATTCATCACTTTGAATATTTCTTGCCACTCCCTTCTGGCCTGCATAGTTTCTGTTGAGAAATCAGCTGACAGTCATATGGGTATTCCCTTGTAGGTAACTGACTTTTTTTCTCTTGCTGCTTTTAAGATTTTCTCTTTGTCTTTTGCCCTTGGCATTTTAATTATGATGTGTCTTGGTGTGGTCCTCTTTGGATTCCTTTTGTTTGGGGTTCTCTGTGCTTCCTAGACTTGTAAGTCTATTTCTTTCACCCGATAGGGGAAGTTTTCTGTCATTATTTCTTCAAATAGGTTTTCAATATCTTGTTCTCTCTCTTCTTCTGGCACCACTATAATTTGAATGTTGGTACGCTTGAAGTTGTCCCAAAGGCTCCTTACACTATCTTGATATTTTTGGATTCTTTTTTCTTTTTGCTTTTCCAGTTGGGTGTTTTTTACTTCTTCATATTTCAAATCTTTGATTGATTCTTGGGATCCTCTTGTCTGCTATTGGATCTCTGTATATTATTCTTTGTTTCAGTCAGTGTATGCTTAATTTCGAGTTGGTCCTTTTTCATATCCTCAAGGGTCTCACTAAATTTATTGGCCGTTTCTAGAAAATTCTTGAAAAACCCTATAACCGTGGTTTTGAACTCTATATCCAGTAGTTTGCTTTCCTCCATTTCTGTCATTTGTGATCTGTTTCTTTGTCTCCGCATTTTTTATGCTTCCCTGTGTTGATAGAGTGTCTTTCTGTGCTAGGTGTCCTATAGGGCCCAGTGGCTCAGTCTCCCCAATTACCTGGGGTAGACACTCTTGCTGCATTCCTTTGTGGGCTATGTGGACAGTCTTGTTGTAGTTAAGCCTTGATTGTTGTAGGTATCACTGGGAGGAATTGACCTCCAGGCCAATTGGCTGTGAGAATCAGCTGTGTCTACAGTGGGAAAACTTCTGTGCTGAAGACACCCTTATGGGGCAAGACTTGCTTCAGTGGGGCTTTGGTGCTCACTGAGTCTGCCCCCTGAGTGTGTCCCTTATGGATCTGAGGAGTTGTAATCTGGATGGTCCTAATCTGACCACTGGGTACACAGGCTCTTGGATCTCTAAGGAGGTGCTAATTTAGTCTCTTCCTGAGGCTACCCAGCAGGAGCTACAGAGAAATCTGCAGGTTCCTCTTCCTTGTTTGGGTTTTGGAAGAGCCCAGATGAGGCCCAGCTGTGAAGCAATGCAAGCTGCTGTAGGGCCTTGGGCCTTCTTTTGGATGTTCTGGGTCTTTCTGACCCAGCTGCTGTTTGTTAGGTAATTTTAGATCTCAAAGGGCCAGGGCATTCATATGCAAAAGCCTCTGCGCAGCTTGGGTGAGGCAGGGTCTCAGGGAATCAAAAGGGCGGAGCAAACAGCTATGGCTGATCCTCAGTCCTGCCCTAAGGGGCCCCGGGTCTCAGTGTCCTGGTAATCACTGCAAGCACCTCTGAGAGAAAGCCGCCCTCGAGTTCCACCCGCTGCCACACAGTCCAGTTTCTCCCCGTATGAGTCTGGGTCCCCAGAGGCTCACCCATAACTGGAGTCAGGGCCGTCGGGAGCTTGTGCCTCCCTCCTGATTGCAAAAGACACCGGCATCCTCCACTGCTAGCCCCTTTCCATGCATGCTCGAGCCTCCGTACCTCTGCACTTTACTTCCGCACCTCCTCTGAGTCTCAGTGTGCTTTTCTCTTTCCTTCTAGTTGTAGAATTTCCACTCAGCCAGCCTTCCTGTGGTTCTGGATGATGTCTGTTTTGTCTTTTAGTTGTATTTTTGAAGTGTTTGTGCGAGGCAGCAATTTCAGATGTTTACCTATGCCGCCATCTTGGTTTCTCCTGTAGTTACTTCTTAGTTTTAGTAGATTTTGGCAGTTTCTTGGGTTTTCAATATATATAATCATATTGTCTTTGCATAAAGGTAATTTTATTTCTCCCTCTTCAATTATTACTCCTTTTATTTATTTTTCTTGCCTCATGGTACTGACCAGTAACTATGTTGATAATTGTAAATTTTCCATAGGCACATTTGATCAGATTTAGGAAGTTCTCCCTGTTGCTAATATGTTGAGAGTTTCTTTCATCAATTATAAATGGGAGTTGATTATAAATATATAATTTTTCTGATTTCATTCTTGAAAGGAGTGAATAAAATTGATTAATTTTAAAGATTAACCTAGTCATTAATTCTTGAGGTAAGCTACATTTGCTTGTGATATATTATAAATTTTATATGTTACTGAGTTAAAATTGCTAATATTTTGTTAAGGAGTTTTGCATTATTCTTCATGATGAATTTTGAGCTATAATTTTCTTTCTCAAAATATCTGCATAAAAGTTTGCATATTATCACTGTTATTTTGTTCTTAAAAGTTAGTAATTCACCAGTAAGGCCAGCTGATTATAGATAATAAATGGTATATTTTAAAGTACAGTAGGGAATAAGATAATTTTTATAAGATCCAGTTTTCCAGTTTTTAATGTTAGCCTCCATTCTTTCATTTTCTCTCATTTTGATGTTACTATGTAATAATATGAGTTAAAAAGTGAACTGAGACAATAAAATACAAAATACATAGCATTTTATTGTCCCTGGTGAGTGTAACTGGCAGGAGAAAATAAAGAATAGCATCTAGTAAAGGGAATACTCAGGAATGGTATTGGTATGGAATTTATTTATTCTTGCTCCTTCCTGGTAAGAAGTTGTCAAAGTTCAAGAGGATTTACCTGGGTAGAGGAAATAGGGTAGTTTATTCTCTTTAAATTAAAGAAGATTTCATTCATTTATTAAAGATGTGGTAGAAGCCAGTATAATCTTCCTCACAACCAGAACTTTCTACTAGCTAATAGTGACCTTGAAAAAGAGATGGATAGAAATTGAAACACCTCCATCTTCCTGGTCTCTTCCCTTATCCCAAGCCCAACTTCCTCATTGTTAGAAATGTATAGATTAATGTGTAATTAGTAACAACTGCTTCTTATCACTTGGCGTTGTAGACTTTTCTGTTTAACTAGTTTAATAATGCAGAAGTCTAATCCTATAAGTAAAAACCTAATTAGCATGTTTAGCACACGCATACATGTTTGAGAAAAACCAACACAGTAATAGCATAAAGATAAAATCATCATCTATCAAGGAAGGAAATATAAAAAAAAAATGCAGCTCTCATTTATGCAACCATCACTTGTTCACCAATGCGATAGCTGGTCCCTGTTCTATTATTATACCGCTATCTATTTCCTTTCCTCTTAACTCTTTAGCCAGAAATTTTGGACACTTTGCCAAATAGAGTAGCTTACACTTTTATTTTTGAGGTATATAAGCAAATTACAGTTCTACCTGGTCAGAGTTGTAGTAGTTTTCCTAAAAATATTTACTACCAAACCTATTTCTCTTTGATATTCCAGCAGTATTAATCCAGACAATGTAACTTTATTTTCTGCCTGTTCCCATAATGACATTAATGGTCCAAAATGGTCAAATGGCAATTTTAGTTTTGAATTACTATCATTCCTGTTTTTTGGTTGAAGACAAAGGAAGCTAATGTGGAAATAAGTAAGTTAAAGGGAGTGTGTGTTTGAGATTCACTGGTATTTTCATGCATTCCAATATTTGGGTTAGTTTTAGTAGAAAGGCATATTTAAAAGGAAAACAGACAACTTTTACAAATATTGGCAGAGTTGAAACCACAACTCTTGTTTGAGGAATGAAGAATGAGGCTCTCCAAAGATGTTTCTGATTCTGTCCTATCAGGCTGCTATCATATCAACAAGCCATAGCAAAAGCTGTTGATTTCAAGAGCAGTCTGATGCTGCCACAATACTAACAGCAAAGTATGCAAGACCAAATCCTGAGTTAAAGGGGTGTGTGTGTGTGTTTCTGATTGGCAGAACAGTAATTACCTACTGAGCCTTAGTTGCAAGGGACTCTAAAAAAGGGAGTTTTTATTATTCTATCTTGTGCACATGAAAAGTGGTTTGGAATGGGTATTGAGTAACTCATTACAATATACAAGACACTTGGTAAAAAAATATTCCTTCTTTGAATAATTAAACATTTAGTCTACCATAGCCCAGAATAGAAAACATATACAACACCCTGAAAATTAACACCCAAATTCATAAATATTCATCTTCAACATAAATCCACTGCTGAGACTTCAATAAAGAATTCTCACGATATTGGAATGCATGAAAATACCACTGAATCTCAAACATACCCATTTACTTATTTCCCCATTAGGTACACTTGTTATGCACATGTACTACTATGCAGACTGTTATTATGGTATATAGGTAATTTGGTAAGTCCACAAAATTAGTGCCTGTCAGAGGTAAATTCAGAATAAGTATCTAAACAGTCAAGGAAAAATTTACTGCTCACTTAGTGATGGAAGGCATCTAATAGACTCAATCTGCCACTAGGTACCGTGCAGCCTACCTTGATGCATATACTGTAAAAGAGTCTCAAGGCCAGTTTGAATTTCTAAAAATATGTACATTCAAGCCTCCAAACAGGGTTCCAGCAGGAATGATAGAATCAGTAGTGATGGTAGGTTGACCTTGTGGAAGGAAGTCTGTGTGTGTCATTGTTCCCGTGCATAGTCTACTTCCCTGTCTGATGCCAACTTTTTCAGGATAAGTGAACAAGCAGTGTCATGGATGGCAAAGAAGGATAAGTGATAGCCACAAAGCATGCCATCTTACCTCTTTCACTTGTTAGAACTTTCTTTTTGAGGGACTATTTTGGTGAGCATCCACGGAGGTACACTCAAGTTCAGGGACCATCCAGAAAGGTTTATTCACATACTCTTTCTCCTATCACATTGCCATTAACCCAGACCATTTGACTACACTGTTAAACACTGGCCAGTCCATCCCTTCTTCTGGTTAAAGTATATTAAAAAAATGCACTACTCAAAGTTCTGCCATCACACTTCCAGGACACAAGGATAGAAGATGTAGTACCACAGCTTCTATTTCTAGATGCAGAACTATTTTAGAAACCCTCAGAATTTTGAATTTTATCCTATGACTTCACTCTAGAATTTTAAATCTTATTTTGAATCTTCTATTTTAGATTATATAATGCTACAAAAAAGAAATGTATATTCTCTTTCTCTGGATTTGTTACATTTGCTTTAAATTTTCTACAATATTATCTTGTCTAATTCTTCAGAGTTTCAACCTAAGTGAACACATGGTCAGTGGGTCATAGGAGATAACCCAATTAACTTGTTTAGACCCCATGTGCCACAGGCTACTTACCATTCTAAAATAAGGAAAGAGCTCAATAGATGTTAATCTTCCTTGGCCTGGCATTTAATTCTAAATATTTTACATATCCTTGAAGATCTGCTGCCTACAGTTTATTCTCTGGTGCCAATATTTGTATAACCGAAGGTTCCATTTTAATGACAGGAAACAGAAACCAACTCTGCACAAATTAAGAAAAATAACAAGGAAACAATTTATTTGAAAAATAACTGGGGTAGAAAATAGGAATCAAAGGAATTACTGGAAAAGTGAGATTAATGGAAAGATTGAGAGAGGACCCCAACAGAACGGTTTTCTCTTTAGGAAGTGTCCGCCAAAGTAATGCTTCTCCAACAAATGCCTTTATGTTTACATTACTAGTTTTCAAATTCCTTGAGTAACTTCTCGGATTGACTCAGTTTGAGACCCTTTTACAGAGAAAGGGAAGCACTGAAGTGAGGAAGTCATCAGAGAGTGCTATACTCTTCTCTTAGGCCACCGCAGTAGGATAGAAAACACTAAAATGCACAAGTCATCCTCAACATTTATAAGACTCATTCTTGTCTATCATTAATACATTTTCTCTCTACTTTATCCCCAAAGTTAGTGATTATATAAAATTGTCATTTTTGTCTAGTAAATGCATTGAAACTCTACTCTTTTCTAAAGAATTTACTAATTTAGCACATCTACTAAAATCATGATTCAATAGTCATTATAAAAGTTTTTCCCTTACAAGTTTAGACTACTTATTTTGGCTAATTTAGAAATTGTAAAATTTTTAAACCCATGTAAATTCAATGAAGTGTATATTTTCATATGTTAAAATTCTGTTTCACTTGCCTGCAGCTAACTTTTATTTGCATTTTTAAAATTTATGATAAGTGTGCTGAAAATCAAACAAAATAGCATTTAGGCTTCTTAAATAATTATTCTTATGGTTATTGGATTTATTTTGGAAAGAGTTTCCCTAAGGTCAGATAAAAAGGAAATTGCTAGACAAAAATGTTAAAGGTGTTAAATAAGATTCAAGAGTGGTAAGGACTGCAAAACAGGGCATTGACACCACTTTTAACTCTTGCCTTGTGGCTCTGGATCACTTTTATTCATGCCATTGTCATTGTTTGATCATCATTTGAGTTGAGCATTGCATTTATGCAAAACCCTTGTTAGGATTCTGTATATGTAAAAATAAAAACAAAACAAAAAACCACAAAAAAACAACACACACACACACACACACACACACACACACATTGCTATAAAAGGAAAAATTAATTTGTGAGCCTTAAATGAAGATAGACTAAATAATGGGTACATTCATCACATAATTTTTTTTACTCCCATCTCTTTAAATGAGCTCAGTGTTCTTATGCCTTTCTCTATTGTATTCTTACATTGTTCATTTGGCTATACAACCCTGTTGTTGGTCTTTTAGATGTTTTTGACAAAGAATCCAAGTGTTTTCTCCTCTATTCAATATGTTTGCAGTAATTTGTGACTGACATAAATTCTAGCACTAAAAGTATAATTTTTTTTTACAGGAAATAGTAAGTCACAGTAACTCATAGTAGTAAGAGAGAAGATTTAAAAAACTTTGTTGTGAACTTAAAGAATGGGTTTTCTAATCCACACAACTATGCCCATCAAAATTATTAGCACATCAGGAGACCAAAGGAAGGGAAAGTAGCTTGAAAAGAGTAACCTAAATAAGAGATTAGATCATAAAGCATATGTGTGTACATGATGTAAAACAAACTGAACAAAAATAAATATTATATTACCAAGATATAATATTGGACAATCAAATGTGACACACAATATTAATATTTACACTGTAGAGAAATACATGCTCTTTATTTCTATTTTAATTAAATTTATTTTATCAGCAAATTTTAAAAGGCTTATTTAAATAACTATTTAAATATGCTAATCATAGACAAAGAAGATAATCTTTGCTGTTTTTTCACATCAAGAAAGAGAACATTAATATAGATGGAGACATTAGTTATATATTTGCATATTTAATTATATATTATGAATATATAAAAATATATAAGCTATATAATTACATATTACATAAATATCCACATTGGGCACAGTGAAAATCAGGCATATTTTAAACATTTTGAATGAGAAGTATGAATGACAAGGATGAGATTTATTGACATAAATAAATGTATGAGAAATGTTTTATGTGGACAAGTAGCATCTCTTTCTATAAATTCTTCCCCCCCTTCAGGAATTTATAATAGATGCAAGGACAAATGACATATAGGTACCAATGGATGGGAAATAAAATTTATTATTCACCCAGTAAAGCACACAAGGCTTTTCCCAGGTGAAGGGTTCAGCTTCTCTAACAAGTGAAGTAAGAGCAAAGCAGAGAGTAGTTTCTTGGGGGTGGGGATGGGCAAGAGTCTATGTCGGGGGTTGTCACGGGGTTTATCACTGACCTCAGGGGATGACTGGCTTACTAGGTGTGGCATTTCAGTGGAGATTTGGATTGAGAATCTATAATAATAAAACCATAATATGCTAATTAGACCGGACATCCTTCTGGATGACCTTCTGGACAAAGCCGGGACTGCAAGGGCCGAGGAAGCCACCGAGGCTGAGGCAAGCTGCCAGGGCTGTGAGGGCCGCGCCCCTTATGCAAATTTCATGCATTAGGCCTCTGGTATAATAATAATCACCTTTAGTAAGATAGTATATTTAAAATAAAGGAAAATTATGCTTTTCTGAAAAATGTTATTGACAAATATTTATAGTGTATAGTCTGTATCATACATTATCTTAGATGTCTAGTGTGTATAAAAATTAATATTTTTAAAAGCATGAATACTATTTTAATGTGTAAATCATTTCCAGAAAAATACTTTCAGTGAAATAGATTACATAATATAAGTCCTGAATTTTTTCTGTATGTTATATTCAGTCAATATTTTTCTCTGTGATAAGGGATAAAACTTTATGCTTTTTATTTTAAAAATGTCACTGGTTTAATTAATACTTAATAGGTTTAATGAAATCTGTTTTATAACTTTTAATATTCTTTATAGAAAAGTTCTGATTTATTTCCTACCTATCCCAATATAGGGATCCTATTTATTTATGCTAGACCTGAGTAAAAGAAATGTTGATTTAGACAAAATATTTTTCTATTTTTAGACCATCCTAATGAACTTTCTTAATTCCACCAGCCTCAGAGGGCTGAGTAGTGTGTGCTTAAAGGAAGAAATTTTCTAGGCAATATTTTAAGACATGAGTTGTGTTTTGTTCTTTTGTAAAATTAATAAAAAATAAGGAAAGGCCTTTTCTCTTTTCCAAAATAGAAGGTGAATCATATAGCAATAGCATTGTTTGGGTAGTTTTTATTCCTAAAACTCTGGGCATATAGAGTTCGCCTACAACCTTACTAAAGTGGGCCTCAACATTAATAGACACCTTATCAAAGAAGATATAAAGATGACAAATAAGCACACGAAAAGATGCTCCACATCGTATGTCACCAGATAAAATTAAAACAGCAGTGAGATACCACTACACCCATCTCCCGAGGCCAAACAGACGAGTAATAGCATCAAACGCTGTGAGGCTATGGAGCGATAGGACTCTCATTCATTGCTGGGGGAATGCAAAATGTTACAGCCACTTTGTAAGACAGTTTGGCACTCTTTTACAAAATTAAATATACTCTTATCATAGTATCCAGAAATTGTGCTCCTTGGTATTTGCTCAAAGGAGTTGAAAGTTGATTTCTATTTAAAAACCTGAATATTTACAGCAGCTTTATTAATAACTAGAGGCCCAGTGCATGAAATTTGTGCAGGGAGGGGGGGTCCCTCAGCCCAGCCTGCCCTCTCCAATCCAGGACACCATGGGGGATGTCCGACTGGCAGTTGGACATCCCTCTCACAATCCAGGACTGCTGGCTCCTAACCGCTCACCAGCCTGCCTGCCTCATTGCCCCTAAATGCCTCTGCCTGCCTGCCTGGTCACCCCTAACCGCTCCCCTTCTGGCCTGATCACCACCTAACTGCTCCTGTGCTGGCCTGATCGCCCCCAACTGCCCTCCCTTGCCAGCCTGATTACTCCCAACTGCCCTCCCCCCTAACTGCTTGCTCCCCTGCACCGGCCTGATCACGCCCCTAACTGCTTGTTCCCCTGCCAGCCTGATTGCCCCTAAGTGCTTGCTCCCCTGACGGCTGATCGCCCCTGACCGCCTCTGCCTCGGACCCCGCCACTGTGGCTTTGTCCGGAAGGAAGTCAGACATCCGGAAGATGTCTGATCAACCCAGTCTAATTAGCATATTACCCTTTTATTAGTACAGATTGCCAAACTTGGTTGCTTTGAAGTTTTGTCCTTCAGTAGGTGAATGGATAAATAGTGGTCCATCTAGACAATGGGATATTATTCAGCATTAAAAAGAAATGAGCTATAAAGCCATGAAAACACATGGAAGAAAATTAAATGTATATCACTAAATGAAAGGAACCAATCTGAAAGGCTACCTGCTGTACATTTCCAACTGTATGATATTCTGGAAAAGGCAAAATTTTTAAAATTAAGAATAGAGCTACATATAACCCAGTAATCTTTCTTCTGAGTATCTACCTGAAAATTTTGAAAACATTTATTTGTAAAGATATATGTAGCCCTGTCTTCATTGCAGAATTGTTCACAGTAGTCAAAACATGGAAACAACCTATGTATCCTTTGATAGATGATTGGGTAAAGATGTGGTACATATATACAATAGTATACTACTCAACCATAAGAGAGGATGAAATACTTCCATTTGCAACAACATGGATGGATCTTGAGAGTGTCATGCTAAGCAAAATAAGTCAGACAGAAAAAGTCAAGAACCATAAGATTTCACTCATATGTGACATATAAAACTGAAAACAACAAATGAACAAATAAAACAAACAAACTCATAGACCCAAAATGTAGGGAGTGGCTATAGGGTTACGTCTTGGACTAATCTGTTGGCAAAGCTATGAACAAGTCCCAGCTTAGAGGGCACAGCCCCCTTAGCATAATTAGGCTTGACCTTGTGAGCTCCCTAGGTCTTATCTGGGAAGCTAATGGGCTGTGGGAGATGCAGCAAGTGCTGCCAAAACAAGGGAAACTCACAAGAACATTGTAACTATAGTGACCACTACCTTGTTTGCCTGTGGCTGTAAAATAACGGCTCAGCTTATTGTCTGGATCTCTCTCTGTGGCCTCAGCCAGGCACAGGAAGATCTACCTAGACCCAGCTTATTTTCTTTGTCATTTCTACATCCTTCTCTGCCTCCCCCCTCCCCCCTCAGGCTCACTGAACCCTTGGCTGTGCTGGCACTGCACACCAGACAACAGTGTGGTGGTTACCAGAGAGGAGGAAGGGAGATCAGAAGAGGGTGGGGGTCAAATATATGGTGATGAAGGGAGATTAAACTTAGGGTGGTGAGCACACAATGCAATATATGGATGATGAAGTATAGATTTGTACACTTGAAACTTATATAATGTTATTAAACAATGCCACCCTGATATATTTAATTAAAATAAATTTTATTCAAACAATAAAAAGATCAGTGTATCTAAGGGTTGTGAAGAAGGTAGTGAAATAACTATGTATGATCCTATAGTAGTAGATACATGTCTTTGTACATTTTTTTTCAATACTAAAGGATATACAAAAATAAGAATGAAGCATAATTTAAACTATGGACTCTTGGTGAATATGGTGTGTCAATGTAGATTCATCAATTGTACTCTGGTGGGCATGTTAATAATGGAGACACTATGATGTGTGGGAGCAGGGAGTATATGGAAAATTTCTGTACCATTTGCTCAATTTTGCTGTGATTCAAAAACTGCTGTAAAAAACCAAGTCAGTCTTTTTTAAAAATATAAGTTTACCTCAGGTTATTGTAAATAGTAAACACTTAACAGTAAACTATTATTCATATTAGCACTGTGTTTAGAATCACTAATCAGCTTTTCATTGATTATAAGACACATAGTGAATTTAGATTTCCTAATGTCCATTTAGCTCTAATGCTAAAGACAGCATAAGAAATAGTAAAATCTCTATCATGTGCACTGTGAAACCATATATTGTAGTTCATTAATTCATTTGTGCAAAGCATTATACTAATTAATAATATTATAACCTCACTTAGGCAAGTTAGCTATGTTTTTATTGATGGTTATAGATTGCATCCTGGATCTCATTTAGCTTTCTTTTAATTCATACTACCAGTAACAAATAGAAATGGAACCAGAGTGATGAGTCAGCACAAATCCATAAATTATACCAGAGAAAGATCTCAAAATATATTTTCAGCTGATTTATTCTGTTCTGCCACTTCTGAATTTCCTGTTAATACAAATAATTATGGCACAAGGCAGCCAAGTCCATCCTCCAAAATGGTATTGAATATTTATTGTGTGTATCAGAGATACACTTATCAGTGCATCGAGTATGTACAATGGGTTATGGTGGGCAAAATCTAAAACTAATAATTTACAAAGGCAGTGCTACATGGACTATTACTAAACAAAGGAAAAATTTCTGACTTTTTTACCTTTCAATTTACACATAATTTAAATTTACTTTCTCTTCAGTCAATACCAGATTGTTAGAATCTCACATCTCCTGTGTAATTTATCATTTATTGAAGCACATGGGTCTTATTTTAAACACAAATCAAAACTTCAGAGAATTACAAATTAAATTACTCATATACGTACACAACTTCTGTCATTTTTATCACAGTCACAACATAGCCAGCTGCTTCTGAGATGATATCAAGTGACAATTAAAATAGCACCAATAATGTTACACTACAGTTAGGTACGGAAAATATTTTATCTGCAAAAAGCAAGAAGTATATTTAGATGGTTGGGATTTATGTTCCATGTTAAAAGAACAGACGCCTTGAAAGATTAATCTTTGGTGCCATGTTGTCTATTTGTGCAGAATGTTGGACACGATGGGGATTTTGTGGACCAGATGCCTGCCCTGTCCAACTTTATTCTTCCCCACAGTGGTCTCCAAATGCCTTCTGCAGACCACTAGTTCAACAGAATACTAATGGGCATCCTGTCAGAAATGGTTTTTATGGTCAGGTGAGATGTTGAAACACTGTGTTAAAGTTGCACATATTTCTCTCCAATGAACTGTCAGACTTTAATATGCTCACATGTGTTATGGATCTTCTAGAGAAAATGCATCACTTCCCAAAATTACTTAACTATAGAACCAGTGTCAGAATAAACAAACCATTAGGAAGATAAAATACGTGTTTGGGACACTACCACATTTGGGAAGAAAAAAATTATATCAATATTTAATATTTGTTTAAAGCATCAAGGAAATTAATACCAGAGAAATACAGAATTTTGTTGGACTTGTTGCATTTATTCCACAGTATTGTGCTTATTTTAGTATGCATTGTGGGTATAAACTTATTTTTTTTAATGCTTAAGGCCTTCAATGGAATTGATCCAGAACTTTTTTTTTTCAAGAAGCATCTATTGGGGTAATGTTGCAAGGAACATATTTAGGAAATTGCTGTTCTAAATTCCGCTTGCCATATTTTGCTTATCTAAAGATAGTATAATACTTTTCCTTCCTGGAACCTTCTGGCACTAACAGTTCTCCTTGAATAACTATGAGTCTGATGTGGCTGCCTCAGGTTTTGTGAATAAAGAAGGACCCAGCCACCTCCTTAGAATATACAAGGGCCAAAGTTCAATTTAGGATACAGAGTGACACTGAGAAGGTCTCCTGCTTTGAGCAGTGGAAGCAATGGGGCTAGATGACCTGCATTAACCCAATCTCCTCTCACTGAGCTCACCACGATTCTGCTTAACAGGAGAATTGACACCCTGCATTAGGACCATACCAAAGCAAAATAGCAAAGTGGTCATTGTTAGCAGCCTCTTTTTCAGTGTTCTTTCTCCTCTCTGATATCCCAGCCAGCCATGCTCTCTGGAACCCCCAAGCAACCTTCTCTCTTATTCAGAGCCTTTCTACTGCAACACACCACTTCCCCACTGCTCAGCCCCTGGTGTTAATGTGCTCTCTCTTCAAATTCTCATCGAAATGACAGTAAGTGAGTTTTCCAATGGCTTTATCACATGAAAAGAGAAAGAACTGGAGCAGAGACTACAGAGAGGAGAATCATAATTGACTTAGCCAAACAGAGGAAGTTAAAACCAGTGTCCTCTGAGAGATATGCCAGAGTCAAGTAAGGCAGTTTACCCTGAAGAACCTACCAAAAGCTCAAAACCTAGAGGTTTCCAACCTACTAAATTCAGGGATTCAGTGGAGCTAAAAACAGAGGGGTTGGTCAAAAACAGAGTTCTGTAAACCAATAGAGTTCATTACTATTCTTACCTTCAGCAATCATATGCACTGCCACTCTACCCAAAATAAAAGGATTATTTTCAAGAGAAAACTAAAGGGTCTGACTCTATGGGAAAATATTCCTGCAGATATTCATAAATGAGATGAGTGTAATGAAAAGTCTGGCTAATTTTATGATCATTATACTGAAGTCAACTAAAGCAGTGCTTCACAAACTTGCATGTGCATGTGAAGAGCTTGATATCGTACTGAATGCAGAGTTGATTCATTGGTTCTGGAGAGTGGCCTGAGATTTTGCACCAGCGCTTCTGCATTTGTGCTGGTTCATGAGCTACACTTTGAGTGAAAAGGCACCAGCCAACAAACTGCAGATGTGCTCAGAGTAATCAGTCCGTTTTACTGCTTCGGTCTTAAATATGTGAGACATACAAGTTGGCAGCTATTTGAAGGAAGCTTCCTATATAAAAGACAGAGACCAAGATGGATATTAGAAGTAAAAAAGAAAACATGAGGGATATGGAGACAATGTAGTATACAAAATAAAATATCAAAAAATTGAAAAATGTAACCCCCTCTACATAGCATCATACATGACGTTTATTTATAGAACTAAAACAAGATTCTAGGGAAAAATTAAAATCAGCAAACCAGAAGGTAATTCTAGAAATTCTGGAAATTTAGTATACAATAGAAAAATATCAATAGAAGAGTTAGAAAATAAAATCAAAGAAATATCCTAGAAAGTAGGAGATATATATATATATATATATATATATATATATATATATATATATATATACCAAAGCACTGAAAATAAGAAAGAATGGTTAAGAATTCAAAATCAATTCATGAGAACTAACATCTAGGAAAAAAAAGTTGTTTTAGCAAGAGAATAAAAGGGGGGCTTTCAACTGTGATGAAGGAAGAGTCTTCAGTGGGTTGGGCAGAATGGAGCCCACCTATTGGATACACCTGCCTGCATGTTAGCCTGGCTGGTGATAGGAAGATCAGTGCTGATGGCCTCCTCTCCTGAGAACGCAGCCCTCTGACTGGGAACTGCAGGAAGAAGAGCCCTGTTCTTGGCTGAGTCCAGCTAGAGTGGGGTTTTACTCTCTTCTCCTGGAGCAAGGAGGGAGGAGGAAAGGAGTGGGTCTTATTCATTTAAATACCTCACTGTTTTTACATATATTTAATATATTATGTTTTAGTATATTTTCTTTAAGAAAAGTTTCTTCTTTTGGTGTATGCTTTTAGAACCATTTCTAGAGACTTAAATAGTTATTTTTTAATTGATTTTGAGAGACAGAAAGGGAAATAGAAAAATTGTTGATCCACTTACTGATGCATTCATTGGTTGATTCTTGTATGTGCCCTGACCGAGAATTGACCATGCAACATTGTCATATTAGGAGACATTCTAAACAACTGAGCTCCTCCTGGCCAGGGCTAAATGGTTTGGTTGGTTGGTTTAAATAATTTTTACCAGTTTCACTGAGGAGTAGGTCCTCAGGCTATTATATCAGAAGTGACTCTCTGACCAGTTTTGATTTTATACCGCAATTCAACTTGTCTTAGATTCACTCACATTTCCTTTAAAATTAAAATTATGAGACCAGGTTTTTGTTACTATTAAATAATGTATGCATATAAAATGTTTAACATCATATTTTTCATATGAAACACATTTTTATAAAGAGGAATTATTATGGCCATTAATCAAAAGTGATTATATGTTCTGTATTCTGAGAAAATCAAAGGAGATGCCTCCATTAGAGTTTATAGTCTAATGGAGGAAATAGACAATAAACAAATAAATATATAAAACCCTGTCAGGAAGTGCTAAGCACAATAAAGAAAAACAAAGCAGGTGAACTGCCTACAAAGTGATGAGGAGTACCAGAGATATGCAGATTCCAAGTATTTTACTTTGTCCATTAAAATGTCAAGCTTGTCTAAAATTTACAAACTATGGCATTTAAATGCCTTTTGTCCTCAGAAGCAGAGCAAAAATCCTTTATCAACTGCTGATTCCCACTTTTGGACCTGCAAAGTATGAACATATACATTTCTGCTGTGACAGAGGCTAAACTTCCATAGCAATGCTTAAATGTACTGACCTTTAGACATTGCTTCTATTCTTGTAAGTTCAAGGCTGCCTACAAGTGGTGGGGACAGGCTGATAGACTCTTTCTGTCACTTCTAATTCTGTACTTCTATGATGTAAAGATGTGCTATAGGTATGAATGGGAATTCATGGAGAGTGGGGGAGAAAGATTAGACTGAAGATCTTATAAATCTTATAAATGACTACTGGACTTAAAGATATTGTAGATGTCAGAATCTGTAATCTTGATAATAACTTTAAAAAGGAAAGTGAGGAAATATAAAATGTAACATAAATTACTTAAGAGAACTAATTACCAAATTGGTTTCTATGCATTAGTATTCTCTCAGAAGACAGAATATTTCCCTGACTCTTCACCCTAAATCATAAGCACAGAGATTCTATTAAGTAACCACCAGAGGGCATGCCATTATTATTAAGACACTAGAGGCCCAGTGCATGAAATTTGTGCATGGGGCAGCGGTGTCCCTCAGCCCAGCCTGCACCCTCTCCAATCTGGGACACCTCGGGGGATGTCCAACTGCCGTTTTAGGCCATATCCCTGTGGGTAGGGCCTAAACCGGCAGTCGGACATCCCTCTCCCAATCTGGAACTTCTGGGTCCTAACTGCTTACCTGCCTGCCTGCTGGATTGCCCCTAACCGCTCCTCTGCCAGCCTGATTGACTCCTAACTCCCCTCCCCTGCTGGCCTGATTGCCCCCAACTGCCCTCCCCTGCCGGCCTGATCATCCACAACTGCCCTCCCCTGCCACGACCCGCCTCCTCTTTGTAAGGCAGTGAGATGTCAGGACCGGCCCACTCCATGCTGCGCAGAGCCACAGGACCCCCAGGCCTCACCACGCAGAGTGGCCGCCGGACCCCACCTTCACTGTGCGTGTGGCCATCTTGTGACGACGTGAGGGCATGATGCCACCTAGGCTATTATTAGTATAGATAATATACTAATGCCCCCTCCTCGAGGAGTTTGTATTATAGTAGAAAAAATTGAACAACTACAGAAATAGCTATATAAAGTTTATATCCACAGGCCACTTGCACAGGATTAGTGTTAAGATGAGGTTAGTGCTATAACAGCTCTAATACCTAAACTGCATCACCTTTTCCTTCTGTCTCAATAAGGATGGTAGAGAATCTAAGGGGCAAACATGATTTCTTGGATGTCTCCCACAGCATGTCTTATTCCTAATTGCCCCAACACATCTCGGAGAGCCAGGTGCTGCTGAAAGACTGCACAGCCTGCTGTTCCAACCACTAATTCCCTGTAAATCAGTGGCTTGGGTGATGGGGAAGGGATGCTACTGCATACACTGTCTTCCCTTGCCTCGAGCAGGAAGTTCTGTGCTGGCAATTTGTGCAGAGAAAGTTGGCAAAACAATTGCATTAAAGGCAGAAACTAGGGGGTTTCATTGCAAGGCTGCGGCTCCTTCTGAAACACCTGTTGTGTCCCACAAAGCCATCACCATCATTCACAGCTGGCTGCCACCATGCATTGACTTTCATTGCAATAGCTTCCTGAAAAACACTCTTTTCACAGCCTAAAAGAGCTTATTTTATTCTCTCTGCATAGCTTCAAGAAGCTCTGGGATATAGGTTCCAAACTTGCCTCCAATTTTTGAGAAATTGATCTTGTTGCCTCGTCAATTGCTGACAATGACTGACCTGAGACCCCATCTCTCCCTTTTCTAGAAGTAGCCCAGAAGTTCATTAAAAACCCAAGTTACCTTTTTGGAGTCTCACCTCTCCCAGGCTCAACTTCCAATTCTAATCGAACAATTCCCTTTCCTAATGCCACCAGCAGATTTATTTTGGGAGATTTGGAAAAGGAAAGAATTGATATAAAAGACACTTGGAAGGTAGAAAGGGCAGAGCTTAGTGACCAATTAAATATCAGTAAGAGAAGATCGCAAGGATATGAGGGAAGTTTCTTTGATTCCAATATAGGCCACTGATAGAAGACAAATGATAGATTTTTTTTTAAATGCGGAGTCCCAGGGTCAACAGGTTTGAGTAACCCCAAGGCTATGTTTCAAAACTCATGATGCATATGCAGCTTAAAAAGGTTAAAACAGAAATTCATAGAGAGCATAGGCAAAAGGAACAAAACATAGGCACTGAAAAAGATGGTGACACTGGCTTGGATAATGCTATTAGTGGGTGCCATTCTACGTACATTCCCGAGCTTTCACTCCAGTGACAATATTCAAGAGTCTAGGGCTAAAGAGTCTTTCTATGTTGATACAAAACTGTTACTTGATCATAGATCCATGGCTACACTCTGCTTTTAATGAGTTCAAATAGTAGGTAAGATGGAAAGAAGGGAAAGTGAGCTAGAGAATAGGGATATGTGGTCTGAGAATGAGACAGTGAAGTTTAAGATTTCTGAGATGGAGCAGCTCTGGATTGTGTAAGGCGTGGCCTGGAGGTGAAGGGCACTGGAAACATAGGACATGAAGGGATTGCGTCTAGTGTATAGGGTATGATGTTCTCATGGGGGTTTATGTTAAACAGAAGGACAGATAGAAACAGTGCAAAGAACTATGAATAAAGCAGGTGAAACAAAAATTACTCCTATGATGGGAACTGGAGTAAGGTAAGTGCAGTAAATTGTAGTGAGGACAAAAAGGAAATGATATTCCACCCAGCCCTGTTTAATAGAACTTTCTGCAGTAATGGAAATGCTCTATATCTGCATTAATTCATATAATAGCCACTGGGCACATGTCATACTGAGCACTGGAAATATGAATAGTTTGAGGAACTGAATATGAGAAACTGAATTTTTAATGATATTTAATTTAATTTGAGTTAAGCTTAATTTAAATAACCACATTAGGCGAATGTCTATCACATTGGACATTGCAATTCCACAGATTTGGAAGAACAATGGGATGAAACCATTAAGGGTGAGGTAGTATATTGCTGATGCTACCACCAAACTGGACCATAGGATACAAATAAACCTTACACCGTCCTTCACTTTTTCTTCCAGGTGTCTATCTCTCTACCTTACTCCTCCAGGGATAAAATTGTGTAGAAACTAAAAGAGTAAGTCATTTAGGAAGCGAAGAGTAGATATGCTGTAGATAATTATAAGCTCTTATTAACTGGATAACACTATTGATAAATATGTGTTGTTGTAGTCTTTATACATGATATTGCTCCTGCCAGAGTGTCTTTTAAGCTCCTATATCTATAGCAATAATTCCCAAAGTTTGGTCCATGGGACCCTTCCTGGCGCTCCAGGAGATCAAAACTATTTTCAGAATACACTTGCCTTTTTCTACTCTGCTGACATTTCCACTAATTTTACAAAAGTAATGGCAGGATAAACTTAGCATCAATTAAAGCATTGGCACCAAACTATGCAAGTAATCACTATATTTTTCACTGCCAGACACTTGCAATTTAAAAAGAGAGATACTTTTATTTAAGAATAGCTTTGATGAAGCACTAAAATTATTATGTTAAAACTCTGGGCATATGTCTCAGTTGGTTGGAGCATCATCCTGATAAACCAAGGTTGCAGGTTCGATCCCTGGTCAGGGGCACATACAAGAATTAACCAATGAATGCCTAAATAAGTGGAACAACAAATCTCTCTCCTCCTCCTCCTCCTCCTCCTCCTCCTCCTCCTCCTCCTCCTCCTCTTCTCTTTCAAAAGTCAATAAATTCTTTAAGTCATTTTAATTATTAATTTTATTAATTTTATTAAATTATGATTCTTGCTTACTTGACTTTTAAATATTCTATGTTGAGAAAGGGAAATACACATAAAAATCTCATATTGAACTCAAATACAATGGCTCCCAAAAGCATTGTGTAATTGAGTTGTGAGCTGAACTAGGCACGTTTATCAATGAATGCCATTTTGTTTGAAAGAATGACTGAACATTTTGATGGTTCAGAATTGTGTTTGGTGGACATTCTTTGGAAAATGAACAAAATATGCTTATCATTTCAAGTAAAATAATTGAGAGTATGTATATGTTAGCAGTGATAAAATTTGAGAGTTGATAGAAAGATCGAAACTTTGGAAAATTTTACTTGCCACTGGGAACCTGACTAATTTTCAGTGCTTTAAGACTTTTCTGACGATATTGGTGGTGATATTAGTGAGGTTTTTTAAAAATTGTATAATTAAAGTGTCAAAAGTTTAAAGATCTGCATAATTCTATGAATGCATATTTTCCAAATGATCACTGCACAATGACTCATAAGTAAAATGTCAAAGTGCAACACATTCCAGTTGATTTTAATGAAACAGGGTAAGAATAGTTCACTGATATGGTTTCAGAGTATGCATTATAACTAATCTGTATAAGTTTACCACTTGTTAAGTTTGAGTGTAATATCAAAATACAATATTCTCAGTTATGTGAGAAGGCTATTGAAATCATCTTCACTTGTTCAATTATATATCTGTATGAGGCAGGACTTTCTTTACATACTTCTATAAACACATTTTGCAACAGATTTAATGCAGAACAGATTTGAGAAGCTAGTAAGGTTTTAAGTCAGACATTAAAGAGATTTGCAAAATTGTAAACCAACGATACTCTGATTTTTAAAATCTGGCTCTTTTTGTAAAAATATATTTTATCTTAATATACAATGGTTTTTTGTTATTTGTGGATTAATATAAAATGTTTTATTAATTTCTGATTTAGATTATAATACAAATATATCAATAGCCATAACCTATATAAACAAAAGCTCTTTAGGATCCTCACTTACCATTCAGAGCATAAAGGGATCATGAGATCAAGAAGTTAGAGAACCACTGATCTAGAAAAAACTCATATTTTTTAGCACCTATCTTGAACCTCAGTTTTTTTAAAAAAAAAAAATTTCCTGCTGAAACCGGTTTGGCCCAGTGGATAGAGCGTCGGCCTGCGGACTGAAGGGTCCCAGGTTCGATTCCGGTCAAGGGCATGTACCTGGGTTGCGGGCACATCCCCGATGGGGGATGTGCAGGAGGCGGCTGGTCGATGTTTCTCTCTCATCTATGTTTCTGACTCTCTATCTCTCTCCCTTCCTCTCTGTAAAAAATCAATAAAATATATTTTAAAAAAAAAAGATTTACAAAAAAAAAAAAATTTCCTTAGCTCTTGAGCCAGTCACTCCCTGATCCATGTTTGTCTAGCATTTGTGTAAATGTTCCTTTGAATGTGTATATATTGTGTGTGAGCGACAAAAACAGAGACACGCAGACACACATACACAGGTGGAATTAAGAAATAGCTCTTTGTATAAAGTGAGAACAATAGTACACTTACAGATAAAGACAGGGCAGCAAATGGGTAGGAAAATAAATATTGAAAGAAAAGTTTAGCACAGTGAAGCAAGAGCATTTGATAAATGTAAGAGCACTGGTTGTGAAGAAGGTGAAAGTATTAATCTTTGAAAAGAGTAACTGAATTTCTCTATCTGTATTGAGAGAGGTTAGCATTGCTAAAAATTTAGTATTGGAGAAATGGAAACTAAGAATGATGGGTGACACCATGTTGAATGACCTCATCCTCATTGACAAAAAGAGGATACACTGTCATTTACTGAAAGAAAATAAAAGAGATATGGTTTTTGGAACCTTGGCCATCATGACCCTAAGAGTGCTAGGAAGCAGATGGAGATGAATTAGAAGACTTGCTGCATATCGAGTGTTGGGGGGCGGTGGGGGGCATGATTAGGTAGATCAGTGTTTATCAGAATCTATCTGACCTTTTCTTGACTTTCTCTTATCAGGGGCAGAGAAGCTACTTAGTGTCAAAATAAAGTTCAGAACTAACAGAGAAAAAGCCATCAAAAGTAAAGCTAGTGAGCAGCTTGAGCGGACATGGAGTTCCTAAGAGGGTTTTGTTTGTTTGCTTTATTTGGCACATTTGATTGTTTATTAAGTATACAGCAAATTATATGAATGACTTACTCATTGGTGTGTGTTATAATTTCTGATGTCTAGCTATAATGTCTAATTTAATTGAGAATAATGAGCAAATTTACTAATTATGGCTGCAATTATAATTCTTTCATAAGGATAAGGAGACCTTAGGGTAAAACATACTCTATGCCTTAACTCTAGGCACACAGTATTTGAGGCTGGCATCTTATAGAATCTCTTTCATCAGCAATTATCCCTGAGTGGCTTTGGTGAGGGTACTGTAAATAATGTACATAAAAATAATGGTTAATGTAAATAAAAATAATAGTTTCCCCTTATCTGCACTTTTGCTTTCTGTGGTTTTGGTTACTAGATGTCAACTGTAATCTAAAAATATGAAATGGAAATTTTCAGAAATAACAATTCATAAATTTAAATTGCATGCTTTTCTGAGTATCCTCACTGCATAGGAATTTTACCATTTCATGTCATCACAGGATTACACAGCCAATATATCTATGATCCTTTACTATTTAAGCATCTGAGGTCATGGGTTATCTAACACACAAATTTTTTGCTTAAATATTTGAAATATTTTGTGTCACCTTCATCCTAATTGGGAACAAACACTCTACTAGCCAGAGGATCTATAAAACCATACTCAGCTATTATCCACCTCTCTGGATATTTACTTATATTAGAAAAAATACCTCATTCTGTCTTAGAAAAATTTCAGGTATTTATAGGTAATTTTAAATGAAGCTTTTTAACATGCAGTACATGCAGTTAGCATACTGCTCAAAAATTAGAGAATATACAGACTAGAAAAAAATCTTTCCTTCCCTGTTGTCCAGTCACAAAGCTCAATCCACTCAGGGAAAACACTGTTGAAGATTCTATAGATCATTTGTAAACTGAAATATTAATTTTAGTAAAATGTATTTTCTAAATAAGTTCTCTTTCTTACATATTTCTCATTTTTAAGTACTTGGCCCACCTTCTCACATTTTATATTCCATTCGAAAGGACACATTCTTAGGAAGATCTTTTTTTTTTACTTTTTTATTGTGTTTTTCTTTCTCTTGTTTTTTTTTAATTCCATAATATCAGATAATTTACATTTAAAATATATTATAACCATAATTTATTATATAATACCTGTCTTTTCCACTGGACTATAATTTTCATAAAGGATAGGAGAAAATGTGTATCTTATTCATGGGTATGCTTTTATTCTTACAGTGCCTTACACAAGTTTGCCCTCTTGGTGAATGAATGTGAAATGAGTCAGAGTGGGTTAACCTATGAGCCCAGTCCAAAACAACAGAATCTATTATAGGTGTTTCAAACAGAGGGAATAAAAATTCATGGAATTGATTACATGGGTGATAGAGGAGCTGCTAGTGAATCAAATGAAGCAAACCAGAGATTAACGACAACTGGAAGCATAAGTAGCCCATAGAAGGGACAGAGGGAAGACATAGTTACACCAGATCTAGAAGGGGAACTAGAACCTTGGCTATCAGAGGCTGAATCCCAGTGGGAGAGGCTCTTCCACATGAGATGAGGAGATGCAGCCACTGCCAAAGATGTCATTTCAGACTCTAAAAGAGAAAGAAATACTTTGGTTTCTCTGTTACTCTCACCTTCTCATTTTCACCTTTGCCCAAACCTGCCCAGAAGCCAGTTGGCAGGAGAAGCTAGCTCCAGGAAAATGTTGTTCCCTGTAATCTAGAACAGAGTAGGGGGAAGGGCAAGAAAAGGATTAGTAGGGTAACAAATACCCAGTAACAACCTTATAAACCACCCGGCAGACTGATTTCTGTGGGAGCCAGTCTGTGACCTATGGGACACCAAATAATAATTCAACATGTAGATTAATTCAGTATATATTTTTTTCTATCATTATTATTTCAAGAAAGTAAATAATTCTATTTCAAATTGGAGGTGTTATATAAGCATTAAATCCATTAAATCTATGCATACTCATATTACTGTCATGGTTTATGGGAAAACATATTGAATAATTAGAAAAGTGGATTAAATCTATAGACAAAGGAGAATCATGGTGAGAATAATCATTCCTGACATGTAGAGTATGTGGAAACACAAAGAACAGAATAGCAAAGTGCTTTAATACTTTTGTGGGAAACATTTATAGCTTTTGGGATATAAAAATGTGAGATCATAAAAAAATCTTTTGTTTTTCTGACATCAAATTTATGGTCCAAGTAATAGATTTTAACCATCAGAGAAAAATATTCCAGACCCTTTATTCATTGTGTCATTACTAACAGCCTAAAAGGAAAACACGAAAAACAGTCAATGACATAAATATGGAGGGTTTTCAATAAGTATACTCTGTCTTGAAAACAAAGAAAATATAAGAGTAAGGAGGATGTGACCCAGCTGTTGGTGAAAAACTTATGTGTGTATGTGTCTGTAATATTGGGATTATAAGTTATCTAAAGAAAGGAGCAAAACACAGAGATGATAACTATTTTTGTTTCCTGGAGGAATCTATGAAAAAAATAATAATAATTTGAATGTAAAATATCCAGATAATCAGGTGGCATACTTTAAAATGTCTGGACACTTGATGCAACCTCATTAAGTATATGATTGATTGAATATATGGAATATTGTAAGATAAAAATGTATTAGAGATCATGAAGTAAATGTCTTCATTATACAGATAAGAAATTGAGACTAGGAAAGGACAGAAACCTATTCAAGTTGGCAGATACATGACTGATAGTAAATAGAGTTCCTGCTTCTTCAAAAACTAGTTGTTAAGGATGCTGACTTTGCAGTTAGTCGGGCTTGAGATTAATTTAGAACTCTGCTACTTGTGTGACAATATGCAGTTAAGTTCAGTTTGCCTTAGTATTCTCATCTGTACATGAGGGTAAACATTATATAACTCATGGGATGTTTTAAGGATGAAATGAGGTAAGGCAAATAAAGCACTGAGCAGAGTACATCAAAGGACATGGTAGATATTCTCTTATCCTTGTTCTACCACACTCCCAGACTTTCCACCAACTGCTCATTATCTAAGGATTTGAGTTGAAAACATGGTTTAAATAGCTTATGGAGATCTCTAGGAGGAAGCAGCAGTCATTCACCTACCCTTGTGATATTTTCTTTAAGCTCATGTCAGTATCTTCCCACTATCATGATATACCCTTGTAGTTTTCTTGTCCAAAATTATAGTCCATTTATTACTCCACTAGAGGCCTGGTGCACGAAATTTGTGCACTCGGGGGAGGGGAGGCCCCTCAGCCCAGCTTGTACCCTCTCACAGTCCGGGAACCCTCGGGGGATGTCCAACTGTCATGGAGGTGGGAGAGGCTCCCGTCACCACTGCTACACTCGCCAGCCATGAGCCAGTTTTCTGGCTGAGTGGTACTTCCCTGTGGGAGCGCACTGACCACCAGGGGGCAGATGCTCAACACAGAAGCTTCCCCCTGGTGGTCAGTGCACATCATAGCGACCGGTCCTTCCTCTGCTTGGTCAATTTGCACATTAGCCTTTTATTATATAGGATGATTACTTCTATTATCTAAAACAAATAGGCTACTTGATACTAAACTAACCATTATAATTGTTAGTCTACTAGTATTTGGACAAAGAACTTTGTAATTAGACCTTCATTATAGGTATGGAAGTAGGGAGAGTCAGGAAGGACAATGCTTCCTGGCTAGATGTCTTTTACACTGGGACATGAGATGAGTCACTGTAGTCACCCTGTGACACACTGATTAACACAAAATAAGCAAGAAAGGAGTGTTTAGTGAGATGCTCATTAATTAATAATCGGTGCTCATTAATTTCTGTTATAATAAATGGGAATAAGAGATATGGAGTTTCATTTCCTTAATGATTAGTGATGTTGAGCATCTTTTTATATGTCTGTTGGCCATCTGTATGTCTTCTTGGGAGAAATGTCTATTCAGGTCCACCACCCACTTTTTAATCAGATTTTTTTAGTGTTAAGTTATATGAGTTCTTTATACCCCTTATTGGATGCATCATTGATTAATATCTTGTCCTATTTGGTAGGTTGTCCTTTCATTTTGTTGATAAGTCAGACAAAGGCAAATGTCATATGTTTCACTTACATGTGGGATCTAAAAAACAAAATAAATGAGCAAGGAAAACGGAAACAAACTCATAGATACAGAGAAAAAAATGGATTGTCACTGAATAAAGGGAAAAGTGAAAAAGGTACAAGGGATTAAGAAGTACAAGTTGACAGTTATAGTAATAACCATGGAAATGTAAAGTACAGCATAGAGGATATACTGTCAATAATACTGTATTGTTTATGGTGTCAGATGGGTAATAGTCTTCTATGAGGTGTAATCACTATGTTGCACATCTAAAACTAATATAATATTGTATGCCAACTATAATTAAAAAATGAAAAATAAAAAAGAGATATGGAGTTAGAATATGTTTTATACATGATTTGTCTAGTGGGAATATCAAACATCTCAAGGACTTTGCAAATGTTAGCATTTAATCATAAAAAATATAAATAATTAATAATATCAGTAGCCAAAGTCAGGGTCTTGATAGGGAAGATGTGGGTCCAAGAAACTAAAGATGGATATATGTAGGTAGAAGCAGTTGAAATATACCAACTCTAAGATTCCCCTGAGCCCTCTTGGCTTGTGGAATTAGTTTACTCTTCCTTGTTAGAGACCAAAGGTCCCCAGTGTTTGAAGACACAAATATGGTAAGTGCCTTAAGGACAATCTTGACTGCTTCAGTATTTTCCCTGAACTACTCTTCTTGCCATCAGATAAATAATTTTGTCAAATCTGAACATGATGCAAATGGGGAAGAGCTCAGTATGTAAAGACAAAAAAGGATTTTTTTTTTAACCAAAGGAACTGTCAGATCCAGCTAACATAATATGTATAATGTATGCCAAAAAGAATTGGAGAATAAAGAGCTTCCTCAACAGGAAAAAGCTACAGGAGTTCATCACCACAAAACCAGTATTATACAAAATGTGAAAGTGTCTTATTTAAGAAGAAGACGAGGAAAACAAAAAAGATTGAAAAATAGGAACAACAAAATAGCAATAAATACATATCTATCAGCAATTGAATCTAAAACAAAACAAGACTTGCCTGAGGGGATTAGTTGGTTGACTGTCATCTCATGCACCAAGAGGTCAGGGCACATGCCAGGGTTGTGGGCTCAATCCCCAGTAGGAGGTGTGCAGAAGGCAACCAATCAGTGTTTCTCTTACATTGATGTTTCTATCTCCCTCTCCCTTTCTCTCTCTCTCAAATCAATAAAAACATTTTTTTTAGAAATAATTAAAAAATTAAAAAACAAATGAACAAGCAGAACAGAAACAGACTCATAGATACAAAGAACATTTTGATGGTTTCCAGATGGGAGAGAGGTTAGGGCAGTGGTTCTCAACCTGTGGGTCGCGACTCCTTTGGGGGTCGAACAACCCTTTCACAGGGGTCGCCTAAGACCATCGGAAAACACATATATAATTACATATTGTTTTTGTGATTAATCACTATGCTTTAATTATGTTCAATTTGTAACAATGAAATTGGGGGTCACCACAACATGAGGAACTGTATTAAAGGGTTGTGGCATTAGGAAGGTTGAGAACCACTGGGTTAGGGGAATGGGTGAAAAAGATGAAGCGATTAGGAAGTACAAATTGGTTGTTCCAGAATAGGGACATAGTCAGTAATATTATAATAACTATGTATGGTGTCAGATGGATGCAAGATTTATCTGGATGATCACATAGTAAGTTATGTAGTGTCTTATCACTGGGGTGTACACCTGAAACTAATAAAATAATGTATGTCAACTAAAGCTGAAACATAAAAAGACAATAAAGGACAAAAAAGAAAAAAATTGGAGAGTATGCTTATGAATGTATATGTAAGGAACTGAACCATAATGAACAAGAATATAATCCTGGATATGGGAGAATTTTCTGTTTGGTGTGCAAATATTCCATGCCTCAGGAATTAACAGCTGGGCACAGGCCTTTGGAAATGATTTAATATGCTTCTGGATGACTCTTAGAAACTTGGAAAAGGAGATAGTTCACATTAAGTGAGTTAGAGATGGCAGAACTGCTATGGGAGACTAAGCAAGAATGGACCAACAGGCTCTGAGAAGAGCACATGGTTAAATGAATCTGTTGTGTAGGATTGGAAGACACACCAGTTGAGTATGTTGAGTATGCCAAAGCAATAAAGGATGCATCAGTGAGAGAAGCACCAGCATTCCTGAGTGCCTGAGTACTGGCGGTCCTCTGTATGACAGGATGGACAGTGGGAGATTCTGTTACTCCCCATAACACTAAGGATGGGAGATCCCAGCACTTGATCATCTGGAGCTTGGTGAGTGTAATAATTGTAAAGGACATCTAAGTCAGACGTTTGACTCGGATTAATCTTCAGAGTTGATGTTGTGCCCAGATTTCAAGGTTCCCAAGACCCCCAGGGAGCCAGTCAGTCCGATGCAAAAGCAAAGAGTCCTTTTAATGCAAGCCGGTTTGCGCTCCCCGTTCACCAGACCCACAGACACAACGGAAAGTCCAGCGGCCGAGAGAGGGAGGCCTGATGGGACAGGGGGTTTTATAGGGGGGTGGAGTGAGGGCAGGAGAGGGGACTGTGGGCCCCGCCGATTGGCCAGGCGCGAGTCGGTACAGGATGTGGTCATAGTGATGGCGTGCACTTCCCTTGATTATTATTGGTTAGTCCAGAGAAATCCTGGGTGTGGCTAGCAGCGGCGTCTTCCGGGAAGAAGCACATGGCTCTGTCCCAAAATGGAGGACCCAAGGCAAGATGGAGGGCGCAGTCCTCGCCCGGCTCCCGCTGCTGCCGCTCGAACACGCCGCAAGGCAGGATGGCCCTCCCACACAGCACCTGCAGCCGGCCTGCGGGCGGACCCTGACTCCCGCAGCGGTGCGTCTGGGCGGCACAGGCCAGCACACAGCTCCGGAAGAACAGCATCCACTCGGAGCAGGCCCTGCCCACGAGGCCGGCGCACTGCAGCACGGTGGCCTCCTCGGCTAGGGCACGCGCCCCACTCTGCTGCCGCCGCTGCCGCACTGGGGCCGGGGGTCCACACGGCCCACGTGGGCCCAGTCCAGAGGGCAACGGGCGGGTGGCAGCCCACACTGGGCTCCCGCTGTGGGCCGGGGAGTCGATGCCCGAGGCCGCCAGCAGCACGGCCAGGCCGTGCTTCATGGGGCCTGGCGGCCGGCCCACGCAGGCCCCGGCCCCCCCTGACCGGGCCCCGAGGGCCGGATGGACCCTCGGTCCCAGCGCAGGCAAGCGGGGAGCCAACCACGGGGGAAGGGAGAAAAGAGCCAGGCGGTGAGGCCTTCCGCTCCCACGACCTCCCCCGTGGTCGGTCGCCGCCTGGCCCCACCCCTCGGCCCGCCGCCAGCCACACAGCCGGTCCGGACACTCGGACCCGCTCCGGGGAGGCCAGGCCCTACGGCGGGCGCGGAGGGATTCCAGAGCCCAGCGGCCAGACTCCTCCTCCCGCACCGCCCGGAGAGGCGGGCAGTGCGCCTTTCATTGACTCATAAAACATGGTGTACCCAGAGGTGACCAACAAGGATATCATTATATCCTATATAATAAAAGGGCAATATGCAAATTGAACCTAATGGCGGAATGACCCAGGAACAACCGGTCACTATGACATGTACTGACCACCAGGGGGCAGACACTCAACACAGAAGCTGCCCCCTGGTTGTCAGTGCGCTTCCACAGGGGTAGCACCACTCAGCCAGAGCCGGCTCATGGCTGGCCAGTGCAGTGGCAGTGGCAAGAGCTTCTCCCACCTCCGCAGCAGCACTACGGATGTCCGACTAATGGCTTAGGCCCGCTCCTTGTGGGGAGTAGGCCATCCCCTGAGGGCTCCAGGGCTGCCAGCTTAGGCCTGATCCCCCAGGGATCCACACTGTAAGAGGGCGCAGGCCAGGGCTAAGGGACCTCCCCCCCCCAAGTGCATGCATTTTCATGCACCGGGCCTCTAGTATAATACATAACAGCCTCAGTGGTACAATTTATATTTTAGAGCTCATGGTGGGACCAGACTCAGCCCCACTAAGAGGCAGGTCTTCTTCTAAAACTACAACTATATGGCCCGCTTGTTTTTGTCCTCCCAAAATTCATATGTTAAAGCCCTGATTCCCAATGTGATGACACTTGGAAATGGGGCCTTTGGGAGGTAATCAGGGTTAGACGAAGTCTTGAGGGTAGGGACCTCATAAGAACAGAACTAGAGTCTTACTCTCTCACTCTCTCTTTCTCTCTGTGGCCCCACAAGTCAAGAGAAGAGGCCTCAGAATCTTGGACTTCCCAGCCTCCAAAACTGTAGGAAATAAATTTATGTTGTTTAATCCACCCAGTCTCTGATATTTTGTTATTGCAGGCTGAACAGATTAATGCAACATCCTTTGCCTGGTTTCTTTGTACTCTCTCCTGCTTTCCTCACATCCTTCATACTCTGTGAGAATACTCTCTCAATCAAAAATTCCTATCTCAGGCCCTGCATCTCAGGAACTCAATTTAGAGTAGTAATGTTAATTCACCTATTTATTGTGCATATACCAGAGCAAGGCATGCTCACACAAAGTATGCAATTGTGAACAAGACAAGCACTCTACCTGGCTTCACAGGCCTGTGTTAAAAAACAAAAATTCACCCTCACTGGTTTGGCTCAGTTGATAGAGCAGACTGAAAGGACCCGGGTTCTATTCCGGTCAAGGGCATGTACCTTGTTTGCAGGCACATCCTCAGTAGGGGGTGTCTAGGAGGCAGCTGATCGACGTTTCTCTCTCATTGATGTTTCCAACTCTCTATCCTTCTCCCTTCCTCTCTGTAAAAAATCAATGAAATATATTTGTAAAAAATTCAACTGAGTAAATTAAAGATCTAATGGGCATTATTCAGCAATTCATGAATTGGGCAGCATCCCATATAGTAAATAAGAAGGTGCTCTGAGGCATTATACAAAATGGAAGGTTTTTATTGGCAGAAGGAGGGTGGGACAAGGAAGTGAAAAGAGTGGATTATTTCAGGCAAGGACACCTTGCCTTCAGGGAAGTCAGGAGTTTTATTAGGAAGATTACCTCACTAGTGTAGATCAGGAAATTCCAGACAGATTGGCTTAAAGTTCTACTCCTGGGTAGGACTGAAACTACATTAGGTTAGGTATTAGGTAAGTATTAATCCTTGGTGTGGTTTACCACAAGTGACTGCATTTTGGGTCTCTTGTTTCTTTTGACACTAGTGATCTCTTTTGCATATTTACTAAGCATTTTATTAATGCAATTTGATAGTAACTTGTAAGAGTTGTTTTGTTAATTTCTTAATTACCTTTTAAAGTTGTTGCATTAATTTGTTGACCTATTATTTTCTGATCAGATAATATCTGCTTTAGGAACATTATATTAAGAGCTTAATAAATTTAATACATATTCCAGAAGTATTCAAAGAGAAAGAATATTACTTCACTCCTCAATCTGTTCTTTTTTTTATACTTTTCTGGTATTGTTCCATAGATGCCATATTTTCTTGTTTTTCGTTGGCATTGCTAAAAAAGGTTTATTTTTAAAGAGTATTTTCCCTGCATTCTTTACTAACATTTTTCTTCAAGCATTGTCTTCATTATATTTCATGTTAATGGTTTTCTTTACTACTTGTTTTCCAATATTTAATTATAGTCCTCACATTCTTTGGATCTCTCTCTCTCTTACTCTACCCCCCGCCCCCCCCCCCACACACACACAGATACACATCCTCCCACCCCCACCCCCCACCATGCTTATTTGAGGAGATAAGCTTTCCATTTCAGTATGGTATATCATTTGTCCTGCTTATTCCACATACTATTGGGTACTGTTAAGGAGTTGAGTACATATATCAGCTATAACTATAAGGCAGGTTGTGATACATGGATCCAGGCTCCTTCTTTGCACCTAATTCTCATTTCTTTGGTGTATTTCTGCTCAACAAGATTATCTTACTTTACCCTCTGCCTATCCTCTTGTACTTCAAACTTAAGGATGTACTACTTACGTACTTCTAGCCCTAGCCAGTATGGCCCAGTTGGTTGGGTGCCATTCTGTGAACCAAGGTGTTGCTGGTTTGATTCCTGGTCAGGGCACATACCCATGTTGCCGGCTCAATCACCCAAGGGCATGCAAAAGGCAGCCGATTCTCCCTCTCCTTTCCTCTCTCTAAAAATCAATAAGAACATATTTTTAAAATGCAGTGTTTAATGTGCATATCTATGTCATAGTCCTAGTCTTATTTAGTAAATTTGCTTATGAAGACTCTGCCCTCCAATGCCCAACAGTGAATAGGACTGCCTTTGGCTAATATTTTTGTTAGTGGTCAGCCGTCTAATTTATCTTTTTTTTTTATCTTTATGGGAATTTGAAAAGTTGGTGGACAGGGCCAAATAAAACCACACTGGCAAGGAACTATTCAAAACCAAAATTAACCAACTTCATTTTGAGATTTGTGAACATAGTGTTCGCTTCAGTTACAGTTTTCTCAAAGGTCAGACGCATTCACACTCCTCAAATGCCCTCAGAACATTCCTTAGGATGTGGGCAGCAATACTCCACCCTCTTCATGTCCCAGTGAGAAGACATCTGTCAAACATGTCTTCTCAAGTCTTCCATGTTATAGAACGATCATGGAGACTGGAGGTGTCCACCAGCATATAGCTCACACAATAACATACTAAAATAGCTCTAGAGTTTAGAATGTTTAGACAGCATATGGTATAGTTATACATGCCCTTAAAAAATATTGAAATGAGAACACTCAAATAGAAAGAATGAGCCAGCACAGCCCAAAAAGAAACTTGAGCTTCTAATAGAGTTTCTAAAATAATTAACATGTGAAGCAATTTTAATATATTCTTTTCAAGTTAATCAGCAATGCAGCTGACTATCCTCATATGAAACATATAAGCACAGGAGTTAAAAATAATCCAACTACATTTTAAAAATATTTCCATCTATGATTGTTTTGCTGTCTCCTTTATTTGTCTGATATTGCTCATAGAAGAAAAAATTGATGCTACTTATACACACCAATAATTTTCAAATATATCTAATTACTTTGAAAAATAATTCAAACAAGGTGTGTATAATGGGAAAGTTATTTGCACAATTTAAATGTGAGAGCTGTGAGAGCTGAAGAAAGAAAATCTCAAGAAGAACATAAAATTTCATACATGTATTAAAATGTATTTGTTTGACAATATATTACTTGCCAAAAATTCTACTGTTTTAGACCAATATGTAATTTAGTAAGTAAAATGGTTATGAATGCACTCATTCCAGGGTAGGCATGTGATAGGAGAATGAACAGCAGATAAATACTAGATTGTAACACCCCCCGCCCCCCATCCCCCACCCACTCCCCCACACACATATTGTTCTCCTTCAATGACTATCAACCTAGGTCTCTCTTCTAGAGTGAAGGATTTCCTAAAAAGTTTTTTGTTTGTTTGTTTTGTTTTGTTTACAAATAGTGTTGGTCATCAGTACATGTCTGACTTCATAGTGTATATAAGGCTCTAAGGCAAGGCGAGGTAAAACATGACATTTTCACGTTGGGTAATTTAAAAAAAATGGTTAACAGAAGGATAGTAGGCAAGAGTCTACTTAGAGTGTAGTGAAACCAAGCAGTGGTTGGGAAACACTGTAGAGGCTGAAGCCTGAAGAACAGAGGGGGGGAATGGAGTAAACCAAACCAAGGAATCCCTTTGTCAGGGATGTGGCTTAGGAACCCAGCCAGCCCTACAGACAATATGGAAAATAAAGAAATATCCTTCCTCTAGTCCCCATTACCTCAACCAATCTAGAAGGCAGAGAGCAAAGGAATGCATGTAGGTCATTTATTTTTTTGTAGTAATCTTTTGTACACAGATTACTGCAAAAAAGAGTGGAAAGTTTGTCTGGTTCTATTAATTCAAACTCTTGCTCTGATGACTCCCTCCGCAGGCTCCATTCATCTACTCTCCTGTCCCTCACCAGCCATTCTGTCCACATTTTGTGACAACAGAATCATTTCCGTAGACATATATGGGAACCCCATTTAAATTTCATACCTTTAATCTGGTTATTCTTACAAACTTGACTGAAAAGATTTTAATGTATGTATTATGTAAAAATCACAAGGATAATATTACATTAACTTTATGATATGCAGTTTATTATTAGATAAAGCAAAACACTATACATTACAAGAGTTTTTAAGCTTGGAAACATACACAGTGTCAGGTAAATAAGAAACAGCTTATCCCCTACTAGAATCAATATTGCATACATTATTGATTTTATGCTGCAACTCCTAAAACAATAAAAATCCTGGGTCAGGAGCAAATTGAATCCAATGGTAGCATGATTGCAGAATTTGGTGCACAGTATGGTTTTCACATCATTCCAACCATCAGTTCACTTGGCTATAAATTCCCTGGCATTCAGCCTATCAGAGAGAAGCTAACAATCGTACAGTGTGCAGCATGGCCAGGTGCCACTGTAGTCCAAGCCACACTTTCTATTCATGCGCTGCCCTACGGAACAGCTCCGGAATGTTGGGAATGTTATTGAGCTGCCAGTATGTCAAATGCATGGTGGAAAGGACATGGGTAAAAGCTTTCCCTTTTGTGTTCTTAGTTGCATTAATGTATCCTGAGCTCTTTTATGGCTCCAGATGGGCACCACTTGAACTGCTTTTCTTTCACAAAGCATTGCCTTGGCCTTATAGCAGGGAAAGTCTCATTGTTGTAGTACACCCTCTTCTACGACAGGATTATGAACCCAAACCTTTGGGGATTGAGTCTTGTCCTTAAAAACTCTGAAATAGCCAAAGTCTTTTTCAAAATAGACTTTAAAATTTCTTGAATAAATCTCAGTTTGAATTTGAGAATGGGAGGTTTTTCCTTAAGTAATTTAAACCAAATATAAACCTCCCAACCTCCCTCTCCTATTCCAAAATACCCTGTAGCAAATAAAGATGGGAGTTCAGTTATCAGGCAGCTAAAAATAAGCAACCAAATCCTACCCTTCATGTTTCTGACCTGGAGCAGAAAATACACTACATTTGGCACTCGAAGACAGCAAAGAGAATGGGAGGTGCATCGCGTGCAATGCAGGGGTTAAGAAGCTTTGCACTTAAAAAATATTGTGGGCAGCAATACTCCATCCTCCCTAAGCTCAGCGAGTACGAATGAGGACACCTGGGTTTTGTCCCACAGTAGTATGTGATCTCGAGTAAGTCTCTCAGCCCTGGGAGCCTCATCTGTAAATTGAGAATAATAGTGCTAACCTATTCTCATTTTATTGGATTATCCTGAGAACCAAGGGAAATAATGATGTGACATTGGGATGTGCTTGAATAATACTAAAGCTCTATACAAATATAGCATGAATAAAAATAACAGAACAAAATTTGTTATATGGAAAAAAATATATCAGCCAAAAATTATTCCTGAAACACATTTACACACATACACACTCTCACACTCCTAATAATGTCCTTCTATACAGAATGATCCAGGCATATAGAATCAGTTCTTAGGAAAAGCAAAATATGATTGACAGTAATTGCTAGAAAATTTTAGAATGGATCTTACTAAATTGTTTTCTATTAAATTCTTTAAGTTGAATGCTTACAGGTGTTATGCTAAAAGAAGAGTTAAGGAAAGGGAATGAAAGGGAAGGGAAGAGGAAAGAGTGAAGAAGGGAAGGAAATGGAAAGTAAAGAAAGGAAAAAGGAAGGAAGGAAGAAGGAAGGAAGGAAGGAAGGAAGGAAGGAAGGAAGGAAGGAAGGAAGGAAGGAAGGAAGAAAAGAAGGAAGGAAGGAAATAAGTAAGTTAGGAGACATAGAAAGGAATAAATTCCATAGTCTAATACAGTGGTTTTCAATCTTTTTCTTCTCATAATACATAAACTAATTACTAAAATTCTGCAGCATGCCATATATATATTGCCAATCTGACCAAAAATAGCTATCCTTTTATTCATTGACACAGATGGCTATTGTTATGTTGGCTGTTGATATTTTTTAAAAATTTGACAATCTAAGGAAAAAGAGATCAGGTATTGCATGTTTTAAAAATTCTTG
This sequence comes from Myotis daubentonii, assembly GCF_963259705.1. NCBI lineage: Eukaryota > Metazoa > Chordata > Mammalia > Chiroptera > Vespertilionidae > Myotis > Myotis daubentonii. The sequence continues at coordinate 44,267,762 of NC_081843.1, read as the reverse complement.
CTGCACACCAGCGTGCCTCTTGTGCACATCAATTGAAAATTGCTGGTCTAACACAATAACTTGGAAACTAAAATTAAACAGGTAAGATTTTGCACACTTTAATATCCTGATATTTAATCTCATCATTATGTAAGAGGGGAACATAGTATGCGGTGTTTCCAATTTTATTTGAAATTGAAACTGCTGTAACATACTTTGAGAAATGCTTTTGTGGAGGGATTTGCTTAATCAGTTCTGGAAAGCAGCCAAGTCCTGGCACAGTGGAGGTACCATGTTCCTGGATGCACAGAAAGCATCAATCAAAACAAGCAAGCAAAGAATAACAGTGGCTAAGATTTGTTCAGTAATTCACAGGTTACAAAACATTTCCACACAATTATCTCTGATTTTCAATCTACTTTTGCAAAATAGGCAGTTATCTACATTTGCAAATAAAGAAGCAAATGGTGGTGGAGTTTCAGTGTCTGAGATCACAGAGCTGCTGGCACAATGTGGGTTTCAAACCAAAGGTGTCTAACATCAAATCCACTGAGTTTCTACCATTGCCTGCTGCTTTATTGTTTAGAAAGAACAAGAGAGACAGTGAAGCACTTTGTACCAGTTCTTTAAAACCTCAGCATAAGGAATATATACTTTTCCTTCCCTTAGATCCTAAAAACCACATGGTGTAGTGATTTTTAAGGGGAACACACTAGGGGCCTTTGAGATATCTGGACAGCTGATATGACTGGCATTTAATGGAATGAGGGATATAAATGTCTGTGCTTTGCGGGAAACGGCTGAGTCCTTTTCCAGTGTCCTGCTAAATTACTGGTTAATGAGTGCTAAGCACACTGAAAACGCAGTCTAACGGGACTTTATACATATATGAAAAAGTATGTAAAATAATTAAGTGAAAATCTAAGTAATACTGAAGCCCATTACAGTGAGGTGCTACTATGGAATAAAGTCATTGTCTTGAAATTTATTAAAACTGAGCACTCTTTCCTCTCATTTATAGCATTTACAAATACTTGCTGAGTTGAAAGTAATTTCAGTGAATTAGAACAGTATTGGAAAAGCATCACAACAGCTTGCAAGTATGTAAAGGGATATTAGAGAAACATTTAACAAAATTAGAACCAAATATTATTAAAATAACAGGTATAGCAAGGTTTTGACCACATTTTATTGTTGACAAATGGCTAAAAATATTCCTGTCACCATTCTGTAACATAATATTAAACTTTAGAAATCTAATGATAACAAATCTTGCTGTGAGAAATTACATACTAATGTTTTTGCTATATTACCAAGTTAACAGTTACTTTTCTATCTTATTCTGATAGATACTCTCCTTGAAGTCTCCTATATAAAAATTCTAGAGCCTCTAGCATTAATGCTTCCTTTTTCTAATCCCTACTGTCAAAGGATATTATTGCCAAGAACTTTTAAAGCACTAGAGGTTGACTATATGTCTGAAGATATAGGGGCCTTTTAAGGTAAGGACAGATGGATTTTATTATGCCTCATTATTATGCAATTCTTTCAAAATAGTTAGTTTAGGGGCATATAATTTTGTCTTGATCTATCTGTACCCTTTAGGGTTCCATGTATGACCAAGTATCAGGAGGTCTGATTCTGGTCATTTCTTGATTCTGTGATTTCTTACTAATCATGTAATCTCTCTGAACTCAGGGTCTATATCAGTGAGATGAAAATATTTGGTTTATGTGGCTTTTAAGGTCATTTCCAGTCCTGAATTCTAAGATTTTTTAAACTCTTGCTATACTAGTAATTAGTATTTTCCATTAGAGTGTGAGCATCTGCCTATTTTGTGATGTTAATTATTCTTATACATGAACTTTTAGAATAAAACCTGGTCTTTGAATAGTATACCATTCACATGCACACTTCAATTCTTGGAGGGAAGTAGTCCATGGACATTTGATTGTATACTATACGATAGATGCATTTTGCTTATTTTAACCTTCAGTCCACCAAAATGCATCATTACCATATTTAGCACAACTTTAAAGTATATTTCAAAACATGTTAGAATGAAAACTTCCAAAAAACATAAATTCAAAAATTTTTTGTTCCTTTTTTGTACTGTCTGCAAAGACAGGCTTTCTCTCCAGCTCTCCTCTCTTCGTTTCTGAGCCCTCTGCAGACTCCCCCTAACATCCATAGTTCTAGCATGCACCTCCAGTCTTCACCCATTAGCCAGTACCAAAGTAGCTTCCACATTTTTAGGTATTTGTTATAGCAGCAGCCCTTTTTTTTCAGAACCAAAACCTATCTTAGAATTACCATAGTATCCAGTAATCCCATTTCTGAAAATATACCCAAAGGTAATAAAATATACATATATATATAATCAGTAGAATATTATTCAACCATGATAAAGACAGAAATCCTACCATTTGCAGTAACTTGGTTGACACTTGAGGGCATTATGCCAAGTGAAATAAGTCAAACTGAGAAAGACAAATGTGGAATCTAAAAAAGCTAAACTCATAGAAACAGAAAGTATAGTGGTTAGCAGGGGTGAGTGTGGGGGAAAGGGAAAGATGTTGGTCAAAGTGTATAAACTTACAGTTACAAGATAAGTAAGTTTTGGAGATATAAAATACAGCATGGAGATTTTAACTAATAATACTGTATTATTTACTTAAAAGTGGCTAACAGAGTAGATTTTAAATGTTCTCACAACAACAAAAAGTAATTATGTAATGAGATGAAGGTGTTACCTAACTCAATAGTGGTAATCATTTTGCAATGTATGTGTATCTAAGCAACATGTTATATACCTTAAAGTTACAAGGTGTTATATGTTAGTTATATCTCAATAAAGCTGGAAAAACAAAACAAAATCTTAGGTTGGGCTTTCATAAAAAAATACTATAGACTTGGTGGCTTAAATAAGTAATAATTATTTCTTCACAGTTCTGCAGGTTAGTAAATTTATGATCAAGCTGTTGGCCCATTCAGTTTCTGGCCAGGATTCTCTTCCTTGCTTTCAAATGGCTACCTCTTCACAAAGGCCTCACATGGCCTTTCCTTGGTGTATGCTCATGGAAAGATCTCTCTCTCTCTCTCTCTCTCTCTCTCTCTCTCTCTCTCTCTCTCTCCCTTTCCCTCTCCCTCTCTCCCTTTCCCTCTCCCTCTCCCTCTCCCTCTCCCTCTCCCTCTCTCCCTCTCCCTCTCCCTCTCCCTCTCCCTCTCCCTCTCCCTCTCCCTCTCCCTCTCCCTCTCCCTCTCCCTCTCCCTCTCCCTCTCCCTCTCCCTCTCCCTCTCCCTCTTCCCCTTCCCCTTCTTATATGGCCACTAATGCTGTTATGAAGCCCACCTTTATGTGGCACAGGCATTTGGTGAGAGAGAGGGGTAAAAAGTGGAAGTAGCATGCCATTTTAATAGAGTAGTAGTTTCATTATGAACCTCAATTATTGTAGCAAGGTCCACCAGCTCAGACTGGCAGTGTGACTGAATCTTTATATTTTAGCATTACACAGAATTCTCCAGACTGTTTTCATAGTTGGACCACCCATCCCAATTTCCAGATGGGGCACTGAGAGTGCATACTCTGTCCAGCTGCCTCACACTTGGCAGGGCCTGGCTTTACATTTCTGACGGTCAGATTTATAAGCAGAGGGAGAGGTACAACCTCTGCCAACTTCTCTGTCCTTTCCGACGTTATTAAAGCCAATATGGCTTCCTGGTCCATCCTGACTCACTTCCTGGGGGGGGGGGATAACCCTGAAACGTAATAAAGACAGGGATCCCCAAGTATCTACTAAAATCAATCGGACACATGAGTAATTGGGTAAGACTTTCAGTTATCTTAGTTCCAGTAGGGTACTAGTAGGGTATATTGGGTTCTACTAAAACAGCAAGTTTTCCTTGGTTGCAGCTGAATCATCTTTCATGGAAAGAAGCTATTAGACTGTTAAACTGCACAGAGTGGCATTTGACCATGTTTGTTTGTTTGTTTAATTCTCACCCAAGGATATTTTTTTATTGATTTTGAGAGAGAGAAGAAGAGAGACAGAAATATTGACGTGTGAGAGAAGCATCAATTGGTTGCCTCCACTATGCACCTCCTACAGGATGATGCTCAACTAACTGAGCCACCCAGCCATGTGCAATTGATCATGAGTTAAGAACACCTATTTGGCCACATAAGTAGGCATTCTTGAGTATTGCAAGTCCCAAATTCTCTCTTTATTTGGTCCATAGTTTAAAGCTCAGAGGTAGAATGAGATGTCAGGCACAGGTCTCAGGGTTTCAGGATGAATGGAAACTCTTGAAAACTTGTGTGAAAGACAGTAATTATTTAAGTCGAAATTCGTGCAAGAGTAGGCCTTCATAGCCGTGGCAGCTGCCTGGATCCCTTCTTTGCAGCCACAGAGGCTGCCTTGATCCTGCAGCTGCAGCCCCAGCTTTGTCCAAAAGGTTGTCAGGAAGGACATCTGGTCTAATTAGCATATTCTACTTTTATTATTATAGACTAGAGGCCCAGTGCACAAAATTTCTACATGGGGGGGAGGGAGGCCTGCACCCTCTCCAATCTAGGACCCCTTGGGTGATGTCCGACTGCCGGTTTAAGCCCGATCCCTGGTTGTGTGAAAGATAGTAATTATTTAAGTCGAAATTCGTGCAAGAGGAGGGACGACCAAATGACTGAGCAGCAGGCTGTGTGGGACAACCAGGCTGGCAGTCAGACATCTCTCTCACAATCCTGGACCGCTGGCTCCTAACCGCTCACCTGCCTGTCTGCCTGATCAGCCCCAACTGCCCCCTGCTGCCGGCCTGGTCGCCCCACACAGCCTGCTGTTTAGTCATTTTGTCGTCCCTCACTGGCCCCCCCTGCTGGCCTGGTTGCCCCATGCAGCCTGCTGCTCAGTCATTTGGTCACCCCTCACTAACCCCCCTGCCGGCCAGGTCGCCCCATGCAGCCTGTTTGGTCGTCTGTTCGGTTGCGATGGTCACTTAGGCTTTTATATTGATAGATTGCTTGCACATATGGGGCACCTTAGTAGACCTGGGCTAGGTGAGGTCTTTAGAGCTGGACCCCTGAGATGGGAATGGATGAGGGGGTTTGTGGTTCTTGGCACGGGTAAACTGCCAACTCTAAGACTTGAATAAACCTACCTTTGGGAAGCAAAACAATTACAAAATGTCTATCTATAAGTTTGAGGGGGGAAAAGTAAGACATATAATCCAATCCAAAGGCTATATGGTGGATATCTATTGTTTTTCTTTTTCCAGGGGCACATCTCGTCTTTTGGAGGAGAAATAGGTCACAGGTGGAGATAGCTCTATCCAAGTTGGACCAGTCATTATGCTTTTTCACCAGCAGTTATTGACCAAAGTAGAATCATTACTAATTTATATGGTGTCTTTCTTTATGTGAATGTGGAAATGATTTTGCTTCCTGAAGACACTTTACTTCCATGCAGCAGAAAAATTATAATATACAGAGATTTTGTTAGAATAAATCATTTTATGGCCATCTTCTGGGAAAGCATAGTAATTAAATACTGTTGACCCTTGAATAACTCTGGGGTTTGGGGCACTGAGGCCCCTGGCAGTTGCAAACCCACTTAAAACTTTTGCCTCTACAGTAAGCCCTTGGCATTCTTTGATTCAATCAACCATGAATCACAAACAGTATTTTCCATCTATGGTGGGAATATTCAGTGAGTGGGGAATTCAAAAATACTGTTTTTGATCCATGGTTGGTTGAACTTGTGGATGTGAAACCCACAAATATGAAGGGCTGAATGTATTTATTGAAAAAAAAATATGACCATAAGTGGACCTGCACAGTTCAAATCCATGTTGCTCCAGAGTCAACTATAAAATGTATGAATTTTCTATAAGAATGGCACAGCTGAAATGGCAGCTTTGCAATGGACCCAATCACAGTGATTGACTGAGGTCTATGTCCATGCCTTAAGTTAGACCTATCAAAGTCCCCTCCTGGGAGCTTCTGTGATGATCTCTTCCTTTTCTAATTGCAAGGTTTTGAAGATGGATGTGATCTAGGGACCAAGGTTACTCTTATGGAAAAACTGTCTAAGAGAAAGAAGCCAATCCCCCAAATGGTGATGGGACATAGAGACAGAAAGAAATAGGCCCAATGGTCCTAGAAATTCTGACTCCAATACTATTTGAAGATGTTGCTATCCTAGCCTTCTATGGTTCAGCTATGAGACCATTTCCTTTGTTAATATAGGAAAAGTTTAGTTTCTATCATATGGATAAAGGTTAAAAAAAACTCAAGTGTATATTGACTTTGAAGATCAGGTAAAATAAATCAACTACAGTTGGGAAAGAGGGCAAGAGAGATACTGTGCAGTAATCTCACTTTATATTAGAGTCATGTGAAAAATTAGCTAATTGTTCCTGCTGAGAGTATTGCTAAAACTAGTTGTATGTCTATCTATTCCATAGTGTAGATTCTTGCCTAGAGTAGTCATTTAAAAAGTAATTTTTGAGGGGTCCCATATCCTATGGAACACCCATATAAAATACATAACCAATTTGGTTAATTTCTGTTGTTAAAACATTTATTTTTTCAATTGAGTTCATCTTAAAACACACAGAAATGGCAACACTTTGATTCATTAATTTCCTTTCCAAGTATTTATTGAGCAGCTACCTTGCCATAAACACAGTTCTAATTACTCAGGATACCATGAGTATTTGTATTTAAACTTCTAGATAACTTCTTTTGTTTTGTTTTTACCAATATGCATCTATCATAGGGAGCAATCATGCCAAAAGCAGTTGCTACATAAAAAGGAGACATTCTCCAAACTCACGATTACCCCTCCACAAAATATATGAGTTAACATGGGATTCCAGCTCCCAATTGTATTCCCTAGATGTGAAACATAATATAAAGTGATACAACTAGATGATCTTTAAGGCTTATTCTAGCTAAATCTGAAGTTTTCTTTTTAATTTCCAGGATGTGGTCCCTTTCCAGGAGTCTAGAAACCGGTTAAATTGCAAATTGCAGACTCTACCCCAGAAAAGCTGGATTACATACCCTGAGGGGTGGGGTCCAGCAATCTGTTTTAGTTAGCTCTGCTGTATGCCAAAGTTTGAGAACCACTGCCAGACCCGCAGTACGTAAATAATCAATGTATATCAGGATACATTTTCTAATTTTTCTCTTCATTGCATTTCAACATTTTCTCTTTTAGACTTTCATGTCCTTCTCTGCCACTCTCCATCCCCATCCCAGTTAAAGCTATTCTGATCAGACAAGGCTGTCATCCCCTTCCGCCCCCCCCCCCCCCCCGCTTCAAGTTTTCAAACAGCTCTAATAACAGCATTAACTTTTACAAACACAAATTAAGTTCATACAAGAGAAAAATAAAGAAAACTAAAAGTCTCTATTGAGAGTGATATTATGCATACCTACTTTTGTTGAGAATTGATTAGTGTTATTAGGGTGGTATACCAATAAGAGCTACTACGAACAAAAAATGGGACAAAATATTTTGGGAATACTGCTGAGCTCTTTGTGAATTAAAAATTATGTCCATGTCATAGCATTTCCTTGTGCAAGTTATTAGGGATCGATTGCAATATGTACTACACACACACACACACACACACACACACACACACACACAAGAATACTTTTAAATGCTTATAACTAAAAAAAAAAAAAAAGATATCAGATGATCTCTTGTAGTTATCCAATCTTTCCTACTGCAAAACTCAGAAAATGATGACTAAAGAAAGAATAAAATTCTTGGTACGCAATCACTTCTATGCGTAAGACCTTCCTTTTCTATTTAGAAATATTTGTTCTAAGTGATATGGCTTGAATATCTATTCATTTGCAGCTGGCATTAGTACATAAGTTTATGGACAGATTCATCAGACATTTTATTAGGTATCACTTTTGTTGTTTGGTCCCCGTAATTTGGCTTTAAAACATCATATATACTCATCTCTGAGAGAGTGCAAGATGAGCCAAAAGAATAAATGATTTTTCAATAAGATTAATAAAAAAATAGGGAGTAAGTAAATTTTACTTGTCCATGTGTCACTTTCATCCTGCCTCCTTCCCCTCAATATTTTTAACTCTCTTTATAAAATTTCCTCTTTTCTGAATATTTTACCCATGCTGCGTAATAACTGGAAGATAGTGATACCTACCACTGCTGGGGTCCTACGAGCTTTCCAGTTTGGGTTTGGGAGCCAAGTTTAACTTTTCCTTTTCAGTTAATTCCATACTGTATTTAGATATGGATATAGACAGTGGATAGCCATTATTTAAGAGTAACTGGTGATGTGGGTGTGGATGGTATGTTTTAGAGAAATAATTATGATTGGATTTTAAGCCAGAATAGTTTGGTTCATTAATAACAGTAAATATTGTAGGACAACAAATTGTTTTCAATCTGTAGTGAAGGTAATTCATAGTATCATGGAAATACTCTTATACTGTAAGATGGTTATTTTACCAGTGGGAAGGAAAACACCAATTCTCTCTTCTTCAATATTCTTCCCTAAAGTCATTCTATTTTGAGGTTTTGGAGTTTTCCTATTCACTTGCCTACTATTGAAAGTCAAATATTCAAATCTAGAGGAGCAGCACCTTCTCGTCTTTCTCATATTATCTGCGATTATTTCTGACCATTCATCTTTATTCAGATATGAAAAGTAAGAATATCATTAAAGATCAGGGATTTCCAGTGTGGGAGTTTGTAACCATGGTACAATTATTTCCATTGTTACATCTTTATCAAGTAAAGGGCCTACAGAGATAAAAGAACTTTAAAAAAAATCTTTTATCTCAACCTCAAAGAACTCAAGCATATTGTTCATTTAACACTTGTAATTACTTCTTCTCTTTTCTTCTCTCCGATTTGCTTACTGCAGGCTGCTTCTTTTATTCTTTATTTTAGTTCCATTCCAGAGGCCTCTGTTTTCCACCTTCTATTTCCACTGGCTTTTCCATGCTGTTATTCATTTGACACAACTTCTAAGTTTCTATTTTTAATGTTGTCTCCTTTTTATTTCATATTTCAAATATGACTCCCAAAGATTGTGTCAAGATGTCTTGTTTAGAATGATGACAGTGATGGATTATGAGGGGCTTAAGGAACTGGGAAGAGGAGAGCAGTCAGGATTGTCTTCATGTGATAAAAGTGTGTTGGATAGACCTGGAGTGTGAGCAGCAAGAAGCAGAAAGCCCTACTAAGACATGACCAAATTCAAAACCTATTAAAATAATGATTTGGAATAGTGTTCCCAGAAGAAAATAAAAGAAACCAGTCTGCCAGGTCAGTAGCTAATAACCCATGGGTTTGCTACTAAGGAAATGAAAACTTAGGTAATGAGAATGGTAGCTACCTACTGAGAATGGAACTGAAGGCTTCCCATTAATTCCCCTCCCTGGGTCCTTTTGACAGAACCATCAGGAAGTTATTTCCTATTTAGTTAATAGCAGGAGATTTGAAATGGAGGGAGGGAAAGAAAAAGGGAAGAAAAGTCCCAGGCAGACTCTTATTCAGCTCCTTCAAGAGAAGATCCAAACAGGGTACTTTTCTCCTCTGGCCAAAACATACATCAGCATAGGTCACGAAAAGAGGAAGGACAGTTAAAAAAATAGAAAAAAAAAGGGATCGCTGTCCCAGATAAGTACAGCCAAGATGACTCAGACAGTCTTCCAGGGGATTTTTGGTGTAGAGACTTAAAATTAATAAACCCGCTGTTAGTTTTGTGGAATCCAAGGGGTTGGGCAACCTCTTTCAAGAACACTGCTTGATTTCATGATTCCAGGGGGCGAGCGGTTGCTATTTATTTCTGCAGAAGTAAGAACACCTCTGTGGACCTCTTAGTCGCTTTGAGAATGATTGGAGGCCTTCTGGACATACTTGGGTCCTGGATAAACACGTAGGGTCGCTTTACTGACCCTAAATCCAACTCTTGGCCCGATTTATGCGACTTTCTGACTTGATCGGAAAGCGTGGTGGGTCTCTGCTCCAGGGGGAAGCAGGAGGAATCTAGTCTAGATGTGAGAAGACAGAGGCTGCGGGGATGAGGGCTTTTCAGGATCCAGACATGGGGGTGGGAAAGGCAGGAACTTGTCTTCCCGCCCTCTGAGGCCCAGGGGTTCCGGGAGAGATCCCGGAGGGAAGTGCCGCGGCGGGGACTGCAGCTGACAGCCCTGGGCGCCGCGGCCGGCTTCCCCACGCGGGGCAGGGAGCGCGCGCGGCTGTGCGCGAGCGGCGGGCGGCGGCGGGCGGAGGCGCAGGCGCGCTGCTCGCCCGTCTGCAGCCCCGCGCCGAGCGCCGCGTCTCGGGGAGTTGATGGCAGCACCACAGTGCGGCCGCCGGGCCGAGCGCCGAGCGCAGCCACCCGCCGCCGCTCAGAGTGCTTCCAAGATGCTGGGCGATTGGGGCGGCAGCGGTCGCAGCAGCGCCAGGGACGGGGGCGCGCAGGAGCCTCCGCTTGCCCGCCTCCGCTGACCTGCCTCGTTTGGCCCCAAAGAATGTCCTCCAAGTCCAAGGGGACCCCCTCCTCGTCCTCTCTCGCCGAGGGACCGCCGGCAGGCTCCAAGACCAAGGTGAAGGAACAGATCAAGATCATCGTGGAGGATTTGGAGTTAGTCCTGGGCGACCTGAAGGACGTGGCCAAGGAACTTAAGGAGGTGAGCGGCGCAGGGGTGGGGAAGGAGCACGGCCCCTTTTGCCCCCTGGGGGTGTCGGTCCGGTTTTCACTAGGGACCGCCCGATTTCTTAATTCCCAGGAAACTATACTAAGAAGCCTGCAGACAGACTTTCTTTGCTCCTGCGGGCTCCTGAGAAGAGTTGCTGTACTTTAAAAAAAAAAAAAAAAAAAAACAAAACAGGAAGAAATCAACTAGTGTTTTAATCGATGGACCTGGGATAGTGGGAGGGGTGAGCGCGCGCGTGTCTCCAGATCTCTGTGTGTGTGTGTGTGTGATGTCGGTGGAGGGGGCTAACGGGGGTGTGTCGACCGAGGGAGACATGAGCAGCCCGGCCCGGAGCGTGCGAGCTGCTCCTCTCCTGCCCTCTTGCTCACCTGGGCTCCTTTGGCAAGTTGTCCTTGCCTGGCAGCCTCCCCAAGCCGGAGCTGAAAGGGGGCCGGGTTCCGGGCCCTGGTCCAGGCCGGGGAGGGCAGCCGGGGGGGGGGGGAGGGGAGCCTCGTCTCCAGCTCTCCTCCCCACCCTCTGAGCCCCGCTGGAAAGGAGGGAACCCGGTTGCTGGCAGGAGAGCCCAGACTTGGGGATGTGGAGGGGGTCTGGGACTTTCTCACTTTCGCAGTTTCTGAGGCACCTCTTGCCCTCCTGCGAATGTCTCTCCTAGTAACTCTGGGCCTCTCCTCCACCCCCTTCCTTCTTGTCTCCCACTTGGCATGGAACCTGGGGAGCTTGGCGCATCCGTGGTGTGTGTGTGTGTGTGTGTGTGTGTGTGTGTGTGTGTGTGTGTGTGTGTGTGTGTGTTGTACGTGTGCCAGGGTCTTGCCACTTGCTGTTGGGAACCGGGACTGTTTTGGTTCTTTCCCGCTCCCCATCTATGCCACTTCTGCCCTCCCACCACCGGAGAGAAAGAAGCGGAGGCAGTATCTGGGCTGAGCTGCGTAAATCAGGCTGCTGCTCCAGGCGGGGGCGAAGACTGGCTTGGGAGGGGTGGGTCTCCCGCGAGCCGGCTGGCAGCTGCTGGAGTCGCAGAGCTGGTGGCAGAGTCCCAGCCCACTGTTCTGCTACTGAATGGGCGCCCGGTGTGCTTCTCCGTCTGGGAGGACGCACCCCGCAGTTGCTCCAGAGCTAAGACTGTAACTTCTGAGGTGGTGGTGCAGAGGCGGGACGGGAAAGGGTGGGGGCTTAGTCTAGGTCCAAAATTGTAATCTTGTTTCTGAGACCAAGTGGGAGGAAATTGAAGGTTGTTTGGATGTCTGGCCTCTAGAGATTAACCTCCTCTGTCCAGTTTCCAATCCAAATGTGAGGAAAGAGACCTCCCCACCTACCACCCCGCCCACCCTTCCTCTCCCCCATCCCCATTACCTCTATGAGCAAATGCAAGTCTGCTGAAATGGCCCATTCATGGGCAGAGTTCTGTTTGCCATGGCAAATGCCATTCCTGTAGGTGTTCCACAGGCAGAGCATAATTACTGCTGCGGTCCTGAGAGTGGAGATTGATGGAGCTGATAGATGTGAGGATAAAACTTGCTCATGTTTGCAGGGCTTCTCGAGGATCATTACTTCACAACTGGTTGACAGATGGCGAGTTTATGCATTCAAATTCAAGTCTAAAGATGCTGCTCATTTCTTTGTTATCCTTTCATTTGACATTTTTGGCAGGCTGTGTTTTCATCTGAGACATTATGACGTTGTAAAAATGAACAAATTTGGGCATGTTCCTTTTGGCAGAACTGTGCTTTATAGTTGTTGAGGTTTCTAAGGCGGGGCGGGCGGGGGGGGTGGTGGGGCATGTGGAAAACCTACATCAGCACGTAACATATTTACTGTCTTATCGAGGAGGTTGAGCTTAAGAGAAAGGTAGTCAGTCAATCAAATTCCTCATCTATGGGCATATCCTTTCTTACGATGTGTCACTTCATTTCCTACTTGAGACAGAATAAATGACAAGAAACTGCACATGGTCGTGGTGCTGTTTTGCCTCGTTATTCTGTCAATATTGGGAGATCATGTAGAGCTATCGTGAAACTTTTAACCTCCCTAAGGCTCTTGGTTAGAATCACAAAGAAATAAAGCAAGGAGTCTGTGAATATCTCTTCCTTTTACTCTTTCTGTGTTTTCATTTACTGGAGAATATTTAAGGGGGGAAACAGATAGTTTATAAAAGGAATGAAAAAGCATAGATAATGTGCAACCAAGTAAATGAAAGGATCTGTCTTCTAAACAGATCTAGAGATAAAATTTTGCTTGATGCTTTGGAAGTGTGATTGGCTGCCAGGGCCTGTTGGGGTAAAAATCTCACCCCTGAGAGTGAAATTTATGAGTGATAAATGATGTGCTGTGATTGTTAATTATTTTTGTGAGGATATCATCATCCTAGGTCTGCAGATGGAATTGTATTATACTATGGCTGAATCTGGAAATGTTGGCTATTTATGTAATATGAGAGATATTTCGAGAACAAAATATTTATAGGGCATGTTTAACCTATAACCTTTTGCAGTTGTCCAGCATTTATCTTTCAAAGATAATAGTGCACATGTGACTGAACATGTCTTTGATGTAGTTTTTAATGGAGGAGTAACTGAAAACTTTGTAAATTATAAACTTTATTCGTCTCTATAGTTATGACTTATAAATATAAATGTCACTATAAATTCATCAGTTGTTATACTCAAAATTCTGACAGATTATCATTGACATTTATTAAATATAAACTCTTATACTTAGAATTCTAATTCCTTTATTGGCAATGCTGTGTTTGTAGGCCTTAATATATTTTGATACAAGTGAGCAGAGAACTCTTATTAAATTAGCACAGAAATTAAAAAGCTATTATGACTAGATTGCTGTATCAGTGAACATGATACTTGTTTTACTTTCCTTTTTTATTCTATCAAAAATGCAATATATTTTTTAAATATTCTGCTCTTTATTTTTGCATAAACTCTTCAACAACAATATTGGACTTTTGTTTCAGAGTATTTTGAAATTGGTTTTCTTTTTAGAAGTTTTCTGAACTTTATTTAACCTGAAAATTCAGGTAGTATGGTCAATTTGAACATAATAGTAGCTTCTTGCAATGCCAATAATTAGTAACAAAACTCCATTATTATTTTTGGTGTTTTTATGACTAGTTATTTAAGAATTGCTTAACCATTTATAATTAGATTATATATTAAAAGAAGAGGAACAGGTTTTCTACAAAGTTTAAGAGCAGTTTTATTCTGTCCTCAGAATTTAGTAAAACCTCAAATAACCTTACTTTTCAAAAGTAATAAAGGTGTTTTGGTCTTCTGTATTACAATGGAAAAGCCTTAAATATAATTCAACCTATTTATTCAGCACCTGCTATATACTATATTATCTTTTAGTGTTACCAAGATGAATAAATTATAATTTCTAGTCTCAGTGTGCTCAGAAGGTTAGTTTGCGATGCATTTATTATGTCTTTGAACATCAATAGTGTAAAAAGGCATTACTGCGTTTAGTGGCCACTCTCACTATGATCTAATAGGGGAAATAAAGCAGAATTGAGAATAAGAGTGAGTATATGTAGATTAATAAACCAGTACTTGCTATGTACTTAGTAGTATGATAAACCTTTGATGGAGAGAGTAGAAGCTTTAAAAAGATGATGAGATATGAATTTTAAGAAACAATTTATTCAGATTCCCATGATTAAAAAAAAGGATCAGTGCCATATACAAGAGATCCCAAGTGTTACAACTAAATACTGGAGATTTTTTTAAAAATATATTTTATTGATCTTAGAGAGGAAGGAAGGGGGAGAGAGCGATAGAAACATCAATGATGAGAGAGAATCATTGATCGGCTGCCTCCTGAGTGCCCTCTACTGGGGATCGACCCCGCAGGCCAGGCATGTGCCCTTGGCCAGAATCAAACTTGGGACCCTTCAGTCTGAAGGCCAACACTCTACCCACTGAGCCAAACTAGCTAGGGCAAAATACTGGAGATTTTTATGAAGGATAAGTTCTTTGGGAAAATGGAAGGTCAAAAAGGAAAATTTTGGATCTTTTTTTTTGAGATGTGAATGAGATTTGAAAAGATAGAGAGGAGAAGGAATTAACAGGAAATAGGAATGAATAGGAAGTTAGTACAAGATTAATCCATGTTGCTCTTTTCTACACTGAAAAAAAATAGTGGCAAAACTCTAGAGTTTTAGGGTTAAAATTAACTATTACTGGTTTTTAGGTGTGGGATCATCCATTTTTAGAAATGTAGAAAAAAGACCCATTGCTTTTTAAAAATAGTTCTCAAATAACCTGACATCTCTAGGTACCAATTTGCCTGTTCTTTTATGAAGAACTCACTGGTGAGGTGAACTGTTTTGCATCAAATGGGTGTGTTAATGTGGGATCACAGATCTCATTAGTTAGAGAGAAATTGGAATATGTAATAAACAGCCTTTTATTTGGAAACAAAATTCATTGCTACTTTAGGTGAATTCTATTTTAGTTTAGACTGATTATAACATGGAACATTTTCACAGTGTTGCAATTTATCATTTTAAGTGACAAGGTTGCTCTGTGGGTTGAAGATATATATGCATATATGGCTAAGCCTTGTGCGTAGACAAAACTATCATGTAGGAACCGGGAACCAGTTAAGATCAGTGCCCTGGGATCACTCATGGACTTCATGGGTGGGAAGGTGTGTCAGCATTGTGGCTGTGGATTGGAGAGCACCCATAATTTTTCATAAACAGAAACAAATTAAAAATAAGTTTAATTTTGAAAAGTTTGAAAACCCATAGGAAACAATCCATTTGGGGGCTGATGAAAACAGAATTAACAATTATCTTCAATATATTTTTGTTTTTAAGTGTGTGGTGTTTTTTTTTTAATGGTTTATCTATTTAAAGTTGTTTAGTTTATTGCTCTAGGAAATCCTACCATTTTTTGATTCATGAGTCTGTGCATGTAAATTCATTACAAAAACAAATTATAAAGAATAATCTCGATTGCTTTCCAAGTTCTAAAGTTGTGAATGAGTGAAATTGCTCAGTTCATTCAATTGTAGCAATTTCTGTTTTTTTACTACTCAGTTCAACAGTCTACATCCCAAACTGGAGTATGCTTACCAAATGCTAAAATGCTTTCTAATTTTTCTTTTCTTAAGCATGATAACTTAGCATATTACTGAAAATGCATAATGGTTCTGAGAAAATAAAGATAACCAATAACCATCTTTTACTGTCTTTATTGCCAATGCAGAGAACCATTCAAGACTAAAGTAAGAAATAAATGTTTGCTCCAGGTAATAGTGAAATAATAGATAATAAAACCAATCTAATAGGTTTTATTGTTACCCCGGTTATGTTTTTGTTTTTTTGTTTTTCTCTACTATTACTGCTCTGAGGATCTTAGGTATTTAAATCAAACTGTAGGAGAAAATATTCAATAAAAGTTTGAATAAAATATATTTTCCCCAAATAAATTTAACTACAGAAACTTCTATAGAACTAATCATGAAAAATTCCTTAGGCGATTTTTGAGAATTAGAGGGGCTAAATTCCAATAGACTACTGATTCATTTCTGATTGAAATATTTATAACTAACATCAAGCTGAAAAACAACATATTAGAAAACAAAAAAGGAAACTTTTTCTTTAAAAATAAATTTAATTATTTATTTCATTAAGATTCTATTTATTTTGCCCTAACCAGTTTGGCTCAGTGGATAGAGCATCGGCCTGCAGACTCAAGGGTCCCAGGTTCGATTCTGGTCAAGGGAATGTACCTTGGTTGCGGGCACATCCCCGGTGGGAGGTGTGCAGGAGGCAGCTGATCGATGTTTCTCTCTCATTGATGTTTCTAACTCTCTATCCCTCTCCCTTCCTCTCTGTAAAAAAATCAATAAAATATATTTTTTTTAAAAGATTCTATTTGCCGAAACCGGTTTGGCTCAGTGGATGGAGCGTCGGCCTGCGGACTGAAGGGTCCTAGGTTCGATTCCGGTCAAGGGCATGTGCCTGGGTTGCGGGCACATCCCCAGTAGGAGATGTGCAGGAGGCGGCTGATCGATGTTTCTCTCTCATCGATGTTTCTGGCTCTCTATCTCTCTCCCTTCCTCTCTGTGAAAAATCAATAAAATATATTAAAAAAAAAAGATTCTATTTATTTTTTTAGAGCAGTTTTAGGTTCAGAGCAAAATTGAGGGGAAGGTACAGACATTTCCTATATATCCCATATCCCCACACAGGTATAGCCTCTTTCATTATCAACATCTCCCACCAGAGGGGTACATTTGTTTGTAGTTGATGAGCCTACATTGACACATCATTATCACCCAAAGTCTGCAGTTTATATTATGGTTCACTCTTGCTAGGCAGCATTCTATGGGTGTGGACAAATGTATAATGACATGTTCCCATCATTGCTGTGCTCCACCCATGCATCCCTCTCTCAACCTAACTGCCAAAGTGGTAATTTTTTAAAGAACTTTTCTTCTTTTTCTAATTTCAGAAGCAATACAGTATGCTATAGAATTTTGGTTGAGGGGCAGGGGAGGGAATCTCAAAATTTTAAAGGTGAAATAAAAATTATCCTTAGTGTTACACAGAAATAGATATGTTGAACACTTGACTATATTTTCTTTGTTTTTTTGTATGAATATTTTAACACTAGAGGCCTGGTGCACGAAATTTGTGCGGGGGGGGGGGGGTGTTGTGTCCCTCAGCCCAGCCTGCACCCTCTCCAATCTGGGACCCCTCGAAGGATGTCCGATGGGATCGGACCTAAATGGGCAGTCGGACATCCCTTTCACAATCCAGGACTGCGGGCTCCCAACCGCTCACCTGCCTGCCAGCCTGATAACCCCTAACCACTCCCCTGCCAACCTGGTCAATGCCTAACTGCTCCCCTGCCGGCCCATTTGCCCTTAACTCCCCTCCACTGCTGGCCTGGTCTCCCCTAAATGCCATCTCTTGCCAGCCTGGTAACCCCTAACTGCCCTCCCCTGCTGGCCTGGTTACCCCCAGCTCCTCTCCCCTGCCAGCCTGGTCGCCCCCAACTGCCCTCCCCTGCTGGCCATCTTGTCATGGCCATCTTGTGTCCACATGGGGGCGGCCATCTTGTGTGTTGGAGTGATGGTCAATTTGCATATTACACTTTTATTATATAGGATAGATGAAGTCATGGAAAATTATGAAACTATACACAGTGATTTCTGCTTTCTTGAATAGTATTATATCATAACTGTTATGTAGATCTGTTATGTTACTTTATAGTCCCCATAATATATTGGACATTCGATTTATTTCCAATTTTTGATTGTTGTTAAATATCACAAAAAAAAACCCTTTTGGAAATAAAAATGGCTAAGACAGATTTTACCTGGTATCTGATATTCTTCTAAGTGCAATTTATTTATATTTAAGTCTTGTAATCCTCAAAACATATGAAAAAGGTACTATTATTATTTCATTTTAGGAATCTCAGAGGGAAGGGGGGTGTGGGTGGGTGGGAAGAGATCAACTTGTATGCATATATTCATAACCCATGGACACAATCAGTAGTGGTGAAGGCCTGGAGCAGGGTGTGGGGTGGGTTAGAGGGCGTTAATGGAGAAAAATAAGGGACATATGTTATACTTTCAACAATAGACTTTTTTTTTTTTTAAAGAAAACAGGCCAGAGATACTAAGTCACATGCCCAAGATCACTTCATTGTAAGTGGAGAAGTGAGGTTTGAATGCCAGGCAATTTATTATGAGAGCCCAGGCATTTAAGCACTATTTATTATTAAGCTCTATTTGTTTTTGTTTTTGTTTTTTACATTTTATTAGAAGACAAAGGTGTGAAAGTTTTAGTTTTCCATACTTATTCCCAGTGTCTTCCAGGGAGTTTCACAAATATTTACTCCCAGGAAGAGTATATATGTGGACATTGTTTCTTAAATTTCAAGAGAAGCTAATCAACTTTTAAATTTAAGTCTTGTATAGTTTATTGTTTCTTTGTGGTAACAGTTATTATTTTTATGGATTTGGGTCAATTTTGGGTACCAGTATTGAGGCAAAATTATTAGTGAGTTAATTAAACCTTGCAGTTTGCATCTTCCAAATAAATAGGTGATTAATTTTGACCTACTTAGTCTTAAACAAAAATATTAGTGAAACAGTTTTTCCGTATTATGACTGAGAAAATAAAGGCACAACTAATGGATATCTAGCATTGTATACAGCTGTTTCAAGTGAATAAAGGAATTTGGGAAACTTTTATTCTCTTTTGTTATTATCAAATTGCCTTAGAAGGGAGGTGCTATTTTTAAGTTTTCTGAGATGTTTAGAGTTTGGCAGTTGTTTCGCTTTCTTGTATGACTGATAAATATAGGAGCTTATCAAATTCTTTACCATGTACAAAGTTACTGAGCTGGCTAATAATGTTGTAGGTATATTTATAATTAGATTTCTTAAGTGAATTTGCTGATTGTAAGCCACCCTCCCCTTACATATTCGAAAATCCTATTCATTTTTTTCCAGTGTAATATGGATAGACGTGTTTATTTTTATTATATTTAAAGTTAGTTCGTTAGGATGAAATATTCTAAATTAAGGTTTCCCATAGGACCTAGTAAACCAAATCACCACTACTTCAGCTATAAACAAGAACTAGAAAGTAGCATTAAATGAGGAAATAGGTATAGCTAAGTAATGTCCAAATCAAAATGGCCTGTTAAATCAGGAAAGGTGTTGCCTTATATGGTATCAATAAAAGATACCATATAAAGCACCAATCTGAAGCCAACAAGAAAACTCAACCTAGGGCATGGTAAAAGGAGAAACTTTGTTCAGGTAAACAGTTTGCAAACCTGTGAATTGCAGCACATGTCCAGAAGCCAAAGGCATACTCTACCAGACAAAGAGGTGTTCACTTTTTATAGAGAAAATCCTTAGTCCCTGATTGGTCCGTTTTGTTGTGTGTTTGTGTGTGTGTGTGTGTGTGTGTGTGTGTGTGTGTGTGTGTGTGTGTTTTGTTTTTGTTTTTGCAAATGAGGAATTAAAATTTGCACTGTCTGATTGGTCTAACTATCACTGTCCTGATTCATTGGAATGGCTAATTCTGATTGCTCATTATGGAGCTGCTCTGATTAGTCAGTAAAGATGCAAATGAAGACATAATTACACAGCTCCTATTGGACAGGGAAAGTCTCCACCTATTGGTCAGAAGACAATACCAGCAACTCCTTTATACGGGTTGATGTAGATGGCAGGAACACTGTGCAGTCCATAGCTTTTCCCTGAAATTCAGCATGCATGAGAGGCCTCTGCCAGCAGTGGCTTCCAGACTGGTTATGAATTTGGGTCCCATTAACCTCGAGGAGTCCTTTGCAAATGTATTCCTTCTTGAGGTTCACAATGGCATAACCTATTTTTATTTTTGAAAATGAAAGGACATGAGGATTCCAAGGAATTAAGATTCCAGCCTCTACTTTAGATAAGAAATATATATGAACATTGTTAAGACAGAATTTATATTTATGATCATTGTTTTCCCTCCTCCTGCTTTGCAAATACTACTGCAGTTTGGTGTTTGAGATAAGTTTACTTTTAGAATAATTAAAGTGAGTCAAATTATATAGCTATGCCCATTGTGCTATAATTACTATGGTGTTTGGCATACTATAAAAAGATTTTTAACTACAGATAACATATAACATACTAGTCTAGAGAAAGCAAATTTGATGATTTTTAACAGGTCCTCTTCCCTAGTACTATAAGAAAGCTAACAGATTGGCGTTTATTTACCTCTTTCATAATATCAAGTTTTATTCTAAGATTGCAAGCTGTGTTCATGTGACAGAAAAATACCAGGTTAAAAATATATATCTGTGGAATTAATTGTCTTCTAGCCACAGTGGTTCTTAATCTCTTCCCCTCCCCGCCCCCTCTCCCCCTTTAACAGTTTGTAAAATTGTAGATACTTCTCCTGGAGCAAAAGCTCACACAAAAGTAAGTCTTCGCAGACATTCAGGGCATCCTGGTGGGTGAGAATGACAGACAGCAACCTGTGTAAAATCTGGACACCATCTTTCCCCCAGTAAATCCTAAAGAGAGAGAGAAAGAAGTTTATGCCTGTGGAGTCTGGACCGAGGAGGGGCTGGCCATGTGGAAAAGCCGTCCACTCACGCTCAATTGGGCTCCCGCGTGAAGGAGTTCCCATAGTCATCAGGTCATCCTACCAAAGTCAGGACTCCAGGGACCCTGGTTTGGGGCAAAACAGCAAAAGGAGAGAGAAAAAGAGGGAAACCAGGTTCAGAGTCATTCCAACATTCTCCTGGGATGGGAGGGATTAGAATGACTGTCCCCCAAGAGCCTATCTCCTGAGTCTTAAGACAGGCAGCCGCACTAATCACCTTTAACTGGCCAACGGGAGCCTAGTGGTTTTGCCTCCAGATGAAAGGGAGAGAGCAGAAGAGAGAGAGCCTGTTTTGCTTGTCTGTCTCGCTTACCCATTCCGCAGGTCTCCTACTGTTCCCTAGATCTGGGTGAATCTCGGTGGGACCTCCAAAGAGGAAACTGAAATATGGTAATTGGGTCTGAGTTCGTTGTCTGAAAAATCAAGGAATGAGTTCACCGACAAAAATACGGTTGTCACAAGCGAAAGTTATTGAGGGATAGACGACTCCCTGCAGCAGGGGGGCAGCAGGAAGGGGGCCCAAAGCGGGTACTGCTTAATCTTGTTTAGAGGTAAATATATGCTTTGCTGGCTTTTGATTTGTTCTTTCAAAGAATTCTGTGCAACATCCAATCATTTCAAGGCTCAAGTTCCCACCAGCTGGAGGACCTGATTGAAAATTGCCACTTCAGGTCCGAGGTGACATCACTGTTCTCACCTCGCCTGGTCTAGTGTTCCCCAGCCAGCCACGTTGCCTTGGCAACTCCTGCCGAGCTGGGTCTCGTTCTAGGTACTTTTGTTTGTCTCTGTGGTGCAGTCAGCTGACTACACTCTGCCCCTGTATGCAATACTCTACTTCACCTTCCCTCATGGTCCTATCCCTGACTGCCTAATCCTCTTCTATATCCTCATCTCTTTACTTTACCATGTCCAAAATTGCACCCTGATCTCTTCCCTCCCTCAAAACCTAATCCTTTTCAGTCTTTTCCGGGTCAACTGATGGTGTTCTCATCCTTCTCCACTGTGGAGTCATAATCAACTCCTCTTTCATGCATTATGTACAGTTTTCACCAGAAAACTGGTGGTTGGCTGTACTGTATCTTCAAAATGTTTCTCATAACTGATCATTTCTTATCTCCTCCACTGCTACCATCAGTACCCAACATCCTCCCATTTGGATTGCTACAGTAACCTCCTGTTCTCCTTCTTTCTTAAGCTTTTTTTTTTTTTTTTTTTTTTTTTTTTTTTAGCTCAGGAGTCCAGATAAAGCTATATCACATAACTCTGCTCACATCCCTGTAGCAACTTCCCATTGCATTCAAAGTCAAAGGGCTAACAATGGTTATGAGGCCTCAAAACATTTTCCTTCCTACCCTGTTATCGCTCTCCCCTCCTTTCTTGCTACTTTATCTCCAGCCTGCACTAGGTTTTTCTGTTTCTTGAATATTGTTCACCTTTCTTACCATTAGTCATTCTCAAATTTAAATATACTGGAAAAGAACATATAAAAAGGGATGTTGGCTACTGTTTAAATGAGTTTTAATCATTCCACTGTGTCTGTAAGAAATATGCAAGCAGTTTGTTGCAAAGGTCTAATATTATATACAATACTCAATAACTAGGTAATAACAATATTTGGCTGCTTTTTCTTTTATGCACTCCCTCTAGTGTTCAAAAAATGAGTGCTTATATAATTAGCTTATTTAGATACTAAAGAATAGATGTTAATGTAGAAAGAGGACGTTCTTAATTGATACTGTTTTGTTTTACTCGGGAGATTATATTGTCAAGTTGCTGAACTTTCATAAGAAAAATATATTCTCTCTCTTCTTACCTATGGGATCTGATGTTGCCTTTTTATATGTATATTTTCAATCTGTTCACTTCAATCAGGAAGAATATTGGATATCTTGAACTTTTTAAAAAAGACTGTACCATATTGCAGATTTTCCCTTAAATTTTATAACTGTAGTCTAGGTTTTAGTTGGGCAGTTTGTATGATAACAGAAAGCTTCCCAGATGCTAAATGCAAAGTGAAAAATAAACCCATACCTATATTGACTAAAGGAGTGACTTTGAAAATGGAAATTAAAATATTTAATTAATTTACTTCACTTTGCTTTAACATATCAGAACATTACTTAAATACATTGGTTTCAAACTACCTTAAGAAATAACCCAGATATTTCTAGGAATAACATACATAAGAGAGGGAAACATCATGTGAGAGAGAAATATCGATCAGTTGACCCCTATATGAAACCCACAACCTAGGTATGTGTCCTGACCAGGAATCGAACCTACGGCTCTTTGGTACATGAGATGGCACTCCAACCAACCGAGCCACCTGGCCAGGGCAATGCCATAAAAATTTTAAGCCACTTTGAATCCTGATATTTCAGTTGCTTATTATCAGATGAAGTAAAAAAAGAAAAAGAAAAAGAAAGAATAAATTGCTTTCAATGACTTTCAGAGGCATTGTTTTCTAAGCTCTATCTACTCTCTGGAAGTACTTTGATATTATAATGATTAATGCATTTTTAAAATGGAATTCAGAACTCAGCATTCACCCTGTGCATTTTTTTCGGGAGATTTATATTCAATACTTAAACCTTATTTATAACAGGCTATATTGTATGTCCTTGGGGAAACTTACATTTTTAAAAAATACAGAATAATATGGCACAGCATGGCTGTTTGAGGTTGCTTCATTAATCACAGATAGTATGTACCAAAATGCTTGAGAGTTTAACATCTGCTTTCTGAAGTTCCTAATACTCATATATATAATGTTTAATGAATTCCATTACTCAACAACAGCCTCTTAGGTTACCTTGGTACTGATGAAGAATGCCAAGTTGGCCAATAACACCAATAGTCTTTTTTTGTGCTGGAGAAACAATTATCAAGAAACTATCCAAATTTGTGTTTATAATGCTTTTCTTTTTGTCACGCCACTAAAAGTGGCTGTGTCTTATAAATTGATAATTTTGTATTACCTAATATGGTTAATCTCTATAGTGTAAAATAGCTGCTTTTTAGAGTTGAAATGTTTCTAACCATATTATGTTCTTATTGGTTCCTATCCTTCTTTCTTCAGGAAAATTGATAAAGGGGATTCCAAGAATTATTTATAATTAGACAATGGGATTTCAAGAAAAAGGGATTTAATGAAACAATACTAACACCTTAACAATGTTGCAGAGAGAAAAGGGAAACAGCAAGGGCTATCATTGAATGAAAAATGTGGCAATAAGCTTCATCTTCTGACTATAACAAGAGAGCACACTATTGTTGCAATATTTAGTGAATGAAGGTAGGCTGTTACTTACTAAGCTGATAGAAGATGATGATTGTCTTAAATTGTGAGGAAAGTTAAACCAATTAAGAGTCTTTCAATCAGAAGCTTTAATCTATGCAATCATAACATAAAGTTATTTTATTTCACTCTTCACTATATTAACAGTAAATGTATGAGGACTGATTAAATTCATGTCTTCAGAAGTCGTTCTCTAAGCCACACTCTATAGTACTCCTCAAGTTGGCATTGACTAAAGTACTAGTTGACCATAAAGTACAGCCAGTAGTACTTTGGCTGATTTAGATCCCTTTGATATTTGTTAATTTTCAAATAAAACATAGATGCATTACCAGCATCTTAAAATATATCCTTACAGAGTATAGGAGAAATATTTAGGGTACATGTATGTATTATAAAATTCTTTATGTCATGTTTGAAATATTTTTTATGGTAGCAAGCTAAAAATAATGATGAATTATATTAATATCTTTCTTATAAATCATAGAAAGCATACTAATTTTATTAGTACAGGAGGATAGTTTTGCGTTGGCATGGCTGGCTAACAGTAAACATTCAAAATAAAATATTTTTGTAAATTTAAGAAAAAGTTCCTAATAAAAATGTAGCTTTAATGTACAGTATTATAAAAACAAAACAAAACTAGAGGCCTGGTACATGAATTCATGCATGGATGGAGTCCCTTGTGATGGCCTGTGGGGAACAGGCCCCAGCTTGCACCCCCAGGCTCACAACCCTAGGTCAAACCCCCAGCCTTGCAGCCCCGCAGCCCTGCCTGGCACCCTGACATGGCCTGGCGCCACCCTCTCACCTGCTTCACGGCCCTGCTCTTGTTGGGGCCCATTGGGGCCAGCAATGCCTTCACTGCTGCCCACTCCAGCGCTTCGTCACCGATGTCTGCCATGTTCCGAGCCACCCCCTAGTGGTCAGTGCACATCATAGCAAGCAGTCAAACTCTAAGTTGAACAATTTGCATATTAGGCTTTTATTATATAGGATTTGCCTGGCTGGTGTGGCTCAGTGGTTGAGCGTCAAACCATGATTTCTGGGCTTGATCCCCAGTGGAGGGTATGCAGGAGGCAGCTGTTCAATTATTCTCTCTCATTGTTGATGTTTCTCTCTCTCTCCCTGTCTCCCTTCCTCTTTCTTAAATCAATAGCAATATATATAAAAAACATAATTGATTAGTGATAAAGAAAAATTTAAATTGTATTGTATTTATGGAATTAAGTGAAATTTGTTTCAATTTACCTAGAATATATTTTTCGTAATAAATTTTAAAATTAATTATACTCAAAAAGGTTTCTGATGCTAAAGAGAACCAAGAAATACCCAAATTTGATTTAGTATCCAATTTGTCATTCTAACAAAAATAACTAATGGTTCATTTTTGTTGCTATGACTACCATAAAATTTTTCTCAGGAAAATTTTTTTTAATGGGCATATTACCCATGGGCATGTTCTTCCTTACAGTCAGGGTGTATGCTCCATGAGCATAAGGGCCTTGCATGTCTTTTACATTACTTTACCAACTTAGTTCAGAGCAGTGCCTATCATGTAGTAGCCAGCAAAGTATATTTAATGAAGATCTAGAAAAGGAAAATTTCACATTTGTTTCTTAACAAGTATATTTAGCTGATAAAGAATGAATAAGGAGTTTCCAGTATTAGAATATCTATAATTTGTTTTATACAAAGTCTCTTTTCAAAATTCAACTATTGTAATGGCTAAGGTGGGTTAGATTATACTGTAGTAATAAATAACCATGAAATCTCAGTCATTTAACCCAACAGAGGTTTTTTGTTCAGCACACTGTACTATCCCATGCAAGTTGGAAGACGCTCTGCTCCAGAGTTAGTTGCTCAGGGTCCCAGGCGCCCCCCCCCCCGCCCCCTTTTTTTAAAAATATATTTTATTGATTTTTCACAGAGAGGAAGGGAGAGGAGTAGAGAGCCAGAAACATCGATGAGAGAGATCGATCAGCTGCCTCCTGCATGCCCCCCAGTGGGGATGTGCCCGCAACCAAGGTACATGCCCCTGACCGGAATCGAACCTGGCACCCCTGAGTCCGCAGGCCGACGCTCTATCCACTGAGCCAAACCGGTTCGGCCCCAGGCCCCTTTGATACTGCTGTCTGAACACCTGGTTTCTAGGGAGGAAAAAGAATGGAATAATTCAAACCTATACTTCTGTCTTTGAGTCTGCAAGTGGCACAGATTCCTTGTGCATGCAGAATTGTCACCCTAACCGAAATGAATCCTTCTTATAAGCCTGTGATGAAGAGAATCAGTTGGGACTAGATAGCCCAGGATTGTCTTGACCACAACTTCACTCTTTCCAGATTGTTATTTTTTTCTGAGTAAGGGTTATGGTATATTTATGTAATTGATTCTCTCTCTCTCTCTCTCTCTCTCTCTCTCTCTCTCTCTCTCTCTCTCTTTCTCTCTCTCTCCCCCTCCCTCCCTCTCTCCATCTCTCTCCCTCTCTCTCACTTTCTTATAAACACAGAGGATTTGCCAAACTCAATAATTTATTATTTCCCAAACTTACTGGAATAAGGATTCTGATTTTTGAAGACCATCTGTCGGAATTAGTATTCTGTAGAGCAGTTTTAGAAAACATTCTTCTGGGTCAAATCAGAATGTGCC
Organism: Myotis daubentonii; assembly: GCF_963259705.1. NCBI lineage: Eukaryota > Metazoa > Chordata > Mammalia > Chiroptera > Vespertilionidae > Myotis > Myotis daubentonii. Next base: position 44,240,981 of record NC_081843.1, on the reverse strand, counting down.
CTAAAAAGAAGAGACTCACATTTAGTAGAATCTTTAGCCTATGATAAATTCATGGATATATCACTTTTTATTGTGCTTGTCAATAAAAGTTAAATAGAATAATAATAGTGTACCATTTAGTTTATCATTAAGACAAATTTCTGACTGCCTCAGATATCAGACCCATAGCAAAGGACTTGAAATTAAGAGAGAAAGGAAATGCCTATATCTGACAAGTGATTCTTAACTAATTTGTGAAAGGGTTATGCACTAAAGGAAAGTTGCTTATTTGATTCAATTCCAACTTGGTTTTAGTTTGCACAAAATATTAACCATCTTAGCTTTCAGTCTATAGATACCAAATTAGAATGGGTTGCATATTTTCTCCCCACTCCTAGAGATTTTCAGACTGTCAGTAGTATGAAACAAAATCATTTAGCCCAACAGTAAGGTGAAACCTAGAATGATTCAGGAAATACTCTGATTTTAAAAAGTGAGGCAAATGCATAAAACATTTTAAATTATTGTCAATTCAAGTATTGAAATTGAAAAAAGATGTTTCATTTCTTGCATCTACAAGCTGCAGAAACATGGGACTTTTAGATATATTCTCTCTTCTCTCTACATAAATTAGAAGACATTGTTATAATTCTGTTTTGAATTTGTAGAATAAAATATGTCATATACATTTTTATTCCTCATTTTCTCTCATAAGATGGTGAAATAATTATGAAGTATAAAGCCTAGTCTTTTAAGTAGTTGTTTTAAATTGCATACATACATATATATTTTCTGTAACTATATAATTCTTTGATTTAAAATCAGAGAAGGGATGTGTATATTTTTCCTTCCCTGAACACCAGGAAAACAATTTTATACTTTTTAAAATAATATAATTTATTGTGTGACTTGAGTATAATAATTTCATATATATATATATATATATATATATATATATATATATAATGTTAGTAATTTAAATGAATAATTATGCACTCCCACTAATTTAGAGTTGCAAAGAAATCTTCACTGTTACATTTTAGGGTAAGCCTAAACCAGTTTAGAAGAGTGGATTTAAAAGCATTTTTTCTACACCTTATATAATAATTGAGTTTTGGTAACAACTTGGTCACATTTGTCTTTAAATTGTTTTCTATATTTCCAGAAAAAGTATTAAGATAAATACTGATTGTCTTGAGTTTGAAACATTTTATTAGTGAAAAATTATAACAGGACCATACATATAATTAGGTGTACTTTTCATCATATGTTTGCTGGAGATACATTTGGGCTAATGGCAAATGCCAACATTAAGAAGATTATGTATGTGCTTATAACACCTGCTGTTTGTACCTGGTATGAATTTTCTGAAGTTCTCTTAAGTGAAAACAATAATGGCTCATGCAAATTAGAGACCAACTGCAGTGAAATTGTTCATCATGACTTAGTAGTGAGTCTTTCGCTGATGTTGGTAAAAATTATGTCTAATTATTTAGTTTTTAATGTTTATCAGCTGTCACATTGAGAATAGCATGAGAAGCCGTATGAAAAGAGTAAAAAATGACTAGGCCCTGTGATTAATTTTTTTGAAATCTGTTAGCCCAAAAATGCATTAGAAATACTATACTATAATCATTTCCTCTCCTTGTATATGCTGTATTAGCTTAGAAACAAGACCTAAGGTCATTCACTCTCTCTTCTTTATTTTTATTAATTTTCTTTTTATAACTGTTTACCAGTTTAAAGGAGTGATTCACTTCCAAGATCATACAGCATTAATAAGAATATCCATTAGAAGCACCTGATTAATCAAAGAATTGAAATAACACAATTATCAGTATAAATAGTGTTGCAAAATGTGGACATGAAGTTAATAAATTATAGTGCTCAATATCTTAATATTCTTTTATTCATATATGGAAAACACATAGTATTCAGTTTACTAAGGTTTTTTTGAGAGCTATTGTGAGTTTTGTTTGCTTGTTTGATTTTTAATTAAGACAAAAAACTTTATCTATTGTGTGATAGACTGCTTCATACCTAAACTATTACTCCTTGTCTTGTTTTACCAAAGTCTTCAATAAATTACTATTATTTTTTAAATTTAAGTGTTTCATTTTGAGATAGTCATAGATTTTCATGCAGAGTAAGAAATTATACAGAGAGATCACATGTACTTTCATGCAGTTTGTTCCAGTGGTAACCTTTGGAAAAACTATAGTACAGTATCCAAACAGGACATTGATATAGTCAAGATACCGAATAGTTCTATCACCACAAGCATCTCTCATGTTGTCTTTTTATTGCCTCATGCAATTCCCTTCTGTCCCTACCTCATCTCCTGCCAATCACTAATCTCTTTTCCATTTCTACAATTTATCATTTGTATTGTAATATAAATGGAGTCATACAATAAGCAATCTAATTGAAAAATGGACAAAATATATGAACAGGCATTTCACCAAAAATGATGTACACCTAGAAAAAGAGCAAATGAAAAGATGCTCAACATCGTTAGCCACCAGGGAATTGCAGTTTCCTTTTGGGATTGCCTTTCTTTTCACCTGTCATAATTATCTGGAGATTCATCCAGGTTTTTAAGTGTATTATTAGTTTGTCTCTTTTTATTGTTGATTAGTATTCCATGCTATAGATGAACCATACCTTGTTTAACCACTCACCCATTGAAGGACATCTGGGTTCTTTGCAGTTTGGAGCTGTTATAAAAAAAAAAGTGTTATAAACATTTATGTACAAGGTTTTGTGTGAACATAAATTTTTATTACTCTGGGATAAATGCCCAAGAGTGCAATTGCTAGATTATATGGCAGTTCCATGCCTAGTTTTATAAGAACTATCAAATGGTGTTCCAGAGCTGTTTTATCATTTTTTGGTCCTACTAGTAACGTATGAATGGTCCCGTTTCTTAGTTTCTCTGCATCCCCACCAGCATTCGATGTTGTCACTACTTTCTGATACGTGTGATGTTTTATATTGCATTTTCCTGATGGCTAATGATATTGAGCATCTTTTCATTGGCCCTTTTTGCTATGTATACATAATCTTTGGTGAAATGTCTGCTCATATCTTTTGGCCATTTCAATTGGCTTACTTTTTTTCCTGTTGAAATTTGAGATTCTTTCTATATTCTACATACTTTTGTGACATATATGCTTTTCCAATATATTCTCCTGGTCTGTAGCTTCTCTTTACCCTCTTCATAGGGCCCTTCTTAGAGCAAAGGTTTTAAAATTTGATGGTCAAGCTATCATTTTTTTTTTTTTTGAATTTTAGGCTTCATGCTATTGGTGTCAAGTGTAAGAACTCCTTGCCTACCCCTAAATCCTGAAGGTTTTATCTTATTTTTTTAAATAAAATTTTATGTTTTACATTTAACTCTGTGATCCATCTTAAATTAACGTTTGTATAAGATGTGAGACTTAAGTTAAGATCCATTGTTTTGCCTATGGATGTACACTTGCCCCAGCATCATTTGTTGAAAAGGTTTTAGCTTTTCCACCTTTGTAAAAAAAAAATCAGTTGGACATATTTCTGTGGGACTATTTCTAGATTCCCAGTTCTGTTCCATTGGTCTGTGTGTCTATCCTTCCAATGATACCACACAGTGTTGATTACTGTAGCTATATAATAAGTCATGAATTTGGGTAGACTGATTCCTCCCATTTTATTCTTTTTCAAAATTATTTTAGCTACTCCAATTTATTTGATTTCCATATAAATTTTAGAATAATTTTGTCAATTTCTATAACACCTTTTACTTTGAATTTGAGAGAAATAATGTTAAACCTGAATATCAATTTGGGAAATATTGACAACTTTATAGAGTTGAGTCTTCAAATCAATGAACATGTTATGTGTCTCTATTTATTAAGCTCTTGATTTCTTTTGTCAGTATTTTATGGTTTTCTGCATAGTCATACTATTTTGTTAGATTTCTCTGTATTTTTTTAAAAAATTATCTTCGTTGTTAAAAGTATTACAGATGTCCTCCCTTTTCCCCCCATTGCTTCTCTCCTCCCCACAGCTGCCTTCTCCCTGGGCCTTCATCTCACTATTGTCTGTGTCCATGGTTTATGCACATATGCATATAAATTCTTTGATTACTCTCTTCCGCCCTGCCCTCCCCTTCCCTCTGAGAATGGTCAGTCTGTTGCATACTTCTATACCTCTAGATCAGTGGTTCTCAACCTTCCTAATGCCGTGACCCTTTAATACAGTTCCTCATGTTGTGGTGACCCCCAATTTCATTGTTACAAATTGAACATAATTAAAGCATAGTGATTAATCACAAAAACAATATGTAATTATATATATGTTTTCCGATGGTCTTAGGCGACCCCTGTGAAAGGGTCGTTCGATCCCCAAAGGGGTCACGACCCACAGGTTGAGAACCGCTGCTCTAGATCTATTTTCTTTGTCAGCTTATTTTGTTCAGTAGATTCCACATATAAGTGAGATTATGTGATGTTGGTTTTTCTTTGATTGGCTTATTTTGCCTAACATATGTTTTTGAGTGACTATAAATTTCAGTATCCACCCACTAATTATTAGTATGTAAAGATACAATTGATTTTTCATGTGGATCTTATGTCCTGTGATCTTGCCTATATTATTATATTTGAAGTGAAATTTCTTATAGACAGGATATAATTGGATTATTCACATTACTAATCTCATTCTTCTAAGGGATGTATTTAGACCATTTACATTTCGTGTGATTTCTGTCATGTTAAGGATTAAGGTAGTTCTAACCCAGCACTCCCATAGAACTCCCATATAAAAACAGATAAAAACATGAGAGATAACCATGGTTGGGTGGCTCAGTTGATTGGAGCATCGTCCTGCACACCAGGTGTTATCATTTTGTCAGTTTTAGTACAGTAGAAACAGTACTTTCCTTTATGTCCCTTTACCTTCATTCATTTATAGTATACTAGAGGCCTGGTGCACAAAAATTCGTGCACTGGGCGGGGGGGGGGGTGTCCCTCAGCCCGGCCTGCTCCCTCTCACAGTCTGGGAGCCCTCAGAGGATACCCTACTGACAGCGGGCCTAAGCCGCAGTCTGGCCTCCTTCTGTGGGAGGCGACCTGGACGATCAGGGGAAGGTGCTGCCGCCATAACTCCGCTGCTGCTGCCACTGCTGGCTCTCACAGCCTCCATGGCTGCCGGTCCTCCTTGGCCCTCGCAGCTGCTGTGGCTTTGTCCAGGATGTCCAGAAAACATCTGGTCTATCCGGTCTAATTAGCATATTACCTTTTTATTAGTGTAGATTTGCCATCAGCATTTTTCTCTGCATACATTTAGAACCACATTGGTGTACTTTATTCCACCATCCTAATGTATAAAAACCCTGGGTCGGTCACATCCACAACAACAGGAGACTCGACCTAACACCCAGGCTGCATGCGCAGCAGGCTCTGGTGGGTGGGGACTTGTGGCAGCGGAGAAAGGGATGGAGGAGGTGGGGCCGGCACTCACACTCACTCACAACTGCACAAACACACAGACACACACAGCCACCACCAGCTCACAGACTTTTCTCCCTTTCTTTCCCTCCCTCCCAGCTCACTCTGGGAGCCTCTCTCAGAATGAGGAAACGAAACAGACTGGGCCTGAAGAGGCCTAGATGGAAGGGAGGGCTGGCAGAGGGTGGAGCGGCCCCCACTGGCCCTGCTTCCTGCCAGCTGGGAATGAGGAAGAGGGACACAGGGAGGCAGGGAGACCTGGAGGACTGCTGAGAAAATCAAAGAGAGACAGAGACTGGGCGAGATCAGACCAGCAGGGGAGGGCAGTTAGGGACAAGATCAGGCCAGCAGTCGAGAACAGTTGGGGGCGAGATCAGGCAGGCAGGCAGAGGCAGTTAGGTGCGATCAGGCAAGCAGGCAGGCGAGTGGCCCACAGGGATTGGGCCTAAACCGGCAGTCGGACATCCCCCAAGAGGTCCCCGATTAGAGAGGGTGCAGGCTGGGCTGAGGGAACCGCCCCCCCCATGCACGAATTTCATGTACCTCACCACTAGTCTAATATAATATAGAAAACTCAAGAGGAAAGGAATATCTATCATTTTTACCCATGTTTTTGTTTGCTGTGTTCTTTTTTCTTTCCAGATAAAGTTTCCTTTATAATCACTTTTTTTTTTTTTTTGAGAACTTACTTTTGTCATTCTTTTAGGAAAGGTGTATCAGTGAATACTCAGCTTGCCTTAATTTGAGAATGTATTGACTTCCCTTTTATTCTTTAAGGATATTTTCATTGGTTATAGGAATATGGGTAAATAGTTCTTTTCTTTTGGCATTTCCTTCTTATCTACATGGAGAAATCTTCTTTAATTCAGGTTGTTTTTTTCCATATAGGTATGTAGTTTTTCTTTCTCTTTAGTTTTCAGAAAGTTGATTGAATTAGATTCCTCTGTCCCTTCTATTCTGTTGTTGAAACCTTTCACTGAGCTTACAATTGTGATTATTGTATTTTTCACTATAAAAACTTACATTTGGCTTTTCTTTATGTCTAATTTTTTTGCTTAGCTTTTCCATTTCTTTCTATTTTTATATTTTGTTTGTTTCAAGTATGTTCACATTTATTTATCAAAACATTTTTTGTGATGGTTGCTTTAACATCCTTATCTGATATCTCTATCATCAAGGTGTTTACATCTATTGATTGTCTCTTATTTTAAATTTCATTTAGTTTGGAAACTTCGTTATTCTTGGTATGATGTGTGATTCCCTACTCAAACCTGGATATTTTGGATATAATGTTGTGAGCATCTGGGAAGTGAATGGGACACAGCATTACTGTCAGAGTGTGCCCGGAGCCGATCCATCCTTGCTGTTTCAAGGGACCTGGCATATATGGCATACTGTTCTTAATATGTTTGCTCACCTTCTTGGCACCATGTGTTTTAACCAAGGTCACCTCTCTGAGAAAGGTTGTTTCCCCAGGTAGGGATTTTCCCCTGAAGTTAGGGAGGGAATAAAACCCCTTAACTAAGTGCCAGGCGGGTAATTAATCACTTTAACTACAAACAATCATGCTTAAGCCACATAATCTTTACTCTCTGGAATGGAGATAAGAAACGCCCTAACCTTTGAAATAGAGATTGATAGGATTGGAGTCAACTGGTATCAATACAGATATAACAAGACAACAGGACACAGAACCTAGACACAGAACCTACACAGAACCTAGGCACAGAACCTACACAGAACCTAGAGACAGAAGAACTTCGCTGGAGAGAACATGGCAAAAGATCCTGGACAGAAACTGAAGACAGAACCTAGAGACAGAACCTAGCGAGAGAACATGGCAAAAGATCCTGGACAGAAACTGGCCACAGAACCTAGAGACAGAACCTATCAAGAGAACCTGGCTGAAGATCCTAGAAACAGAACCTGGCTACAGGACCTGGATAGAACATGGCAAGAGAACCTGACTAGAACCTGGTGACTGAACCTGGCTGGAGAACCTGGACAGAACCTGGCTGGAGAACCTAGTGAGGGAACATGGCTACAGAACCTGGCTGGAGAACCTAGCAAGAGAACATGGACACAGAACCTGGCTGGAGATCCTAAACAGAACTTGGCTGGAGATTATGGCTAGAGATCCTGGCTAGGCTGCTGATCAACTGAACGCTGTCTCCGTATCATTCCTTCTTTGCCGACTCCGTCCACACCTTTGGGGACCCCTGGACCTGCTGGGGTTGGACCCCAGCAAGAGTGGGAGGAATTCACTTTGCTCTCTTGATACCTTAGGGAGGGAAAGGAGAGTGCCACTTTTTACTGTCCTTTGGGTGTGCAAATCCAGATTCTCTCCTTACTTAGTCTTTTGTGATACTGTATTGTGGTCCCTCTTTATAGTGTCTCAAGGATGGCAATGTAAGCTCCCTTCTTGGCCTTCATTGGTGTAGATGGCAAAGGGACCAGTTTTTCTGTGGTGTTTGGTTAGAGTAGAGTATCTGCCACTTAAATGTTTCTTTCTTGCTAGGTTGTTTTTTCCTGGAGATTTGGCTAGTGAGATACTTATTGTGTTGGGCCTTTTGGTCTATTTCCCTTGATATTTCCAGTTACACGTCTGGGATATATAGGGCAAAGAAAGTTCAGAATCTATCTTCTTCTACTTGGAGTTTTGAGGTCTCTAGCTGGTCTTCCTTCTTCTAACTCCCTTTTAGAGTTCTCATGTTTATTGTACATGTAATGTCCAGATTCCAGAGTTTTTAGTTGTACTTAATGGGAATAATAGAATAAAGCACATCAATTTTATCGTTTTGTTAGCAGAAGTTCTTGATACCATTTGCTTTTAAAATAAACCATTAAACGAATTCTGTATTTGATAATAGAGACATGTAAAATTAAACTTTTTTGGCTAAAATGTTAAATATTATTATTATTATTATTTTAATCTTTATTGTTGAAAGTATTACATATGTCCCCTTTTTCCCCCATTGACCTCTTCCAGCCCACCCCTACCCCTCCACCCCAGGCCTTCGCCACCTGTGTCCATGGGTATGCATATATGCATACAAGTTCATTGGTTGATCTCTTCCCACCCAGCCATCCTTTCTGCCTTCCCTCTGAAGTTAAGCAGTCTGTTTGATGCTTCTGTGTCTCTGACTCTATTTTTATTCATCAGTTTATGTAGCTCATTAGATTACACATATGAGTGAAATTATGTGATACTTATCTTCCTTTGACTGGCTTATTTTGCTTAGCATAATTCTCTCATAGTCCATCCATGCTGTTGCAAATGGTAAGAATTCTTTTTTTTCACAGCTGTGTAGTATTCCATTGTGTAGATGTACCATGAATCTAAAAAATATAGGAGTCACCACAGAGAAGCATTTATTTTTTATTTAAATTTTAAAAACTATTGGTAATTAGATAATGTAAATACCACATGGAAAACTGATTTCCTCTTAAGAATTTGTGTTTTCTACCAATCTTATTAAAGGAAATTCATATATAAAAATTACATTAAAGGCTGTAAATTATTCCTATTTAAGTTCCTGCTAAATATATAAATCTGAGAGAGAGAGAGAGAGAGAGAGAGAGAGAGAGAGAGAGAGAGAGAGATGTGAAAGAGAAAGATTGATCAGTTGCCTCCCATGTGCTCCCAGACTGGGGATTGAACTCACAGCCTAGGTATGTGTTCTGACTGGGAATCGAACCTGCAACCTTTTGGTGTGTGGGACAACACTTAAACTAACTGAGCTACCTGGCCAGGGCTAAATTGTATAAATTTTGTATTACTTTCTTTCCCTTGCTTATCTTAAGATTGAATAGAATTTAATAGTTGGATAAGACTTTCTTGCCTTTACTTTCATGATATCATTCTTATATAATAACTAAGATGCCTTAAAAAACAGAGAGAATAACTATGACATGAAAGAGATAAGAAATACAAGATGAAAAGACTGAGTACTTTTCTCTAAAGAATTGAAGAAAGAGGCACTTAACTTTAGATGACAGATAGAAGCATTAAACTTGTTCACTTGAAATAATACACAACTTTTTGTCCAAATATGTAGAGTGAATGTGAAAGGGCTTAGGAAAATGGAAATAGGTAGAATTAATTCAATGAAGAAATTTTCCAAATTGGATTTACTCTTTGTAAATAATTTCATGACATGAATTAAGTTAATTGAATATTGCTTTTGAATTCTAGCAAACTTTTAAGTAGAAATAGGTTTAAGCATAAATTGTGATAACATTGGAGAGGGGATTATACAGATATTTATTTTCTTTACATTTCAAGAAAAGATTACTTGGAAGTAATAAATACACATACATGCACATACACAACCCCCAAACCGAGTCTTGGTAAGTAAAGATTAACTTCTAAAAATAAATCTACTTTCTGATGCTATGATTAAAAAGTAGTTATTTGCCACTTCTTTTGTACATGCTCTTTCAAGGAGACTTGAAACATTTTTTTATTGACTTTTAGAGGGAGAGGAAGGGAGAGGGAGAAAGAGAAATGAGCAAAATATCCTCCTGCATGCTCCCTTTTGGGGATTGAGCCCACAAAACAGGCATGTGCCCTGCCCAGGAATCGAACCAGCAACCTTTTGGTGCATGGGATGATGCTCAGCCAGCTGCACCATACTGGCCAGGCAAGGGGACATTTTTTAATAAATAATATCTGCCTTATGTTTTAAAGGACTTTTACATTTAAGATGGTATTTAAGAGTGGATTATCTTCCTTTTGTTAAGTTGTATGAGTTCACTATAAGTGGTGGAGATTAAACCCTTAACGGTGATAACATTGGCAAATATGTTCTCCCATGCAGTGGGCTTTCTTGTTGTTTAGTTGATGGTTTCTTTTGCTGTGGAGAAGCTTTCCCAGTGATCCCACTTCTAGGACTATATCCCAAGAAACCAGAAACACCAATCAGAAAGGATATATGCACCCCTATGTTCATAGCAGCACAATTTACCATAGCTAAGATTTGGAAACAGCCTAAGTGCCCAACAACAGATGAGTGGATTAGAAAACTGTGGTAGGAAAGGCCGGGGGAATGTCAAAGGAAAAAAAAAGGAGACATATGTAATACTCTTTGTAATAAAACAAAATTTTTAAAAAAGGTAGTATTTAAGATGGTCTCATTTATAGAAAGAAGTGGAACTATCCATATCAGAAAATGTACAGAGAATGTGATCCAGTAGTTCATAAAAGAAGAAAAATAAATGGTTAGTATAGATATGAAAATCACTGTGGAGAGGACGAGGGGGTCAAAGCACTTTCAAAACAAAACGGATGAATGTGTGAAAGGAAACACTCCTTCTGGAGGTCAGCTTGCCAATGAATTTATCAGAAGCCATGCACTCTTTGTCCCAGTCATTCCACTTTAAGGGTTCCGGGTAAATAGTTCTTTTATTCTAAGGTAATAACAGAGAGGCACAGAAAATTTTAAATAAAAGAATCTGCACCAAAATATGCACATCAGTTTTCTGTTATATGCTTCCTTTGTTTATTCTTAATTTTCTTTATAATTCTGTTCTTGTTTACTTTTTATATTGAACAAGCAAAAGTATCACTTTCCTAATTTGTGAAGAACTATAATCAATGTTATTTTCAAAAGCATATGTAAAATTGGAATATTTAGCCCATTTCAACCCCATACAGTAGCCAGTTAAGGTTTAAATAGTCTTATTGTCTTTGTTACTCCTCAGGAAGAAAATCCCTTAAACTCCCCCCCCCCTTTTTTTTGTCTGTGAATGGTAGAAAACAGAAACCATAATAGAAAGACAGCTGATAAGTCAAGAGGCTCTGTGTGCTTAAAATGCAAGGCCACCTGGTGTGGGAATGCAGGGGTCTGGGTTTAGATTCCAGCTATTTTACAAGCCCATTAATCCCTTTGGAAGGCAGTGTTCTTCTTATTTGAAGTATATGATATTGCCATTTTTGTTGGTCGAAACAGTTCTATACTGGCAATCTTTCATTCAATGTAATAAAATGAGTAATTGTTTTTTTTCCTCAACAACAGTAATACATGAGTCTATTGTAGAGTTAATGTTGATTTGTTTAAAAAATTATATTTTTTTTAATTCCAAAGATCTAGTTTTATGGGTCAAAGGAGCCTCTCTGGCCATTCAAGCACCTTCTCATATTAACTAATGAAATGGCTAGGTTAGATGTTAGATACTTTCCTGATTCAATTTCCCATGTTATGTTGAAGCACAGAAATAAGATATTGGGAGGTCACTGGGTTAAAAAAGTTCATTGCCATACACTCAATCTTAGTTAAAGACTTCAAATTTGACCAAGAATTCTACAACAGTTTAAGAATAAATTCAAAAATATCAGTATTGAGCATTTATGTAAATGTCAAAAAGTCTAAAAAGGATTTCAGACTCTAGGGACTGAAGTAGTTCATGTTTGATGAAATGAGGGAAAAGGAGAGGAGAGAAAAGACAGTTATAGAAAACTATTTACTTAAAATAATGTAAATTATAAGGATCTATAAGTTTTTTAAGTTATACTATTTAATTGGTTTACATTTTCTAGGAAGTGACATAATTTTATATGATCTCATTTTAAGGATAGGAAAAATTAGTTTTCCAATAGACTGTGAGTGCCCTAGCAGAAATAATAATAGATGCGGAATCATTGCAGAGTGAATCTGAAATACAGTTGGTATGCTGCTAAAGTGTAGTGAAAGAAGAGGTCATGGACATTCAGATGGTCTCATGAGCTGAGAACGTTACTGTCACCCAAGTAAGTCTAACATTTCTTTGGGGGGGAAAAATCTGTTTTGTTAAAATAATCCATCATTGGAGAGAGTGGTATTTGGCAGAGGTTCACTCTCTGCTTCCCTGTGACCTAGCCTTGGTGCTGATTCTGATGAAGTAAACAAACAACCATGTTGCATCATCTCAACTTGGAAAACTGTTACTGACAACACACCAGCATCAGTACAGCACATTGGAGTCTTACAGCAGATCATATACTGGTGGAGACAAACCAAAAGGGATGATAAGAATTTCTTTGAATTCCTCCCAGGCATGTCTTATACATCGTCTTTTGATAAGGTTCAAAGAAATCCTAGGGATAGAGCTAACCTTGAGACTGCCTGCTTTGAAGTAGTCTGCCATGTACTAGGTTACCACTTTGAAACAAAGCTCTAGCTCTAGTCGTTGAGAAATACTTCCAGTTACAAAAGAGAGAAGTTAAGTCACTCTTCATAGGGTTGACATGGGCAATGACATCTGGTTCAAAAAGGGCAGGGTCTTTGGAAGAAAATGATGGTGTGGTCAGGAGAGAGGAGCTCTTGCAGGAACTCAGAAAACGACACCTGGCTAGGCTCCTTGCTGTACTGCCCTGCAGGCCCCATCAGCCATAGGGAACAGCTCTGAAGCCAAGACTGTGAAGGGGGTGTCAATGCCTATAAAATTTTCATGCTGCTTCTTAGGCATAGCAGATGTGAGTTCCAGAGAGCAACATATTCTGGGATCACATGTGCTCTCACAGTAAAGCTTCCAGGGCCTACAGTCACAAATCTGTAGGCAAAGAAACTATCTGTATTTTCAAGGATTTGATCCCATTAACTCATGGGGACAGGGGGAAGTAGTTGGTGATAGACGGCAGGTGCACCTGTGCCCATTATTGGAAGCTTTTATAGTAGTAGCTCTCTGGATTCTCAGGAATCCTGGTGTTATTTATAGGTACAATTCTTTCTATACACCTGGAATATAATCTGGAGAATCAAGCTGTGTTTCAGTAGTTTCAAGGATAATGCTAAACAGAATTTCACCTGTAAATTTAATCCTCTTTCTCCCCTTCTGCTCTTTCTTCTCCCTTTCCAAGACACTTTTCTGGCTACTGGGAAAGAGTTACAACATAATGAAGTTTTTAAATGGAAAACTAAACTCTAAAACATACTGATGAGGTTTTTAATAAAGAAACACATTCTAAGCCATTTGGTTATTAAAATGTTTCTGAGAAAATGGAATAAAAACAATACAACTCATAGATAAGAACTCCAACAGAAAGTTGGTTATTTTAAACATGTGTGAATATGGCTTCTGCCTCCTGCTTGGGTAGGTGTCAAATCATAGATTTCCCAAATGGGCTCCTTTGCACCCCACTCACTGATGGAGATGGCTTGAGGAGCTGAGGCTGAAATTTCAAAACATGGCTCTCAAAAATTTTTTGAGATTACCCATCATAAGAATTATCAGATTATCCATTACTGAAGGATGAAGGTTACATACATTTGGCAGTTGTCTATGTGTCTATTATTTTAATGAAGAAAGTGGTATGGGATTTTCCAGTTTTCTTTTTACAAGGTATTATTACAGAGTAAAGGTTTAAACACTTTGAAACCTTCTGCTGTCTTTTCTCTTTGACAACATAAAAATTGTCTCTGAACTATTTGTCATATGTACTTTAAACTGATAAAATGTCTACTTTTAAACTCACTACTTCTTTTTGAAATTTTTATACGTGTGTTTTTATATATGTATATATACATAAAATACATATTTTATTTTTTCTGCATAAAACATATATTATTTTATAACTTTTCCTTGTAAACTCATATGACAAAGAATAAAAGCTTCTTTGCCTTGAGAACTTGAAAATACTGCTTTTTCCTAAATGATACTTTAAAATTTGATGAAGAGCCCGGCCAGCAAGGCTCAGTGGTTGAGGATCAACCTATGAATCAGGGGGTCACAGTTCGATTCCTGGTCAGGGCACATACCTAGGTTGCGGGCTCTATCCCCAATGTGGGTCATGCAGGAGGCAGCCAATCAATGATTCTCTGTCATTATTGATGTTTCCATCTCTCTCTCTCTCTCTCTCCTTCTCCCTTCTTCTCTAAAAGCAATAGAAAGTATTTTTTAAAAATGATGAAGAAACAGAGAAACATATACTGTACTGAGAACTGGAGGGTATTTTCATATGAATTCCTTTGAATCACCACCTGTGTGTCCTTGTTTCACTTTGGAATTTTGAAAAATATTAGCTTTTAGACTTTAATTACAACTCCATTTATCTTTATTCCATATAATAAAAAAGGACAAATACAATCTTATTTTAGAAAAAAAATCCCTGCATATGAAAATTAAAACACATTACATATATTTTATTAGATATTTCTAAATAATGTTAAAAAAATTTCCACAGAGATATGACCTGCTGTTCAATTAATACATATGTGGTGTATATTGACCTGGTTGTATCAGTTAGCACTGTGTTTCAGGTACAAATGATAGAACACCTGATTAAAGGAGGCTTAAACTTAAGGTGGTGATTTTTCTTATATAACAAGTTTACAGGTAGACAATACAAGGCTAACACAGTAGATTCTCAGTGTCATCAGCACTCCTGCATCTTCCGTGTTTCTATTTCTCTGTGTCATGCAGCATTTTCCTTATGGTGGCAAGATGGATGCTGCACCTCCAACGTCACATCCGTCTCCAGGCAGAAAGGGGGAACAAAAGGCTAAAATGCACTAAGAAGGGCTTTCCAGCTGTTAGTTTCTTTAAAAACGTGTTCCCATCTCATTGAACCACAGTTGCCAACTCATTAAGACCAGCAAGGGGGCTGGAAGGGGGGGTATTTAGCTTTCTGGCCTCAGTAGAAGACAAGGCACCTTGGATGGCTTTGGGGGAGTAATTCAGGGTCTGGCATTTCATTTATTTGAACTTTTTGTGAGTGGTCACACCAGACTGAAGAAATCCAAAGGAGGAACTTCTTGATTTTTAACTCTAGCCAGGTCGCTACTCCATTTTCAATCTGACCATTGAATGATTTGCCTCAAAGGATAAGCCTATTTTTATTTTTGAGAATATATCCAGAAACCCTGAAGACACTAGATACATAAAGACATCTTCTTCCTATAGTATATCATAAATGCACTTCTCTGAGACATAATACTCCACATTTATAACCTTAAATGTAAAGATTTATAATCTCTAAGGCCTTTTTGTGTTATATACACCTATGCTGCCAAAGCTAAAATGGACTTTAAACTATTTCTATCAATATTTTGGTCCCTGTTATTGTCTCGTTTTGCTTTACTTGACATATTTTAATCGAAATTGCCTTTTTTCTTAGTAGCAACTGCAAGCTAAAGTTTGTTTTATGACATCACTTGAACTTTGAAGTTAGAGAGTTCTAGATTCCAATAATTTAAGATATCTGGCTTTAGTCAAATTTGCTGAGTGAGAAGCGTCGAGCTTCTGCTTTCTCCTTTGTAAATGGGGACATGCCACCTCTCTCATGAGTTATGGTTGTGCTTCTGCAAGATGAACATGTGATGTGCCTAGTATAGAGCCTGTGTACAGCAAGGACTCCTTTCCTTTCCTTTTCTTCTTCTTTGCCCCCAACCTTTTACCTGTACACCCTAAGCTTCCAGCTCTCTCATAACCTTCATCTGGGGTTAGGAGGGTGAGTCATGGTGAGGAAAGGGAAGAGGCACAACTCTTAACAGTGTTCCAAAGTCATTCTGGGTATTAAATATGGCAGTTTGAGCTTGGAGATTTTAGGGGAAGCAATCATTGCTGGTGGCTTCGTTGGTTGGAGTGTTGTCTAGTGCATTGGGAGGTTGTGAGTTCGATTCCAGGTCAGGGCACATACGTGGGATGAGGGTTGGATCCTCCGCTGGGGGCACATACGGGAGGCAACCTATCAATGTTTCTCTTTCACATTGATTTTTTCCCTCTCATCCTTCCTTTCTCTCTAAAATGAATAAACATATCCTTGGTTGAAGATTTTTTTTAAAAGAATCAATATAAACTGATTCTATTTTTTGGAGACTTTCAGAACTGTTTCTTGTTGGGTTTGTACACAGAAACCACTGGACACAAGCAGTGCATTCATAACAGTGGCAGGTGCTGCTGGTTGCCTACCCACTGTGTGTTCCCTCTTCCTCCCTTCATGTCAGAGTCCCATTTGCTTAAAGCATTCATATGCTCATTAAATAACTACCCTTTTCAACTTCTATTACTAAAATGTGATGCAGTCAGCTCAGTGATATCTAAATATGTCACTGGTAGCACATGCTTTCAGGAAAGCTTTTAAAAGGGGCAGACATAGCTGCACCCACTATTTCTCCTCTTCCTTCCTTTCCTCTCCTCCCCACTGTCTGGCATAGGGATTTGATGCCCAGAGACACTGCCGCCCTTTTGAGACCATGAGGATGAAACCCACACACTGAGAAAGGTGACATCTGTCCTTGTTGCATCAGCCCCAGACTGCCCTTATACTTAGACTTTCTATTATACAAATCCCTGTGTGCTGAGAGAGTGTTATTTGGTGTTTTTTTAATGTGCAGTTGAGCACAATCTTTAACTGCTTATAATAACTTAAAGGAGAATGTGTGGAGAGTAATGACAATTTGCTCTCTTCAGTTGCAGTCTGCTGCAATATGATAAAATCAGCTTCCTTCAGTCGCTTTGGAAATTATAGTAGAAAGGAAAGGCTTTAGAATAATGATATTATCCATCTCTATGTCATTAAATTCTTATATTTGTAGACTCAGGCTCGTTTAAAATATGCAGAATATACTTATATTATAAAACTTGTCTTTACTTAATGGTGCCTTATGTGGATAGCATCCCTCTGCAAACACTTTACTTTTGTACTTTGGCTGTTTTTCCCATATACAGGAATCATCTTCGGTTTTAAAACATTAGTTTAGGGACAAGTCTATTATATGATTATGAACTGATTTATTGAAATGTGAATATGTTAAATATATAAATGCTGCATATGAATAAGTTAAACCATAATGTCGTGAGAGGGACTAGGCTTATCGTCTGAATTTAAATACTTATTATAATGTGCTTTTTTGCTGTATAACCTGTGTTTTCAGTTGTGTTGGATGGTGATGATAATTGGCTTAGTCAAATAAAATTTATATACTGATGGGCCTTGCTTTCTCTAAAAGAGGCTGTTGATTTAGAGTATATAGCCCTGTCTTATGTTTATGTTAGTCATGAATCTAATAGTGATTTTCTAATTAGCTGGCAAAATGCAGTAGCTCAGTAAATTCTTGTCTTTTATGTTCACGTGTTTTGTGTTTCTTGTATTCATCTTGTAAATACTTTCATTCACATGGTTTATGAGCAGCACAGGCCCGATGGTGTAACCATACGTCTGCAGGCCAGATTTTCCCCTCGGCTTCCGCTGAGTTCTCTGCATCCATCTGTAGGACTGTTTATAACCATATGCTTTTGGCATCATGTGAGAGGAAAAGGACTGGGTGAGACGACCAGAAGATGGATGGCAAATCATCTGAGCCACTGACATTTTCCTGTCGGGTGCAGTCACAGGCAGTAAAGTGTGCGGGTTGCCAAGGCTCTGCTTTTCTCAGAATGGGGTATAGGGAATAATGGCTTTGAAGCCACCCCCTTCAGGGCTTCTCTACCTATTGACAGTTCTTTTTGCCGTTCTTCATAGTTAAATGTAGTTGCCTCTAGATATGACTTTGGTGAGGGATTTAAATTTGAAAAGAGGAGGCTATACATTTCAGGCTATTGATGGTCCTTGAATTTTTGCCAGGGACTTGCCCTATAGTATTTGAGTCAGAGAAAGAGGAAATTCATATGAGCTGAAATTGTCAGGTAAGTATCAAGATGGTTATCTCAGTTTTTATTTTACTAAGTAATAAGAAACTTTTACTAACAGTGAGTGAATAACCTTCTAAATTGGAAATTTGTATGAACATCGAGTAATATTTAAATCATAATGGCGTGTCAGGACTTTTTTATTAGAATATCGTACCAGCTTGGCATATTGGGCTTCTGGCATGACAGGATGATGGTTTTTTTATTCATTATACTGATTTCTACATGTCCATGTTTGGACCAGTGCATCAATAAGGTTTCTACTAGCCAAAAAGAAAGTTTCAAAACGAGCTGATCTGTGAAGGGTTAAAAGATATTAGGGTAGAATGGCCAAAACTGGGTACATACACATTTTATTCTAGCTGGGCTTGTTATTTAGACTGTTGTGTCATTAACTTACTCTGATTCAGTGTTTGTTTCTCAGCTGTTAAAGTAAGAGAATGGTTTATGTCTGCCTCCAAAGAGATGGCATTATGAGCAAAGTATTCATGATTGCCAGAACACTTTGTGTTCTCGAGGAGCTACTTAAATTCTAAATGATAGCATTCTGTGTGTTACATGGGAGCTTAGTAATGTATGTTAGAATACAGTTCATAATGGAAAAGTGAGGAATGGATGGGTCTTGACAGTTGGAACTGCTCCTCAGTTGAAATTGCTAAGATGAAAAATTACTCTCTGGCATGCTTATCATTGTGCAACAGAGCCTGTTATCTTTGAGAAATTATTCTTCACTTCGTATCATTTGTAGGAAAGCATCATGTGTCATGAAATGCCATCTGTACCCATATACTGGATGTTAGATATGGTATGATGCTGCTATTTTTTTAAACTATCAGAATTAGTTTTATACCAGGCAGATGTGGACGAAAAAGGGGCCACATACTAAACCTGACAAGTTCAGGGGAGGCCCACATGGTAGGCCTTACAAACCCAGAGACCAAAGTAAGTGCCCAGGTTGGCCTGAACATAAAATTGCATCTTGGTGGGTAGTCACGTCCTCGGCCTGCAGCTTCCTTGACCAAGGTTCATCTTTACCTTTGAAAATGTCTACTGTCTTTGTGCATCTAACATCACTTACCTTTGAAACTTCAGAGTAATTTTCTTTTCCAAATCCCTCCAGAAACAACTGTGGGCACCAGAACATTAGGCCATTGAACTCCTCGGTTGTCATCCTGTTCCCCAAATACCATCTCTATGTGCTGTAAATGTTAACTGCCCTGTGCCCACCAATGTAAAAAGTACGTGTCTCTCCACTTTGCTTTTTATCCAGTTTCAGAAATTCCCGTTTTGCTTTTTCCTGTCTTGTAACCTATCACCAGTGAATTTCATGTAACCCTCCTTATATCTCCTCATCTGATGCTAATATACAAAGTAAGCTGCAAAACTGCCATTCTCCAGAGCATTTTCTCAATTTGTTGAGATTTTGCTTCCTGGCAATTGTCATCACTTTGGCATAAATAAACTTTTATAAGATTTTCTTATGCTAGAGCTTCTTTTGTTGACACAGATGAAGAAAACAGGATGTCTCAGGAGTTGGTGGGGGTGGGGGAGATTCGATAGCCACTTAGATAAATGAATTCTACTTAGCATGGTGCCCAGATTGGAGTACCTAGAAGTTCCTGTTTGTCTTAAGGCCTGGGATTTAGATAGAGATTCAATACAAAGCTAGTGTGTCATGTACATGTGTGATGCAAGGAGGACAATGAACGAGGAGGCCCAGACTCCGGTCCTGGTTCTGCCACATACGAGCCACGTGCCTTTAGTTATGTCACCTGTGAAATGTGTGGATTGCTTCTTCTCTCCTTGTTTGGACGCACCAATATCATGTGGATGAAAGTGCAGGACGATACTATGTGATAGGGTCTGGTGGTCAGCTTTACAGTGTCAGGAACCTGATTTACTGACATATTGAATGTGAATCTGTCTCTTAGGATCCAGCGCACAAGCTCCCAGAAACCAATGAATAAAGGCAGGATGCCAGTGTATTAATGTATAACGAGCAATAGGACTACCAAAGGGGCCATCATCTTTTGGTGAGCTGACTCTCAAAGCTGATTCTCTCTCTGAAGGCAAGCTACTTGGGAGATCTGAATATAATTACAAGCGTGTGCAGGTTGCATGAAATCGGTTTAGAATCCAAGGTAACTTAATTCATGCAAATAGGTTTTACTTGTCCTTGGGATCAGAGAGAACACATCATTGGGCCAAAGCATTCCCTTCCTTGGACTGAGAATGTTCATTTTTCTACATTTTTCTAAACTTGCATTGCTCACTCTCCTTTGAATTATACATTATTATTGATTTTAGTCACACTGTAGCCAGTTTTATTAGTATGGGAGCCATTTCTGGCTTTTCAAAATAACTAAACTTCTCTCTCTCTCTCTGACTTACTATGTAGTGATTTTATAATTTAAATTTCAGAGAGAAATCTTATCTCTTATTTCTAAGTTCTTGGAATTTCTCATCATAGCTCCTCCCCTATCATCATTGTCTATGTTAAGCTCACTCATTATTATTTTTTAAATATATATTTAATGATTTCAGAGAGAAAGGGAGAGGGAGAGAGAGATAGAAACACCAATGATGGAATCATTGATCGGCTGACTCCTGCACGCCCCCCAGTGGGAATTGAGCCTGCAACCTATGCATGTGCTCTGACCTGGAATTGAATTGTGACCTTTGGGTTCATAGGTCGGTGCTCAACCACTGAGTCAGGCCAGCTGGGCTCATTCATTATTTAGAGAACTCAGATCTAGCACATCGCATTTTCTACTCACTTAATGTATTCATTTGGGGAGTTCTTGGTGTTTAAGGAGCAATTTGATTTTTTTTTTAATTTCACTTTCATCCTATGGGAAAAAATCAAATTTCTTTGAAAACCTAACTAGGCAGAAGAGGAGAAATAGCATCGTCTTTTTGACATATTTTAGTGTCAAGTAACAAGGCACACACACACACACACAGAGAGAGCTAAAAACACTGCTCTAGAAGTGTCCTTTCCATCAATGTAGATTATCTTAGAATAGTGAGGAAATTTGCCCCTTCAGGGGTCTTTTAGGAAAATGACAGCCATTATTTTTAAAAGCTTTGGTGAAGAAAAATGGGTGACAGGAACTTTGTAGCATGTAGCTGGGCATGATACCTTCCTTGGAAATTTCTTGGGTTAAACAGCATCAAGGATACTCTCCCTACTGATTACCGTTTCTTGTTTTAACCTTTATCTAGTCACTGATTTCAAAACCTAGATTAATAGTGTTTTATATCAGTTGTGTACAAAATTTACACATGTGTGCATATTAATTTATACAATTAATACAGCATGCTTCTCATAGTGGATTTTAAGCAAATATGTTATAGAAAATTCACCATGGAAAGAGAAATACAGTGTGCCTTGTGTGGACTGGGGTTTTTGCAAAGATCCCACATTCATTGCCTTTATGGCATTTGGTTAGTCTGAGATTATTTTGGTTTTATTCAGTTGGGAGGTATTTCTGTACATATTATGTTGATAAAATTTCTTTTTTCAAGGAGCTTTTGTTCAAGAGAGCCTGACCTAAAACACCTCTCAAATTTAAATTGATGGTGTTTTTCCCCTTATTGAAGATTTTCTGGCAGGTCATTTTCACTTTTCTGATAGGCTTCTTTTGTTAGTACAGTTGCTTCCCTATATTGATCCTATATTACAGTTCAAGTCTGAGAATTTTTATGTTTGAAAGAACCAAAAAGTCATCTCTTGATGTTATCTCCAGGGGGGAAGCACACATACCAGTACATTGACAATTATAAGGTATTTTCATTGCATTTCAAAACCATCTGATCACAGTATTACTGTCTACAGAATAGTAATTCAGCTGAGCAAAGTATGGCTTGCTTTTCCTTTTACATATTTTTCTTTCAAAATGTGGTTATTTCAGGCACGGATCAAAAAAGTAAAAAAGGAAATTGGTAGAATATATTTAAATACTGTTTGGTTTGTTGCCATGGAGTGTTGATATTCCATAGATGTTGGACATGGCAAGGGAAGCTGGTGGCTTCAGAACCTGCTGCTCTATTTCCCAATTTAGCAATCTCCATATGGCTCAGATGGCGCCGACCAGCCGGCTGCGACAGGCAGGACCACCGAGTGGCCTATGGCATTTTAAACATCCTGCTGGGTCTGTATCATAACCAAGAACAATTTCTATTGTTAGCACCTTCTGTGAGAATTCCTCCCGAGATAAAAGCAGCCCAAAGAGAAGGCTTCCTTGGGGTTTCCCTGAGTCACAGTGAAAAACTGGTGGAAAAAATCTTTGGCAGCAGATACTTTTACAGTGCTCTGCTGGAAAAGTCTGGGCGAAAACTATTATGGCCGAGAACATACTGAGGCTGGTTTGTGGGACTTATTAATGTTTAATTTGTTTTATCAGCATTACACAAGCAATGCATGATCTGTTCATTGGCCTTTAAGAGAAATTGGAACATTACAGTTGAAGCAGAAGCCTCCTCTGACATCCACCATAGCGTCAGTCTCCCCCTTCCTGCTCTCTCAAACACTCTTAAGATTTAAGATTGAAAAATTTTGGTTTGTATCCTTTCAGACACTTTAAAAATACTTTTCATATGTATTAGTGGCTGCCCGTAGAAAACACATATGCAGTAGTTTTCTTTGTTTATGTATAAAACATAAATGGAGAGAGAAAAATCTTTGCTGTGGTAAAAAAAAAAAAATAGCCTGGGAAATCTTCAGGGTTTTAAAAAAAAATAGTAATTGCATATATTGCCTTTCTTTTAAAAAGCAGCTAACATTTTGAGAGATTGCTTTCTTTTTAAAGAAGTCCTCCAGAATATGCATGGTTAGTAACACTTCGTAGGTAATAGAAGAGTGTTCCTAGGTGAAATGTGGCTTTGTATCTGTCTCAGTCATTCTTTATTTCCAAAGGGAAGGGCCAGAAGGAAGTGGTGCCTGAGCTCTCTTCTGGGAGGGTCTGGTGTCTTCACTGTCACCACTCTCCCTCTCAACTGTCATGACTTTCTGCTTAACCTTCCGAGGTGTGACCTCTATGAGATCTGCAGGACCTATTTAGCTCTGCAGTTCTGGGGTTCTCTTACTTAGCCTGCAATTGGAATAGAGTGTCTTGGCCGGGTGATGCTCTGTATCCATACAGTGAAGGAGGAGGAGCCATATTTAGCTGTAGAATCTGGAGTCAAATTACCTGGGTTTGAATCTTTCTTGTCTGCTCTTGGGTATGTAAAACCCCATATGTGATATTAAAAAGCCTAGTTGTCTTTCTTGATATTAACTTTAGCAAAAGTTAATCCTGGTTATTTCATTTATAAACTTAAATTACTTAGGAAATGATTTTCATTTTTCACCTAACAGTCTCTTATACCAGCAGTAAAATAGCAGCTGTTTGTTTTGTTTTGTTTTTGGTCTAAATTAGTTTAAGGAGAAAAATGTGCCAGGTATTTTGCTGGGCCGTTAAGATAGAGAAGATTTGGGTGTAGTGAAGCAAGAGGATATGCTGACTGAGAAAAAAATACCCAGGAAAGTTTGTCTGAGGAACTGGTATGGAAGCTGTTTTAGAGAGAGTAGCTGGGGCAAAACTTTTAAGGTTTTTTGTTTAATTGATTTTTCTTTAGAGACAGAGGAAGTGAGTGAGAGAGAAAAAGAAAGAAACATTGATGTGAGAGGGAAACATTGGTCAGTTGCCTCCCATACTCGCCCAGATGGAAGATCAAACATACCTAGGTATGTGACTAGGAATCCAACCAGCAGCCTTTTGATGTACAGAATGCGCTCTAGTCGACTGAGTCACCCAGCCAGGGCAAAACATGAAGTTTTGAGATAGGAAGAGCTTTGTATAGTTGAAGGACCAGGAAAAATGGTATCTGCAGCAACATAGTGATATTGGAAAGGATTATGTAAAATGGAACTGGAGATGTTATAAAGGACTCTAAGAAAGCAAGAGCAATCTGGTATTGCTCACTATTGAATCTCCATACTCCGTTTTGCCAAATGAGTGAATGAATCAATGAACAAATGTGTAAATGAGGTAACCTACAAGAAATGGAGCTGCCAACAGATTAGGAAGAATCTCAAGAGAGTTTGGTGTCATAGAAAGCAAAAGGAGAACATTTTTAAAATAAATAGGGATGTTCATTACTGCTGAGAAGTGAGATAAGGTTCAGATGAAAGTACCCAGTGGTTTCAGTAGCACGGTGGTCACTAGTCACCCCAGCAGGAGCAGATTCATTGGGAAGTGGAATTGATGGTGAGATTTGAGTAGCTTGTTCTGGACAGTAGTGGAGAACATGGATACAGGGTGCAATTCTTATTTAGAAGCTGAAAAGTCTTTTAAGAAAGATATGAGGTACTAGAGCCTTTGAATGTTAAAGGGTATGGTCCAATGAAAAAAGAGAATACAGATGTAAGAGGGGGTGGCATATTAGGGGATTTGGCATGCTGAGGAATTGCTGGAAAATAATACACTTTAGATATAATTTTAAACCCTTGATTGTCTCATTTTCAGCCTTCCCTTCTTATATGGAAGAGGCCTCATCTATTTAGTTCACCCTTCTATGGATACATTACTAAAGGAATACCTCCTATTGTTCTCTGAATCTTTTCTAAGTAATCCTAAACACCATTATTATGAAAAAGCATCTCCTGAGGTGATGGAGATTTGTCTGCAGGTGGCTTACTGGGACCTGTCTCCACTTCTAAGGGAATAAGAGAAGCAGGATTAGGCGGGAGGGGGGCGGGGGGCGGAGTTGAACTGTGCTGTAGTTGCAACAGTGGGCTCAGCCAGCTCCAGTGAAGGCCCGGAAGTTGATACGTCTGATCTGAAGCAAAAGCCTTTGTACTCTGTACCAACCTGACCTTAGGTGCAGGGTGCCCCCAGGAGGGTGTGGTACTTTGGATGAGACCGCTCCCTTGAGCTCAGGACGATTCCTGGAAGAGTCTCTGCAGTAACCAGCTAGCAGGCAATACACCTGGCATCTGGGAGTATTAGGACTGTCTTCCAAAGGGGGGATGTAGGCAGCATCCAGAATTAAATTTATAACATTTATAATGAGGGGAAGGAGGAAAAAATGCAATGAATAAGAAAATGAGTTTAAGGACAGAGGAAACAGGAGTGATAGGTCATCAAATGAGTCTTCATTTTCTGTCTTCAAAGTATGTTAAGGTCTAAGCTAAAATGTGTCTTGACTGAAATCATGCACTTGTCTTCAAATAATCAGAGAGAATGTACGTTTAGTGCAGGTTTTTTTTATCCTATAGATTTCTGGATTTATTATTGTTGTTATTTAGCTCTAATGGAATATGTATTCTTTGTTTCTAATACATGTACAACTGACCGGAATCACAGATTACAGTCTGCCTGTCATTATGGGACTCAATTTTGTGGTATAACTGAACCTGTTACTTGTTTTTTGACTTAATTTAGAATCATAGAGCATGAGCTCCATAGTGACTTCAATAATTTTCTTTGATGTTTTTCATTTACTAGTTTCTTTCTCATAGCTTGTGTATTTCTAGAAAATAATGCATCTTATCATTATATTTATTTATGGTTTTGATCTAATTATGAATTCTATGTTGATGTCATAAAATACTAGAATTTTTTAGATGTAATTGCCTCTAGAATTAATATATCTCAATGGAATAATTGTTACAATATGTAGTATTAAATGCATTATTTAGCAAAAAACTTTAGTATTAACGTGCTTTTATTAATAGGGTAAATGCTGTTTTGATTTGCATATATGAATTTTTCCGTCCCACAAATAAGTACAATACATTTATTTGTATTTGGGAATATTATAGCTAAACACCATGTAGTATTAATGTCAGTGAATTTGGTTCTCTTTGTACTGTTTAATTTCTTTTAACTTTAATTTGTAACAATATTTATTGAACATAAAGTTCATTAATTGATATTTTGTAATTCAATATCTTTTTTCAATTGAAATCTGTTTTTTTTTCTGAGGGCTTCATAATTCATTGCAGTTATTGTACCCTACAGTCAGTCCTCTATCATGATTGAATTTATTTGCATTTAAAAATTAATGTAACATATATTTCCTGGTGGAAATCACTCTCAGTGAACAGTTTCAGAATGAGTGTGTATTATTTATGTATTCATTTATTCTTTTTAACCCAATTTGCGCCAAGGAAGAATTGAGGAAATAATTAAAACACTTCATTTCATGGGAGCGTACTAAAGAAGAAATAGGTAATTAAAGCCAAGGGAAATATAAAGAAGTCATAACTGAAAACCAAATAAAAGAATATTATTAATATGTAGACCACAAGGGTCAAAGCAGTTTCTAAAGCTGAGCTTCCTACTTGTCTCTGAGCTTCCCAATAGCAAAACAGAAAGAGAGAAATGCTCAGTCATGTAGTGTTCATTGTTAGGGAAAGTAAAAGCACTATTTTCCATTTACAGATGAGGAAACTGCAGCAGACATTTATGAAACCTGCCCTGTGTCACATAACCAGCTTGAATCAGGATTATAGCACAGTTAAGCTGACTTCTGTATCCAGATTCTTTACCCTTCTCTATGAAATAGTTTCAATATCTGCCCCATAAAAATCACTACAGAAAACACAGTACCAGAATCCAGAGTTTGTTGTAGCCGAATTACTGTTCTGAAAAAGGATCTTAGTGTATTTAATGATAATTAATAGTGTGTCTTTGTTTATAGTTGTAGCTTAGTAAAGATATAACATTTCAATTGTACAAGCTATAAAATTAAACAAGGGCAAACAAATTTTGATGGTTTCGAAGAGCCATATCGCATTCTATGGATATTTTACAAGGCTGATGTTTAACCATTTTGACTTACAAAATGGTAATTTGGGGGGGTGAGGGCAGGTGCCGGGGGGTAGAGGAGGCTGGAGGGCGATCAATGGTGGGGGGGGAGACATATGTACTACTATTTGTAATATTTTGAACAATACAAAAATGGCAATTCCATAAGGTTTGACCTAATATTGAAAGTGATACCTTAAAAATATGATAATATAGAAAGACATTTGTCAGTAGGGTCTTGTGGAGATTTCCTATAAAAAGTCCTCTAATTCTGCTTCATCAGTGGATAAATCTTGAAATTATTTGGTTTTACAGCCTGCAAAAGGCCTTTGTCATGGCAAATAACTCTTTCCTATGAGACTGTGTCCTCATTTCTAATACAGACTTCCTGATATAAGAAAGTAAATGTATTACATATCCTTTGTATACTAAAAAGTACTATATAAATGTGAAAGGTCTCCATTATATATTTAAATATACTAACTCAGGTTGACTACAAACTCACCACACTGGCCTCCTTTTGCAAGCTTAGTGAATCAAGCTAACAACATGGTCCTATTATATCTCCTTATTTCGGCCTGTTCACCCATATATATCCAGACTTAATCCTAGTAAATTAAATACAAAATGCAACCCCACCATTTTCCCCCTTTTATCCCCCCTTTTAATGTATGCTCTCTTGCTGTAATTTAGGAATCTTTTTATGCCAGCTTATATTCTTTCTGGCACATAGCTGGTTATAAATAAATACACTTATTAAGTAGATGTTTTGCATCAAACTGTTCAGTTCCATAGATGACTATGAATATGCAATTGTGACCTAATTCAAGAACACATTATTTTTCTTTAGCAGCAACATCAATATTGCATTATTTTTAGTAACTACTGGTTGGAAAATTCTGTTGTGAGGGCTGTTATCTTGCCAAATCTGCACCCACAAATAATTAATGTAGACAAAATGGACACACAGCAAGCTGCTATAGAACATGTCAGTGTTTAGAAGTCATTAGCGCACTTTGAAAAATAAGCCCTGACGAGGACTCCCTGTGCAGCTCCAATGGTCAAGTTGGTGCAGTAAATGTTGAGCATGATGTTCATTTAGTTTTTTAATGACACAATGGATGAATTATTAGGTAATGATAAGCTCTGCTCCCTGTTTAAAGAATTTCAAGTGTTTAAAAGTAGAAACAACATTTTTGGACAAGCGTTTCCCCATGCAATAACCTAACAGATTAAGCTAGATCTGAAGAGGAATCTGACTTAATGCATTCCTGGCAGGAAAAGGGGCTGCAGGACAGTCAGGTCCACTGTCCCAAACCTAATCTTTCTGTTCTGAAAGGGAAGGCCATCCACAGCATGAGTTGTGAAGAAATGAAATGTAACTCCCAGAGACTTCATGGGCCTGGATGATGAAGGTCTCATCCTCTGGTCACCCTCTCATTGTTAATGTGAGACTTGAAAGCGGCCCAGCCAGACTGCCTCTTCCAAGGAGAGCGGACTAGTAGACCAGGCCAGCTCTGCCCCTTGTTGTTATTCCTGATTCCATTTATACAACTACTTTCAGATCTGTATGTCTTCCAAAAGCATTTATCTTATTTAATTATAATTCTGTACCACTTATTTCCCTTTTTGAATTTTGCAATACATTCTGTGCCTTATATGTTTTTCCTTAGGCGACAAATACAGGAACTAGCATGAGTTATTCCATCCTTCCTTCACATATTCATCTCAGAGTGTGCTTGCTGAGCACCCCTGTGGGTCCAGCCAGAGGTTGGTCACATCTTTGGAACTATAGCCACTACTGCCTGTACCAACTCTGCCCTCCACCAGAGTTTGGTAGTCATAGAATAATATAGGATGTAAGTGCAATAGTTGCTTAAATCACATCCTTAAAATTGAGAACAAATCTGATTTTAGTAAAATCGCAGCAAAGTAACAGATGAAGTAATATATAGTAATTATTTCCAGACTATATCTATGTTTTCAGTAACATCATAGTAGCAGGACTATCCCAACTATTTCAGATGAGCTATTGAAGAGAGTCAATAATGTGTGATCTGATTAGCTAATATCAGAATAATTTTATCATATTGGGGCATCACTTAGACAGCATTATCCTCTAGACCAGTGGTTCTCAACCTGTGAGTCGTGACCCCTTTGGAGGGTGGAGTGACCCTTTCACAGGGGTCTCCTAAGACCATCGGAAAACACATATATGATTACATATTGTTTTTGTGATTAGTCACTATGCTTTAATTATGTTCAATTTGTAACAATGAAATTGGGGGTCACCACAACATGAGGAACTGTATTAAAGGGTCGCGGCATTAGGAAGGCTGAGAACCACTGCTCTAGATTGTGCCACTGTATGGAGTAGATGTATTTTAGAGCCCTAGGATCATGGAAATAGAGTTGGAAGAAACTTTAGTAATCATACAAAAAGTGAGCAAATAAAAAAAACTCTTGGTTATATGAAAGGATGCCAATATCAGACAGTGAGTTAATGATTGAGGTGGATTGATCATCTAATTTACCTATTGTAAAGCATTGCCTTTCCTCACACCAGCTAATTTGTGTTTCCTATAGCTCTGTATAAGTCTTCACCTTGATAGATAATGGTTCCCAGATGAAAGTCTATATAGGTTAGGAAGATGCAGTAAGTCACCCCCCCTACTCCAGTTCTCTTGACCAAAGCTCCTAATTTCAGCAAGGCTAGTTAAGCTTTGATCTGGCAACCACAAGCCATTTTCACTTATGCCTTGGATCTTTGCTTTTGTTCAGAGTTCCCTGCTGGACTTTGCGATTTTAACAAGATCTGGGAACCAGTAGTTCAAATTAGTTTAAATTTGGTACATAGATTTTGCTACACTTCTAAATCTCCATTCCAGTGAGGCTAATTCTGATTATTTTGGGGGGAGGGTGGAGAGCAGAGTGAACAGCAATGAAGAATTGCTACCTTTACGACAAAGGGAAGCTGGAGATAGTTAAAGGAAATTTCAGGAGAGGGTGAACAGCAGTGGGACCAGTACATTATTGTGATTAAGAATAGGAAGTTGGGCCCTAACCGTTTTGGCTCAGCGGATAGAGAGTTGGCCTGCGGACTGAAAGGTCCCAGGTTTGATTCCGGTCAAGGGCATGTACCTTCGTTGCAGGCATATCCCCAGTAGGGGGTGTGCGGGAGGCAAGCTAATCGATGTTTCTCTCTCATCGATGTTTCTAACTCTCTATCCCTCTCCCTTCCTCTCTGTAAAAAATCAATAAAATATATTTTTTTTAAAGAATAGGAAGTTGGGCTCAGAGTGAAAGTAATCTGTGCCACATACTAGCTCTGTGTCTTAGGTAAGCTGGTTAGCCTTTCTGAGGCTCCATTTCACCATCTTTAAACAGGAATAGTGCCCATTTCACAGAGTTTGTAAAGTTCATAAAGCCTAATAGAAAGCATTAAATCAATGCTGGTATTGAGTGTTACTTGAAAATACCAAACCTGTTTTAGGAAGAAAATGAGGATAGAGGAGTTACCAATTACAATATTTAGTTCATATGCATTATAACAAGCAGAAAAACAAATATATATGTAATCTTCTGAAAAAAAGACCAACATGATGGGAAATTCTAGAGTTCTTGCCTTCATTAAACTTCTGTGGAGGTTTTCGTAGACATTTCATGAAACATCTCCAGTTGCGTTTCCTTACAGCGGGGGTCAGCAAACCATTTTTTGTAAAGGGCCGGATAGTGACTGTTTTATTTCAGCTCTGGGCTGAGAGTCAAAATCAAGATGCCTGTAGAACAAACACATTTCCACAATTTTTTATTGATGAAATTCAAAGTATTATAGTAATTGAGTACACATTTTTGTAATACAGGTCTACTGATAAGACCAGTTGAATTATTTTTGGGCGGAGAATAACATTTTCCTTAATCGTGGTTCAAAGTTACTCTTCCCTGTCATCAAATTGATTACCAGCATTTGTCTGTAAAATCCACTCTTAGCTTATGGGCTGTACAAAAACAAGTGGCAGGCTGAATTTGACCCATGGACTTAGTTTGCTGGCCCAGGTCTTAAAGGATTAAGGAAGCAAAAGAGCCTTGAGAGATTCTGATCAGATTAACATGTTGGTAAGTAACAGTTTGAGTACCCGCCAGCTAATTTGACTCACGAAGTGAAAAGTATAGCTGTAATGGTATCTGAACATATTTAGATGTAGAGGGCAATTGGAAACCAAATCTTGGGACTATGCCATGGTTTCTGCGCATCCTTTCTCTTTTTACATTTGCCTGGACTTTCTGCTAAGAGATTAGACGAAGTTGTTTTATCTTCTTATGTGCATGTTCTCAGATGTTGGGGCCAATGCAGCAGAAGGGAGAAGAAGCACATCAAAGGCAGTGATGAGAGATGCTCGTTTCACTCCCTCTGTTAGAAGAACGCCGTTGCCTGGAAGTGAAAACACAGAGTGGAAATTACTTTTCTCCTTTATTTATTCCCAATGTGGAAACATTATGAAGAAGTGAATGGAAATCCATAGATATTCCACAGAGCCCTTTCTTAAATGCTGAAAAGAAAATCCAAGTTAAGTTACTTAGTGAATATTATTTTAGATAAAATTCAGATAGGAAAAGTATACAGAAGCCTTAATAGTGATAGGTGCCTAGCTCCTCCTGCCACACCAATAGTGAGCATTCTGCATGCCTGGGACTGGTAGAGTGAGTATCTCTGACCTGCTGCGGCTGTGGGAAATTCTAGAATTTAGGTATAATGGAGTGGTATGGTCAGGAAAGGGGACTTAAATATGACTCTAATAGGGAAAAAATAAGCTTTTTGGTCTGTCAGCACGATGGCTTGCCAAGAGCAATGGATGAGGAGAACCACTTGGAATGGTGGAGTTGATGCTGCCCTAAAATTTTCTTCATTTGAATGCAATTGAATGGTGATTGCTAGGCACATTATTTTGTAGAAATCAAGACATCACCCATCTGTGGAACCTTTGCCATGCTCTGGGGATGAAGTAGATGGAGGAAAGAGCCTAGAGTGGCAGGGAGCCCATGGAAAAAGAGAACATGGAAAAACTGTGGTACCTCAGAGGTTGTACAAAGAGTCCCTAAATCAGTTAGGAGTTTGGGTTCATTGAAGGTATCTGAGTTTCCAGATGAGCCTTCGGGATCCATGGCAAAACCCCACTCACTGCAGAGATCCAATGCAGAGGGCACGGTGGGGGATTCAAAGAGGATGTGTAGAGAAGCCAGGTCCAGAGGTGACATACCAGTTCATTCCAAGAAGGGTGTGGCACCAGGTTCTTTCCTCAGAAGTTTGAGTGACAAGAAAACAT
The DNA here is from genome assembly GCF_963259705.1 of Myotis daubentonii. NCBI lineage: Eukaryota > Metazoa > Chordata > Mammalia > Chiroptera > Vespertilionidae > Myotis > Myotis daubentonii. The sequence continues at coordinate 44,208,791 of NC_081843.1, read as the reverse complement.
TGGAGGCAGGCTGGGGCAGCTGTGTGGAGACTAAGGACAGGTCTTCCCTCTGACCTCCACTTGCTGGGTGATAGTGAGCATACTCATGAGCAATACAGGAAATGGAAACTGCATAGTTAGGGTTTCCAAAATATCCGGAATACTTCCGATGTTCTTCAGAGGTCAGCTAAAACTATGAGGCCTTACAGAAAGAAGCTAAGGTTGGCCCTATAACTGATTTACCTGGATGATAATATAGCTTGAATAGAAAATCGTATTTTCACAATTTTGTTAAACAACTTTTTATTATTATTTAAATGTTCTCTCCTCCCTGAAATGCAAACTTAATCTTAATCCAGCAGACACTAGTTCTTAATGTATATTAGAACAGTGCACTCCATTGATGAGGAACTAATCAATGTTCACTATAATTGCTTTTCTCAGTACAGCATTTATTGAGAGTCTATTAAGCGCCAGATGCTGTGTTAGAATCATATAGATGAATCTGATAAGCTTTCTGGACAAAATAGCTTTAACAATTATGTTCATTATGACTTTATGGTTACTACTAAAGAAGAAAGATATAAAATTGTTGTAAAAAAGAGGTTGTAACTAACTTTTAAAATTTCTGACAGTGTTTACTTTTAGCAATGGCTTATTGCCAACCCAAATCATCTCTAAGGTTATATATGCACTGAAATAATATACAGTGAGGTTTTATCAAGTGCAGTCTTCTTTTAACAAAAGTATCTGTCCTTAAAATAAAAATCTAAATTGTCTAAAGTTGCAAGCACAATAAATATCCTTCTGGATTGTGCGACAAACTCTGGCAACCTTTATCCATTTGAGTTAAGCACAGCAATTCCTGCTGGGAATTCCCTATTACAAAGTGCATTGGCGTTCATGGTTTGAAAACTGCACCTATTCAAATCAGTTTCAGGAGGGTGAAATAGGACAGAGAAAACTTCTTAAACATCCTCTTAAAAATGACAGGGGAGGAAAGGATAAACTTGAGTGAATGTGAGTTTCAAGATTTAAGAATAGGGTATTTTTTAACCCTTTTGTATTGTTTTGCACTAAAATAGAATAATTTTCAATGGATCTAATTACCAAGGAGATACATCTTTTAAGAACATATAACGAAATAAAGTCATTTAATTATAATACTAGAAAATATTGAACACAATGTTATAGATGTTTTTTTTTAAATATTATCCTTTTTAAATTAAAATGATACCAAGTGTGTCCTGGGATGAAATGAGAAAAATATATACATTATGACATATTTGTTTCTTTTTTTAAGAAGCTTACATTTGTTAAAATATTTTTTCTTGGCAAAATATTTTTCTTGGCAAAAAATAACAGAAACTGACCATTTGGGGACCGTAGTTATCCCTCAAATAAAACATGTTATCCCTGTAAATACGCCTCACACACACATGCAGGGGGGCAAAACTGGGTTTATAGTTGTGACTATAAGAACAGTTTGTTCTTGTATTATTATTTATTTATTTATTTATTACTATATTATTGTTTATGTATTATTTATTATTGTATTATTTATTTATATTGTATAAACCTACATTTGCTCACCCCTGTGTTTTACTTAAATAGTGCATGTAAAGCAATTAGCAAAATGCCTGCCCCAGAGGAAGCCCTCAGTATTTGTGAACCATAATTCTCTGCTTGCCCGTTTTCCTTTGACTTTTCTTCTTTCTAACTTTTGTCCATCCTGCACTTCCTTTCACTGTGTCTGGCTGCACTTTCTGTTTTCTAGTTCCCTCTGTTTCTTAATTCCTTTCTCCTTTTACTCCTCTGTTTATCTTTGCCTTCCATTTTCTGAACTAATAAAAAAAGAGGTTAAATATGAGAGAACAACATAAGACCAGTGTTAGAATAACACCATGGTAGCAAAATAAGATATTGTTGCAAGGTTGAGTGGCATTTTTTGGATGAGGGGAGGTGTAGGTCTGGGAAAGGGATGTCAGGGTGGAATTTGGTAGGAGGCGAAAGGAACAACCTTCCTGGAAGAGGATTTTGAATAATGAGGAAGAGTCTCCCTGGAAGCATTTCTGATGGAAGTTCCTGTTTTCCCATAGAAGCCAGAGAGCTTCATTCCTTACTACCCAAACAGTGGAAGGCCTTAGCAAACGTTCTGCGGAGGCTTTAGTAGAGCACTTTGGAATCTCTGAATGTTACCTACATCATTCCATGCAGCACATAGCTTAGTGCAACAGAAGCTAGAAACAGAACTAGACATACAGTTGGAGAAAATAATTGAAATATAAAAGAAATTCACTGACATCCTCCTCCTTCTATCATATTCAACATTCTCCTCGCTCAGCTCAATTTTCTCTGCAGTCCAATTACAACAGCTAGAAGGAGGTTATTTCCTTTTCCTGTTTAAATGAAGGAAAACAGTCAGGTAAGAATCTTACTTGAATATAAACATCTTTTCATCCTGAGTGGAGGTAGTTTGATGGCAAACCGTAGGCTGCCTTATATGATTCCAGTTTGACCATGGAGATAGTTGTTCAGAGGGAGCGGTTCAGACCTTTAAGGGGGTTCAGACCTTGGGGGTTTCTTGGCTTCTTCCTTGTGCAAGGCCTTAGGGAGTTTGCATCATTACGACCACCCGATGGGTTGTAGAGAGTGAGAGAAAGGTCCAGAATAGTGGGTAGAGGTCTAGAAGAATATGGCCTGGTGTTGAGCTTTCCATACATAATACCAGTTACTCTCAAATACAGTAAATGGATCAGTGGATATTTATACTTTCCAGCACAGGGTGGGGAACCTTTTTTCTGCCAAGGGACATTTGGATAGTTATAACATTTAAGGGCCATACAAAATTATCAGATTAAAAATTAGCCTGCTGTATTTGGTCAAACATTTAATTAACTCACTCCTAATGCCTTGGCAGGGCCAGACCAAATGATTTCACAAGCCTTATACAGCCCACAGCCTGGAGTTCCCCACCCCTGCTGACAGGTCATTCCCATATATGCTTCAGTTTCGGTGTTTCCCTCTATAAAGTAATTTGACTTTTCTAATTTCTGCCTTCTTGTTTGTATCAGTCTTTATTTAGGCAGCTTGTGACATTCTGCCACTGTTGAAATAATGCTGCAGGACTCTCTAAATTGTCACTCATTTGGTAGAGGAGAACCCAAAGGGAAACATAAAAAAGGAGTAGTATCTCTTAAGCATAACAATAAATTACAAATATTTAATTTATGCATACATATTTAAATATGCAAACATGCTGAAAACATAATTAATTTATTTAAGTGACCCTGCTGAGCCATTGTACAGTTAGTTGACAAGACAGTGATAAAAGAATTGTTAACTAGCTTCTAATGAGTTGAAGACATCTAGTCACTTGTTAATAGTGAGTTAATTGGACAGTTAATTATAAAAAAATCCATTAGACGTTTCCCTTTTGTGTCTGCTTGGGTACTCCTCTCTCATATTTTGAAAAATAAGCATGGATTGAATTTTATATCAACAGAGATGTTGAGAATAAAATTTATATGATGATTATATAACATGACCTCTAAGTCATAAAATAATGTTGATTGGGATTCTGGGATGGCATTTCCCCAGATCCCTTCATATAGGGCAAGATTACACACGATTCTCACTATGATCATCTGGACATGCCACTTTAGGTAAAGATAAATATTGTTGTTTGGAAATATTTCTATTTTTATTACTTATATATAATTTCTTTCAAAAAATCTATCTACAGTTCCTTTGAAGCACATTTGTGGCTCCTTTATAGATATAATAAAAAGATTAGAAATTTATTTGTCAAATCTCATGATGTCAGATTTGATAGGAATGACTAATAATTCTACTTCTCTCCAGTACTGAGAATTTTTATGCCCTTATCATGTACTAGTAAGTCATTGTGCTTCAGTATAGATTGGTTAAAAACCTTATAATATGCAATATTGTATGCAAGGAACTTACAAGACCTTTGACATATTCAATTTTACCTTTCAATAGTGTTGTTTTATTTGATAAGGAAATATAAGCTTTTAGAAGAACTCTTTTTTATAAGCACTAACTTTAATTTGTAAATAATTTGTAGGGGGAAAAAATCCAAATACTAGAGAAATGACAAAAAAAAAAAAAAAAAGCCAAAACCCATACCAGAGCCCATTTTCCAGGAAAATAAGAGGTTATTATTAACATTTTGCAAATGTCATTCCTTAAAACTTTCTGAATAAAGGTAAAAGGTATAGTATGAGCGGCCTGAGGTAATGTCTCCCTATGCTTTCAGTATTTCCAGGTCATTCTGACTCAAGCAGTGTCCCTCCAGTCACTGGCAGATTGTTGCTGTCCCTGCTGTTTCACTTCTCCTTCATCTCTGGCTATCGACCTCAGGGGTCTACCAGGAGCCTTGATAGAAGACAGTAGAGGAGTTTACCCAGGATCTTACCACTCCTGCCAATTTGGAGAAATCACTGGGCAGAAATCTTTACATATTTTTCCATTAAACATCTGAATTCAACTCTAAGGCATCAAATTTAGTGATTTAAAAATAACCTAATCATCCACAGCCCTACTAAATTTGCTTTTATTTTTAACATAATTTAATTTGCCAAATATTTATTGAATGCCTGTTATGTGCTAGGCATTGTTTTATATATATATCATTATCATCAGTAAATGAAGGAGGCAAAGATCCTTTCTCTATTGGAGCTTAAATTTTAAAAGAAGAAATGGGCATTGAACCATAGACATAATAAATTAGGAAGTTACATAGCATGTTGGAAAGTGGCAAATTCTGTGGAAAAAGAAAAAGTAGATTGGTGTAAGGCAGATCTGGAGTGCCAGGGTGGAGGTAAAATGGGTTGCAATTTTGAGGAGAATGGTTTTGTGAAGGTGTCATATGAGCAAAGATTTCAAAGGGTGAAGGATTTGGCTGTGTGACTATCTATGGAAAAATATTTTAGCTGGTATAATCAGCCAAGACAAAGTTTTCAAGGTAGGACCATGCCTGGTATACTCAAGGGAGCATTTGTGGCTGGAACAGAGGGAAGCAAGGGAAGGCACTAGGAGATGAAGTCAAAAGACAAAGAGCCTGGCCATTGAGTGTTGTCATCCTTGTAACAAATTTCGCTTTTCTCCAGAGTGAAAGAGTAGACCAGTGTGGACTGTTTAGCAGAGGAGCAGATGATCTGAATTACATTTTCAAAGCATCATTCAGGGTGTGTGTGTGTGTGTGTGTGTGTGTGTGTTGAGAAGAGTCTGTAGGATGGCATGGGCAGAAAGAGAGAAAATTAGGAGGCTATCCAATAGTCCAGGTGACGGATGATCGTATGAAGGGTTAGACTGGAAAGGTATCAATGGAGATAGTAAGAAGTCACTGGATGATGGATATGTTTTGAAAATATAACTAACAAGGTTTCCTGACAGATTGGATGTGGGTTATAACAGCAAGAGAGGAGTCAAAGATGAATTCGGTTTTTGTGGCCTGATTATTGGGAGTTGCCTCTGCTGAGATGAGGAGGGCTCTGGTGGGACAGGGGTGGGGAGATAGCAGGAGTTCAGTTTCTGACAGATAGAGCTTGAGTTGCTTTTTAGAAATCCAGATAGAAATGTTAAATAAGCAGTTGGGTAAGCCATTTAAGAGTTTACAAGAAATCCAAACTGGAGAAATAAATTTGGGTGCTATTAGCGAACAGGTATTATTTAAAGCTGTGAATTACTAGGTGGTAAGTGGGATAGAAAAGAGGATCAAGGCCTGAGTTCAGAGGCATTCAGCAGCAGGAGAATGAGCACCTGCCCCACGCTCCTGTATTTCTGACTATCTTTTTAAAAATCTTATATTTTACTCAATCTAACTTATCCATTGAACTCAAATAGTTCCTCATTTTGAGTATATACATATTAGACATATAAATGTCCTATTCAAAGCACCCAATAGAGATAGTTAAGATAGGCTGTTGTTGACCATACTGCATTTAAAATATTGTATCTTTTTTGTATAAAGCATTTTATAGGTGGTGTTATGTATCTGACCCTCTGTACTTAAAAATTTGTTTCTCACATTTTTCTTTTCTCCCTACACTCATACAAATGGCTTTATTATTTTTTCATTTTATTTCTAAAGATTATCTCAAAATAGATCTTTTTAAAGTGAAATAAGTGCATGCTGTTTGCCTTTATCTATTTAGATGTGAGTTTCAACTTGTCATGTTAGAAAGAAGAAAAATATAAATCCTTAAATAAGTCATATGGGTGTGTATAGTATGAAAAATTCTTGCATGAGATTTTTGATTTTAAAATGAAACAAAAATTTTATCAGAACTTGATAGGGCGTAATTATTTTTAAAGATCTGTATTATGGAGAATAACAAATCTGGATCTAAATAATATAATAAAGTGGATTATAATGAATTTCTAATTCAAAGTGATTATCTGTATTCAATTTACATTGTATTCATTTTACTTGTGTGTATTTTTTTTGTGTGTATAATATTATATATACATACATTAATAAGGTACATATATAAAATCTCTATGATGGTATCGTGTCTGTTGCTTTGTTTCTCTTCTCAAAATTTTAAATGGCATTGCAGATGTCTGCAGTAAGCTTTTGCTTATTGAGTATCATCATGAAGAAAAAACAGTGTTTTATAAGATGGATTTTTAAAGCTTTCTGTTTTGAAAGAACTTCAGTCACAGAGAATTTGCACAACTTGTACTCAGAATTCTTGTGTACCCAGATTCCCCAGCTGTTAACATTTTACAACACTTACTTTATTATTCTCTTCTTCTCACTCTGTAATTATTTTTAAGAAATCATTGAGATTAATTTGCATACATGGTGCTCCTTTATTTCTAAATACTTTGTATATATTTCCTACAGAACAGGGTCATTCACTTACATAACTGTAATACAGTTAGTTATCAGGATCAAGAAATTAACACATGTGCAGTGCTATTATGTAGTCTATAGACCTTTGTGAAATTTCACCATTGTCCCATGTGTAGTCATTAATAAAATGACTTTAGTAAAAGTGGCCTATGGTTACCTTATTTATAAAATACCTTATTTATAAAATACCACCTCAATCACTGCTGGTGTTTAGTTATAGAGTTGTGATAGTTGGCGTAAGCAAATGATCATGTGTGTGTGACCTTCCTGTGATCAGCAGAATTATAAATGCTTAAATCTCCTTATTAACCTATTAGCATAACTGTCAATGATGCATTGTTCCAATAGTACTGGTTGTTCTCACCTGTTTTATAGTGCCATATTATTACACATATTATATTTTATACACTGTTCTTAAAATTTTTACTTTATTTTTTCAGTTAATTATCTGACACTATCCCATTCAAGGGGTTTTACAAATAAAATGTCCCCAATGTACTTTCTTTTTAAAACATGCCTGGAATAAGTATACATAACCACTGTTTAGATTAAACAAAACATGCATGAATGAATGGAGAGAAACATATTCACATTGAAAGGATGGCAATTTTGATGAGTGGGAAGTAGCATTGTATATGTTTCCATTTTAGTGGATCTCTCTCTGTCTTTATTGGTCACTAGCTATTGTCTGCTTCCTATCACCAAGATATTTCCATCTTTTAGGCTTTATTTACATTATTGGTTTTCAAGATGTGTTCGTTCCTTAGCAACATAGTGTGCTTTAAGGGAGAATCATTATTTAATTCAAATTTAACTTTAAAAAATAATCATTTAATAACCCTAAAATAATACACAGGTATTAATTAACAAATTTGAATACACTGAAGATCACCAATGTAGTTAATCTATTTTACCAAATTAATTCTTGAAATGAAATTTTTCCTACCATCTCTGGGCATATATTTGGCGATTCTAGACAATGTATTATTGACTGGATAATATATATATATAACATTAATTTGCTTAACAAATATTTTTAAGATTTTAACAAAATGTCTCAATTACTATAGTACACATGTTTATATAACAGGTAAAACTCAGTGGATGCTTTAGCAAGTATTATACAAATATTACCCACCCCATCATAAATAATGCCATTTCCCATAATATTAATGTTTTTTGTTAAATTGAAAGGTCTCATCCACCTATATTGGGTGCTATTAAGCAAAATGAGCTGAATTTGGCCAAGATAGATCACATTTAAGTTCCCTAATGGCTCTTTAATTATAGTTACATGCAAGTGACTGCAGTTAAAGAACCGGCAATGGAACTGAAATAAAATGTGGAGTCAGCCTGAAATAAATTATTTTTGAACTTTTGAATGATTTTTTAACCATAAAGTTACCAATATATCCTGGATTTTTTTAAAATATATTTTTATTATTGATTTCAGAGAGGAAGGGAGAGGGAGAGATGAGAGAATCATTGATCAGATGCCCCCTGCACGCCGCACACTAGGGATTGAGCCTGCAACCTGGGCATGTGCCTTGACCTGGAATTGAACCTTGACCTCCTGGTTCATATGTCAATGCTCAACTACTGAGCCATGCCAGTTGGGCTATATCTTGGATTTTTAATGAAAATTATATTTTTAACATATCATAATTAAAATATACTTTGAAGCCTACCTTCTGCTAAACAAAGCAGATATAGACTGAGTTATCTATTCATTGACTTCATCCAAGTGGAATATTTACTACTTAAGAAATGCAAGTAAGTTATTAATATTTCATTTCCAATTTGAATAAAGGTTCTACTACCCCTCTTTCAAGCTACTGGATTAGTTTCATTGATGAATATTCTGAGATTTTAAGAGGAGCTCTTGTGAAAACATGGCAATATCTGGTATATTTCCCTGTGAAATATAGCTCTGTTACCAAAATGAAATCCATAAGTAATTCAAATTTGGAAGCAGCAGTCACCTATCACACTCAATTGTAAAATTTTGTATTGTTAAATATACATCAATTCTGTTTATTGGGTATACATATTACAATTTTGAACTTATACACATTAATATATACTATTAAAGTGCCACTTCTAGTGGAGACTTAGTGGATTGAATAAACGTTTCTACTGCTGAAAGCTTGATAACTGGTGGTTTGAATTCCTCAGGAAAAAAGAACATACAGATCTCTAGGGTGTTTTTGAAAACCGAACAGATCTTCAGTATTGCATTAATGTGTTGCAAGTGCAGATAAAAAAAAAAAAAAAAAAAGGTGTCCTTGCTTTCCAGACTTGTCTACATACTCCAAAAAAATCTACTTCCTCCAAGATCTCAATCTTCTAAATGACCTCACTGCTCTCCTTTTCCCAGTGGTTCCCAAGAGTTGGGAGCAGGTTGAGGTAAAGCCTGCTCAGGGCCACTGCTGGGAGAAATTGTGTTGTGAGTTTGTTCCTTAGAGGAAGATTGTGAAAAAGTGGGTGAAGGGAAATAGAAAGAAAGGAAATTGGTCTGAAGGATAATGGCTAAATCAGGAGCAGATGATTCCAAGGGCAGAAAAGGCAATTTTGTTTTTGCTTTTTATCTATGTACCTGGGCTCCTGAGCAAACAGGAAAGAGCAGCTCCGTGTGGCTCTTAGCATTTTGTGAAATTTCTGGCAGGCAGCTTTAAGGCTATTTCTACACCATAAAGAGAACTAACTGATGCAAGTTCTCATGAATATTTACTATTGAAAAAAAGATTTAAAAAATTATGATGATAAAACAAAGAAGCTATATTTGTTTTAACATAGTATATTTTTCTGGCAGTTTCAAAATATTCTAAATCAGGAAATATATTTAAAATAACAGTAACAAAGAAACAAAAAAATATGAAATAATGAACATATGTCATTTTAATATAGGGTTTATTCTGAAATTTAAAGGAGTAATACTAAATCGTATTGTGAATAACCACCTAGAAGTGCTATGTATTAAATTCCCCCCCCCAGCAAAGATTTAGCTATGTTTGTTGAAAAATAAGTGTGTAGAAGAGCTTAATGAGGCATGAGGTTCTTGTATTATTCATTGATTAATGAGTGTTTAAATGATCACTTCAGTATAATGCAATTGGATGGTTAATATTTAACAATAATTAATCTATCAGTCTGAAGTAGAAAAAAATATCTCGAGTATTTTATTTTTGCTACTTCTTACAAGGGTTATTGTGAAAATTATACAACTATTAAACTTTATTAAAAATGTTTTGGTTTTATGATGACTAGTTAATATGTATAGTGGGAAATATGACTGTGAGTCATTTTTAGAGTTTATTATTCTTTTTATTTTAGGTTCTTAGTTTTTCCAAAATATCTCTTTGGTTGAAATTTATGCATGTCGCTCCTAAAGCCAGAAGATACGCTGGCATCTACAGAGGCTCACACCTGTGTAGAGCTGGCCATCTTGTTTCCTTTGATACCAATTTCAATTTTGGTGAACCTAAGGGTTTCATAGCGTGATGGTTCATTAGAGAAGACAGTAATGAAAGTGCTGTTTTCTAGAATGAGCCAAGCACATCCCCACACTGTATTTTTTGTTCTTTGAGAACGTATCTTTAGGCCAGGGCAGGCAATCTCCGCAAGACCATGGCATAGACCCTTAAGGAGCCTCTCTACCTGCTTGTACTCAGCAGCCTTGAATACAAATGTGAAAATGTCTCTTTCTTAAGGTGCTTTACAGGCTTGCGCTTGACTTAACTAGAAAATTCAGGCAGCTTAGAGGATAACAACCAGCTTTCGGTCTCAGTCCTGTAAGACGCTGTGTGACCTGGCCCAGCCTCTCTGCCAGGTGTGCTGTGCACCATGGGCCCATGGACAGCCAATGTTCTGATCACATGGGCCTATTTTCTGCTCCTTGAAAATGCCATTCCCCTTCCTGCCTTGGACCTTCTGTATCCCATCCTCTCTTCCTCTCTCCTTTGGTTTTCCCTAACCAACTCTCTTTAATCCTTTAGAACTCAGACTGAAGAAGTTAGCCTTCTACCAATCCCAGCATAGATGAACAACCCCTTTTGCTTCTTTTTGCTTTTTAAATATCATATATTTATTTATAGCATTTATCGTATTACATTTCTAAATAAGTTATTAATTTCATGACTGGTGTTTAACTGTCAGCCAGCCCAGATAGAATGTATAGAACAGAGTCATGAACATAGAGGATATGCATTAAATATTATTTAAACAAATGCACTCAGATATATATTTATAAATATATCGTTATTAATTTACATATATTATCAAGGGATTATCTTGAGGTCTTATAATTGATTTCTTTAGTATTGGAGGCAGGGCAAAGGTAGCACTGTCTAGACATACAGCAAAAAAGAACTGTTTTTTGACAGTCTGAATGATTTTCCCTACTCTGCATCATTTCTAGTCACAAACACAGTGTTTTGTTCAGCAGTGTAAACCAAAATGCACTTTAGACTGCATTCCACCTTTAAGAACTAGTGGAAAATAATTAAATAGTATCTTCTGTCACAGCAGGTATGGGGATTTAAAATGACTCTTTCATCTTAAAGAATTATCTGTTTCTTAGGATTCAGGTGCTAAGATAACCCTCAAATCCACACAATTTTTTAGAACAAACATGAGTCTTTGGTAATAACCATAGATCTAGAGATAGAAGTGTTCCTGATGAGATAATTGAGGTCCTGTGACTTTCAGGACCCAGATGGACTGTTTTGGAAATAGATGTGTTCAGCTGAAAGGCATTTCCCCCAGGATTTCTTGGCCTCTTCGTATTCTCCTGATTTTTCTTTAAATCAATAGGCAGCCTGATTTTCCCCTTTGTTGTTTTTTTATACTCTTCAGTCTTCATTTCAGCCAAAGATTGAAAATAGCAATATGTCTTTTTGTGCCCACCCTTTTAAAATCAAATCATTGGTATTTTTTCCCTCTAAGGTATCACAAAGAACCTCTGAAAAGGATACCTCTTTATTAGTTAAAACTATTTGTGTGTGTGTTATATGTCTTAGCGGGGACTGTAGTTCAATGTTGAAGCAACCTTTGGGCCTTGTCATAGCCATGACTTTGTTGTAATCCTTGAGCCAGCTTGTTGCAAGGTTTTAAATGCTGATAGTTATGCTGGAGTACCTTTTTTATAAGGAGTATTTTCTTCAAAATAAACGTACTCTTTCCTGCTTTACTCCTAACTAATCTGGCATTCTCATTACATCTTGATTGATGGTTTTTTAATACTTTTAATAAACCGTTTTTTAGAATAATATTAGATTTATAGAAAATTTGCAAAGGTAGTACAGAGAGTTTCCATATATTCATCACTTAGTTTCCCCTGAAGTTAACATCTTTCATTACCATGATACATTTGTCAAAATTAGGAAATAAACATGGGTTGTTCATATTTAAAATGTGCACTATGTGGTAATTTATCTATACCAATCTATATTCTTTCAAGTGATATATACTTGGTATTGTCGATGAATAAGGAAAACTGATGTGAATGAAATATGGTTTTGGTGAGAATAGAATGCAATAGTGATTGCTAGGACTTTATTTCTATAATATTTGATAGTACTTCATTTCTATAATATTTCCTAGAATGGAATAGTGATTGCTAGTATTTTATGCCTATATTTTAATAGATCATCCTATATAATAAAAGGCTAATATGCAAATTGACCGAACAGAGAAACAACCAGTCACTATGATGTGCACTGACCACCAGGGGGCAGATGCTCAATGCAGTTGCTGCCCCCTGGTGGTCAGTGTGCTCCCACAGGGGGCGTGCCGCTCAGCCAGAAGCCAGGCTCTCGGCTAGCAAGTGCAGCTGCAGTGGTGGGAGCCTCTCCCGCCTCTGCAGCAATGCTAAGGATGTCCATCTGTCTGCTTAGGCCTGCTCCCCATCAGTCAGAAATCCCCCTGAGGGCTTCTGGGCTGCGAGAAGGTGCAGGCTGGGCTGAGGGACCACCCCCTGCATGAATTTTGTGCACCAGGCCTCTAGTTTATATATAACACACATTACATTGGCTTTAGTATGCCTCAGTAGCATTTGTACTGCCTTTCATTTCTGAATATTTAATTAAAAAGAGCCATGTGTAATTGAAAGGACATCAAGGGTGAGAATTTTTTTTCTAATCTTGGGACTATTAATTTTGTGAGCTTTGACATTTTACTCACTCTCTGTGGGTCTTAGTCTCCTCATCTGTGAAATGAAGAGTTAAGAATGAGGATCTCTAGGGAGTGTGCTGGCTTTACACATGGATGATTTTGTAATTATTTCTTTCATGATCATGTGCAGTCTCTTTTCAGTGTCTGTCAGGCTGTGGAATGATTCAGGCCAAATCATGAGTTTCTATAACAATCCTTGGACCTCCCTGATCATTGTGGGAGCAGAGGTCAAGACCAGAGGTGACACACTCAAATGCCTGAATTTATCTGACAGGTACAGAACTGAGTAAAAAAAGGAGGTAGGGACCCTGATGATCTGGAGAACGCATACCCTTTCTAATGGGGCAGCTGCTACACAGCTCCCAAGGACAATACCCTGGGGGAATGCCAGATCTTCTGACTTTTCAAAGGAAACTCCATAAACAGCATTTTATTTCAACTCCTACAATTTTTAAATATTAGCAATTAATTCAATTTAAAGTAACCAACTCTGTGGGCTAAATTAAATATTCAGTATAATAGGAACTTATGTGTTAGAAGCTGGTTTGTGATTTATGTCCTATTTTAGTGACAAACATGTTTGCACATTACAACAGTAAGAAATGCCTTTCCATCACAACTTAGTATACACGTGTGTGTGTGTGTGGGTGTGTGTGTGAAAAGAGGGATCACAATCTAAATTTCTTTGTACTACCTTAGCATCTCATGCATGGGAAGATTCTAAATACATGCTTGTTGAGTCTTTAAATATAACTTTGTATTCTTGGTATTGAAAAAAATGGTATATATTGGTAATGAATTGGGAGCCAAAGCAGGTCATGTTTAAAGTAGCTTAGATGGGACATTGCCTAAGAGAAATTGATGGTGATATGTAACTAATGTCAATGCAGGCATGTGGAGAAATACATTAGCCATACGGGAAGGGTTCCTTGGCTCACAGGAGGGAAAATACTAGTGGATCTTCTGACTTGGTCGAACAGGTTCCCTTGTTGTGCTAGTATCATCTCTTAGGTATTTAATAAATATTCACATTTGATTTGATGAATGAGTTTGTCCAGGAGCTCAGGGCAAGTATCCAGAGCATCTCATGGATTTACCCACTTATGTGGGACTAGAGAACTTTCTTGCCAAGGGAGCCATAAACAAAAGTGAATCTTAGGCATCCTTTCAGATTCCACTTTATAGTCCTCTGTGACATTTGGAGATGAAAAGTGGCTTTCATACTAACACAGGCTATGCAGTAGGTAGCACATGAACCTCTGAAATTTATACCAAATTAAAATTCATTTTGTGTTTTTCAGAAGCCTCCAGTGGCTCCTTTCATTGGCATGGATGGAAATTGTTTTCAGTGGGGACTGATGAGAAACACTACTTGTCTCAGTCTCATTATATTGCCTCAAGTGACTGCACTGGGAAATGGAGTCTTTACTCTTTCTTTATTGATAGTCACCAGGCATAACATTAATGTGACCTATAAAATACAGAAGAATTATTCATAGAACCAAAACAATTAGGCATATGTATTCTTCTAGGCAATGGTGTTTACATTTGTAATGTGGCTCAAGTCAGATGGAAAATGTATAGCATGTGGTGAAACAATATATTTTTCCCAGTCAGAATCAACGTCTTTTATATAACTTAAGATAAACTTGAAAATAAATATATTTTATGATTGCATGTGGATTGTTCTCATCATGTTCTACAAAGTAGATGCAGGGCTGTTGGATTTTTAAAATATATTTTTATTGATTCCAGAGAGGAATGGAGAGAGGAAGAGAGATAAAGAAACATCAATTATGAGAGAGTATCAGCGGTAGCCCTCCCCCCCCCCACACACACACACAAACCAGGAATCAAACTGTGACAAACACACATACACCCCAGCTGCTCAACCACTGAACCACACTGGTCAGGCATAGATGCAGGGTTTTTTGTTTATTTCTCTTTCTTTCTTTTTTTTTTTTTTAGTTAGAAATAGTTTCAGCAAATTCTTGTCATTAAAAGTAATATTTTTACACACACACACAAATCATGTTTCTTGATCTTGGGCCATTCTTGGGGAAATAAACTGTGAGCAAACTTCTTCTGCAACTTTCCAAGCATAGACAAATTGTATCTTACAGTAATATAAATTTTGCAGAAGACTCTTCAGGAAATTATCATTGTGACTATAGTTTTTATTTCCATAGCATGTCGTGCCCTGGGAAGTTTTTAGCGCTCATTTCCTATCGCTTTTTAGAGCCATCTACTGCATGTTGACAATGAAAGATTAAAATTCCAATGAGGAGTTCTGAGTTCTGAGCCTCTGGGATGGCGCAGTTCAGAGAATGGATCAGATAACTCTGAACTCATCTACTTCTCTCACTTTATAGATAAGCCAGAGATTTTAACTGGCTTGTCCAAGACAAATTTGTCTATGTGATATCCCTAAAAATACAATCCAGTTTTAGTGCTATTTCCACAACACTCAGATACCACAAAGAATGAAGGAAAGAACAGATTAATAAGTGATAAATCATTTTCTTCCCTTCAGTGAAAACTAAAATATCATGTGAGGTACATACACAGATTATTATTCTTTCAAAATACATAAGCTTGTTATTAAGCCATAGTCTGAGGACATTAAAAAGAGCAGTGATGACCAGCATATAGTGTCTATTCCCTAAAAACTGATCTTATCACACTCATTTAATGTTTTGGTAGAATTGCTAAGTGGTAAATTAGATACTCCTTCCTCTGTATCATAACGTGATTTTCGTAAGGCACATTGCAGTATCTCAGGATGTCTTTGTTATAGAGGAGGGACCATCACCAACATCAGAGAAACCAATGCTTTGAATTATAGCTCACAGTTTATAAAACACAATCATTCTGAGTAATAATGCATGCAGGGCGTACTTTACATCCCCATGACTATTCTGTATCTGCTAATTTGTATCTTTTTTTAAAAAATTCTTATTGTTAAAAGTAAAGTACAGCATAGGAAACATAGTTAATAATATTATATTAACTATGCATGGTGTTAGGTAGTATGAGATTTATCGGCATGATCACTTTATAAGTTATATAAATGTCCAATCATTGGGTTATGCACCTGAAATTATATTGTACCTCAACTCTAATTGAAAAATAAAAAAATATATATATACTAGAGGCTCGGCGCATGAAATTCGTGCGGGGGCGGGGCGGGGGGGGTTGTGTCCCTCAGCCCAGCCTGCATCCCCTCCAATCTGGGACCCCTTGGGGGATATCCTGTGGAATCAGGCCTAAACTAGCAGAGGGACATCCCTCTCACAATCCGGGACTACTGGCTCCCAACTGCTCGCCTGCCTGCCTGCCTGCCTGATCACCCCCTAATCACTCCCCTGCCAGCCTGATCAACACCTAACCACTCCCCTGCTAGACCGATCGCCCCCAACTGCCCTCTCCTGCTGACCCAGTCGCCCCCAACTTCTCTCCCCTGCTAGCCTGGTCACCCCCAACTGCCCTCCCCTGCTAGCCTGGTCACCCCCAACTGCCCTCCCCTGCTAGCCTGGTCGCCCCCAACTGCCCTCCCCTGCCCGCCTGGTCACCCCCAACTGCCCTCCCCTGCCCGCCTGGTCACACCTAACTACCCTTTCCTGCTAGCCTGGTCACCCCCAACTGCCCTCCCCTGCAGGCCTGGTCACCCCTAACTGCCCTCCTTTGCTGGCCTGGTCGCCCCTAGCTGCCCTCCCCTGCCAGCCATCTTGTGGCTGTGGCCACCAACATCTTTGAGTGTGTGGCAATCAATTAGGATATTCCCTCCTTATTGGCTGTGGGTGCCGCCATCTTTGAGGGCATGGTAGTCAATTAGCATATTTTCTCCTTATTGGCTGTGGGCACTGCCATCTTTGCAATGGTGTGAGGATCAATTATCGTATTCCCTCTTTATTAGATAAGATATATATTATTAAAAAAATGCATGCAGGCAGCTTTTTGGTTTTGTTGTAAAGGTGCTTTTTCTTTTTGTTGTTGTTATTAATCACTTGGGTGTGTTTTTTTTTTAGGTGAATATTATACTCCATTGTCTTTACAAGGTATTTGTAAGATCAACAGATCATCATCATGTTTTTGCTTCACATTCCTTTAGAAAGACTTTAAGGCCACACACACAGCAGCAGGTGCATGTGGTTTCATGAAATGGAAACCTCTTATTATGTTTCAAGGCAATCAATAACCACTTACTAACACAGATATAATAATTGTTCTTCATTCCTGCAGTGCTTCTGACTAGTGTGTTATTTTTCTTAATTCTCTAAACCGCATTCAATGAGCATGGTTGAATAATACCTTCAGTGACTTTACAGCTTTGTATAATAATTATGAATAAAACAATCACACTCAAATCACATCAATTAAAAGCAGTCTTTCAGTAAATGAGATAGAATTGTTTAGCAACTCACACAGTAGAGATTCAATCAATATTCTACTTTTCTACTTATTGAGTCTAACAAGCAATACTCTCTCTAGTAACATTCCAATAAGTTGCCTTTATTGCTTTGTCTCATTTAAACAATTTTTCTTAAATTGGTTAAATCTTTAGAAGGAATACTAACTAAATCTGCAGATGACACACAATGAGAGGATAGAAAACATATTGAAGTTTAGAATCTCATTTTCAAATTAAGTTTGTTTAATGCTGTTTTTGGAAGGGACCAGGTATGTAGGCAGGACTAGCAGATATGATTTTGTAGGTTCTCATTGTAAACTCCCATTTTCGGAGGCTTTATGCAAATAATCTCTATGCATTCTTTCGAAAGAGTGTTTATACGTGTTTATTTGTTTATTTGTAGCAAATTCAGAATTCTTAAGATCTTGTTAATATGACACTGTGGACAGAAAGTATGTCCAAATTTAACAGAAAGGGATTTCAAATATTTAATTAATATTTTAAAAATTTAGTTGTATAAATTTAGAATGGAGAAAATTTTTTAACCAAATTGAGTATTTGAGAAGTGTATTGGCTCATTAATACTCAATGAAGCCATGATCCAATGGAATAGCAATATAGGACTTAAGCACAAGGAGAAGTGATTGTAGAATTCAGGTTACCACTTGGCTGCAATCTGGGAGGTAATTCTGTTTCCTGAATAGGGGCAAGACTGGGTGGACGCAGATAGAAAAACTAGCATTTATGAGAAAGTACTGTTTGGTCCTGTGTTAGTTGTTTCACATATACTATCTCATGTAAGCCCATAGCAGACTAGATTTCAGCCTCCCCAGCTCACTGCATCCAGGAAAGCTTTACTGTTACCTATTTAATATGATGGTTACTTGACGAATTGTGGATTAGGTTGGGATTAGAAGGAAGGAATCTCATATAAACACCTGACATATTTTCCTCATGAATTTAATTAAGATTGTGAAACTAACACAAGTAAGGTGACCAAATGCAGGAGAACCAGATGCAGCATGTTTTTACTGACTTTGGAGTTCTGCTAATGGAAACTCATGACAGTGACACTGTAGGATGGAGCCAGATTCTTGCTAAGTCACTGCCTTTTAAAATATATATATTTTTATTGATTTCAGAGAGGAAGGGAGAGGGAGAGAGAGATAGAAACATCAATGATGAGAATCATTGATCTGCTGCCTCCTGCACACCCCCAACTGGGATTGAGCCCCCAACTGGGGATTGAGCCTGTAACTTGGGCATGTGCCATGACCTCCTGGTTTATAGGAGGTCAACCACTGAGCCACATTGCTGGGCATCACTGCCTTTTTATTGTGTTGGTGTATATCACCATTTTGGGAATCTTTATGCTAGTAAATTGTTCATTCTTTCAAGGGAATCTTTCAAATGTATAGCATTTATTGATAGATTGATTTATAGTAAATTCAGTATTTACAAGGTGATATTCTTATTCATGGGAAAGTAGCCTCCTTGCTACAAAGAGTTTCTCTGCTTCAGATTTCCCATATTCTGATGAGCCTTTTGATGTCAGAGGTGTCATATAAGATTTATTGAAAAGCATTGTTCACTGTTAAAAATATGTCAATTTTGGGAAACACAGTGTTGGGCCTCCATTAGTTCCAGCTGCCATAACAAATAACACAGACTGGGTGGCCTGAACAACAGGAATTTAGTTCTCACAGTTCTGCAGGCTGAGAAGTCCAAGATCAAGGTGTTGGCAGATTTAGATCTCGGTGAGGACTCTTTTCCTGGCGTTCAAACAGACACCGTTTTGCTGTGCTGTCCTTGTCCTCGTGTGACAAAGATAAAGAACTCTGTTCTCTTTCCTCTCCTTATGAGGACACTGACCACATCATGGAGGGTCCACCCTCATGATTTTATCTAAAATTACTTGCTTCTCAAAGGCTCCATTTCCAAATACTGTAACATCGGGGGTTAAGACTTCAACAAATGAATGATGTGGGGACAAACCTTCAGCCCACAAACATTCAGAATAGGACCTTTCTAATAAAATAAGTAACTTGCTGGTTTCTCCAAATTATATATGTAATTGCTGGATAATCTTTTAAAATTTGGATTTCTCAGTCACTTTTTCCCCTACATGGGACACCATGCTAAAATTGTTAGCTCTTGTTTTCATGACCAAGAATTATATGTCAGCCGAGTGGTATTCTTTGAGTCTGATCACTAAACTTTTCATTAATACCATTGTAAGACTCAGAGCATTCTTAAATGGAAAATTCACCATTGAAATAGCATAAACTAGAACTGTGTCCTAGATGCCTCTTTTTCTGTCTCCTCCCATAGCATACAGAAAAGCATGTATTGTGAAGACCAAACATACTTCAGTAGCATAACCCACCTAGATTCCATATAGTTCTAGGTTCAGCTATATATATGTATATATCTACTTACTATACACATTCTTTATATTTTATTCTCCTTATAGGATATTTTATTTGAGTGTATCTGTGCTCTTTTTGCAAATTGCTTCAGATTATCATCACAAATGCAGTTAAATGAACATGCACTGAAATGGTAACTATAGTCACCATACGTTATGCTGCAATGAACCTGGGAGTACAAATATCTATTCAAGATAGTGATTTTATTTCCTTTGGATATGTACTCAGAAGTGGAATTGCTGTATCAAGTAGTAGTTCTGTTTTTAAATTTTGAGGAACCTCTATACTCTTTTCTTTAAGGCCGTACCAAGTTACATTTTCACGAACAGTGCACAAAGGTTCTCTTTTCTTTACATCATTGCCATTTGTTTTGTTGTTGTTGTTTTTTTTTTTTTTTTTTTTTTTACTTTTTTAAACTTTTTGATAATAGCCATTTTAACAGGTCTGAGGTATATGTTATTATGATTTTGACTTGCTTTTCCTTTATTATTAGTGATGTTGAGCATCTTTTCATATTCCTGTTGGCAAATCGTGTGTTCTCTTTGGAGAAATGTTTATTCAGGTTCTTTGACCAAATTTCAGTTGAATTATTTGGTGTTTTTGCTCTCAAGTTGTGTTAGTTCCATATATTTTTTGTATATTACCCTGTTACTGGATATGTTATTTGAAAATATCTTCTCCCATTCCATATTTTGCCTTTACATTTTCTTGATTTTCTTCTTTGCTGTGCAGAAACTTTTGATATAGTCCCACTTGTTTATTTTTGCTTTTGCAGCCTATGCTTTTGGTGTCAAAACAACAACAAAAAATGTTGCCAAGACTAATACTTTGCGCAAATCTCTGGCAGCTCTGGATATTCATTTTCTTATGCAAATTAAGAGTATGATTATATAAAACTATAATTCCTGTGGTTTCCTTTGCATTCTTAAGTAGGTATTACAATATGTAATTACATTTAATTAAATACTTAGTAGAAAAAATATGATCCTTACATGATAATTAGGTTATTGACAATGTGAAATTATTAGCATCATTTGAAATAGCGTTTTTCTTATGCATGGGTACTTGCAAATAGTTATTTTGGACCATATTCTATTTGGAACCTGTTAATATGAAATAAATGAATACATTTTACTCAAAAAAAAGATACTTCATATTCAGAAGTCAGTGGTGTAGGGAATGGTTAGAGGTTTATAGTTTATAGTTTATAGTTTCTATTACTAAGTATAGGAGCTTTTCATTAAAAATTAGGTCTCCTACTATACTCAGGGTGGGTAGTTTTGTTTTTTTTTTTAACCTTAAGATTATTTAAGCATTTCCATGTTTTTTGGATTTTTTATAAGTTAAAAAACAGAATTTTTAAGAACTATTATTTAAAAATAATCCATTCTCTATGTTAAGTTGATGGTGGGAATTTTTTTACAGTTTACATATATATCAAATCTTTATGTTGTACACTTTAAATGTTACAATTTTGTTTTACCTCAATAAAACTAAAAATAAAGACAAACATTCCATTTTTTTTACAACATAAATTAAAGGCAGTGAAATATTCTTTACCTAAAGATAAAAGATCATTAAGAAGTAAATTGGAATACTGATTGGAGGCAAATTCTTTTTCTATATTTACAATATGTAGTTGTAGAAAGAACAATATTTGGAAGGATTATAGATAGGATAGCTACTTGACTTCTGTATTGTTGATGGAAGTAATCTTAAAACCATATAGATATCTTTTTACTAGGCTCTAATGATAGTCCCACGTGAACTTTGAATGTGATTTTGCATGTCTGTTATTTTTTTATGATTTTTAAAATTGATTTCAGAGAGGAAGAGGGAGAGAGGGATACAAACATTAATGATGAATGAGAATCATTGATTGGCTGCCCCCTGTATATCCCTACTGGGGATTGAGCCTGCAACCCAGGCATGTGCCCTGTCCAGGAATCAAACCCTGACCTCCTGGTTCATGGGTCGATGCTCAACCCAGCCAGGCACATGTCTTTTACTTTAAGGAAAGATTAGTCATATCCTTCTGGAAATAATTGGGTAAAGGTTTTTTGTTGTGTGTGTGTGTGTTTTTTTAAGAAAAAAGTATATAAAATCCTTTAACAAGTGATACTAAATGTCATTATCTTCTAATTATTCTTACATATTTTTAAAAGGAACTTTTACTACTTGCATTATATGACATCAATTAAATATGCAGGCTTCATTTGACACTTTTATAATTTCGGGGTTTGGTTATTTTTGGATCATAGCACCCTACAATATAAATTAGTGTAAAAAATTTTATTGGCTTGTGTTAGTAATCCACAGTGGAAAGTTCCAGATGCACATAGTGTCATAAATGGTTGTAACAGTTTGAGGGGAGCTAGTGTACTGATGATCCATTCATATGTGTGTATTTTGTACTAGTGAAGAATTCCTAGCTGAGCTTTTCAGTTTCTTCGTGTGTGATATATTAAACCTTAACTGGGGGAAAAGGTCATCTAAAGAAATATTAAAGCTACGTGTGACCTTGAAAAATAAAGTGGTAAATTGGTGTAATTATACATGTCATTGCGATGAAGTGACATTTTGAGGTTCTGTACTCTTTATGTGGGTAAACTAGCCCATTTAGACGAGTTAATCTGATTAACCTGTCCCCAATATGGAGAAACATGTCCAAACTATTAATTTTCTAGAAGAACTTTTTCTGCTATGAGTAATTGGATTCCTAATTCATCAAAATGTGATCTGGAAAGATCCTAGGTGTTTGAAATAACCAGAACTCTTGACTCCTTTCTCTACCATTTTCTCTATGTGAGGTCTCTGGTAAATCTCTAGCTGTACACATTCAATAAACATAAAATAATATTCACCACTGCAGGATTTGTGGGATGGGAGAAAGGAGCAGTATTTCCTGTGAGATAGCTTTATTAATTCTAAAGTGTATTACAATCCTTAGCAGTTATCTTCTCCAAACCAAGTGCCTCTGAAATATTGCTCTATTTCATTGTTGTGAGTACTGGGCTTCTTTTAGGTGCAATTAGCTGTACCATTGCATTACACACGGATTTCTTTCATGGCATTTTGACATTCCAGTTCCTTCTGAACAGTGTTGCCTGCCCCCTGAATTTTGACAGGGTTGATTTATCCTTTTACTCACAGATCACGGCATATCCTGTGTTAAATGTACTGTATCTGCATGGCATGCTTGACAGGTGTGTGACTTTCCTCCTGCCTTTTCCTGTGGATGCTACCTAAACTGTAGCTTGACTGACATGTGCTTTTGTATCCAGTTGAGTTTTACATATTTTCTTTTAGTGTTTATTTTTACCAAACAGTCTAGGGTTTCTTGGCCTCACAGCTACTTAGTACAGTGCTTTTGCTGTGGTATGCTGTTGGCTGGTGGAAGTGTTTTTGATCACTCTATTCAGAAGATGGTTATCTATATTATAAAAAACCAGTGACCGTAACTCCATAACAACCAAACGACCCGGTCACCAGGAGGTGCATCGGTGGGTCTCGCGGCGCAGCAGGTCTGGGTCCTGTGGTGCAGCGGGTCGGGATCTTGCACGATTTCGCACGCTTGTCCTCTAGTATCTACATATAAAAAAACAAAGTAAGAAATGGAAACACCTGTTTTCAAATGGGTTACATTTTAAACAGTTTATAGATGTATATTCTATACAATTAAAGTTTCAAAAGGCCATTCACTCTATAGTCGGACTTTCTTCTCTTTCTATTTCCCTGACTCTAACCTCCTCTTCCT
Organism: Myotis daubentonii; assembly: GCF_963259705.1. Lineage (NCBI taxonomy): Eukaryota > Metazoa > Chordata > Mammalia > Chiroptera > Vespertilionidae > Myotis > Myotis daubentonii. The sequence continues at coordinate 44,185,158 of NC_081843.1, read as the reverse complement.
GGAAAGCTATAATTGTTAGCAGTTTTTTTGAGTAGCTTCCCATACATATTCTAGAAGCAACTCTCTGTGAATTTAATCAAAAAAGCACTTTTACCCTAACTTGGCTAGTTTCAGTCTGATCTTTGATATATTACTCTTAAATTAGTAAAAAAAAAAAAAAGTGATTTTCTTATATGCTACAGAAGGTTCTATCAATTGTTTTTGTTTTTTTCTGTTCCTAACACATATTCAGCTCCTGCATAATTTATAAGAAAAGAGCTTTTCAACAGTTTGTATTTGGTCTTTCATGCTTATCAGATCATTGTGAGTTATGCTTCCTTACTTCTAATATTTTACAAATTGATGTAGAGGTCTAAATCTGTTGTCCTAAGCTGGATATCTCATATATTCCATTTAAGCCTGTAATGGTACTCCTGTGTCTACCGATTTGCAGTATTGGATTTTAACTCAAAATACTCAGTCTGTGTTTCTGACTTTCTGGCCTGCTTTCTTTTTTTCTAAAGCACAATCTACTTACCTAGAGCCCTGTTATGGACTGCATGTTGTATACCACGACCAGCATTCTTATTTTGAAGCCCTAATCCCCAATGTGATGGGGTTTTGAGAGGTGAGGCCTTTGAAATGTAATGAAGTCATGAGGGTGGGGTCCTCACAATGAGGTTAGGGCCTTTATCAGAAGGGACAAGAGAGCTTTTTTTTTTCCTCCTGGTCTCTGCCATGTGAGGATATAATGAGAAGGTAACCTAGCTGGCCATTTGAAAACCAGGAAGGTTTTCATCGGACATGAAATCTACTGGAACCTTGATCATGGACTTCTCATGCTCCAGAACTGTGAGAAATAAATGTGTGTGTGTGTGTGTGTGTGTGTGTGTGTGTGTGTGTGTGTGTGTGTGTGTGTGTGTGGTGCTGTCACCCAATCTATGGTATTTTGTTACAGCAGCCCAAACTGCCTAAGACAGATCCTGACAACCTGTCTAGCTCTCATAGGACCTCTTACCTGATGGACTAGACCTAACTTTCCTATCACTGTGCTTTTTCTATCACATTTGTTTGGAATAGATAGAGTTCACAAAGCCTAGTGGGAGGTTGTCATTCAGACCATTCACTATCTTTTAGGAGACAGTCCTTGTGTAATAAATGATCTGGTACTTGGACCTGGCCTGATCTTGTCCAGGTGAACTCCCTGTTCACCCATCTCTTCTCAGTTTCAACATGTCTATTTTAGGTGAGTCTGCCTAATGTATTATAGTCTTTAGAGTTCCACATGGTTGCAAGGCATATTTCTAGTATGTATGACACAGCTTTACTTCAAATGAGTATACTGGGACCCTGCATTGTTTCTGTCATTAATGCATGACCAATATCTGCTGGACAAGTGCTTATAAGGTTTATGTTGTGAAGTAATTGCTTCTTTCTATATCAGACACCTTTTAGGTTGCCTGGAGAATCCAGAAATACGATGTAGATGGAGCCAGGCAGTGTGCAGCAATAGCAGAGACTACAAATGCCAATATATGAACCTAAGAAGCTGACTCTCAAAAAATATATGTCTCTGGGTCCCACCCAAGGAGATTCTGGATCAATAGGGCTGGGATAGAGCCCAAAGAATCTATACTTTTAAAAACTCCTTATGTGATAACTAGTAGGGAATTAGTTTCCCAAAGAGCAAGTGATGAACTTTCTGTCATTGGATAGCATTGAGGATATGAGATATTTATGGGAAAAATCTTTTTTGAAAGACAGCAACATAAAATCACCCAGGAAAAAATGACTTTTTAATGTTTTGTATAAAAAGAATATAAAGGACCGACTCTTATCCCTCCATCTCCCTCCATGCCCTACCACTTAATCAAGGGAACCAATTCTAAGTAGAAAGTACTGTTGAATATTTGTTGATTTGTTGTTTATGCTGTATAGAATGGCATATAGGCTATAGCGTCTTCATTTTTGTAGAGAATAGAGCAATATAAAAGTGAGAATTACACATTCTTCAGTAATAATAGATTCTACAACACCGCAAACATTTTTAAAAAGTGATTCTGATGCTTACTTGGCACACAGGTTTTATACATTTACTATGTGGTATACTGGGTTAACTTGTGGAGCCATCTGAGTAGAAGTTTTGTGAATTGAATTTAACCAATTTTAAGAAAAGTGTGAAGTGTTTTTGGAGTGCTGTCATCACAGATACCTGACAAATACAAGAACAGTATCACCAAACCCTCTCAAAGCTTTGATATTAGGTCCCTTCTCTGATGCTTCAATTTGTGAATTTTTCATTTCTCACTTGGGGTCGTATGAGATTCATTCATTTCACACATATTTTGACAACCCTATTCTAGACATCTCTATCGTTGCCATCCTGCTCTCAGTGGTTACTTATTTTTTATAAATGTTCACAAATATTTGTGAGATATGCTAAGTTTTTTTGTTGTATATTCATAGAACATTATTTATTTATTTGCTTACTTTAATCTTCACCTGAGGATATGTGGTTTTTTTAAAATTGATGTTTATTGCTTTAGTTTAACAATGATGAGGTTTTTGTTTCAGCACTGACTCTTTTGTCTTGGAAACTAAGAAATGAGAGTGAGAACTTGGCTATCACATGGAGAAAGCATATACATGCTTTGCATATTATATTCATTTAAAAATTATTTAATACCTTAGATGAGATAATAAAAATAAAACTCATGGTTCCTGAACTCAGGAAGCATATAAGTTAGAAAATAGGACAAGTATACTACAGCACAACAGAAGAAAACGGCTGGAATATTAAAGTCTAAAAGAGATGACAAAAACAGAACACTACCCCATGAAGGAGTGACAGAAAAGTGCCCTACCATGATCAGGGAATGATTCATAAAAGAGATGCAAACAAAGCTGGTTTTTGAGGTTTGAGCAGGCATTTGCTAGATGGGAGGTAGGAAAGAATAATTGTCAAGAAAGTGTTTAGAAACAAGGGACCTGGTTGGGAGCATCTGGGCAAAGGGTTTGAGGAGGAATTGGAGACAAACTTAAGGATACATTATGACTTTTATAAGAAAAGAAATAGAAACTCAGGTTAAAGGGGAAAAATAAATGGTAGAAATTATTGGATCACGGCAGCTTAAAATTCCAGGAATAGGAATTTTAGATATTTCAGTTTAGATATACAGGTTATTAGGCCCTGAAGCTATGCCCAGGATTTGCTTTTTCTGTTATTATTTCTTGCCTTTGCTCCATTTCCAGGTTAAAAGCCTTGCATCTTTCACTGTCAAATCTGGGAGATGGAAACATCTCTTTGGTAAATTCCATAGAAGAGAAATAAAAGTATTTCTCGCAGAATCTCATCTGAACTGTTAAAATGGAAAAGAAGTGAGCTTATCAAGAGAAAATTAGGGAATTGTTGGTGGATGAAAGGGAGCACAGATGTTGAAAAGGCAACCAATCAGATGTCCTGCGTAGGTAGATCTGTTGTGCTATATGTAGGGATTGAGGGTGCTTAGATGGTTTTCATTAGAAACATGTCTGTGACCTAGGCATCCTGCTGCTAGGTGTTTTACCAGGGTGAACCCTTGAACATGTACAGTAGAAGACATACACAATAATATCTGTAGCAGCACTATTCACAGTAGCAAGTTTGAAAAACATCTAAATGCCAGTCAAGCTCAGAGTGGAGGAATAATTTGTTATATATTCACAAAATAATACTACAGGCAAAATGAATAAACTACTGTCTATACGCAATGTCATAGATAAATCTTAGTAATAAATGGTTAAGTGAAAAAATGGATTCACAAAGATTGTAAACGTGATAGTACTTTGTAAATTTAAAAACAAATAAGTTTTAAAAATAAGCATATCTCTTTAAAAGTATAATGTATGTAAATACAATAAAATTATACAAAAGGGATGAAATAAGAAAGAAGCAAACAAGCGAATAGTAATATAAATGGCTATGTTACATATTTTAAGACGGCAAAGACTGTAAGACGATAGAGTATACTGGTGTGGAAGGTTTGGATGTTATTTTATATATGGTGGTCATTGAAGTCTCTTAAAAGATAACATTGAAGCAGAGAATGGAAGGACATGAAGGAGCTAGCCAAGTGGGTGACAAGAGGAGAAATTTGTTTGGAGTATAGGAAATAGCCTTTGCAAATGCAGTGGTAAAGGTAGTGGTAAATACAGTGGTAAATGCAGTGGCTGAAGTGGAATGGGAACAAGGAAAAATGGGAACAACAGAAAGGTTCAGATCATGTAGGGCAATCAAAGCCATTGGCTATTAACCTCCATGAGATAGGAACTAACCACCATGAGATAGGAATCCACTGGAGGGATTTGAGGGAAGGAATTATATATATAATATATTACATATATATATATATTATATATATATATATTATATATATTATACACACACACACACACACATATTTTTTTTATTGATTTTTTTACAGGGAGGAAGGGAGAGGGATAAAGGGTTAGAAACATCAATGAGAGAGAAACATCAATCAGCTACCTCCTGCACACCCCCCACTGGGGATGGGCCCGCAACCAAGGTACAGGCCCTTGACTGGAATCAAACCTGGGACTCTTCAGTCCACAGGCTGATGCTCTATCCACTGAGCCAAACCAGTTAGGGCAATAATATATTTTTTAAAAAGTACTATGGCCCCTTTGTGGAGAAATTGGAAATTTGGAAATAGGAAAGCAGAGATGAGTTCGAAGGCTATGAAGTCATTCACGAGAGGGATTATTGTATCTTGGGAAAGGATGACTATTCTGGTTACCTATGAATTTGGAGCAAATGACCCCAAACTTTGTGGCTTAAACAACAACCACTTTATTGCATGTCACATTTTTGTTGGTCAAGGATTCGGACAGGACTGTCAGCTCGACAGTTTGGTTTCATAAGGAAGGAACAAGGTTCATGCACCGTAATGTTCATAGTAGCACTATTCGCAGTAGCAAAGTGGAGGTATTCAGCTGGTAGGTTATTTGGAGGATCCAAGACAACTTCACACACATGCTTCATGCCTTGGAAAGGACATAAAGAAGACTGGGCTTAGTTGAGTCCCTCTCTCTCCATATAGTCTCAGGTCCTCTGCACATGGTCTTTCCAGTGTGCTATTCAGACTTCTTACATAACAGTTTACAACTCCAGAAACAAGTATCCCAAGACACCAAAAGTGGTAGCTGCCTGTGTCTTAAGCCCTGGGTCTAGAAAGTGGCATACTATCACTTCTCTCATTCTATTTGTCAAAGCCGTCACAGAGCCCACCCAAATTCCAAAGTAGGGGACTTTAACTTTACCTTTTTATGGGAGGACTCTCAAAGAATTTGTGAACATATATACCCTGCCATAGTACAAGAAGTAGAGGTTGTGAGTAGTTCAATTCTACATAATTTTTAATGTTTAGCCTATAGGTTTGGCTAATGGATTAGAAATGCATTTGAGCAGAAAAGAATCAGTGATGGCCCCGTGATTTTTTTAATCTAGATAGCTGGAAGAATGGTGTTGCCTTTTACTGGGGAAGAGAAAATTATGAGAAGAAAAATTAGAAGTTCCATTTTGTACATGTAAATTTGAGTTGTCTGTTTGACACCCAATTGGACATACCAAGTAGGCAGTCAGATATATGACTCTGGAGTTCAGGAAAGAGGTCTGAGGAGAGACTGTATGCATATAGGCTGTATTTAAATTAATGGGACCGGACGAGTTTCATTTAGGGAGGAGCGTAGTTAGAGAAGAGAAATCTAATTAATGAGCCTGGCAATTATAGAAATGAGGAGAAACTTTCAAAGCAACCAAGAAAGAACAGGTCGTAAAGTAGAACCAAGGGAAAATATCTAAGAAGCCTAGAAAAACTAGTGGAGGAAGTAGGGGATGATCAAATTGATTACACACTGCTGATTACATAGGTGAGGACTGAAATTTGAATATTATTTTGTAGCTTAGAATCTGTTGGCAACTTTATCAGAGCTATTTTGTTTGAGTCATAGGAACAAAAACCTATGGGAGTGGCTGCAAAAAAACAAAACAAAAACATAAAACATTGATTGTCCCGCATTAAAAAGAAAACAAACCATGAGTAGAATAAGTAGAGAAAGGTAGCATTCAAATATCCATAATACATTTTCTAGTATGCCTCTTGTCAGCTAAAGTGAAATGCCTCAATTTTAAGTCTTGGCCTATATGTCTAAACAGAGGCAAATGGAGGGCCCTGGGCTTTTGTATCAACTTAAGGGAAATTGCTAAAGCTAATGTCTGTGACTTTAAGTCTGTGATAAAGAATGTTTATTAATATTGCCTCTGTCTCTCTGTCACACTGTTAAATATCCAAGTTCCATCACTTTGAATTTAAATGCTTGTTTAGAAGTGTATTGTTACTATTATGTCAAAATGGCAAGAGGAGTAAATTCCAATTTCAACCCATGAGGAAAATAAGCACATTTTAAAGCCTTCGGGCTCATACTTTCCAGCTGGCCATAGTTCACTACATTATCAGTTGTCTTATTAATGTTTCCTGCCTTATCTCTGAAGACATTTGTGCGTAAGCTATTGATTTTATCATGTCAAGACTGCAGCGTTCTCTTGGACTAATTTAGTAGCATTTTAGAGGAGCACAGTGAGCCTGGAGGACATTGACCCCACAAATAGGATACTGGAGTTCCAGGTCTGGAACTCACTGGAGTGGAGAATTCCCTGCTACTCACTGGATGATATGGATGACAATGATGTTACTGGTAGTAATATCACCTTCACAGCATGCCTGTGAAAAAAGAGGTGCTTCACTAATATTTGTATATTAGACATACTATCTCATATACTCCTTCCTATAGATTGAGATAGGTCTTATTATTTTTGCCATTTTACAGATGAGCAAACTAGGCTTAATGGGATGAGCAACTGTCTGGTGTCACACATGCTCTGTGCCATCGAATAGGGAAGGAAGCCAGAAGCCAGAGTTTATAAGGCTTGAGAACCATCTCCCTTTGCTAGCTTTGATTCACTTCAGTGAAGTAAGGATAACAAGTGACCTAATTATACCTTATTGTAACAAACAACCAGAAATATATATAAATGCAAGTCTACACTACAAAATATATATAATTTTGAGATGATTTCTACAATGAAGATTGAAATATATTAGTTTAACTGTCTGGTTGACTCCATTTTGTAAGGTTGCTGTTTTCTAACATTTTTACCTGGGCCTTTCTAACTTCAGTGAACTGGAGTGCCGAGTTCAGTGACTTGGCTTTTGTTTTTTCATATCTGAAGCCAGTGGTTTATATGTTCATTTTTTACAAAAATAAGTCACATAGTAATAATTAGTACATATACATTTTATAGAATTTTTAAATAAGTATTGACTTGCCTAGTTTTTGAAGTGATTTTTCTTAACACAGGTATAGTCCATTGTTTTTAAGCTAAAACAGCAAAGCTAAGAGAAGATTTAAGAAGTAAAGATCTATCTGCAGAACATATTTATGTTCATGTGAAACTTACAGGCAAGTAATGGGAGGAAAAATCCCCAAGACCTATTTTTAAAATAAAATTTTAGTTTATTTTTACGTGTTAAAATATGTAATGTAATTTTTAAATTTAATTTACTTTTATTCTGGTATTATTTTACCCAAAGGAGTACAAATAAGAGGAATCTAAGGTTATTTACATCCTACCTACCAATTTTATGAATTCTTGGAAACTAATTAATTCATACACCGAATGGTGTGGTGAAACCGTATGACAAAGCATGAAGTTTATTTTTATCTCTTTTTTTCTCGAATAATCATAAGCGCAGGCATATCAAGTGTGTTCAGTTTAGCCTGAAAATATAAGAAAGGACTGTTTGGATTTTAAAGACAGTGGTTTAGTAAACTAAAGCATAGTTTAAACAACACAGAATGTGATTCGGGCAATCCTGAAATGTCCTAAGTTCAGGAGTTACTCCATCCTGAGATCTCTCCAATTCGGTTAAGATCCCAGCATTCTTTAGAGAAGAACCCAACACAGGCTTCTCTCCATTGCTGTGTCTACTCAGTAGTGCTTCAGTTGTCACCGGGCACTGCATTTGCTGACAGAATACTTTTTGGGGCAAATGGTTATATTCACACAAAATTAAGAGAATTTCTAGAGGATGTAGATTTGAGAGAAGTTTTTTTAAAAATTTGTTTTGTTATTCCTCTTTTCTAATTCTAGCCCTTTAAGTTTCAATAAGCTAGAAGTTCCAACTCCTTCCCCCTACTGAGTATTCAAACTGTCGCCTTTCTAAGAACTTGGATAGGAATATTCCTCATGGAAACTAGTAGTTTTGAGTTAAGTTAGACCTTTCAAAAACACAATTATTTTCTGTGTATAAAAAAACGATAGAAATTTCAAATGGCGATCCTTGAATTTCTCAAATAGTAATTTTCTAAAAGGGACCAGTCTCAAGTGTTAATGCTGCTGTTGTGACAAAAGAAATGGTTAGTTTTGTCAATTCTCAGATTTTTAATTATCCTAAGTTCTTTCATGAAGATATTACATGTATCTTTTCAAATTAAACACTTTGATATTCATAATACTTTAATTTGAATATAAAAAAGGAACACCAATATTTTACAGTTCTTTATAAATGAAGAGTTCAGCAGTTAGTTAGAAGAATGTGAAACCACTTCACTCAAGAACATTTATTGAGCACCTGTAATGTGCTAGTTACTCTTTTAGATGCTATGAGTAAAAGCTTTCTAACTTCTTATTCTCTTTTAAACCAGTAGCATTATGGAATTAGGAATATGGTGAGACTATAAGCATGAATTGGTACACAGTAGGTAATAAACTTGTTCACAAAGCACTTTTAAAAAGTAGCCGAGTTATCGATATCATTTGCTATTTTGTGTTTGTGCAAAATTAAGCTAGATTTGGTATTCAAAATGTCAGCAATAATAGAGAAATGATTTTTTTTCAGTAAATAATTCCATGCCAATAGAATGTATAGACTGGAAATAGTAAATCCATTTTGAACCTTACTTCTTATCATTAAAAAAATCAATTTTAGAATGATTGTAGCTCTAATAGTGAGAGATAAAACACTAGAGTATTTATTTTAAAAATAGAATACTTTTATGACCTTGTAATAGGTAAGATAATTTTTATAAAGATGAAGATTGCTCTAACTGTAATGGAAAAATATCAATAGATTGAACTAAATGAATATAAACTACTGTTTATAAAGAAAACATCGTAAAGAGATTAAAAAAGCAAAACATGAACAAGAAGAATTTTAATATGTATATTTGAGAAAGGACTTGTTTTCAGAATATTCAACTAATTCCAACAAATCAATAATAATAACAATAAAGTAAAGACAACCCCATACAAAAAATGCAAGAATGACTTGAATGGCTATTTTACAAAAGAGTATATATAAATGACAAAAAAAACAAAACAAAACCGTGAAAAGCTACTCAGTTTAATTAGTCAAAGAGAAATGCAAATTAAATTGACTTTGTGTATTTTTAAGCACTCACCAGAAAGGTTAAAATGACAAAAGTAAAGAATATGGAATATTGGTAAGGATGTGAAGCAACTAGAACTCTCTTTTAGTTTGGGGAGAAATAAGAACGATAGACATAAAACTATGTCTAGAGTCTACTAAAGTTGAACATAATACATACATTAAAATTCAGAAATTATACTTGTACATATTTTCCAAAGGAACATGCTCACATATTTATTGTAAGACATGTAAAAGAATGTTTATAGAAGGATATTTAAAATAGCCCTTAAGTAGAAGTAACTCAATTTCACATTAATAGTAGAGTGGATATTCATATGATTGATTGCTACATTGCAAAGAGAATAAAGTATTGGTAACAGTATGGATAAATCGTATGAATTTATATAACATTTTATTCACTATATTGAGCAAAAGAAGCCAGATACAGCCCAGCCAGAGTGGCTCAGTTAGTTGAATGTAGTCTTGTGCACTGAAAGTTTCACAACAATGTTTTTCTCTCTCTCTAAGCATGTCCTTGGATGAAAATTAATAAAGAAAAATTTAAAAAAGAAGCCAAGTACAAAATATTATTTTATTTATAAAGTGAATCTGGAATTGGAAGCAAGAATCATGATTGTTTTTCTGGGGCAGTAGTAACTGAGAGAAGAGTAAGGGGAGCTTCTGGGGTGCTGTTCAGAGCCTATTTTTTGAATTAAATACTTTTGGTACTCTTCTGTGTGCATGGGACACTACAACAGAATGTGCTCATAAAGATTAGAAATATAAAGGAAGGGAGAAGTATTTGCAGCTAACACATTGCCCAGAATTGACTCCTTTAAAACAAAAAAACTCAACATTTTTTTAAAAAAAGTGTTTTTTTTTCAATTACAGTTTACATTCAATGTTATTAAAAAGTCTTTTCCAGTAGTAACAAAATGTCCACTTCTATACACTGCCCTATTAGCCATTATCCCAAGTTGAGCTTGTATTTTGGGCTGGAAAAAAATCATAAAATTATTATTAAATAATAATTTGATTGTATGAGCTGGGACATTGGTCTTTTCCTCCATCAAACTTGAACTGAAGGACTTCTAGTCTGACAGCTTTTGGACTGGACCCTACACCATTGCCCCCCCTGGTGCCGAGGCCTTTGGGCTGGCAGTGGAGTGACACTACCAGCTCTCCTGGGTGTCCACTTGACCACTGCAGATCTTGGAACTTTTTGTCTTCCATAATTACCTTAACCAATTTCTTATAATCCATCAAGTTCTCTCCATACATAAATCCTAATTGCTCTTTCTCTGACGATTACAGGCACCGTTTTAAAAAGATTTGGGTTTTTTTTTAATGCTCACTGATTCCTTTTTACAAAGCATGGGTGAATTCCAGGAAATGGTTCAAAATGAGTGATTAATTGCATATCCTTATGCATTTACACTACTATAACTAACATACAGCAATTTGTGCAGTCAAAAGCAGTATGTGTTTCAAGGATATGCTTTGAAATTTTAACAAAGAAATCTAAACCGATGGGTTTTTGTATTTTTATCTCAAATGTCCTTGCTTAAAGCCCTGAAGTTTCCATACTGAGGAGTTACTAGCATATGAAGTCTCAGCTAGCAAAAGCTGCAAACTCTAAAAAATGTAGAAGCTCAAGAGAGACTGTTTTATTGAGGACTAGAGGATGACCTTGACTCATTCATCTTCTCCTTGGGCGGTAACTTGATTGGCACATCAATTTAGCTTTGAGAAAATAAAATAGAAGACAGGAAATAAAATAGAAGCAAAGAAATAATACCAATGTTTTCTTCAAGATAATTTTTAGCTGTGTATATTTCTTTTTTTCTGAAACACTGACATCTTCCTCATATTTTTGGGAAACACCATTTCATGATCACTGCTTCCTGGAACTTTTTGTTGTTAATCATCACTGGAGGATCCTTTTTCCATTGCCTTTTTTTTTTTAAGAGAGAGAGAGAGAGTGGAAGGGAGGGGAGAGAGAGAGAAACATCAAACATCCATGTGAGAGAGAGGTATCAATTGGTTTCCTCCTGCATGTGCCCAGACCAGAGCTGGGTATCAAACCTGCAACCCAGGTACCTGCCCTTGACTGGGAATCAAACCTGAGACCACTTGGTGCTCAGGCCAATGCTCCAACCACTGAGAAACATGGGCCAGGGCTGCATCTAAAATAATAATCAATACTATATTCTTCAAAATTTGTTGGAGAAATATAGTTGAAAACGCAGATAAGGAAATGTTGTGGAGGGCTTTAAAAAACAATCTGGAGACTTTAGTTAAACAGTTATGGAATTTTAGCACAGTAGTTTCTGAATGAATTTCCTAATTCTTTTATAATGCCAATATTTGCTATAGGAATATGAAGTTCAGACTGGTTAGTTCCATATACTCTGTCAATAAAAAAAAAATTGCCCAAGGAGTGTGAGAGGTATCAGATGCCTTAAATCTAGTTGTAAATTGATATTCCTAATGCTAGGCAACCTGCCAAATATATTTTGATTATCGATTGCTTCATAACATCATTCTAAAACTTGGTGGCTTAAAACAGCAATAATTACATAATTTCTCTTATGGTTTCTATGGGTCTCAACTGGAAGACATGAATGTTGGAGGTTGGAATTACCTATAGCCTCATTCACTCACAGATTTGGTTGGTGGGGGGCAGCCACTAGAGCAGCGATTCTCAACCTGTGGGTCGTGACACCTTTGGGGATCGAACGACCCTTTCACAGGGGTTGCCTAAGACCATCCTGCATATTGGATACTTACATTATGATTCATAACAGTAGCAACATTACAGTTATGAAGTAGCAACGAAAATAATTTTATGGTTGGGGGTCACAACATGAGGAACTGTATTTAAAGGGCCAGAAGGTTGAGAACCCCTGCACTAGAGTTTGGTTGGTGTGCCTACATGGGGCCTCTTTATATAGCCTGGATTCCTCACAACACAGTGTCTGGATTCCAAGAGCAAGTGTGTCAATTTAGAGGGTGAGCCAATCTGAGCTCATTTTGCTTTTTATTACCCGACTTCAGGTGTCAGGCAGCACTCCTTCCTTTGCATGTTATTGACCAAGGCGGTTACCAGAGGCCACCGAGGTTTAAGAGGGAGGGGAACATAGATTTCAGTGGAGCATGGCCATCACATATTACTAGACATGTGCAAGAATGGGTGCATTCTCTTTGTGTGTGTTACCGTATTACCATGCTTTTAAAATACAATCTGCCCTTCCATCTGAGGGTTCTAAAAATTGCCAGGGCCTGGCAACCAGGTAGAAAGCAGTGAGTCATATTTGTCTCCTGGAGCTCCTGTGGGTATTTTATTAAACATGGCAAGTGTTATGCCATCTCACAAAGGGAGACTTCATTTTGTTTCTTTTAGCTGTGCATTTTGGTAAGTATTTCTACTGAGAAACTGGAAATTTTATTTCTGGAACATGACTGAATCATCTGAAAATAAAAACAGTTGTGTCAAAGATGAAATAACTGTCCAGAATGGCATTACAATTGTTTGTAAATCTCATGAGACTTGGGCATGTTGAACTGCCAAAGCTAAAATGAGTTGCCTGGCACAAAGATAACTCTGGAGGTTGGTAGATGCTTTAGAATGATGTTATTTGTTGTTCAAATGGGAACTACCTCTTAAGTGCTGGGCACTCTGACTGTTGCCCAGTGTTAGGGGGGGTCCTCAGACTCACTGACAGCAGCAGCTGTAATCTTTTAGGCATTTGACCCAAGACTGTACCAAATAGTGCAGGGATCTGTTGCAAGATTCAAAGATTGTCCTGATTGTCTTTCCTGGTTCAATTTCATTGTATTAAATATCCATTGTGGGCCAAGCACTGTGTGCTATGATGAAAGTTCCTAGATGAACATGGTCCCTTCTGCTCAGTAACATATCTACCAAGAGTAAAAGAAGAGCAAATAGGCCATTTCATGGGCGGGTGGGAAGTGCCCTGATAAAAGGTAAATAAAAGGGGAGACTTCTAGGCTGAGGGGAAAGCAATGGAAAGCAGTAGAAACACAATGCCACAGGGGGCTAACCGTAATTATAGAACAAAGTGGGATGTGATAGGAGTTGAGTTTTTCGAGGGAGGTAGCATCCAGGACATAGAGAGTATATTATTGAGCGACATTACCTAAATGGGATAGGTACAAGGCCTTCCCTTCCTTGAGTTCTGATTTAGACTCTGGGTAAGTGATTTTTATAGGAGGGTGTCTAAATTATAAAATTTAAGAACCAGAAATAATCTTAGAGGTCATGAAGTAGCTATATAATTCTAGTTAATTGTAGAACAATAAATTGGCCCATGAAAGTGAAAGGATATCACAGTTGATTAATAGAGGGAAAAGTTAATTGCTAAAATTTTTCTTACTCTTTTTTTAAAAAATATATTTTATTGATTTTTTACCAAGAGGAAAGAAGAGGGGTAGAGAGTTAGAAACATCGATGAGAGAGAAACATCGATCAGCTGCCTCCTGCACACCCCTACTGGGGATGTGCCTGCAACCAAGGTACATGCCCTTGACCGGAATCGAACCTGGGACCCTTCAGTCCGCAGGCCTATGCTCTACCCACTGAGCTAAACCGGTCAGGGCTTATTCTTAAATTTTAAAAAATATTTTATGACTGTTATTTGGAATTAGTTATACTACATTTATGTTGCTTTTCTGTTCTACATGCAGTATCTAATTGGATGCTCAAGCAATTTATTTTAGATAGGCACAGAGTAGATTATCTGTATTTTAAAACGAAGTAAAGTGTATTTTGGATGAGTTGTGAATATTCCAGGATCAAAATTTATCAGTTTGCACAACCAGAAGTAAGTAATTCTGACTTTTGTCTTTAAATCACATGTTTAAAATGAAGGTATTGTCTTCCAAAATAGTACACGTCTGTGTTTGTTAAGAGCCTTCTATTTAGGAGGTCCTCTGGAAGCTCCTTGCATGTTTATCTTACTTAACCTTCCCTGTGATCCCCTGATACGGGTGGTGTGGTGTGCGGAAAGTAGGACAAAGAGACACAAGGCCGTTTCCACTGTGATCAGGTCAGAATGGGGCTCAAACATATCCTGTTGGAGTCCAAGCCCCTGGCCTTTCTTCCTCATTAGATTGGCCCCACTGTTGTCCTGTCTCTCAAAAGTATTCTCGAACATAAAATAGCAGTGCCAGTCCCCCATAGGAAATGACAAGTTCAATTGTTCAAACAGTTTAAAAATCAATGGACTTGGAATGTTGAATAAGAACAAGACAGATATGTCGATTTCACTTCTGTGCTTGATGGATATATATTTTCTTATTGAAGTGAGCCTAATGTTTTACTATTTAAATTTTAAGTCAATAGACATGCAGCACACATCACTACACTGTTGTATAAGAAAATTTTGCTGACTTAAGAGAACAAAAGGGATTTAAACAATTTTTTTGTTTAAAAAGAAAGCTTACTTTTTGTTTGACTTCTCGAATATTTTCATTCCATTGAGAATTTCAGCTGTATTGCTCAACACTTCAAGTTAGTGTTTCAGGCTAAGCATATAGGTTTCAGGTACTTGTTACTTATTACTTTTAGTTCTGAGATCTTTCAGTTCCCTGTCATCTTAGAGTTCACACTTACATAGAGAAAATATAAAAATATTTTATATTGATGTGTGCAAAATTATCTTAATATTGAAGAACAGCATGCACAGCAGGTATATGAATTCATAGACTGGAAAATAGTTCCATCTCCAAAAAAATCTCTTGGTTCAATACATAATTCATAAATAAGTCTATTTAGGGAAAGGAATGCATTGGGTTTGCTTTGTCTCAAGTGTGATATGAAGCAATTTTCTAAAGTAGTATTTGTAAGTTATATGCCTACTTTTAGCTTTTTAAAAACGTATATCTTTTTTATTGATTTCAGAAAGGAAGGGAGAGAGAGATAGAAACATCAATGATGAAAGAGAATTATTGATCAGCTGCCTCCTGCACGCCCCCTACTGGGGATCAAGCCTGCAACCTGGGCATATGCCCTTGACCAAAATCAAACCCAGGACCCTTCGGTCCCCAGGCAGACGCTTTATCCACTGAGCAAAACTGGCTAGGGCTAGCTTTTTATTGTGAATTCAAGTAATTCATCATTAAATTATAGTGCAAATTCTGACAATGAACTCTCAACCTGGGATTCAGATACTCATCATTTGTTATCCCTTATTTGTTCTTTTTAAAAATAATAGACCAGCTCTGGCTGTGTGGCTTGGTTGGAATATAGTCCCATATATCAAAAGGTTGTGGGTTCGATTTCCAGTCAGGGAACATACCTAGGTTGTGGTCCCATCCCCAGTCGGGGCATGTATGGGAGACAACCAATCGATGTTGTCTCGTGTGTGTGTGTGTGTGTGTGTGTGTGTGTGTGTGTGTGTGTTTCTCCCTCTCTAAAAATCAATAAACATATCCTTAGGTAAGGAGAAATAATAATAATAATAATAATAATAATAATACAATTAAGTCCTTCATCTCTCAGTATTTATTTATTTTTAAATATATTTTATTGATTTTCTACAGAGAGGAAGGGAGAGAGATAGAGAGTTAGAAACATCGATGAGAGAGAAACATCGATCAGCTGCCTCCCGTACATCTCCCACTGGGGATGTGCCCGCAACCCAGGTACATGCCCCTGACCGGAATCGAACCCGGGACCCCTCAGTCCGCAAGCCGACGCTCTATCCACTGAGCCAAACCGTTCCGGCCATCTCTCAGTATTTAACATAAGATCCATAGTTATTCATACTAAATACCAGTTCTAATAATGTTATTTTCTAGGAAGAAACATCTCAGTGAACTTCCTGGATTATAATCTAATTTCTACCATTTCCTAGCAATGTGACTTTAAATTACTTAGCCTCTCTGGGCTTTCATTTTATCTTCTGTAAAATAAGGATAATAATAAAACCTGCTTTATAGGGTCATTAAAAAGATTCACTGAGTAACTTTTTTGTTTTAATAAAGGATAAAAATGAAGCTCATTAGCCTTATTTTTAAGGTTCTTTACTATTTAATTTAAAGACACTTTCCAAAATCTATCTTCTGCTTTAAAAAAAATTGTAGACTCCAATTAACCTCTGAACATGCCTAATTTTTATGTTCCTTATTGGCTCCCACTTTCACACCCTGCAGTTGCCACTCCACTTAACTAGAATACTTCTACCTATGTTCTCCTTATCAGAATCTGTTAATATTTGATGTCACCTACCCCAATCCAAGGATAGTATCCATACATTTTCAAAGTATAGGAATGTCCAACACAATACAAACTTTATTGCCACTTCCCATAGGCTTAATCTGAGGCTAGAGCTTAAGGCAGTGATCCTTAGACTAACTAGCTAAAAAGCCACAAGTCAAAGGGGATTGGGTTCTGAATTTTCCTCCCAAGAAGGTAACTTAGAACTGAAAATAGTTTTCCCTTATATGTATGATAGTAATTGCCTTCCTTATCCATGCAAAACATTTCTATGGTCATAGATGGCTTATTTGATTTCTTACATAGCATCTTTCACTAGTATTTTTAAATACTTTATTCATTAATTGACATATAAAAAGCTGTTCCATATTAAATGTTTACAACTTGATGAGTTTGAAGATCTGCATATATTTGTGCATAATCTATACCATTACCATATCCATCACCACCAAAAGTCTCCTCCTGCCCTCTTTATTATTATTTTATTATTAAGAATGCTTAATATATCTACTCTGTAACTCATTATTAAAATACTAGAGGCCCAGTGCATTAAAATTTGTGCACTGGGGGGTGGGGGGGGGGGTCCCTCAGCCCAACCTGCTCCTTCTCACACTCCAGGAGTCCTCAGGGGATATCCTACTGACGGCTTAGGCCCGCTCCCCAGGGGTTGTGGGGAGCGGGCCTAAGCTGCAGTCTGGCTTCCCTCTGCAGGAGGCAACCAGGCCTGCCTATCAGGGGATGGCACTGCCCCCATTACCCTGCCACTGCCACCGCCTGGCCTCCCTCTGCGGGAGGCGACCAGACGGGTTGATCAGGGGATGGTGCCAGCCTCCCTCATTGCCCCTCCACTGCCGCTGGTTGCCAACCCCCCTGCCCCATTGCTGTTCCCTTTCTCTGCCCACTGGCATGCACCTTGGCTGGCCTGGCACGCCTGCTTGCCAGCCCTGCCCCCCTGCCAATCGGTCGTTCTGCCATTTGGTCAATTTGCATATTATGCTTTTATTATATAAGATGCCCGTACTCCTATGATCATTTCAGCTAGGGTTTTTATTCCATATCTAAGACATGGTTTTTAGAAAACACTTGGCTGTAAGAATGTTTCCATCTCAATAGAAAATAAAAGGGTAAGTGGCAATATCAAATACTCTATTACCTTAATAGGACCTTATTTCTCAACCTCTCCCCAACTTGATTCTTTAAGTTCCAGCAGAGATTTTTGATTCCTCCCTTTTCACTCTTCTCCTATCTCTGAATGCCCATTTGTGCCTATTCTTGCTGCAACATCCAGTTCTCTGGCGTTCTCAAGTTCTTTGTACACTTGCCTTGTCTTACTAAGATATAGTGAGAAACTTGAGAAGGGTTTGCCTCAACTTCCAGTTTTGGTCTTCCTGGGTTTCAAAGTATTTTGTCAGTAGGAGTGTTTTTCATAAATATTTTATTTTATACTTATTCTAATTGTTGCTAATACTTTGTGCTCTTTCTACAATGATTTGATCTTAATGCTTCAGAGAATGTTACTGTTTTCAAAACTATTTCAAACTATTCCAATACTAATTCAATAATAGTATTGTATGTTTTTACAGTAAGTCCTTGATTAGCAGAGAATATATATGTGTATTTCATATATTCCTCTTCTTTCACCTCTCATACTCATTGTATTTATAAGAAAATATAAATATCTTTATAAATTAAGGCAGCCCCAGAATGATCTATAAGAAATTGAAAATATTTCTCAATTTCACAGTGTTCTTAGAACTGTCTATGCATTATAATTTATCTATACATTATAAAGTGTAAAATTGAATTTTATTTAGTTAATTTGATAAGTATCTGGAGACAGATGAATGAAAAAGGAAATGTGGAATACATACACATGCAGAGGAATATTATTCAGTCTTAAAAAAGGAAATCCTGTCATTGGTGACAACATGGATGAACCTGGATGGCACTGTGGTTAAAGAAAGAAGCCATACAGAGACAGAGAAACGCTATCTGGTATCACTTATATATGGGATCTAAAAAAAAAATTTTCAAAATCATAGGTACAGAGAGTTGAATTGTGGTTGACGGGGAGGGTGTGGAGGAAATAGAGACAGGCTGAGAAAAGGAACAGACTGAGGAATGCAGAGGGGAGGCAGAAGTGGGGGTGGGGGAAAGAGATTAACTGGAGAACATATATGCATATATACATACCCCATGAACAGAGACAGCAGTGTGGTGAAGGCCTGGGAGGGACAGGGGTCAGGTGGAGAAGCCAATGGGGGCAAAAAGGGGACATCTGCAATACTTTTAACAATAAAGATAATTTTTTTAAAGGATACAAACTTTTAGCTATAGGATTAAGAAGTTCTCAGATCATATCTAATGTATAACATGGTGACTACATTTTAAAGCACTGTATTATATAATTGGTATTTGTAAAGAGAGGCCTTAAATGTTCTCCCTCTCTCTCTCTCTCTCTTTCACACACACACACACACACACACACACACACACACACACACAAAGGTAAATGTGTGAGATGACAGTTGTTAATTAACTCATTGGTGGGAATTCTTTCATTATGTATATCAAATTATCGTGGTTTATTTACTTTAAGTATTAAAATTTTATTTATCAATTATACCTTAATAAACGTGAAAAAAATATACATTTTTTAAAAAGGAAGATTTCCTTTCTTTTGTTTTCCTTGCCTGAGGCAATATATCAGAAAAAATATTGCTATGAGAAATGTCCGAGCTTTTACTGCATAGATTTTTCTTCTAGGATTTTTATAGTTTTGAGGATTATATTTAATAATTTAATCCATTTTGAGTTAATTCTTGTGCATGTTGTAAGAAGGTGGTCTAGTTTCATTTTTTGCAAGTATTTGTCCAATTTTCCCAACACTATTTATGGAACACTATTTACCACATTGTATATTTTGCCTCCTTTGTCAAATATTAACTGACTATAATCTTCTGGGTTGTTTTCTGAACTCTCTATTCTGTTCCATTGATCTATATGTCTGTGTTTATGTGTTTATGTCAGTACCATGCTGTTTTGATGACTATGACCTTGTAGTGTAGTTTGATATCAGGTAACTTGGGTCCTCCCATTTTGTTCTTCTTTCTCAAGATTGCTGTGGCTATTTGGCATCTTCTTATGGTTCCCTGTAAATGTTTGGAATATTTATTCTAGTTCTGTGAAATACGCTATTGGATTCCTGATAGTAATTGTGTTGAATCTATAGATTGCTTTGGGTGGTATGGAAGGAGAGTTGACTTGGAATGGTAAACGCACAATGCAATATAGAGATGATGTGTTGTAAAATTGTATACCTGAAACCTATATATATATATATCTACACTAATAAAAGAGAAAAATGGTAATTGGCGTACGGCGATACCCTTTTCATTGGCTAATCAGGGCTATATGCAAATTAACTGCCAACTAAGATTGGCAGTTAACTGCCAACAAGATGGCGGTTAATTTGCATATGTAGGCACAATGCAGGGAGGCAAAAGGGAAAGCAGGAAGAAGCCCCCTGCCACTGACAGTGATCGGAAACCCAGGGGGGAGCTAAGAGCTGGGGGGGCAGGGCAAAGGCGGCCCTGGGGCCACCTTTGCCCTGCCCCCCAGCCATGATCAGAGAATCAGGCGCCTTTTCCGCCCTGGCCAGTGATAGCAGGAAGTAGGGGTGGAGCCAGCGATGGGAGCTGGGCACGGTCGAAGCTGGCAGTCCCGGGAGCTAGGGGTCCCTTGCCTGGGCCTAAAGCGAAGCCCACGATCGCGGGGCCGCTGCAGCTGCGGGTCCCTGCTGCCCGGGCCGGACGCCTAGGCCAGAGGCGTTAGGCCTGGGCAGGGGCGGAGCCTGCAACCGCGGGGAGCTGGGGGTCCCCTGCCCAGGCCTGACACCTCTGCCGGAGGCCTCAGGCCTGGTCAAGGGGCCGATCCAGTGATTGGTGATTGGAGGGTGATGAGGGTCAACTCCTCTGGCCGAGGCGTCAGGCCTGGGCAAGGGGCAGAGCCAGCAATCGGAGGGGTCTGGGGGGCCCCTGCCCAGGCCTGACGCCTGGGCCAGAGGCATCAGGCCTGGGTTGGGGGCAGAACCAGTGATGGGGGGGAATGAGGGTCCCCTGCCCAGGCCTGACGCCTCTGGCCCAGGCGTCAGGCTGGGCAAGGGGCTGATCCTGCGATTGGAAGGTGATGGGGGTCAATGCCTGAGGGCTCCCAGTATGTGAGAGGGGGCAGGCCGGGCTGAGGGACACTACCCCCCCCCCCACACCCAGTGCACAAATTTCATGCACCGGGCCCCTAGTACATATATATATATTTTTTTTTACCAATGTTCCCCAATAAATTCAATTTAAGAAAATGAAAGATTTCTATCACTAATTTAATAAGCTAGTTATATTGTTTCTTATTATATACTAGAGGCCTGATGCATGAAATTCATGCACTCGGGGGGATCCCTCAGCCCAGCCTGTACCCTCTTGCAGTCCGGGAGCCCTCGGGGAATTTCCAACTAATGGCTTAGGCCTTAGCGCTGCCACAGAAGCAGGAGAGGCTCCTTACATTGCCGCTGCGCTCGCCAGCCATGAGCCCAGCTTCTGGCTGAGCTGCGCTCCCCCTGTGGGAGCGCATTGACCACAAGGGACAGCTCCTGCACCGTTTGGTCTATTTGCATATTACCCTTTTATTATATAGGATTTTCTTATATTTCATATATCCTCTTATCTTATTACTAGAGGCCCAGTGCACAAAAATTTCTGCACTCAGAGGGGAGGGGGGGTCCCTCAGCCAAGCCTGTGCCCTCTCGCAGTCTGGGACCACTCGGGAGATAACGCCCTGCTGGCTTAGGCCTGCTCCTGGGTGGCAGAGGGCAGGCCCAATCCCTAGGTGCAGCCCCTGGTCGGGCTCAGAGCAGGGCTGATTGGGGAGTTGGGGCGCCTCCCCCTGTCATTCACAGAGCAGGGCAGATTGAGAGGTTGTGATGCCACCCTCAGTCATGCTCAGGGTAGGGCCAATTGGGGGGTTGGGGCACCGTCTCCTGTCACACTCAAGGCAGGGTCGATGGGGAGGTTGTGGCGCCACCCCCTGTCACGCACAGAGCAGGGCCAATCAGGGGGTTGGGGCGCTGCCCCTGTCACACACAGAGCAGGGCCCATCAGGGGGTTGGGGCACCGCCCTCTATCACCCACAGAGCAGGGCCGATCAGGGGGTTGGGACGCCCCCACTCTCACACTCAGGGCAGGGCCGATGGGGAGGTTATGGCTCTACCCCATCACACACAGAGCAGGGCCCGTGGGGGGGGGGGGGAGCTCCCCCCTATCAGGCACAGAGCAGGGCTGCTCAGGGGGTTGGGGCCCTGCCCCCTGTCACACACAGAGCCGCAGGGCGATCAGGGGGTTTGAGCGCTGCCCCCTGTCACGCTGATCCCGGTGCTGGGAGGCATATTACCCTTTTACTATATAGGGTAGAGGCCTGGTGCATGGGTGGGGCCGGCTGGTTTGCCCTGAAGGGTGTCCTGGATCAGGGTGGGGGTCCCCACTGGGGTGCCTGGCCAGTCTGGGTGAGGGGCTGAGGGCTGTTTTCAGGCTGGGGGTGACTGAAGTTCCCAACAACTCCTTTTTTTCTTTCTTTTTTTTTTATTCTGGGCCAGCTTTACCTTGAGGCTTGGCTCCAGCTCTTAGGCTGAAAGTAGGTTTCTGGCCTTTGCTTACAATGTTGCGAATCTGCTGGCTGAAGTCTGGCGGTATTTGTTACAATGTTTCTTAAACTGCCCGCTCAGAGGCCTGCAGCCGCAGTCGGGGAACGTTGGTTTCCTCCGTCACTGAAGCAAGCAAGCCTCATGTTAGTTTCAAGCTGCCTGCCTGCTGGCCACCATCTTGGCTGACAGTTAATTTGCATATCTCGCTGATTAGCCAATGAAAAGGGTAGCGGTCGTACGCCAATTACCATGTTTCTCTTTTATTAGTGTAGATAACTTTTATTAATAATTTACTTTTTTTCATTTATAACATAAAAATTATTTATGAACCACTAGTCTAATGCTTTTAGTAAAAAAATGTGGTAACCATACCACCCCTTTAACCTATTTATTATTGCCTTTCAGTATTTAGCCAAACAAACATTGAAAGCTGTGTTAAATAATTTTCAAAATGTAGGAAATAATTTGAGGATCTAATTGGAAAGGAAGATCTTTTTATTCTATTAGATTTGTGAGTGAGAAATGTTAAGCATTAGTAAATTCTCTTTTATAACTGCCTCATTATACTTGTAAATGGTGGTGCTTCGTTCAATTGTTTCAAGAAAGTATTTGAATCAGTAAAATGCCACCATAATTTATAACAACTTCTTCCATGTAGCCAGTTGTGAAACGTATATCTTAGTTTATCACTTTTCAAAGATAGAGTATCTCTTTTCACCTTAAAATGAAAAATGAAAAGTCCTTAAAATGAAAAGTGAAAATAAATAAATAGTATAATTTATTTTTCACATACCATGCCCCACATGCAGTAGTATAATGTGAAAGGAGATCATTTTCATCTTGTTAGCACTGAAATGAAGGAAATAAAAAAACAAATTGTTCTCATTGTTTTTACTATGGAGATGACTATTTCAACTTTGGGATTTTTTTCATTCTACAAAGGAATTTTAGTTTGGGACTTTCAGCCATTTGCCAGCACAGATGAGCTGGGGATGAGAGCTGTGCTGGGATTCTGGTGCTGTGGTAGGTACCCTGGCTCTGTCTGCCTCACAGACTGGTATAAAGTTGATGGTCAGTCTTTCTTTCAAAGTCGCTTCACATGAATAGCAATTTCCTATAGGTGCTTCCCCATTTCCCAACACACATCAAGGGAGATTATCACTATCTTTTTTAAATAATGCCAGAAAGCATTTTTTGTTGTGGTGGCTTTATTTTCTTCCATTTGTTGTGTTTTTCTAGAGTTTATTACTTATATATGTTTTGTTTTAGTTCTGAGAAATTCACTTTAGAGAAACAAGAAAACTCTTTAAAATTTTAAATATGCACCTCTATTTTCCTTACAACTATTTATAATAACCAAGATGTGGAAACAACCTTAATGTCCATTGATAAAGAAATTATATATAAAGAAATTAAAGGGCCTTATGCTAAGTGACATAAGTCAGACCATATGATCTCTCTTATATGTAGAATCTAGAACAAACAGAAAACCAAAACAGCAGCTTTTAGATACAGAAAATAGATAGGTGGTTGCCAGAGGCAAAGAGTGAGGATGGTAAAGAAACAGGTTAAGGAAGTCAAAAGGAAAAAGGGAATAAATAAAATAGGGTTTCCCAATTTTGTTTAGTTATAAAAAACATGCTTATTAATCTGGCTCTCTAAGTTCCTCCCCAGGAGATTGTGGCTTAGTTGAACTTTGATAGAGTCTAAAAGTTGTGTATTTAACAATAAAATTCATATGATTAGGTAAATTTTGGAAATACTAACACAAAATAAATATATTTGACATAATCTGAGCTATTTTCATTCTTTCCTAATCCACCTCCCCCTGTAAATAAAGATATAAATCAGTAATAGCAAACCTGATATTTGGAGATCTACTTTTAAAATGTCATTGATCACTACTTTGTTGAATTTACCCTTCAAGTGGGTAACAGATCTTCTTTGCTACAACAAAGTCACCATCATGCAGGCAATGGTTATCTTTGGGATGCATGTTTATAGTCTGCAGTATCTTAAACTCATAAGAAAAGGGGGGCAGATTTTTATTAGAGTTTATGTTTCCTGGAAATATGTCCAGTTGTTTCATTTTGAACCTCAGTTAATAATAACCGAAGACCAGAAGTTTCTGTTAGAATAGAGTAATATTTAACCTTCTCTGTATACTTTCCATTGCTACAATACCCTCAACCCCTCCAAATGAGCTTATCCTATATAATAAAAGGCTAATATGCAAATAGACCGAATGGCAGAACAACTGAACGACCAGTCACTATGACATGCGCTGACCACTATGGGGCGTGTGTGGAACATGGCCGGCATTGACCGCGGTGGGATGGTGGAGCAGGTGAGCGGGGGGTGCCAGACCAAGGCGGGGCACCAGTCGCTGTCATTGGGGCAAGCCTCTGGTGGTTACTGAAAATTCTTTGCCCCCGTGTATCGTGGTCCCACCTGGTGATCGCACCTATTGCTGGCACCGGAGCCACTGCTCACACCTACTACCAGTGCTGGCCCTGCTCGCACCTGCAGCCGGTGCCAGAGCCACCACTTGCACCCGCTGCCAGTGCCCAACACCTGTCCTGATCACTCGGCGCCATTAGCAGATTCAAGCAGTGGCTGCCAGCCCTGATCGCCCCTGAGGGCTTCTCCACCTCCCCTTGCTCCTAAGGGGCGATCGGGGCAGCAGCTGCCACTCGTACCTGCTGCTGGTGCTGGCCCCCATTGCTCCATGCCATCAGCAGGTGCGAGCAGGGCCGATGGTGTCAGTGCGTGGGAGTGGCGGGAGCAGGGCTGCTAGCAGACAAGGGACCAGGGGCCGCGGCGAGAGGGGCCAGGTGGGGGCGTGGAGGATGGGCCGAGACCCACCCCTGTGCCTACCACAGCCTCGCCACCCACAGCTCCTTTCAACGTGCATGAATTCGTGCACTGGGTCCCTAGTGCTTTAAATAAGAATATTGTTCTTAATATGCAAGACAGGCTTTTTTTAATTCGTTCCCTGGCCCACCTTTGTAACTATATTCCTACCTCTGAGCCCTCCTACTTAGGAATGTTGAAGCCAGTACTAATATTCAGAATTTAGGCTAATTACATTAGTATTCAAAACAGAAAGTAGAAGTGAAAAATAGTAAATTCAAAGCTATTCAGCTAATACAAAAACACAACAAAAACAAAAAACAAAAATGTAGACATGTATTCAAGATGAAGTTATTTACTGCTTAATGGCCCAAATTTTGCAGGCATTTTAGTATTCAGAACAATGGCTAGAATACTAATTAATGATTTAATATACTGAATAAAATTATTTTCATCTATTAATTATAGGATTATTTCTACAAGGCCAAATTTTACTATCCTATTTTTAATTATAAAATTGCATTTCTTTATAAAGTATATTATGATCATTATTAAGCCTTTCTAAACCTCTAGATGGTATTTCATCTCTTAATTCCTGCCATGATCCTTAGTTCTATGGCATATTTGACCCATAGAAAATAAAATGGGGTTACATATTTCTGGTGGATTTTGGAATGGGAACAGATCTTCATTCCCGTTATACTTCTTCTGTAATTATAAAGGTATGTAAAACCTAGAATCTCTCCTGCGGATCTCAGTATTCTGTGACGAAAATTAATCCTTGAAACATCTTACAGTCAAAAGAGAGTTGACTAGTAATCCTAGGAATGTCATGTATTCTAAAAATGATTTGCTTTTCTTCCATGAAAAAGGATATTCTTTGAGTTACACCAATTGGCTTCTTTTTCAAGTTATTTGGGGATCTTTGACAGATTATTCTGTAAACAGATATAATGATGAGCCAGTTATTCAAGCTTTAGACAATGAAAAGTTTCAAGTTTAAGATACAGTAATACAGCTATGAAAGTGGGTTCAAAGCCATGTATATCTTACACAATAATTCCATTTTTCCTCCTAGGTAAAATCTGAGTTACTCCAACATTAAAAAAAATGTTTTATTTAGAATGAGGTATGTGTGAGTAATGTGTGTGTATATGCCATTATTATTCTTGCAATTAAAATCGGAATATTAAAAAAATTGTCATGTTTGTTATCTAGAAATCTCCACTCTATTGACTTTCCCATTTTCCTGGACTGTTCCTAGAGAATAGTTTAAACTTCAAAACGCTACCAGTTTGGATTCTGTTACCACTGTTACCTCGGTCCCAGAATTATATTTTTGCATTGCACTTAGATTTCTAAATTCCCAGGCCCCATGAAGAGCTGGTCTTTTTGGTGCTGAGGCCTACCTCTGCTTTGCACAAATTCTATAAATGAGGACATTTATCTCCAGGCAGTTCTGCTACCTGAAGATGTGTGTGGCACGTATCCCAGGCTCATTTTAGCCTTTTGAACAGCTATGCTGCAAAGGCAGGTACAAAAGCAGTTTCTAACCATGTAGTGTACAGATTTGGGGCGGGGTGGGGGAGAGAGGGAGGTTTTCACCATAGTTGTCCATCTGTTTATCAGTTCTAGTTGAATAACTTCCCTTGCACTGCAAAAGTAACTGGTTCAAAGTTCAACAGCCTCAAAATATTCTATTTCAAAGCTGTGCTCTCCCTTCATTTAAACCATGAATGTCGGATGTGGCAACATGAGTTTTCAGTTTTGAGATAAAGTATAAACTACCGTTTATACTTTAAATCTGTAAACTATTGTTTATACTTCAGAGCTTCAATACATATTTATTATTGGATTTTATTCTTTTTTATAAATATGTTATTTTGTGTCCTAAAATGCTAATAACTGCAGTTCTTTTTATTGCATTACTCAGGGAAGTATGTATCTAATATTCTACAAAATCTTGGAGCGCTTTTCAGTTTGAGTATTAGTGCAGGTATTTGTTGAAATTGAGCTCTCAGGTGACATGATCATGTTTTGATCCTGAAAACTCACGTTTTTATTGTACTGAAGAGATAGATTAGTTAAGAGGTCACTCTAACTCTACTATTTTCTGAAACAAATTTTTATTGGACAAACACGTGAGCATTGGGTGTACTTTGTGAAGATTATGGGCAAAACATCCAGTTAGCAGTTCAGCAAAGATTAAAAAGCATATACCGTAAGGTTATTATTTACACATGAATATATACATGAAGCTTGGATATATCTTGCCCCAGTCTAAATAGAGTGAAGCAAACCTAGTAATTATGCATGAATTTTAAAAACAAGGATCACATTTTGTTGTTGAAATGCTGGTGTTTTGAATACCCATGGAATGCATACTTTTGGTATTTTCTAAATGAGAAATATTACATTTTATGATCAGGTTTTATAATTGTTTGGTAGTACATAAGTAGAAATTAGTTCAAAATTCGAAGTGTAAATTTTTTTTCTCCTATTTTTCTTCTTCCTCTTAAATCTTGGAATATAAATTTTAAATTGTCTTATGGAAGGTCATACTTTGTATTTTTTCCCAATAATTCTGTAAGCATATTACTAAAATTCATGATTTAAATCTCCCAAACATGTTTCCAAATAATTTACTGGTTTGGCTAAGTGGATAGAGCATTGATTGGCCTGTGGACCAAAAGGTCCCGGGTTTGATTCTGGCCAAGGGCATTGCTGTACCTGGTGGCAGGCTCCTCCCCGCCCAGGCCCTGTTCTGGGTGTGTGGAGGAGGCAACCAATCTATGTGTTTCTCTCACATCGATCTTTCTCTCTGTCTTTCCCTCTTTCACATTTCCTAAAAAAATACCCTCAGGTGAGGATTAACCAAAAAAACCAAAACAAAACAAAACAAAAAAACAGGAAAGCTATTTAGATCATCTATTTTACCTTTCGTTTGGGACAAAATAACTTAAGTAAAATCCAAAATTTGAGTGTTTGATGTCTTTCATATGATTGCTTTATAGGTCCAGTCTATTATATAATTAAATCTAGTTTTTAAAATGTATTTATGTAGTAGGCTTTTCTGGGCTTCTTTGTGTACTCAGCATAATGATATGCTGATACTTGATAAATACTTTCCTTTACAACAGTAAGACATCATTTAGGTTATGGTCACTAAAAATTACACTAACCCTACAATTTATTTCTTTATTTCCTGACACATGATTCATTTAAGAAATCTGGACTGAGTCCAATAGCCAGCCCTCTGCTGCTTAGCCTGAGAGCTGTGCTTTAAGTTTTTTTTTTTTTTTAGCCAATAAAGAAATCTCCTTTGATTTTCAGATAGTGGTGTTATAAAGATGAATAAGAGGTTATCACTTCCCTAAAGAAACGTTAAGTGCAGGCAGTTGGATACTGATTAGAATTTGAATGGAGTTTTCCTTAGCAAAGCCCTTTCACACACATGGATTCAATTGATGAATATTTGTAACTTGTGGGGTTGTGAGTGTATGTTTGATTCCTAAATAAATCTAATGGCTTAATATAGAGGCATGTTTTCCTCTAGAACTAGATTGTGACCCTGTGCATGTGAAATGTTTTACAAATGTATGTCGTTGATCACCAGGGAGACATGATGCTGCAGCAAGCTCATGGTAAAACCCGGCATTCCTGAAAAACCTATTCAAAATCTGTGCTTATACCATGGGCTTTTTTGCGTCTCATTGTTGTCAGGACAAGGAAATTATCAGGGTGGGATTATCAAAACAGATTGTGGGCATTGGTTAATTCTGCAAAGGCCAAAAATGTAAATGTGCATTTGTCAAGAGTTCAGGTTTAGTACTCTTTCCTCTACCAGATTCAGGTCATCTTCTGTCTTTTCCCCATAGCTGCTTCCAAGTATAAAGTTTAGACATTTTCCTTCTGAATTGGGCAGTAATACTCTGGATGCTTGAAACACAGATTAATGAATTACTTCAAACATTTCCCAGATAATTTTCAAACCCTTTCCCACTTTGGGTTTAGCCTCGTCTGAGACTGTGTGTGAAGCACACGAGGGGAATGAAGGAAGGAGTTGTTCAGCTTGTCCTTGGCAGAGAAGTCCTGTTGCTGAGTAAGATCACAAGTTTTGGCTGGAGTGGCTTGGTAATAGCTTTTTCCACTGTGCAAAGCCAGGCAATCTCTGCCAAACAGCGGAACAGAATCTATACTGTCAAAATGGGGAAAAAAAAAAAAAAGTGGCGGCAATTACGAAGCTGGGGGATTCTGGCAGCACACTTCGAATCTGGCATTTTCACTTTGCTGTGAGGAGAAAAGTATGGCCACCAACTAGAGCTGCGTGGTGGGCTGCTGTGCTGCCTGGAGACTATATGACACTGAGATTAAGGACAATGTGTAGGTGCTGGGTTCAGAGTTCTTTACTGTAGGTCCAGTGAGAATCTCTATCAGTAAAGGTTTTGACATGCATTGTTACTGCATTGCTCTTCCATTGAATAACAGGAATGATAGCAAACACTTAAGTGCTTTAAAGAGTGTTAAATCTTTCCCATGTATTAGCTCATTCTCACTTTAGCCCTATGAAGTTAGTATGATTTTATTAACCTCCCTTTCAGAGATGGTGAAAGGGAGGCAATAGGGAAGTAAATATCTTGTGTCGCATAGCCAGCACTTCTGCTCCTTCCTCGGTGTCTTGGCATGAAGAATAATATAGTAATGTTAACAGAAAAATCTATGTTCCTTTTCTTAAATCCTTACAACTCTTTTTTAATGGCTTTTTGGGCAAATATTTTTTGGGGGAAGAAAGAACAGAGGTATGTATATTTCACCAGAACTATTAATATAGATAGCATAATTTTTACCATTCCTTTGCTTTTCCATTCTAACAGTATAACTTTATGAATCTCAGATTTTTGCCAATATCGCTAAGAGTATTTAATGTAGATCTAATGTGAAATGTGGTTGGATAATTTGATTGCTCACCTTATTTTTGACTGTTCACTTTGTTAAGTGTTTGAACCATAAAATTGTTCAAACAATTAAATAGTGCCTGCATAATGCTATTATTCATTGGAACATTTTTAAAATCCTGGTTTTGCATTCAGACTTTACAATTCATTATTAATGAAAATGTTTCCTATAATGCACATGTCTGTAATAAAAGCGTGGGCAGGGATTCTTGGTGTTTTATTTCCCAAAACTAGAAGGGCTCTTGGCACGTAATTGGTGCTTAGTGAGTATTTGATGAATGAGCATTCATTATGACTGGATGCATAATGAAATTAAACACCTTGAGCTTATTTATATGTACAATTTTGCTTTTCCTCTACTAAATAATCAAGGTTATTGTTGATGAAGAAAATTAGTAACAGCATGGGGAGCAATGGGAGCAGAGGAAATTGTGCCCTTCCTCAGCCCCTGCCCGGGCTGGTTCTTGTGGAGCTCCTTGAGGAAGGCGTCTCTCTCATTCATCGCGGTATTCTCAGTACTGACAAAGCATAGTGATATAACCATGAGCGAATGGTTGTGCAAACTAAATGACTTAAGCTCCTGTCTTTTTATTAATATCTAGTTTAAAAAAATCTCAGTCACTGCAGAGTTTGGGGAAGCTGTTACTAAAGGCTTAAGGCAAGAGCGAGGGATTACACATTTGGGGAGCAACCATCTATCATTCTGAACTGGATGCAGCAACCTCAAGGACCTTGGGCTCTGTATTTCAACCTCCCAAGTCAGAGGCTCTGTACTCACTGCCCTGTGGCTCTCAGAGTTCTGACAGTATCACTACCAAGAGATCACTTAGGCCCTGCTATACGCAATTCTGCCTCTCAGATAGGATAGTCTTTGGTTCACAAGACCTAGGGTTTGTTTCTCTGAGGTTGGCTAAGCCCATTAGCACCTCATACAATAAGCTTAGTTTCCTGAGGCCAGGCATCCCTTTAAATATTTGAAGATAGCTCTCTCATTTCAAGAGGCTATTCTGCACTACCACTTTACTGAGGGTATTTCTATCCACTTCTGTGACATGGTTGACCGCTCTTCCCTTCCGGACTATTGTCCTCAAAGCTGGTATGCTCATTTGTCTGTTAATGATCACTGGGCAGCAATACTGAAACAGTATTGATTAATGAGTAAGTGTTAATGTCAGGAAAATTTCCAGTGATTTGCTTTAGCAATCTTTTCTCAGAAAGAACAGTTTCTCAGTGAAATTCTTGAAGACTTGATTTATTGACTGATCTATACCACAGTTCTTTTCACTAACAGTATGTAGTCCTTCACATGCATGTCCCCGCGTACATGGTTCATATATTAACTCCTCTTCTGTTCGTGTGTACATCTCCATCAGCATAGCCTATTCCTTCATACTGACTGATGTCCCACCCCCATTCATAAGCTCCTGTATCTGTTTAGTTCAGTGTGTTTTGGAAAATCTAAAGTAAATACAGTATTTTTAAAAGTTCTCTAATTTTTTTAACAGAAGCTCCATAACCTACTCCCACCTCCCCACATGATGAAACAGGGAAACAGTGCCACAGGCAGACTGTGACAACAGGACACCCGGAAATGCCCAAGGTCAGCCCCATCTTAATGTGATGTTTGCAGGAATGTGGACAACACATACCAGTATTTCTAAGAAACATGGAAGTCCAGTATATGATTTGTTATTCAAAACACATACACAATTTTCCATTAACAGTTAGATATCTTTGAGTTTTAAAGTTATTAAATAATGACCACGAATAACATGATTAACAATCACACTATATAAATTGTGATCACCATATAACTTGTCATATTTTCAGTCTGTCATTTTCATAGAGGAAAATATGTATAATAACATTATGAAACTCAGCAATGTTTTCTTTGTTTCTAAGACTCAAAAAAATATTTTAAGGAACATGTATGGTGTTTTTTCAAATGGCAGGATTTGACTTCCAAGGTGCCAGTATCAATTAATTCATGAATGTACACGCCTTCTATGAATAAAACTAGTTTACATTTTGATAATTTCTCTTTTTTATATTGACTCTATAGGAAATTAATAAATTTGGCCATTAAAAAACCAATAAAAATACATAAAAGATATGTTTGTTTAGAGTTAAATACTGAGTTAATGATCAAATTTTTCCTAAATACTGCTTTGTGGTACATAGAACTCATTCATAATTCAGGATATTCTTGGCTACAACCTATGTGACCATAAGAAGGATCATCACCTTTAACAGCTGGGAATTCCTAGTGAAGTGAAAACATGTACAGTCAAGGTCAACAGTGTTCTTTTGTTGCAATTTTCTATTTCCCACCATGAAAGGCTGCCAATATGGGTTCACTGGTCCCAGTATTTTTCCATATATGAAAGAACGTGGCTTTGTTTCTCATTAAGCCCAAACGCTTCTGGAGCTGTAATTTAATTTCAGCGCTTCTATAGATATAGGACTCTAGATATTATTTGTTTTAGACATGGATACTACATTTTCCACATCTAGATAAAATCTGAACAATACCATGATAAGTCAACTATTTCATCTGAAGAGTGAGTTTATTATATCTAAAAAATTATGTCTGGATACTGTCAAATATTGGGGATATAGTGACATGTTTACAAGTGCTATTTTTCTTTATTCAGAGTTATCCTTATGTCCTGCATTTGGAAATATTCTGTTTGAAATGAGTTCCTCTAAATGGTATTATTCTTTGTAGTTGAGAGACTGTTGAATAAACTTTCAATAGTAGCATACAGTGAATTCAATAATGTAATTAGTAAACTATTTCCAGTGAAGGGATTGTAGCAATCATACTGGTTTTTAATGATTTGTTAGGAGCTGTGAATTAAGTCTTCATTTTAATACGACCTAATTATAATACAAGAGGAGAATGTTATTTGGAATTTAGCTATATTTATCTTCTTTTTATTTATTTATTTATTGTCTAAAGTTTTACATATGTCTTCTTTTTCCCCCGCTTAACCGTCCCTCCTCCCCAGCCACTCCCACCCCGAGCAATCCCCCACCGGCCCAGTGTCTGTGTCCATTGGTTATGCTAATATGCACGCATACAAGTCCTTTGGTTGCTCTCTAACCCCACCTTCCCGGCCATTCGTCTCTAAATCTATTCTGATCATCAAATTACGTTGATCATTATATCCCACATATGAGTGAAATCATGTGACATTTATCTTTCTCCAACTGGCTCATTTCGCTTAGCATAATGCTCACCAGTTCCATCCATGCTTCTTAATAAAATTCTTCTTTAACGGTAAATAAAATAGAAGCCATAGAGCATTATGTAAATGGAAAAAATACACTGAGAGGAAAGTAAGGGTAAGTTGTCGACTAAATCAGCATCAAAAGGTTAAAAAAATCTCTATATCAATAGGCAAAACCCATGAAGAAATACATAGAATTATTTTCTAAATTTTCCTTTCTTTTGATATGGTGTGAATTGACCATGAAGCTATGATGTATCCAATATAAATTATGTGGTGAAGATCATGTAAGACCAGAAATTAAGATTTCTCAGATTCAAATTCTAGCTCTAATATTAACTTGCTTGTTATTATTTTGCAAGTCACCTATTCGATCTGAGTTCCTAAGACCTTTAGCTGACTTAATTCCATAGAATGCAGGACCTAGTTTCCATGTATTCTGTTTGGTAAGACTTTTACAGAAAAGACAGAGCACTGTAGCTCAGCATTTCCCCTGGAAAAAATCTTGATAGACTACAACCAGACAGTGTCTTTCCTCCAGTGAAGTATTCTGCACCCTTCAGATTTCTGGTCTACTCATCAGACAGTGATTGAAACTCTCCAACTCATTTATAATTTTTCTAGAAAAAAAATTTAGGTCTAATATTTAACTGTTTCAACTGAGTTTGGTTGATTTAAAAAGGTGAATTCACTGTTTAAATAGTAATTAAGTTAACTAGTAAAAATAGTATTAGATTTTCAATGTCTTTTTACAGTTATTATAGGAGCTATAAATTTTGTTAAAATATATGAAGTTTTTGCTACATGGAGCAAAAGAGAAAATCCAACATTTAATATTGCTATTGAGTTTAACCATATCGCTAGTTCCTGAGGATAGAAAAATTCATAGGGCAGTTGAATAGCAGTTTTCATTCAAAATGGTTTGTTATTATACTAGCATAATAATGAAAATTACAGATCGAAATGAAAAGGAGATAGGAACATTTGGAGGACTTAAGAATCTCAGCAACAGAAACATTTCTCCTAAATGTCCAACTTAGAATATAATAAAGCAGTCTTTTGATATTTTTATCATTTTCGTCAAACTGAAAAAGACCAATTTGAACCAGTCTAGTAGATTACTTCATTCATTCACTCAACACCTGTTGACCATGCACTTTGTACTGTCAGTCTGCTAGAAATAAGGAATATAAAGATTAATATGTTCAATATCTAGCAGAAGATGAAGAAAATAAATAAGACTAGCTAGTTGGAGGTAAATCACACAGGATGCAAAATAATAAATTTAGTTTATTAAATCAGGATGAATAGTGACATAGAGAGAAGCTAAAATTAATGTGGCTCAGAAACTGACATAAGTATTGATTAATAGCCATCAGAATTTCTGAAGAAGGAATATACAACAAGTTGGAAAGCCATGGCAAAATCTGCTTTAGTTAGTGAAATAAAATGAAAAATATGAGAAATATATATCAGAACTTTGCAAGATTGTATAATTCCATAATAAAACAGTGACTGAAATTTATCTCAAATGTATTTGTCATAAAGCATAACCTTGGATATGATAACAGGAAAAACTTATGGAGCATAGTGACAGCAAGGCCAGAGGATGCAATGGTGAAACAGGAAGATCAGCTTCATTCACGGTTATGTTGCAATTCTCCACAGATGTGTGCAGTGATTGATAACCTGCAGGAAGGTGTGCTTACGAGATGGTCTTTCTTGATTTTGTTGTTCAGCCAAAACACTGTACAAATTGTTTTAGAGAATTATTGTTTACATCCAACCTTAATCAGCTAGCATCGGGTTACGTCGGACTCGATGTACGTTGTTTCGTGATTACGTTGCCATCTCCCACTTATTTATTAAAAAAAAATTCCGTCATTTCAATGTATGTACATAAGTGCTTTGTGTTTTTTATTATTTATTTACCACAAGTAAAGGTCAGGAATTATCTTTCTTTTCTTTTTTTTTTTTTACTGTTTCACTTCATTATTGCTGTGTATGGGCTCCATGTGAGTGACCTAGGTGCTCACGTAGGTGGGTTCCGACTTATGTAGGAACAGGTCTGGTCTCCCACGTAACCTGAGGACTGCCTTCGTAAGTCAATGAACAGACTGTACTAGTAATGCTGTAGCTGGGAAATGCCAGAGAGCACTACATTTTGGTTATTGTTGCGAGAATGTTATCTGTCAAGGTGCATAGAACAGCTAAATTTTTATTTTCCCTCTACCTCACTGGCCACTCCTCCTTAGTGTTTTGTGTTAAATCCTCTTGATTCCTCAACCTATAAATGTTGCAGGGCCCACATACTCAGAGTGAGCGCTCTCTCTCTCTCAATGTCTGTCTGTCTCTCTCCTTTTTTCCCCCATTCCTGCCTCATTCCCTTACCCCCTCACCTCCTCCACTTTCTCTCTGCCCCATCCCCCATTCGTGCTGATCTTATCTAGTCCCATTACTTAATATACCATGAACATGTGAGTTCCTCCCAAAATTTATCTCTCCCTGAACCCATTCATTGTCTCCACTGAATGTGTAATAAGCATTTCAAACTAATTATGTCAAATAATAAGCATTTCAAACTAATTATGTCAAAATTAAGAATATATACCCAGTCCCACAACTCTCTTTCTCGTTTAGTTTCTTCAATGTCACTACATCATCTAACCAGTTTCATGGGCCAACTCTTGGTATCATTCTTGCTTCCTCCCTTTTACTCATCCCTCATGTCTAATCCTTCAGAAATTTTTGTCAAACCTGCCTCCAGAAGGTATCCTGAATCCCTTTTTTTTGAGGGGCGGGGGGCGACTTGACTGCACCTGCTTTAGCTAGCTCATCGTTTCATTGACTGCGCTTACACAAATTCCTGACCAGATGTTGCTTTTACTCAGAGCAGCAAAAGTAGAATTTTTTGAAATATAAAAGGACCAGCGTCATCACACATGACAAACTTTTATGACTCCTCATTGCCCCTAGAGCTCCTTCAGTCTCCTTACCTTGGCTAGCTATCTTCTGATCAATCCGCTGTAAACTCTTCTAACCCCAGAACTTATCTCCTATCAGTCTTGGGCCCTGCTTCGCACTCTACCTCTGGGCCATTGCACTTAGTATGCACAGGGCTGGATCCTTCTATTATTGTTTCAGTTCATATGCTACCCTTTTGGAAGTGCTTTTGCTCACACCTAGTCTGAGATTTAGTTGTTCACATGTGTCTCTCTCACTCCCACTCACACACCTCATCTCTTGGCATACCACTGTCTTTCAGGGACTTACCTGTAGTTTTCTTCAGGGTACTTACCACTCTGTGATACCTTGTTTATGTGTTTGCTTTCTTACTTCTTGAATGTGTTCCCTCCATGTCAAATACAAGTTCCTTAAGGGTATGGGCCTCATCTCTCCTTTTCAGTACCATGCCCTCAACCTCTAGAAAAGTAACAGCACAGTAAGTATCTATAGAGTGAAGGCAAAAGACTCCAGATCAATTTGTCCTTCTTTTTCCATCTTCATATACTCTAAGGAGGTTACCAAAGGATAAAGAAGCTATAGAGATCTGAAGAAAGGTCTTACTCATTGCTTTGATATTGCTTTCTGAGAACAGAGCATGAAAAGTGTACATTTTTTAGAAGCTGAAATTCCATATGTTAGCATCTGTTTGCAGGCTTTAAATCTAGTGCCTTTTTGCATTGTTTCCTTTTTTGCTCTTTAAAAGGCTATATGTCAAAATAGAATTTGATTTGCAGAACCTTAATGCTAGCACTTCGAAAAGTATGCAGCAGGGAGAAAACAATACAAAAATGTGCACTGTTCACTTACAAACACAACACATTTTATATCTCGGGATTAGGGATTAATGTATGAATAATTCTTCCATGGAAAAATGAAGGGTAATATGAAATAGTGCTTTGACTGCATATATATTTTATTATTTTCAGCTGTTTACAGAATATACCACCATTTGAAAATGTGCTGTCACTGGGGTTGTTTTAGGATAGAGAAGAAGAAAAAAGTTCCAATCATCACACTTATTAGTAAAGAGAAAAACAGACATATATTATTTGACAGGTTTTATAAGTGCAAAAGTATCAAGAGTTAACATAAACAAACTATGGTGAATAAATCATATCTACCATTCCTAGATTTTTCTTGGTAGTTTTAATAATTATCTACTTCCTAGTTTATTCCTGAGGGTTCTGCATGTGTGCGTGATATGATTCCCTGGCACATGCTGGGCGTGGTGTGATGATTGGAATATGGATTCTGGATTTAGAATGCCTGAATTTGAAGCTTAGCTTTAAACCCCTTTTTAAGTGTGTACCCTGTGCACATTACTCTTCTTTTGCAAAATGACAGTTAACAATAAATACTTGCCTTTAGGGGTTATTTTGAGCATTGAATGAGATAATCCTTGTAGAATTCTTAATGTCTGGAGCAAAATGCCTAGTAATGTTAGTGAATGTTACTTTAATATTATCTTTACACTTACCCATGTGATTACACTTTATTGACTGTCCTCTTTCCCATGCCAGGCCTCAGAGATTGTATTAAAAGAAGGTTTCATCAGAAGATTAAGACATAACTGCATTAATTTGTTAAGGATTAGGTAGACCTCTAGAGCAGTGTTTTCCAATACAGGTAAATAGTTGTTATATAGGGGAAAAGCCAATTCTGATTCTGCTGGGTGTATTT
The DNA here is from genome assembly GCF_963259705.1 of Myotis daubentonii. NCBI lineage: Eukaryota > Metazoa > Chordata > Mammalia > Chiroptera > Vespertilionidae > Myotis > Myotis daubentonii. Next base: position 44,147,032 of record NC_081843.1, on the reverse strand, counting down.
CTTCTTCAACAGAAACATTGTTTTAATATTTTGAGAAAAACTACATAAAAATTTAGTCAGATGACTATACATCAGGACTTTTCAGAGCCTTTAAAACATTAATGTAGAACTACATTTAATTTATCTGTAGGTTTTAAATCTTAAAAGTGTATACCTAAATGGTTTTGTAATTCAAAGGTTTCAAAATGTTAATATGCACCATGGTCTTTCAGGAAGAACATGAATTGTGCAATACTTTTCACAACTAGGATTTTTATTCTCCACAGAGGGTCTACATTCTCAGTTCACAGGCACTGAAAGAATGATTGTCAAGGAAGAGAATGTTCTTATGGTCAGGTAGGGATTCTTTCTGATGGTTAGATTAGGACATATGAAGAACCTTATCATAAACTTGAAAAGCTTGCCTTGTTTAATATTAAATTTATAAAAATTGGATAAGGACATTTAAGATGAAAATGAAAGTAAGGTATAATTCTACCTCATTTCACTCATTTTGAAAGAAGCTTATTCTTGTGGTTTAAGGTTAACCAAGTAGTACAATTAAAGAAAATTAATCTGTATGCAGAACAAAACTGATCACGCTTCTACTTTTCTTGCCTGGGAATATGTTCTACTTCTATTAGATGTGTCTTCTAGTAAAAGAGGTTGCAAAGCATAAAGGAGCAAACTAAACACTGGAGCCAGGTTGCCTGGTTTGGAAATCTGCTCTGTACTACTAGCTGTGTGACACTGGCCAAATTACTCAACCTCTCTGTGCCTCAGTTATCTCATCTGAAATTGGAGGTAATAAATAAATACTAGTTGATAGGATTGTTATGAAGATTAAATGAGTTGCTACTTTTGGATAAGAACTATTCCTGGCATATAATATACAGTGTATATTTGGTAAATAAGTAAATTAAGCGTGAGAAGCTATTTCATTGCCTTCTCTATTTATTTGCTATTACTTTTCTCTTGTCATGTGGCTAGTCTCAGGTTCAGAGGACGCAATAACAAAAAGAATGAGTGTTCATTGGTTGATAGAAACCTAATTCTGCTACTTGTCTCTGGATGCAGTGATGCTCCATCTTGAAATAAAGGCTTACTAAAGATTCTTTCTCAGCTAGTGACTGTGGGATAAATGACCAGACAAGAAAATCGGTATTTCTGCCCTCCATATAAAGCCATTTGGTGTTTGTTCTTGATTGTGTATTGTATTAAGCAAGAGTAAGAGATACATCTCTTAGTGGGAAAATAGACTCAGAAATCTTCTAAACTCTCCATTTTAATAGCACCACTAATCTCTTAAAAATTATTTCCACCGTGATTTGATGTACTGTTGTAATTATAATAGTTAACATCTAGTGAACACTGGGATATGTGGTTTGCATCATGTAACCCTCACTCAAAGTGCATAAAGGATTGTCATTACCCCCAATCTATAGTGAAGAAAACCAAGGAAATTAGTGACTTGCCTAACTTAGAATTGGTTCTGGTTACTGGTAAACTGGTTTACAAACCCAAGGAACCCAACTCTAGCATCTGTGCTCTTAACAATTCTACTTCCTGCCTCTCTTCACCAAGATACCTTAGAATAATAATAAGGGAGCACCTGGAAAGTCTAAAGTTATGGCTTGTGTATCTCAGTACCAATTTCCCCAAGCCTAAGCACTGAAGACATACATATACATATACACATACTTATACACATGCATATAATACATATGCATATTGGTACTGTAGACATTCTAATCTATAATGAAGTATATACACATAATACTTTCATATTAGTCAGAAAATAGAAACAACCCAAATATCCATCAAATAATAATTAAATAAACAAAATGTGAAATATCTATGTAATAGAATATTATTCAGCAATAACAAGTAACCAACTACTGACACATACTACAACATGCATGAACCGCAAACATATTATGCTAAGTAGAAAAAGCCACATATAAAAGATCATAGGATGTATCACTCCACTTATATGAAATGTCCTTTAAAAGCAAATATACAGATTTAAAAAGTAGATTATTGGTGACCTGGAACTAGGGGTTGTAATAGGGATTGACTGCAAATAAGCATGAAAGGTATTTTTTTGTGGTGATGGAAATGTCCCAAACCTGGATTTTGGCAACAGTTGCACAAATCTGTAAATTTACTAAAAATCATTTACTTAAACAGAATTGGGCACTTAAATGGGCAGATTTCATCATATGCAAATTTACCTCAATAAATCTGTTAAAAAGCAAACAAACTGGATCATGGCCCAGAGATTTAGTATCCTGGACCATCGTTTAGTGATAAAGATAAAGCAGGCTGAAAATCAAATTCAAAAGTGTATAATCCATATTAAATTTTTCTGCCCTCTCTTCATAATTTGAATAAAAGATAAAAGTCACTTTTATACCTAGCATGAAAAATAAATTGGCAATAAAATAGGGAGTTTTTATTTATTTAAAATTTTGTACTGATATAATTTCACTTTGATATGATAAGCTGAACATCTGACTTTGGAAAGGCATTTATTTTCTGCACTTCATTTAAAGTTTGTCTCTAGATGAAGATGTTTAAATGCAAGTTGTATCATGGTATTAAACTTATATATAGAAGAATATCTGCAAAGTGTAGCAGAAACTCACTAAATGTACCCTGGATATGTAATTAATATACCCCTTTATAATCAACTAGAGGCCCGGTGCATGAAATTTGTGTGTGGGGGGGTCCCCTCAACCCAGCCTGCACCCTCTCCAATCCAGGACCCCTCAGGGGATGTCCGACTGCCAGTTTAGGCCTGATCCCACATCCCTCTCACAATGCGGGACCACTGGCTCCTAACTACTCACCTGCCTGCCCGATCACCCCTAACTGCCCCCCTTGCCAACCTGGTCACCCCCAACTGCCCTCCCTGCCAACCTAGTCACCCCCAGCAGCCACCCCTGCCCCCCGCCTGCCTGGTCGCCCCTCACTGCCCCCCCCCACTGCCACTCTGGTCACCCCTAAGTGCCCCCCCTTGCTGGCCTGGTCACCCCGTGTAGCCTGCTGCTCAGTCATTTGGTCAGCCCTCACTAACCCCCCCTGCCAGCCTGGTCACCCCAAGCAGCCTGTTCAGTCATCCATTCGGTTGTTTCGGTTGCGGCGATCTCTTAGGCTTTTATATAGAGAGATAACCCAACTTCATTATGTTCTGTTATTTCATTTTCCCTTATTTCTACTTTGGGTGATATGTAGGGAATTCATTTATCACTTCCCCCATTTCACAGATAAAGTAACAAAGGCATACAAAGATTAAGCCAACATCATGTAGCTTTTAAGTGGCTGAGGTGAGCTTACTATTTCTCAGTTTTCCTGAATACTAGTCATAGATAACCCATAAACCATTCTAATACTCTGTACTCATTGAAATAATAGATAATTAATAAGTGCTGACTGATTAAGTCTGTAGAGGCTTGATAGATATCATAGCTTGGTTCATAAGCAGTTGTATTATTATCTTAAGATTCTCTTAACATCATATACTAAGTTGGAACTGTATGCAGTACGGGTTTAAAATGTGACTTGGTACTGATGCACTGTAGTAGTAGTATTTGTTGTGCATTATCAAGCCTCTTACATTGGATAGATGGAGAAAATTATGATTCCATATACACCGTACCTATTTAAAAATAATGTTCCTGAATGCATCATTTTTCATTTCTGGCCTCCCAGCTTTGTAAAAAAAAAAAAAAAAAAAATAGGGGAGTATAATAGGCTATTTAACTGTTTGCTGGCTTGCCATACACGGCTGCTTTCACAAAAGAGGGAATTGGCTCCGATGTACCTCCAAGTTATTCTTCAGGAATATTCTGAATGGCACATTTCCTGATGCCTCGAAGCCTTAGATCTCAGTCCATTTCTTACGGACTCAACAACTTACTGTTAACGCCAGATTTGTCAAAAGCTCACAAACCCATCCCCTCCCTTTTTAAGTACCTTTCTTAAAGAAATAAAAGAACCATTTGTGTGTTTTCCTGTTTGTTTTGTTTGAAACAATATCTCTTGACCTATTCTTAGTACAGTTACATTGCTAAATTGTATTTCTTTTCTGTTGTCCTGGCTCAGCTGTGTATAGTTCTTCTTTTAACAGCAACATGGATCCTATAATCATTTCTTCAACTGTTCTGTTATCCTGTGAGTTTATGTTCTTTATTCATGAAGATGGATTGTTCCCTGGAAGGCTGAGCATCAAGCCTGGAAGTGTTGTTTTTTATGTGCAGTCGTCCTGTTTTCACTTCATGGTGTGTTTTCTTTTTTCCATTCAGAAACGATGCGCTGACAGCAAGGGAACAAAGACGGGTATCTTTTTCAGAAAGCAGTGTGCATGGGAACTATGTAAACATTTTTCTGGTTACATTTATTTTGTTTCTAAGACAGTCGTTTTTTTGGATATAAGTGAGACTGAGTGGGGTAGACTTAATGTAAAGCACATGTATTGGCCAGTTTGCAGACACTTGTTAGAGCTCTCCACACATATGTTGCATAATGGATTCTGTTTCTGTTACGTGTTTTTGGCAGAGCCCACCACTGCGCTTTTTAAAGTCTAGGAAACATGTAAGTTTATTGGAACTCTTTCTCCCCCTAGGCTATAAAGGGGAGAGGATTTAAAATGTGGGCAAGAGAGATTAGATTTCTCTAGGATAAAGCAGATTTTATCTTTTGTTGTATGAAATTTCATCTCTGTCTTTCCCATCCAACAGTAAGCATCTTAAAGTCAAGAACCTCTGATTTTCATTGTTGAATTCCCTCAACTTGTTTGAAATACATGCTTTTTTCTTTTGTTTTTTTATGGAGACTACATTCAATTTTTAACATGCATGCTTGGTTGCTGCAAGTGCATATATCTAAAATGCAAATTTAACATGCATAAAAGTATTTCTAGATGTCTCTTGACCAATAAGAGGATCTTAGAATGTTTTAATTCTTCTCACTGCCTTACTGTTCAATATTTTAGAGTTGCCTTGGTTTATATGCCTAAAGTAGTCACTGTTATACTTATTGTTTTATACCAGCAATGCATGTTTAGATTTACTGCTATACTTCCCAGTTTATTTGCTCACCATTGCTTCACACTCCTTTCTGACTCAGTTTACATATTCCTAAAGTACATCCTTTATTTATTTAGCTACAGACAGGTAGTAGAAGTCTCTTTGATTTTTATTTGAAAAACATTTATCCTTCATTTTAGATAATGACTTACTGGACATAGTATTTCAAGCAAACAGTTACTTCCACTCATCCTTTTAATAACATCAACCCATTGTCTTCTAGTTTCTACTGTAGCAATTGAGAAGTCGGAAATCAGCTGTCTGCCTAACTCTCAATCTTTCTCATTTAATCTGTCTTTTCTTTCTGTTTGCTTTCAAGGTCTTCTATATGCTTTGGTCATTGGCCATTTCACTATGATGATCCTAAAAGTGAACTTTTTAAAATCACTCTCACATCTTATTTTTTTCCCTTTTATAAGAGGATTCAAGTTTTCCCATCAATTCTGACAAATTCTTAGCCATTCTTTCTTTTATTAACCTATTGCTATTTTCCTTAATTTCATTCTCTTTCTCTGACCCTTTCCACTGAGAACTTTTATTATATGTTGTTTCTTCTTATTCTATAATTTATATATCTTAACCACTTTTTAATATTTCAAAATCTTTATATTACTCTCCTCTATTTCCTCATCTGTTTTCTAGTTCACTATTTTCCTCCTTAACTGTGTATAATCTGATGTTTAACCTGATTATAAATTTACTTGCATTTATACACAGTATCTTACTCTATTTTTTAATGTATGCCATTAGTCACTTTAAAAATACTTATGTCACAGTTTAATCTATTTTTATTATCTTAAGTGCTTGGGTTTTTATTTGTATTGTTTATTCTTCATGTTAAGTCTCAATCATAGTGAGTTATTTCCTTATATATTTTGTCACTTTTTAATTCTAAGTTCATCTAAATCTTTAAAATATCTTAAGACCAAACTTGCCTCTACTTTTGCCAGATAGTATCACTAGCTCATTGCTAGACAGGCCTTTATGATTCCTATTCCTGGGGTTGCCACAATGTTCAGATTCTATAAATTTTAATTCCAAACTCAGGCAAAGTTTTCAAAAAGTTCCTGGGGGGAAAGAATTTTATTTTTCCTGCATCCACAGTACAGAAAAACGCCTGTGTCTTATAATATAGACATTTCTTACTTACCCCTTCACAGAGCGTACAGCTCTTCCAGGATTCTGATGGATGCAGGTGAGTGTCAAATCCCAAACAATTACCTTCCTCCCCAGCACTAAGTTTGCTTTTGCACCATCTAATGGGCTTACATTTCTGTGTCTAGTACCTGGACAGTCCCTTTCCTGTTTTATCAAATCTAAAAATACATTTTAGAGAAGTTTCATGTTTTCTACTCTATCTAGTCTGGTATACTATATTGTGAGAAACAGAAGTCTCCCATATTCCTTAGATGCTTAGCTATATTTTCTATAAACATTCAGGACTTACACACAGATAAACTGATTTTTAATGTTAGGAGTTGACTCTTATCATAAAGAAGCCAGTGACAATAGAATAAGCTGATAGTAAATATTTATTTAAAACATTAAAGTTCAGAAGAAATTTATAGGACTCAAAATAGAGGCAACCTCATCTTTATAGATCACCACAGTGAAATAAGGGCTGATATTTTAAAGTTGATTCTGGAGCATACCAAGAGCCTGGGTTACTAGGATATATGCACATACATAAGATAGACCTGAAGTACTCATTTGCTACTGAGCATGAAAAGAAATAGATTGGAAGGGAAGTAATTTACATTTGAGTATTGCTTTTCTCATAATTTTTTTCTTAGTAGATGAATCTACTTCCTCTATCTTTATGTCTTCCTATTTTTCTGCTTTCAGTTCACTCTCTCCCACACACTTTTTAAAAAGACCTCCCTTAAAGAGAACTCTGATTTGACAGTACTGTTGTGGGTTTGCCCTTAAAATGCATGCAGAGTTACACATAAAAGTAAAGAAATATTGATACTGTAATAATATGCCACCCTCCTTCTTAGTTATTTTAGGTAGTTTCATTAATTCTTGAATTCCTCCTTCAGTGGTGGCAGGCATCATACTAACCTTTTAAAAATACATATAGAAATGACACCAAAGATATGTTATTTCACCAAAATCAGTCATGAAGTTATAATATGGTGACACTTTGAAACAACTGTATCTAAAAGCTAAGCAGTTATTTTGATAATACTTAAGGATAATTCATGGCACATATAGGCTAGAAGAATTTCAGTCATTGTCATCTATAATTTAATAACACAGTAAAGTAGGCACACTTCTGAGATTTTCCATTTATTTATTCATTAAATTCTAACAAGTCTATGGAATTCTGTGATAATCCTATTAAAGGCAAGGCACTCTGAAAGGTCCTGGTCCTTCTCAAAGTTATGTAGGTAGGAGATAACGAAGCTGAGATTTACAAACAGGTTATCTGCAGTCTGGTTTCACAGTTTAGCTCTGAAATGCTTCTCTACACTGTCTTACTTCACACATGCACATACACACACACACACATGCAGCCTATTATGTGCTAATTACCTTTAAAATATCTCTACCTCTATATGTCTACATAGTTCTTTATTTATCTGGTTAGGAAGAAAAGGGACAAACATTTTATTATTCCGTTTATAAATCCTGACCTCAAAATAAAATTATCCAATTAGTGACAAATACTCCAATCCCAATGAAATATGTTATTTTAGAGGAATTGAGACACATCTTTTATAGAATTGAAGCCAAGATTTTATCTATGCAGTAAACTTTAAGGAATTCTGAAATCACTTTTGTTATGGAAAAGCAACAGATTTTATTTCAAACTTCAGTATCTAGTGACGTAACTTAGCATCTGTGCCTTACACAAACTCAGAACAAGCAAATGAATGATATTTATCATCAGCAAGTCACTTTTTTGTGTGTGCTTAGCCATTTGACACATAATGTTTATCTGTTGACCAACTAGAGGCCCAGCACATGAAATTCATGCAAGGGTATGGTCCCTAGGCCTGACCTGTAATCAGGGCCATCTTCCCTGGCTGCCCACAACCAGCCCCGCCTCCTGCCACCACCAACCCCCAGTTCCCCATTTGCCATCAGGCAATTGGAGCCTGCCGGCTGGGGAGAGGAACCAAGAGGTCGGCCATTCCCACCTGCTTGCTGGGCCTACCCCTGCCGCGGGTCACCCTCTGTGTGTGAGGCAACCAGTGGGGCAGGGGCCTTGGCCTGGCACCGCCCATGTACCCTGCCACCCACCCCCAGTTCCGCATTTTCCATTGGGCAATGGGAGCCTGCCGGCTGGGGAAAGGGACTGAAAGATGGTCAGTGCACCTCATAGTGACTGATAAAGCGTTTGTTCTGGTTGTTCCACCATTAGGGTCAATTTGCATATTACCCTTTTATTATATAGGATATTAGATAATTATTATTTTTATACACTTAGTCTATTTTTATCATTTTAATATTATTTTAGTCTGTTAGTTATTATTGCTTTTAACTCAAATTTTATAAACAAATAAACATTAGTTATAATAAATTTTATAGCAAAAGATTATAAAAATGAAATTAAAGTTCTAATGAATCGGAAGAACATTTTGCTTCCTTTTGTAATATATCAGTGTATATATTACATTCTGTTTTCTTCTGTAGTTTGACTGAGTGAGCTCAGTGAAAAATCCTATAGAATTGCTTTCTATATGTTCAAAATCCAAAGACCCAAAATGATAGTAGCTTTCCTGATTCTCCTACTTCTTCACCTTAAAATATCTTTACTGTTATTTAAAATCAACATTACTGACTTCAAATCAGTGACATATAAATATTACAAGGATTTTTGCATTAATGACATTATTGCAAACCTATTTGACACCATATGGAAAGAGAAACACAACACAGGCACAGATAAAGGTTTTGTGAAGGCAGTCATTCTAGAGCTGCATAATAGCTTGGTAATTCACCAACAGCAGTTTAGAAGACAGTAGAATATTAGAAAAGACTGCGCTTTATTTATGCACTAACTAACTATGTACACATGGAGAGAGAGCTGGAATTACATTTAGAATGGTTGCATGTGTCTGTGAATGGAGCACAAGGATGTGGGCCAAATGTAGAACATGAATTTTATTGCTGTTTTCTTCAGAGGACAGCATTTGGCCAACCCTTTCATCCTTATTGAAAAGTAGTCATATAGTACTGTCAAGTGACCTCACTACTCTCAAAACAAAGCAAACAAGACAAAGAAGAACAAAGCCCAGCTCTTCTCCTCTGGCCCTCTGAGCCTCACCCGCACTACCACTGTTGGGCTTTAACCTTAAGGTTGGGCTTGCTTATAGGTTGGGCAGTTTTCACGTTGCCATTCTGGAAATGGGCAATCTATGAATTGGCTGTCAGTTACTTGGCTGACTTCCTGCAGGAACTAGAAGCAGTGAGTGAGAGAAATGTCCATTGCCTAAAATTTAAAATAAAGGGGCCATTGTAAGATGAATGCCCTGGCAACCAGAGGAACAGAGTAGAGGTAGAGATGGGGAAGGAGGAAAGAGGTATTATCAAACAAGTAAACAAAGACAAATGGTGAGGATGAGGAACTAAACCACATTTTCACCTAGTGGAGAATTATGCTGATGCTGAGTAGATTCTGACCTGTCTTCTATATGCAGAAATATTTATATATCCTCCTCACTTCATTCAACCATCAAATGTTTACTGAGAACTATGTGCCATGTAGTGTGTATCAGCTGGAGACTCAGCCATTGTATCCAAGACTTACAATACCTGGTCTGATGGAGCTAACCCATGAATGACTGCAACAAACAAAAGCCATAGTTATAATGTAGTTAGATAAGTGACAGCAGGAATATGTGAGTACTATATAGTTTCTAAAACATGCATGGGGAAGGGAATAAAATGTTTTTTCTTGTTCTTTTCTTTAACAATTTCTCCAGACTTTCTACAATAAAAAGAGAACCCTATTTTCAGGGAATATTTTCATAGTTTCACACTGTCCTTTATCCCACCTGAAATGAGGAATAATCCTCAAGCAGTGTTCCTACGGAGAACACTATCTATGACAATAGAGAAGAAATTTAACACCATCCAGGCTTATAGACATCTATTCATCTGCTCTTGACTATATAGGAACACCTGGGTTTTTCTTCTGTTCTTGTTGACTTTCATTCCTTCAAATGAAAACAGCAAATATAAGTAAATGTCCCTGTTGTCTCTGAAAAATGTGCCAGGGACAAATCATCCATATGCAGCTTCACTCTCTATCACTAAACTAAGGAGAGCATTAACTTGAATCCATAGGCATTTTCAATCCTGAGCTCAAGGCTAACATCCTTCTTATATTAATTATATTTATCTGGTTGTCCCAGAATCTCAAACCCATTATGTTAAATGATGAGTACATCTGTTCTCTACTATTCTTGGCTCCATCCTTCAACTCCATCCCTCTTTAGGTATCCCTTCTACTGCCCACAGCTGTACTCCAACCAGAAATGCTAATACCTTCCTTATCCTTTCTTTCCGCCTCACCTTTCACATCTAATCAGTCACCAGTTCCTGTTTGTTCTACCTTCCAAAACCTCTCTACTATTTATCCCTTCCTTTGTTCTTTAGTCCCTGCAGGTTGTTGTCATTTCTCACCTGGACAATTGGAACAGCATCCTTGCTATTCAGTCTCAGCCCCATCAGCCACCAAATCATCCTTTTGATCTGCAAATCTGAACCTGTCATTTCCCTGTTAAAAATTCTTCAACAGTGGCCTACTTCCCATAACACTGTTCTTCACACATGTGGGGTTTTTTTGGGGTGTTTTTTTTTTTGTCAACAGAATCTTCTTTCAATTGCTAGTATATTTATGTACTATCTCAGTTACATGGAGTTGATTAGATGTGAAGTTCAGTGAATGGGATGAGACATGGAGAGCCCTGATCTCAGCTCTTCCCAGTATGCCTCGCTAAGTGACCTAAGGGACCGCAGTGAATCTGCAGAGCAGAACATGCCGCTTGAAAATCATCAATCCATAGAAAAATTATAAGCTCCCTTGGGTTACTTACAAACCCTTAATTATCTACCTGTTCAGACTCATTTCCCATACTGTGCATCTTTACATGTAATTCTGCAATCACATTGAATTGTGGCTACTTCACAGACATGCTGAGCTCTAATATGACTCTCTGTCCCTAAACACTGGTCCCTCTGCCTAGATTGTGACCCTCTGACAAGAACTCCAAGAAACTGACTAGTCATCATCTGCTCAGTGAGTGTCATCTGTTCTTTGTCACACTCCCACATCTCACCTCTAGGCACACTAAAACTTCCCTTTCTACGTGTTCCCACTGCATTTTACCTTCACCTCTGTAGCATATTGCATTGTGTCTCTTGCTTTCACATCTGTTTCTCTAAAATATTGAGGTCAGTAACTAGGCTTTCATTGTTGATTTCTCAAGACCTAGCGTAGTCTTTCAGCCTCTAGTGGGTCATTACTAAATATTTCTGACATGAACAAGTACTGTAACTTGCTTCTTGAGTTATTATAACTAGAGTTAAATTAATTTCAAAAATAAACATACTATTAAAATAGAGCTATGTTCCTTCATTTTTAAAAAAATATATTTTATTGATTTTTTACAGAGAGGAAGGGAGAGAGATAGAGAGTCAGAAACATCGATGAGAGAGAAACATCGATCAGCCGCCTCCTGCACATCCCCCACCGGGGATGTGCCCGCAACCCAGGTACATGCCCTTGACCGGAATCGAACCTGGAACCTTTCAGTCCGCAGGCCGACGCTCTATCCACTGAGCCAAACCGGCCTCGGCTATTCCTTCATTTTTAAAACAGAATTAGAATTCAGATATAAGCTTGTTGATAATAAAGTGGTTGAACGCAATAAGAAATATATAGGTAAAAACTTACATTGTCATTTTAAAACCAATTAGAATTCATACATTATATATGAAACTTCCTCTTTCCGCTTCTTTAGCTTATTAGTAGTAAATTTAAGGCATTTGAAGAGAGTCTGCCCGGTCTCCAATTGGTCCATACTTTCTCTTCTCTATGTGATTGTACTGTGAACACAAGTCATTTAGGCTTAATGGTGTTGGAAGATTAAAACATGGTTAAAAAAAGATTCTTTGTTTTGGTCAAAATACTATAAATATTTAGTAAAGTGAGTCATAAAGTATACCTTTAGTGATTACTCTTTTATAACATTAAAATTTATTTTAAATATTTTTATTGAGAACTTGATGAATATTACAGAATATGTCCCCAAAGTGTAAAATGGACCAATTACCCCATACCGTAAGCTCAGAAGAGCCCTACCTCTTTCCCAGATAGGGCTTCCGAAAACCTGTATGAAGTGGTGGTGGGTGCGGCGATAGCCTTCGAGCTAAATCATTTCAGCTGAGGCCCTAGAAATCCTTGGTTAGAACTCAGAGACCTGGGTTTCAGACTTGGACATTCTATTACTAGCTACGTGAGTACTCGTGCCAGTTACCTAACTTCTCTCATCTTCAATTTCTATTTTGGGGAAATAGGAATGATAATAACTTCCTCATAATTAAGACTCATTGAAATAATGTACTTAGTTCAAGTCCAGACACAGGGTAAGCATTCAATAAATGCTGGCTATTTTTTTTATTTGACTCCAATATATGAAATATCAATACCCTGGAAAGTGCTGATATTTATAGCAGGGCTGATGAGGGAAAAAGTCGAAATGAAATACCTAAGTATGCTAAGAACAAGAAGTTTGGAAAATGTCAAACATATTGTAATGAATGATGTTTAATTTTGTCCACATTTGTAATAAGGTGCCTGATGGGATTAAAGATGTATTGGGTAGATAGATGGGCCAGGTTAGTGCACACAAGGAGTGCAGTGTTTTCTGGAACATTTAAGAGGTAGCCATTGCATTTACACCTGAGTCAACAGAAAATTGAATTGCATATTTTCATTTACTGTTACCTCTTGGGTTAAAATATTTCATAAACTTTTGCACTTAGAACGAGGCCTACCTCATTTTTCATGATTCATAGTCATATTCTTCATTTGCCCTGGCATTTGGAAAGGCATTTCAGTTCCTGTATTTCTCAGATAGGACATTGTCATTGAAGGTATTTCATGTAGTAAAATAATGTTGCTGGTTTATATACTTCAGTTGGTTTATATTGTGAGTTCATAAACCATAGGGGAATTTAAATAACTTGAAATGAGACCTTTGATAGAAAGCCTTCTTACAGGACTTTCATTTACAGTGAAAAGATTCATCTCAACCACCACCTATTCATCTAAAGCTGGCTGTTGACTAAAACCAAGTATTTATCCCTGTGGCTCTCTTCTGACTATGCCTGGCCAACATTTGCATGTCTTGTCATCTCTGGAGCATGCTGGATATTTTCATCATCTCCAACACCAGTACCTTTTCTGTTCTCTTTAAAATTGCAGATTACTTGGCTCTGTTTATAGCCTATTATGAAAACAAGACATGGATCCTTTTTTTTTTTTTTTGGAAAAAATGGAACTGAATAAATACTTACAAATGAGAATTGAGATGACATTAAAATATAAGTAAAAGAAGAATGAATTAGCAATGGGAAGACCAAGAGAAACATAACAACAGAATTGTAGATATCAGAAGCAGGCATTGCATGTTGTTTTGTTCTGTTGTCAGGGAATGTGGGTTGAAGAGGTAGTATGTTGTAGTGAGTTAAGACAATGATTCTTCTGGATTTCTACATGGAGATCATATATTGGACCTGTGGTAAATGTCCTTTCGGGTAGGTTTCTAGGTAGTAGAGTACTTAAGATGCTATGCTTTGAGTAGCATAGCTTGTTATTTCATACTATATATTATTTTCTTTCAAAGAGTAGGGTATGAAAGTGGGGAGGGAGGATAATTTTACAGTGGAGAAACCTGAAAAATGCTACCTGAAGCCAAGTTATTCAGCCTAAGATCAACAGTGACAGTCATATTGATAGTGAGTCCCCTGTATGTGATGTGGTAACAATGGCACTTTACCTCTGCAGTCTTTTTCCCCAAAACACATCTCCTTAGTCTAACCATGAGGAAAATATCAGACAAATCCCAGTTAAGTGACATTCCACAAAATACCTGACTAGTAATCCTCAGAACTGTCAAAGTAAAAACAAAACAAAACAAAACAAAAAAACAGGGCAAGTCTTAACAACCAAGACAGCCTAAGGAGACATGATGCTTATATGTAATGTAGTGTCTTAGATGGGACCTTGCAACAGAAAAAAGACATTAGGGAAGACTCTGAAATTTTAGGGAAATATAAGCTTTAGTGAACAATAATATATTAATATTGGTTCATTAATTGTGACATGTGCCATACTAATTTAATATTCCAATAATAGGTAAGACTGAATGTAGGTATATAGTAATTCTCTTTACTATTTTTATAAAAATTCAGTAAATCTAAAAATGTTTTTTTAAAAAGGTTATTTAAACCCTGGCCATTATGGTTTATTTGGTTACGTGTAGACCCATGCACCAAAAGATTGCTGGTTCGATTCCCATCAGGACATATGTCCAGATTGCGGGCTTGATCTCCAGTAGGGGACATGCAAGAGGCAGCCGATCCATGCTTCTTTATTACACCAGTGTTTCTCTCTCAAATCAATAAAAACATATTTTTTAAATGTTATTTAAAATAAAACTGTAAATCTAACAATGTGGAAATATCCTACATTCTCATATTCAGCCAAAGGAGCTAGGTACAAGAGTGCATCTTGGATATGATTCAATTTTTATAAAATTCAAAAATAGGTAAAGCTGAGTCATGCTATTGGAAAGTCAGGAAAATGGTTTCACTTGGGGGAGGGAAATGACCAGATGGGACACAAGGGATTACTGGGATGCTGGTGATATTCAGAGTCATTAGCCTATGAGTTGGTCCCCATGGCAGTGTTCAGCTTGAGAAAACTCATTGAGCCATACTCAGAATTCTTATATTTGTCTGTATATGTTTTACTTAAATAAAAAAAACCCACACACATAGTGGGATTATTTGATTTTGCTTAGTGACATTGGATGACATAGAGCATAAATGGTTATTTTTAGTATTAAATTAAACATTAAAGTGCATTTTATGGGAAATGATTTAAAGTAAAATGGAAAGTAAGGAACAGTACATTATTAATTTTAAGTGTAAAACATAAGTTTTATGTTGTTAAATTCCAAAGTGACACTGGGATGGGTTAGGTATCTTTCCTGTACTCTCACTTTTACTCCTATACTTAGTCATTTTATTGTAATTATAATCTTTAGATGTTTATCTTTTGTAAAATATATTTTTATTGATTTCAGAGAAGAAGGGAGAGAGAGAGAGAGAGATAGAAACATCAATGATGAGAGAGAATTATTGATTGGCTGCCTCCTGCATGCCCTACTCTGGGGATAGAGCCTGCAACCCAGGCATGTGCCCTGACTAGAAATCGAACCATGACCTCCTGGTTCATAGGTCGACATTCAACTACTGAGCCACTGTGGCCAGGCTAAATCCTATATTCTTCAAAAGAATAATATTATGGAGCAGAAACATTCTATTATTCATCTTCTCTAGCCAGTATATAGCATATGTTCTGACAGGTTATATGTGATCAGTAATTAGGATTGGTAAAAATGATACAAGGAATGACTACATGCATACTTCAGTAAGTATATACTGAGTATCATTTACTGTTTGAGATGTGTTCACATATTATGTTTGATAATTCTCCCTCCTCATTTCTTTCTTTTATCTTTCTGATAATTCCTAGAAGTTGATTATAGGATATCCCCAGTTGATCGCACAAATTTTTACATCTTTTCCCCCCTATTTTCCATTACAGTCATTTTGTCCAACTTTCTGGAATTTTATATTACAACCCTTTTTACTGGAGTTTTAAATATGGCAATAAAATGTTTAGTATATGAGAGCCCTATTTTGTTTTTATTATACATTTTATAGGACAGTATTCCTTTCTAGTGGATATAATATGTTCTCCCTCCTCTGAAGATATTCTTAATAGTATTTGAGGTTAACCTTTTCTCTCCATTATATCTCTTTTAAATTCTTTCTCCCTGTTTTTCCCTTCTAGGCCAGTGGGGAAGAGATACATATTAAGATTTTTCTTTAGTGTTAGGATTTTTCTGAATTTTTTTTGGAGTAACTGGGTCAAAAAATATATTATGTACTGGGGGTTGGGGGGAGACTAATTTTGTCTTCGCCTAGTGAACCCATTGTCTAATCTCCATGCAAAGGAACAGAGGTTGAATAGAGGCAGGAGTAAAACATTTCAGACACAGGGTCAAGCTCATACTAATTATGGACTGAAGGAAGAAGTAACATGACATGTTCTTGGAAGTGGTTAGGTATACTAGTTGCAATGCAAAATGCAATTGTAGGAGTGATAAAATATGAAGTTAAAAAGACAAGAGACCAGATCATGGAGGATGTTTTGTATTTATTTGGATTAGGTTTAACTAAAGGACTAATTCTTAAAGTAACAGGAGTTAAAATGAGTTAGAAGTTTACTTTTTTCTCATATAAAGAAAATAACAGTGTATTGCCCATGTGTAGCTTCCACATTCTGGTCCGGTCATGGACTCAGCATTCCAACCAGCAGGAAGCAGGAAAGGGCAGTAGCTCACAAAACCCTTCTCGTAAGGATACTTCCTAGAAGTTGTACCCATTACATACCTTCCATTGTCTCGGCCTACAGTGTATATCACATCTACTAGGTACACTGGAGACTAGATCATGTAGACTTTGGGGAGAGGATGGCCATGTGCCCAGTTAACTTTCAGGTGTTCTTTACTGAGGTAGGAAGGAGAATTCATTATGGGGAAATTCATAGCATTGTATAGGAGTTTAGGGTGTGTCTGGACACTGGGGAAGGTCCGTGAAGAGGTTTAAACCAAGGAAATTTTCACTTTAGAAAGGTCCTCCAGGCTATGACGTGAAGGATAAGGTCATGAGTAATTACAGTTGTCTGAGCAGTTAGGCAACCATGAGCAGCACCTGCATGTGAGAAGTACAACAGGATATGGCCCCTGTTTATAGGGAACTGGAGAGAGAGCGTCATTCCTGGTGACATTAAATAACTACATTGATGTTGATTTTTTTATCTGCAGTATCGAATATTGAAATATAATTGTTTATAGAAGTATATTCACCATAAACCTAGGTCAACATCAAAGAGATGATCTATGCCCTTGATACCCCTTCCTAAATCTTACAGCATTTCTGTCCTATTTCTATAGTAAATTTGTTTCTCTAACAATGTATATTGTGATCTTTAAAAGCATGTACACATGCTAAAAATTGAAATACAAAAAGATATATTAAAAAGTATACATTTCTTTACATTGCAAGCATATTTTTCATTGTATTCCAAAATCCCAGACATTATCAGTACTGAAGTTTATCCTACTGTCTTATGGAAGGTTTTATATTCAGTGCATGCTCTTAAAAATTGATATAGAAAGGTCTGCATGTACTGATATGGCTGACATAGAAATATCAAGCAGCTCTATTTTAAGCAACAGTAAAAATACAGAACAGTAGGATCAAGGTTACTATGAAAATCCTTTAGGAAGATTCTCACATACACACACACACCTTCATACAGACAACACACACACACACACACACACACACACACACACACACACACACACCTTCATACAGGCACCACACACACACACACACACACACACATACACACACACACACATCTTCATACAGACACATACACACTTTTTTTCTTTTAAAATATATTATTTTCAGAATTTTCAACATAAGTTATTTGACTTAATGAAATTTAGCAATGCATACAAATGCAGCATAACAAGGGATATTTGGAGGTAGGGTTAAATATGCAATCTGTTCAGTATCCATATGCTCAACATTAGGGACATAAATATTCCTTCTCTAAGTCTAGTCTCAGTAACACATGCTCCCTCCAGTATTTTATAATATAAGCATCACTTTTAATTGAGTGTGATTGTAATGCTATTATATGTGCATATTTGCATGTTATTTTCATTTTTTATGTACAACATGGACTTTAAATGCAAACTAATTGCATCATCTAGTGCTTAATAAAATAGTGAATTTCTTTCAAGGCTGAGGTAAAAGTGTTAGAATTTTGGAAGAATGATATATTCGTCTCCAACACAGAATGTTCATGAATGATTTTCATAGTAACCGTGACCACAGTGTATGCACTGTTCTGTATTTTTGCTGTTGCTTAAAAATACAACTTCTCGATCTTCCTATGTCAGCAATACCTGTACATATAGACCTTTCTCCATCATTTTTTTAAGGGCTGCACTGTGTATAATCCATGTCCTTTTGGTGTTGATGGACATTTAGTTTAGTGGTGTTTTTTTTTTAGTTTGTGAAAATTTGGTTTTGTTATAATAAACTGATGAACAAAATAGATACAGACACATTGAAGCATGCAACAGACTGATGAATTTCAGAGGGAAGGGGAGGACACAGGGAAGATTAATCAAAGGGGGATATATATATATATATATATATATATATATATATATATATATAGAGAGAGAGAGAGAGAGAGAGAGAGAGAGAGAGAGAATAGTGCAGTGAAGTGAAGGCTTGGGTAGGGGCAGGAGTGGAGGGGGTCAATGTGGAGAAAATACTTTTTATTGTAATGCTTTCAACATTAAAGATAATTTTTTTAAGTTAAAAACCAATAACAGTGTTTAACAAAAGATACTTAAATTGGCACTCCCACTCAGGCCAGTGTGGTACAGTTGGTTGGAGCATTCTCCCATACATCGAAAGGTTGTGGGTTTGATTCCTGGTCAGGGCACATACCTAGATTATGGATTAGATCCTGGTCAGGGTGAGTGTGGGAGGCATTCAATAGATGTTTCTCTCTCTCATCAAGCTTTCTCTCTCTCCCTCATCCCTCCTCTCTAAAATCAACAGAACATACCCTTCGGTGAGGATAAAAAAATTAGCATTCTCATATATATAAAATGAGAGTATATATGTACATATCTTTATATAATAAATAGTACTTTAATGAACATGTGAGTGAACCATGTATAAATAAATACATACATATATACACAGGTTGAAATCCTAGAGGCAGAACTAAGGGCCAAATGGTATGTTTATTTTTCATTTTAATTAATTTAAAATTACCCACCAAAATGAATATGCCATATGTTCCCATACACAGATTTCATAATTCTCCAGGTGGGTAACAGAAATGCATTGAGTAGCC